>NC_143264.1:57389756-58081948 GCF_984573655.1 Nuphar pumila | reverse complement strand
AGGTGCACCCACCAATAGTGGAAAAACAAGAGGGCCTGATGCTGATACACCAACACGATGTGTTGGTGGGACTCCAAAAGGACCAACCCAGCGTCAGAGCTCCAGCTCTGATACCATGTTAAGATTACGATAAATGACAAAGATAGATAAAAAATTCAGTGAAGGAGAAATCGTTTTCTTTTCTGTTGAATCTTACAATGTTTTATACAAGGAGAATAATACTATGAGCTTATCGAAAATCCCATGATTTTAGGATAGCTCTTACGATTTTATAACAAACAAATCTGGCAACCAATACCAATTTGGTTTATATTAGAATCTTAACCAATCGGAAAGATCTTGATAAGATTGTCCAGCTCAAATGTCGCTGATTTTAGCTTATCTCTAACACATATCTACAGAAAACTTTCTGCATATGCAATAACAAGGGGTCACTAGTTTTTGCATTTTCTGGCTCCTTCGATCCCAGTACACACTGTAAAAGGATTTTCTTGTTTAAGCATACACTGACTCACGTTCCCGACATAACATGATTTTTCTGCACTTGTTCAAAATGTATTATTTCTTGGTCCACTTTAATTCTTATGGTGGTCTATGCACAAATCTTACCTCACTTCTAAATGTGTACTAATTCTAGTATTTAAGAAAAGCCAGAAAATTGTGCCCAAAATTAGTCGCACAGGATTAACAAATCCAACTGAAAAAATATTAATTGTTTCAAACCAAGTTCTTTAACATCGTAACATCAATACACAACAAACAGAATAGTTTTCCAAACACTAGAACATACACAGAGATACAACACATTATGTACAAGATAATCAACACGCTCGAACAGCACTTAGAGAAAGAATAGAACTAACATGAAGGCACACAAGAAGCTTACGGATACTTTTCCCCAGGAATGACTTTAATAATATTATCTTCAAAAGCAACCAAAGAGCTTTGTTGGTGCTAGACCTGTTGCTCGATATTTTGCAGCCTTCTCCTCAGCCAAAAGCTTTTCTTCACCACACCTGGCTTCAGCCATTGCTCGCTTCTCCTCTGCAGTCTTGTGGACGACCGCAACCTTGTTCTTCATTTTCTCAGCGTATGCAGCTTTCTTCTTTTCAAAGCTCTCCTATACATGGACGGGAAACATTTAATCTCTTTTATAGTATTTCCATTATTTACAAGTTCCTTTTTTGCTTTGTTTTTTTTTTCCTGTTGATCATTGATTTATAACCAGAACACTTACAGCTGAACAAACCAAATCAATCATCATCCAATTAGAGTGAAGTAACAGATTAGTACTTCAATATTTCTTCAGCAATAAACAAAAGGTAAATTGGCAGTATTTGTCCATGATATAGACAACCAGGAAAAGCACACTTAAATTTCTATAAACGTCAACAAACATTTTGATACATACTTGGCAGAATAGCATAAAATTGTAGAAACAACATTTCAAGTGAGAGATTGGACCTCTCAAAAAAAAAAGTGAGAAATTGGAAGCTATTAAGAAAATCTCCAGTCATACAGAAACAGCCCTGCAGACTAATACATACCTCAATCTTTTTCAACTCAGCTTCCAGGGAGGCTTTTTTTGCATTTTCCCAAGATCCGATATCTGACAGACTTTTCTCGAACCTGTGAAGCATGTACAATGTAATGATCAAATCATATCAATTTCTAATTTCTAATATATTCTGAAGCAGAGTAATCTCGAATTAATCATTTATCATTGAGCAATATCCAAAAAGAGAGAACTACATAACCAGAAGGATAAGAGCAATGACAGATGAGAGTGACAAATTTCTGCCATCTGAAAATGTTGAAACAAATTTTTTTTCAGAAATCACTAATTTGTCAGTCTTGCACAAAAAACAGAAGATTCCTATGTGTTTATTGCCAAACGGTGGATCCAATGATGACTTGAGCTTTGCATCATTTACAAATTACTTTTATAAAGACAACAAAAATAAGGTAACGAGTATAAGTCTAACTTTCCAAATATGTCTGGCCCAGTCTCTATGCAGTAGGCTTCATCAAACATTGGTGTCTGGTCCATGTTTACAAATCATCAAGCTAATTAGGAAGAATTGACGAAGAAGGCATAATAAATAAATAAATAAATGGATATGCTTTTAAGTGAATAGTTAACCAAAATAAGAGTTAATAAGAACCAGCTCTGAATACTGACAGATCCAACCTTATATTCAAGCAACTGTACCAACTTTCGTGCAGTCTGACTCAAAAGTTGCTAGAGTTACTTAAGTCAGACAAGTTTTAGCTTTCAGTCATTAAGAACTAAGTCAAATCAGTGATCACTAGTCACTGGACTTTATGTGAAATTGCTTGAAAGACAACAGCACACCTAGTTTGAACTATTTGTAAGAACAAAACCATACTTGTTAGCAGCCTTTGTCTTTTCACTCTCTTCCCATGCTCTGATCAGAGATAGTCTCTTCTCACTTTCAACCTGTGCAAGAATGGCATCTGAAGATAACATAATCAGATCAAGGAACAAATTTTATGCATAAAAAAGTTCCTGACAAATAAAAGCACATTTTCACAAATTCAGAAAGAATAGCAACTCCTATAACTGACAAAAATGACAGTCTTAGGAGATTTCTCAACAACTAGTTGACAATATGTACCTCTGTTAATAGAACCTCCTGAACTTTTCCCCAAAGCAGGGTCAGCTGGTTCTGCAACCTCTGATGATAGAGAAAAAATAAAATGCCACAAGTAGAAAAGAAAATTATGTCATCTTCATAGTTCTTTCAAAGGAATCTAGAACTATCAATTCCAATATCTAAACGAAAATGGAAATGAACCAGAAAGATACTGGCATAAGTTAATCTCTGAAAATTTACTACTCTTTGCATTAGAATAGCAGTATATATTGTAAAATTTCAACAAAGATGGGCTCAATAGAGAGCCAACAAATCATGTGAACGATGTTAGCCTCCCAAGATATTTCAGACAGGCAGGAGAAAAAATTTATCCCCATTTCCATAAAAAAAACCAACAAGTTTAGTACTATAAACATGACAAGGACATCATTGTCTTGGGTGATTTCCCATCAAGATATCACATCTCCCACCAATGGTTGAATGCAAATTAAAACCACAATGTTAGCAACCATCGACCATAAAGAACAGGAACACAGACAAGGTTCGAAGCAAATTCATTACAGAAACCACCATGGAAAATATCCAATTGAATCAATTAAGCTGAACCCAGAAAGTACAAATCAGAAACTTCATATCACATCCCCATTCATATTGGTAACGAGAAATGAAAAGCAGCTCAAATGAAGCCAAAATGATTTCTAATGACAACCATCCGCTTGCTCAAAACAAAATATTTGCAAGGCAAATAGAAAACTGTGGAGATCTCATTCTCTCAAAAGAGGTGCGCCCATTGGGTTCTCCAAACACATCACAAAACTACCAAAATTGATCCTGCCACCGAAAGCTTACTTACTTATCATGCTCAAAATCTAACAGCAATTTCCATCAACCATGTAAAAATGACCATATTTAAGAAACGCTGTATGCAATATCACAGATGTGAATATGTACAAGAACTTGCTACTACAAACAACATAGCCAGTAAAAAGTATTACAATTACTCAGTACCATTGATCACAATATGAGAAGAATTCAGTACCATTGATCACAAGATGGAATCAAGGAATGTATACAACCGAATCCAGTTTGAAAGTAGTCCACAATTCAGATGAATGACATGGTGCCTGATCCATTTAACAGGAATAAAACAGCTTCTGAACTTGAAATTCCAATTGTCATAGGTTTTTCAACAGGAAATATGAGAAAAAGGAAGTTGGAGAGGGTAAGAAAAAAGGCACTTTGTAAAATAAGAGACTGAGAAAAGGAAGGAAATAAATTTGTAAATTTGGTTAGTTAAAAAACAAGCATCTAGTGATGAGGTTCTTCAGAAAATATGAAATAGCATACTGCAAAAAGTTAACAAGAAAATTTTCAGTAAAAACACTAACTAGTGAAATTTCTCAAAATTAAAAAGTTAAGATAAGAGGTTCACAATAGCAATGGCAGTAAGACGGTTGTTTTATGGTTTACTTCTCAACCTTTTCTTGGAGAGGCAGGGAAGCAGAAGCTAAAGATAGATCACCATCCATCACTAACACATAGGAATTTAACTCCAAGAACAGAGTCGACTGGTTTGGAAAATTCGCTTCTTCATGATCAGATTTACAAAAGAATACCATAGTCATGAATGAAAAACAGAACAACATAAAAGCAGGCACAAACTTCTTCTTCTTATTATTATTATTATAAAAATGTTGAAAAGAAACAGATCATCCATCACACCCACAAAAAGACATGAAACTTGGAACTGAAAAATAAAAAAAGCAATCATCCAAAATTGTAGTTCTCTTATAATAAAACCTCGCCTATTGTTTAGAAGGTTTAATCGCCCACAAAATAACCACAAATATTTCGGGTACAAAATTACAAGGAAATTCCGGATTTCATTGAAAATTTTACATCAAAATTTCCTATATCACCCATACAACAACAAATAAAAATAACTAAAACACAATAAAAACATAAACCCTGAAATAAGAATAACTAAAACACAGTGAAAAAAAAAAAAGTAATCTGTCAGCCGACACAACTCAAAGGCAGCAACAACGACCAAATACTTTCACCAACTGAGAAAACATCCACCGACACCCTACAATGAGAGATCCAACAAACAACAACAATTCTTCCCAAGTGGTGTCTCGTCTTTTCCTCACCGTGGTCACTGGACTCCCATCAGGTTCGTTCCAGGGAAGGATCTGAGAACGACAGAACCCGAAAACCCGAAAAAAAAAAAGAGCAAAACACTTACACAGAAATACCTTGTTGTTGGTCCACCAAACATCATACAGATGACAAACACTTCTCAAAGAACACAAACCTCACCAAAAGAAAAAGAAATATTAAAACCAATTTCTCCATAGAGATGTTACAACCAACTAAAACTACCTAACACAACAGGGGAAAAAAATAGTTAAACGCCACTGGATCCAAAACAAAATACAATCCATTCAGAAATTTCAGGTGAAACACAAACCAGAGTTAGCTGAAAATTAATGAGAAAGAAGGAACAGCTGAAAGGAGAGAGAGAGAGAGAGAGAGAGAGAGAGAGAGAGAGAGAGAGAGAGAGAGAGAGAGAGTGGGCCTCACTCTCGATAACGGCGAGAGCCTTGGTGTCGGCGGCCGGCGGGGGCACGATGGCCTTCTCCTCCGTCACGTCCTTGGGAGGCTCCGGTGGAGCCGCCGGCTTTGGCTCGGCCGTACCGCCAACCTCCTCCACCTTGGGCGTTTCCTCTACCATCACAACCACCACCACCACGACCAATTCTCCAACACAGAAACAGAGAGAGAGAGAGAGAGAGAGAGAGAGAGAGAAGAAGAAGAAGAAGAGAAGAGAAAAATGAGAAGTGGGTATCTCGTTTTGTTAGCTATATTAGTAATTTGTCAGTGGGTTTTCGACCATTATCGTGCGAAGGGGGAAAGGACCGACGCCAACGGCCCACAAAAGGGTCCAGATGTCGCCTTCCACTGCCAATCTCTCTCTCTCTCTCTCTGCCCTGATCCGATTTCGCGGGTTCACCCTTCTCGTAGCCAATGAAATAATCGCCGATCTTTTGCAGCCACAATTACCGGACGGGGAAAGCAAGAAATGAGGTGTTTTTTTTTTTGACCAAAAAATAATAATAACACAAACGAAAACGATGAGCATTTAATTTTTAAAATGACATGCATGTCCCTCCAATACGAGCTGAAGGTCGATCTCGTTTCGTACACGGAACTTTAGGCTCGGGTTGAATTGGATTGAGGTGCGAACTAACAGTCAACCATTTGTCTTGCTGTATATTGACATTGGCTCGGTTCAATTGGTGGATCTAATCCAATCATACCAGAGCAACATATTCTGTGGGCAGGGGCGTAGCTAGGACTCATGCGAGGGGGGGGGGGGGGGGGCAAACAGGGGTGTAGCAAAAAAAAAAAAAATTGTATGATAATGGGGTTCGGGGGCAGCGCCCCCCAAATTTTTTTTTGAGATAAAATAAAAAATGGCTACAATTATTAATAAAAATCTATTTTATATGGACAAATCAAACTATTTGCTGCAGTCAGGGCTGGGCTAAAAAATGGATAAAAATCTATTTCATATGGAATCAGGGCTGGGCTAGGACTGGGCTTTTAAAAAAAAAAATTAACTGTTTCGGGAGGCAGGACTGCCCAGTCCTGCCCCCCCCCCCTAGCTACGCCTTTGTCTGTGGGGATTGGTTCCACTCATTTCCTCAAACAAATCTGATCATGGGGACTTTCTTAAAAAGGGAAAATCTCATGTTAAATTAAAAATCTTGCCTTTTTTTCTAAAATTCAAAAAAAAATGTTTTCTAAGAAAATCTTGGCAAAATATGCAGAGGTATACACACAAATGTTTAAAAAAAAATTTAAGAAAAATAATATCATGGTAAAATATGTGGCAATGGTCCAAACCTATGCTGAGTTGAATGGACAAAGTCCTTCTTAATTAGTTATGCCTATGCTTACCAAATTTCACAAAACCATCAAACTTATTGGCTGAGAAAGTCTTAGTCAAGCTCGACTAGCTCGAGCCTACAACAAAAGCCCGCAGCAGCTCGATCTTGCAGCCAAGTCTTAACCGGTCAAATTGAACTTAGAGACCAGGATGGTTGCCACTCTAGTCAAATGACTAAGGTAACATTACAGCGTTCAAAGCTGGCCGGGTTGACTTGGTCATGACTCATTTGAATTGGATGTGTTAAATGGGCTCGGGCAGAATCTTGAAGGAACCATACAAGTAGGACTGGGAAACGAGATGATCACAACCCGTGGTTCGGTTCATGTTCAGCTCATAATGAGCTTGTTTGAACTCATGAAATAGGCTCGGCAAGCTCAACATGATTAATGAAATGAGTGTTCGGCTTGACTCTGCTAATGTAGGCTTGTTAACTAATAATAAATATTTTATACATATATTTTATATTGTAGGGTGCAGATGGTGGTTGAACTGTTTGGTTTACAAGCAATACATTTAGGGTTCAAATATTCCTATTGATTACAGCTTTGAAAACAATGCATTTATCTTGTAAATAGCCAATAGCGTACCAAAATAATGAAACCAAGAAATTTTTTTGCCATCACAACCTCACCAGACAAATTGTTGGGCAAGGACAAGAAACACCCTGGCCTCGCAAACCCAATTTGGAATCACCTCATGGAGAGGGTCCCACCCGAGCTCGATTTTTTCTCTCTCATATTGGATCGGATGCAGAGAGTTGCATATGGACCCCGGTTAATTTGGGTTAAACCTCATTGGATCTTGGCAATGATGTTGTATATATGCGTCCCCACCCACAGAAAACCAGTACTTTGTGATATTTTCATTATTAGGGGTGTCAACGGGTCGGATTTGGTTCGGACCGAGGTGGGACCAAACTTGGATTAGATTTAAGATGCTCGTACCAGGTCTGGACTCTGGTCGGATTGGACCTACATATGAGAAACCATACTAGAACCCTATAAGAATTATATAAACCAGACCTGAACCATACCTAATAAAATAAAATTTTTTATTTTTTTTACATTGAAAAGTTGCAAATTTTAATGGGAACTCAAGTCGGGCCCAGGTCTGGTATAAAATTTCATAAACCATACATGCTGGATCCTTAAAATCTGACCAGGATTCTAATCGGACCTCCTTGTTTAGCACCAAACCTTGACCCTATAGGGTTTGGTACCGGTCGGGTTAGGGTCAAACCCGACCCATTGACACCCCTATTCATTATGACTTCTCATTATATGTGGCATGGCTGCATGCCCACCATGCAGCGACCTGCCACCTGCATTTTTCGAGATGGGTGTGGTGTCCATCTTGAGATGGATGGCTGCATAAAAAATGACCTCTTTCACTATTGCTCCTTTCGTTGCATCTTGGCCGTGTCGAATTAAGTCTGGGTCTGGATCCGAACCATGCATGCATAACATTATTACATACTATACTATGAAAACCACAGGTAAAGATATCCATGATATTTTGAAATTGTCGTGCAATTTTATCATGATATTGCCAGAGAGAGAGAGAGAGAGAGAGAGAGAGAGAGAGAGAGAGAGAGAGAGAGTCTTAACATTCAATCTCCACATGAATTTGATTCTTGGCAACATGTGACTCCAAATCAAGGGCATTATTTGGTAATGTTTTTGTGAGAATCAATTTCTCTTGCAAACGAGAGAATGAATCTCATTTGCATTGGCTAACCAAATATCAGAAAATGAGTGATGAGACACCAATTCACGAGAGTCATTTTTTCATTTATGTGATAATCAAAACCACGGGGGGGCTCTTGTGATTCTGAGATTTGATTTGGAGTCACATGTGTCTCAACATACCATGTTGGATTCAGATAACAGATCCAATATAACCATAACAGTTTCACAACCAGAATTCAAGGAGCCACACAATTGGTGGCCTCATTTGTGATGTCTTAATATGCATATTGCTTAATTGTAATGTGTTAAAAAAGTTGGAGCCAAATCATTATTTGCACATGCATGTGGATATTTATTTGTATATGATAATAAATAATTATCATAAGTCATGCTCCTTATAGTTTGTTTGTATAAATGCATGAAGGAATATTTTCATGTTTTTAGAAGTTTATGCATAGTATGCAACATAGTGGTATTCATATTTTTAATTATATTTATGATTGTTTAGATCTAAATATATCAATCCAAAATGATCAAGTGATGGTTAACCTGATGAGAGTTAAAGCATCTTACATGTGTTAATGATATACATGGATAGTGGGAGTATTAACTATGATGAATCGTTTTAAAAGTGAGAGTATTTATTATGTTTGGCAAATCATATTTTATCATGAATTCAGAGTTGATAAAAATCTATAGTACTCCATTAATGTGCATGTGGACATGATATCCGATGGTATAGTCATGAAAGAGCTATAAGAACTCCATGGCTAACTAAGAAAGTGAGACCCACAATATGATGTATTTGTTTGAATATGATATTGCACATTATGGGTTATGATTTAAATTTTGACATGATGAGAAACCCATATGGTTATATGAAATGAGTCCTTGAACGGATGATGTCATGACTAACTCATACCATATATAAAAAGAATCATGGTTTATATAGTGATGAAAAGACCACATGACTATATGAAAAATAACTCATACCATGTGTGAAAAATATCATACTTGAAAATAAAAGAAAGCACACATAGCTATATAGGAAATAACCCATAGCATGTGCGAAAACTTCATACTTGAATATGAATGATAGAAAGATCAACATGACAGTGTGCAAAATAAACCATAGTATGTGTGAAAACCTTGTACTTGAAAATAGATGATGAAAAACCCATATGATTATGTGAAAAAATAACCCATAGCATATAAGAAAAGCATCATACTTAGATATTGATATAACCCAAAGAATTGTGCCAGTTTATTTTATGCATGTTTTGTCATAAAATATTATATATAATACTTGATGCACTAGTTGTGATATGATATGATTGTTCATATCGTATGGCTAATCGAGAGATGTTGGATTCAGATAACAGATCTAGTGTAGTCATAGTAACTCATGAGAACACAAAATGCAAGGATTAAATTCTCTATTCAAGGTTGGGGAAATGGCTACCTAGGGGAGGGCTACAAATACCTACCCCTTGCACATTGCAGGATTATGATCAAGTAGTAACACCCCCCTCCCCCCCCCCCCATGCAAGTCATTTACGATAATTCCCCCTCTCCTCTACAGTTTTAGCAGTTTTCTCCTCCCTCACTTTGCACAACCTGATCATAAAATTTTAACATACCAAACTTACCCCAAATACGATCTTGAGTTAAAAGAGGCTCTTTGTGATTATGATTTCTCACGTAAATAAGAAAATGACACTTATTTGCCTTTCAAATGAAAGTCGGTTTCTCACCACTCATTTTCTTATGTTTGGTTGCCAAAGCTAATGAGATTCACTCTCGTTTGCATGAGCGTTTGAACCTCATGACATGTTACGAAACATATACCAAGTTAAAGTTTTTTGTCATTATTTTTAATGGTCAAAATATTATTTGCAAATTTTCATTAAAAAACAAAATATTATTTGCAAATGTTTAAGGTTTTTGTCCATTTTATTATTTTTAGTAGTCAGAATATTATTTGCAAATTATAAAACATGCCAGGTTTAAGATTTTTGTCCATTTCATTATTTTCAATAGTCAAAATATTATTTGCAAATTACCCAATAGAAAAAGAAAAACTCATGACTTTGCATGTTTATCAAACTCGCACCATAAAGCCTCCAATTCTTCCTAGAAATTTTAAAAAAATTCTAAACCACAAACTCAGTTGTAACTGATTTTAGATGTTTAATTTTTAAAAAATCTTTTGTTAGAAATATTTTAACCTAGGCTCTTAATAACTACTTTTTTTTGTGAGGGCCATGATCTTCTTGTAGGATCCTATAGATCCATGAGATCGATATGGTGGAGTTCACAGGATAATGGGGCATGTGCTCTAGGAGTGGTTGAACTTTCAACCTGGTGAAGCCACACACTCTATCTGATTGATCAGTTGTTCTAGCTCATTTCTAATTGTAGGTTTCTTCACAATTCACCAAAAGAGCTCAAAGATTGCTTTCCTATGTTCTGTCATGGCCATGGTGGTCTTTTTATATAGTCAACCTTGGATGATTGAATTAATTTTACTACTAACTTAGAGATAATGCCTCATTAAACTCAATAATCTCCTCAATAACCTTAAATTCAGCCATTGATATTTACATTTGTCTTACTAAATATGCCTTATTATAATTCTTAATGAGTCCATCATTCAATGGCTATTGGGGTTCTTTTTGTGAGAACCTAAGGCCATATCTGGTACCAAGATCCAACACTTCTTTGTTTTACAAAAAAAAAAAATGAGAAACTATATGAAAATTTTAAAGGCATATGTATCTCTGGCCTATGCAGCCCCTCTCCATTAAGGAGCAGATCCCCTGATCGTCCTGATAACACAAGACCTACAAAATCACTGCAAGTGTAGTGATTTTTTGTGTTTTACGCAGAAAATCGTTGCACTCAACCCATTAGCGATTCTGTTTGTTAGCTTAGCAATGGCCCGAGTACTTTGTGACCTAATTAATAATCACGTCTCTCCCAATTATGGCAGAGAAGAAGACTTTCAACCGAAATATGATTTGAGATTCGGTGCTTATCTGTGCCAATTATTGGTGTGGACCCACCCTAAGTATTTGATATTCCAATGCTTTTAATGGGGGTGGTTGTAAGGGTGCTGATCAGATAAAGGTGTCGGATCAAACCAGGTGGTGCGTGGCTGTCTCGGTAACTTTCTGAGTTGGGCCACATAAGGCAAGGTAGTCATAGGGCCCCAGTACCGGGGTTTTCCTCACTTGGGTGAGGGTTTCTCATCATAAATATATACATATATAGAATCACTAGAATATAAAGAACTGAAATATGAGAAGCAAAATATGAGGACTGGAAATATGGGCATTTCCAACACTTTTTTTGTAAATCCAACCATGTCCATGTGCTTGGCATGATGAATTTGTTAGGAATCAACCATTGGATCGTGTGTTTTTTTTATGAAAATTATGATTTTTGAATGCTTGAATATTTATAAAGAATATGAGCCATTGATTTTAAAGCCTTAAAAAATGTCATTTATGCATCAAAATCGGATAATTCAAGAGCTTGTTCTCATTAAACTAAACATTTGTACAGTTAGATTCAAGATAAAAAAATAAAAAACCCAAGAAAATCATGGTTCACACATTAGTTCACATATTTTCATTTCTCATAATCTAGTGACTATATATAATCACTAGAACATGAGAACTGAAATATGAAAACCAAAGTATTGGAACTGGAAATATGGGCATTTCCAACACTTTTTTTGTAAATCCAATAATGTGGATGTGCTTGGCATGATGAATTTGCTAGCAATAAACCATTGGATCGTGTATTTTCAATGAAAAAATATGATTTTTGAATGCTTAAATATTTATGAAGAATATGAGCCATTGATTTTAAAGCCTTAAAAAATTTCCTTTATGCATCAAAACCGGATGATTCCAGAGTGTGTTCTCATGAAACCAAACATGTAGATCACAGTTAGATTGAAAAGAAAAGAACAAAAAAGCATGAAAACATTAGTTCTCATATTTTCAGTTCTCATAATCTAGTGACTATATATATAATATATACACACACACAAAAATGTGTAGGTGCATGATCACTTTCGAACATGACCAAAATGAACTCACGTGGAGCGTCCATCAAGTGTGCAATGGATGCTCCATGCGAGGTTCTGTCAGATAACACCTTTAGCGGCGACTTTTGTTGCTGCTAAAGGTCACTGCTGAGACTTTTAGTGGTGACTTTTGTTGCTGCTAAAAGTCTCTGTGCGGAAACACTTTCGCTGAGCATCCATCACGCACTCAATGGACTCTCAGAGAAAGTTTATTTTGGTCATGTTAGAAAGTGATATGAGAACCGGAAATATGAGCATTTCAAACCTTTTTTTTTTTGCAAATCCAACCGTGTGGATGTGCTTGGCATGATGAATTTGCTAGGAATCAACTAGGGGTGGCAATTTCTGACACGACCCGCCAACCCGCCTCTTAGGCGGGTTTGGGTTGGGCTTAAGCCAACCCGTTTAATAAACGGGTTATGCGGGTGGGTCAACCTGCCAACCCGTCTGCCCGACCCGTCAACCCGCCAACCCGACCCGTCAACCCGACCCGCCAACCTGCCTACCTGCCAACCCGATCCGTCAACCCGCCAACCCGACCTGCCAACCTGACCCGCAAACCTGAAACACTACAACAAAGCAGTAGATTAGTGACAACCATATTCCGTCGCTAATCCATCGCTAATCCGTCGCTAACATGGTTAGCGATGGATTAGCGACAACGAGGCGACAGTATGCTTACGTCACGAATATTTCGACGCTAACTGGCGACAGAATTATTTCGTTGCCAGGTCTGTCGCTAATTGCGACGGAATAACGAGCGCTATATTCCGTCGCCAATCCGCCGGTACTAAACGGCGACCACGGCTTGGCGACGGATTTACTTCCGTCGCTATGCCGTTGCTAGATTAATATGAATAGCGACGGATGGTTCCGTCGCAAACACGAAAAAAAATTTAAAAAAATTTATTTGAAAATTAAATACTGAGAACTGTACAATTTCTATTTCCTGTAAATAAAAAACAAACCACACAAAAAAATTCATATAACAAGAATCTACAACAATTAATCGTTCCACCTTAAAATTAAGAAGTTTAATTATTTACAATTCAACAATTACAATTAGGAAAAATAAAAAAAACAGAACTTCTTCAACACAGTCCTCTAATCATCGCCAAGATTTTGTGCGTCTTCTTGTTCATTGTCTTTATCTGTCCCTTCAGCTCCACTACCCTGATTATCGCTAGCAGCCTACACAAGAAAAGAACAGTCAGTATTGATAAACAAAATATAATGAAATAAATTACACACTATATGTGATTCTATCATGTGCTCATGTGTGATCTAAGGCAATAAAAAAACTCTATATGTGATTCTATCATGCTCATATGTGCTCTAAGGCAGACAAAAAGTTATATATATATATATATATATATATATATATATATATATATATATATATATATATATATATATATATATATGTGATTCTATCATGCTCATATGTGTGCTAAGGCAGTCAAAAAATTGAATATGTGATTATAGCATGTTCATATGTGTTCTAAGGCATCTAAAAAAACTCTATATGTGATTCTACCATGCTCAGATGTGCTTTAAGGTAGGCAAAAAACTATATATGTGATTCGATCATGCTCGTATGTGTGCTAAGGCAGTAAAAAAATTGAATATGTGAATATAACATGCTCATATGTGCTGTAAGGCAGGCAAAGCCAAAAATTTTATATGTGATTCTATCATAAATGATATATAACATGTTCATATGTGTTCTAAGGCAGTAAAAAAACTCTATATGTTATTATAGCATGCTCATATATGTGCTAAGGCAGTCAAAAAACTGAATATGTGATTATAATATGCTCATATGTGTTCTTAGGCAGTCAAAAAACTGAATATGTGATTATAGCATGCTCATATGTATTCTAATGCAGTCAAAAAAACTTTATATGTGATTCTATCATGCTCATATGTGCTCTAAGGCAGACAAAAAGTTATATATATATATATATATATATATATATATATATATATATATATATATATATATGATTCTATCATGCTCATATGTGTGCTAAGGCAGTCAAAAAATTGAATATGTGATTATAGCATGTTCATATGTGTTCTAAGGCATCTAGAAAAACTCTATATGTGATTCTACCATGCTCAGATGTGCTTTAAGGCAGGCAAAAAACTATATATGTGATTCGATCATGCTCGTATGTGTGCTAAGGCAGTCAAAAAATTGAATATGTGAATATAGCATGCTCATATGTGCTCTAAGGCAGGCAAAGCAAAAAAATTTATATGTGATTCTATCATAAATGATATATAGCATGTTCATATGTGTTCTAAGGCAGTAAAAAAACTCTATATGTTATTATAGCATGCTCATATGTGTGCTAAGGCAGTCAAAAAACTGAATATGTGATTATAATATGCTCATATGTGTTCTTAGGCAGTCAAAAAACTGAATATGTGATTATAGCATGCTCATATGTGTTCTAATGCAGTCAAAAAAACTTTATATGTGATTCCATCATGCTCATATGTGCTCTAATGCAGTCAAAAAAACTTTATATGTGATTCTATCATGCTCATATGTGCTCTAAGGCAGACAAAAAAACTTTATATGTGATTATAGCATGCTCATATGTGCTCTAATGCAATAAAAAAACTTTATATGTTATTATAGCATGCTCATATGTGCTCTAAGGCAGTCAAAAAACTGAATATGTGATTATATCTGAGAGAGACCTGGAATCGAAGATCCCCTATCCTGAACAGCGGCCTTGATCTCATTTCGGAGAAAGGGGGCGATCGATTTTGTGAAGCCTTCGCAGAGCGATTTTTAAATGCATCTCCCACCCACTTATCGCACATTTCATCCCAGTAATCTCTCCTGATAGTAATAGGACCATGGCCCTTCCACAGTAATGGATCATCTACTACGCCAGATGCTTTTTTTGCTGCAGTCTTCATAGTGTGCAGCATGTCTGCAAATCGATTGGCAGCCACCTTCTGCCACACCTTCCTTGCATCATTTTCTTCCATCGTAGTTGCGAAGCGATTCGAAGCCTACAAATATTTTCAGAAAGTTAGTAGACATTGCTTAAATAAATTAAATATGAAACACATTAACTATGAGGAACAACTGTATACCATGAATGAGGACCACAATCTGTCTAACACCTCCTTTGGGTACTCTTTCCATTGAGCAACTGGTCCTGGTAGATGTTGAAGAAGTGAATTCTTAATCTCCCGTACTACTTCTTGTGGCTCAAACCTCGTGCTGCACATGAATTGTTACACAGTAAATATCAATATAAAATATTTAAAAGATATGCAATAATTGAAAATAAAATACTTACGGTCGATTATCGATATACACTATTCGAATGAGTCTTCTTGTGCCAGCCTGAGAAGACCCTGTTTCCTGTGTTGGCTGTTGACTTGTGTGATCAACTGGTGTAGGTGGGTCGTGTACAGGCGCAACATCATCTGTAAAAAAATATATTAGAAATTCTCAGAATGTGCATTTGAACTAATCAAGTATCTAATTAGTTATATGATATACCTATCACAGGAGCCCGTGAAGATAAAGGCTGAGCCTGACTACTACTGGATGAGCGACCACTATAACCTCTACGAACCATATTCTAACAAATAACATATGTCATACAATACATTCAAATAATTCACATCAAGTATTACAATACATTCAAGTCATTCACATCAAGCATTGCAATGCATTCAAATAATTCAAATCATTGACATCAAGTATTGCACTAATTCAAATCATTTGTTAATTGCATAAATTATAATACATTCAGATAATTGAAATCATTCACATCAAGTATTACAATGCATTCAAATCATTCGTATCAAGTATTATAATACATTCAAATAAAATTTTTAATCATTCACACCAAGTATTGCAATACAACTCACATCAAGTATTACAATGCATTTAAATAGAGGTTTGTAGTATAAGATTTTGCTCACTAGCTTGAGAATTCTTCCTCGTCACTAGTTTGACTTTCTTCTTCTTCTTCTTCTTCATTGTTTGCCCATCCACTTGGTACATCATTTGGATCACATTCCTCTATGAATGTTTCATCGGCCAATAGAGATATGACATGCATATCATGCGCAACATCGTGACCATAAGCGAAGTCACAGACATCATCTGATTGATAGTGATCACTGTCTTCAGCTAACTCATCTTCCTGTAACTGATCATACTCGGGGTATAGTTTGGATTTCACCTTGCAAACTGCCCACCATTCATTTCTATCTGACTTTTTTATACTCGAATATGAAGTATAATAAACTTGTTGAGCTTGCGAGGCTAATATGAATGGTTCATATGTTCCAAACCTGGATTTATGATTCACCTCCACAATGCCTGAAGCTTTGTCGAGTCTTGTTGCAGTTGGATCAAACCAATGACACTTGAATATCGTAACCCTGTTATTCATGCCTAAGTAAGTCAACTCCATTATTTTCTCTATAACACCATAGTAATCATGTTCATTTTCACCGTAGCTGCTACCCTTGACACACACACCACTATTTATCGTTGATTTGTTTATACCGTAGTCTTTTGTATGAAATCGATAACCATTTACGATATACCCGTTGTAGCATTGCACAACTTTGGTCGGACCATTTTCTAAATCACATATTCCTTGATCTTTAACATCACCATGGCGAACCTACGCACAGACATAAACAATTATTGTGATCACGATCAATTAAGTAGCTTAGTGTTGTTTATAAGTACAAAATTTATGTTAGCTTCTTTACCAACTGTTTCAACCACTCCACAAACTCAGTTTCACGTTCTTTTTGTACTTTTGCATCAGTGAGATGTGAAACTTCGCTTTGCAACTCTAGATCAAATCATCTGCAAACCACAAATACTTATATTACCGAGCCATGTATCCACATATAGAACATAAAAGGATTTATAATTGAGTTGCATATACATATACTTACTCGATGTATGGGTTGATCGCTGAGCAATTAAAAAGAATATAGATGTGTGCTGCATCTTGCTCTCGATCTGTCAATAGCCTTGATCGGCAACTACCAAATGCATGCCCAAGTGGTTGAAATATCGACAGCTTGTCAGCTACAGTTACTTGTTCTCCATCATCGTTACGGGGCGGGCATGTGTAATGTGTTGGAATATGAGGTTCAAAGTACATAGATGAGAAATTTGAAATCTCTTCTAAAGTGTACGCCTCACAAATAGAGCCTTCTACTCTTGCTTTATTACGAACCTTTTTTTTTAGGTCGAACATGCATCTGACAAGAATATATATTTCAAATTTTAAATATCTGTCATTAAAGAGACAAATATAAAAAAACATATACCTTTCAAATGGGTACATCCATCGATATTGCACAGGGCCACCAACCCTTAGTTCATATGGCAGATGTATGATCAAATGTTCCATAACATCGAAAAATGCTGGCGGAAATATCTTTTCTAACAGACAAACAGTGGTGATGACAGAGTCCTCGAGATTCTTTACATCTGATACAACGACCTCCGATGCGCACAATGTTCTGAAAAATCCGCTCAACTCAGACAATACCCCCCCATATAGGTTTGTCTAATATATCATGGAATGCTAGGGGTATCAATCGTTGCACAAAGATATGACAATCATGGCTCTTCAACCCATATAACTGTCCATCGTCAATCTTCACAGCCCGAGCAATGTTAGAGACATATTCATCTGGAAATCTCAGTTGTCTCAACCATTGACATACATGTTTTATTTGATCAGGTCCAAGCACGTACTTCGCCTTTGGTTTCAGTACTTTGCCATTATACTCTTTGAGTTCCAATTCTGGTCTTTTACATATTAATTTTAAATCCATACGGGCCTTCGGATTATCCTTCATTTTTCCTTTAATATTCATTACTATATTGAACACATTATCAAACACATTTTTCTCTACATGCATCACATCCAAATTATGTCGTATCAATAGGGTCGGCCAATACGGTAGTTCCCAAAAAATAGATTGTTTCGTCCAATTATGATCCTTTCCAAATCCACGGAAGGGTGTAGTACTACGGGCATCTGTTAATACATCTAAAAAGTATCGCAATCTTCTTAGAATCTCTATGCCGGACAATCTTGAGGATGGACCTTCCGTTTCAGTTGTGCCTGCTTTAAATGCATTCTTTTGACGTCGGAACGGATGATCGCTGGGTAGAAATCGACGATGGCAATCAAACCAGCAAGGCTTCCTTTCATGCCTCAATCTAAAAGCTTTGAAATCCTCCATGCAGTACGGACAAGCCAACCTCCCATGTGTGCTCCAACCAGATAACATACCATATGCAGGGAAGTCACTGATTGTCCATAGAACAACGACCTTCATGTTGAAATTTTGTTTTTTGTGGGCATCATACGTGGTAACACCGTCATCCCACAGTACTTTTAATTCATCAATCAATGGCCTTAGATATACATCAAGATTTTGACCAGGTGAGGCCGGACCAGGGATCAACAGAGACAAGAAAAGATTTGGACGTTTCATACACAAGCTTGGTGGAAGGTTGTATGGAGTTACAAATACTGGCCAGCATGAGTATGGAGTTGATCTACCCCCAAATGGATTAAATCCATCTGTACATAGACCGAGTCTAACATTTCGCACTTCCATTGCGAAGTTCTGATGAGTACGATCAAAGTGCTTCCAAGCTTCAGCGTCAACAGGATGCGTGATCTTGTTTTCATCGTGTCGAACTTTATTTGCATGCCATCTCATGTGTTTAGCTGTCCTTGAAGACATATACAATCGCTGCAATCTAGGAGTGATAGGAAAGTAGCGGAGCGACTTGTATGAAACTTTCTTTGATCTCGTGCTACCATTGCCTCTTGTCTTTGGCTTGAACCGAGGATGCCCACATGACGGGCATGATATGTCATTTTTCTGCTCCTTGAAATACAACATGCAGTGATTTGGACAAACATCAATCTTTTTGTAACCCATACCTAGAGCGTTGACCATAACTTTCGCACGATAGAAATTTTGTGGCAATTTCTCATCTTTAGGCAACATACTCTTCACAATCATGCACAAACGGTCAAAACATGATTTACTCAAATTATACTCGGACTTCAAATTCATTAGTTGAAGAACTGCAGACAAGATAGTGTGACTCTCACAAACGTTCCAAAGTGGCTCATCAGCATCTCTAAGTAAATCATAAAATCTACTAGCTGCATCGTTTGGTGATTCTTCATCTATGGCAATTCTTACATCACTAGAACTCATAGCAGAACCCAGTTCTGTTCCAGCGGCATCAAATATCAAATTCGTATATGGATTATCGTGCACCACATTCACCCGTGCATCAAAATCGTTTCTAAATTCTTCTCCATGAAATGTCCAGTTCTGATAATCACTCACAAAACCCTTCCTGTATAGGTGATGTCTAACGCCATGAGCTTCTACAAATTGATTATTCTTACAAATCTTGCAGGGACACCTAATCCGACCTGTGGGATCTACCGTACTGACACTTGCCGTTGCAAATTCAATAAAACTGTCAACACCATCCATATATTCATGCGATAACTCATTGTCCACTATCCTACGGTACATTCATTCACGGTTTGCAGTCATTCTGTCGTATGATGTTACGAATAGTATCCTAACCAGTTAAAAGAGAACCATCAGAATGCTATGATGAAGAAAATATCAAATTTATCATGCAATATATGATGTCATACAATCACAAGAATTATGATGCATGCATTGATAACTTAATATTTTCATGTGCAAACTATTCATGACACGATACATTCATTTGAAGCATGCTTTCAGTATACAATTTCACATGGAAGACATAATCAAATTGAAAGTAACTACATGTAAGCATGGATACAATCACATCAAACATTGCAATACATCGAAATAATTCATATCAAACAAATGTCAAACATGTACCTGCAGCAAACACACTTCAATATCCCACTAATTACTACCATGCATAGCATGGACTCCGTACTCCAAAAATAAAAACACTTCCATATTCATACATTAAAATCATGCTCAGCATGATCTCCGAACTCCAACAAAGCAGTCCTAGATATCAACAACTAAGTGAGTGTGTGAACAATAAAGTGTTACATTCAATAAATTAAATAACATGTGATGCGCTTGCATCACTTACTCACCACGGGTATTTACCCGATTTGCATTGTTTTTGTCACTTACTTACCACAGGTGGCGGGGCACAAGCGAGTTCCGTTGAGAAATCTGCAAAAAACACTGTGTTAAAATGAATATTGAAGCTAATTAGGGAAACACAAACACTTATGCAATGCAAAAAACAACTAAACTGATGATGATATATCTAATGATGAAATGCGATGAAATAAAATGTGCAAGTAATGTACTGCAATGAATATTGAAGCTAATTAGGGAAACACAAACACTTATGCAAATGAAGCAAAAAGACTAAACATAACTTTTACAAGAATGAAAAACTAAAAGATTAACAAAAATTAGCAGAATAATCAATCACCCATACAGGAGAAAATAAGCAAAACCATAGATGAAAATAAGCAAAACCATCGATGCTTTCAGCCAAGTCTTCCTCTCTCAATGACCATGGTGAACAGCCCATGACTATATATGAGCTTTAATTACTTGTAATTATGGAAACAATAAATGACATATTTATTAGTCATACTGCAAAAATATTTATTTAAAAAAAAAATTGCTAAGATATTTGTAGGTTTATATTTAAAAAATAAATTGCTAAGTTATTTGTAGGTTTATTAGACACATAAATTTGAGATTAACATGTTAATAATAAGTGCATATATGTTTTGTGAAAATGCATGAGCAGTCAATCATTATTAAGCAGCATCAAGTCATATGGGAAATTTTAGTGTATTTTAGAATATTGACTTTTGCAGCTGTTGGAAAACATAATTACAGTTTGCAATCACATGATTAAAATTTTTTTGCTTACTATCCATATAAAAGACGATCCATAAAGCAAAATATTTGCTTTTTGCCATCGGAATATACTGCTGACCAGTGACCACCTTCTTCGTCTTACATTTTTGCAACAGAGTTTGATATTGTTGTTTTGACTATTTCCAAGTCGCCCAATTTGGTAGAGGTGGTTCGGAAACTATGGCAGAAGTTGGTGCATGCAAAAGACGTGCCTAATTTTGTTGGCGAGAAAGATGCAATTGAGCAACTAAGAAAGGCTGTACAAGACAACACACCAAACCAGAAACGCGTTCTGGTAGTTCTTGATGATGTTTGGTCCGAATCCGATCTCGCCAATCTCGTCATCGAAAGAGGGGGCTTAATTAAAACCCTGGTCACCTCTAGAAAAAAGTTCCGTAAGTTCCAATGGATTTATCAAGTGCAAGAACTGAAGATGGAGGACGCCAAGCTGCTCTTGCTTGGCCATGCCCTTTCCCAACATGAAGACCCTGAAGACTTGAATGACGAGCTTCTGTCAAAAGCAAAAGATCTAGGCTTGGATGATGAGCTGGTGGAGAAGGTACGTATCCCATCTAGTTTAGCAATTAGCATTAGAGAAAAGCCCACAAGGGCTCGGCTCATCTGGTGGAAATGAAGGTGCAGCAGGTCTGAATAGACCAAGCAAAAGGGGCAGAGGAACAGAGGCTATATCAAGACAACAAAAGCCTCACTTCTCTCTGAACAACTTTGCTCATGATGAAGTAGATCGTTCTGCTGGTGTTGGACCTCAGCTCAAAGGCAAATCACAAGAGGAATCAGAGGAAGAAGAAGAAGAAGAAGAAGAAGAAGAAGAAGAAGAATGAAGATTACCTGCGCGTCGCCGGGCGGTGGCGGGAGGTTGACGGGGAGCGGCAGCTGGCGAGCGGTGGACGGCTGGCGAGCGGCGGCTGGCGAGCGGTGGACGGGGAGCGGCGGCTGGCGAGCGGCGGCGAGAGCCGACGGGCGGCGGGAGGGAGAGGGCGGCGGGCGGGAGCAAGACAGCGAAACAGGAAAAAGAGAAAGAGGGATGGAATTAGGGATTTACGCGACATTTAGTGACGGCTTAGCGACAAAATTATTCCGTCGCTAAGCCGTCGTAAATCAAAATACCAAAAAAGCGACGGAATATATTCTGTCGCTAAGCCGTCGCGAATTAGCGACGGATTAGCGACGACAGAGTTCCCTCTCTAAATCTATCGCTAAAATGGTGTTCTTGTAATAAGAATTAGCGACAAAAAATTGCAGTCGCTAATCCATCGCTAAGTAGCGACAAATTATCGATAAAAGTTGTTTTCTCGCTAATCCATCGCGAATTAGCGACAGATTGTATCTCTAGCTAATCTGTCGCTAATTAGCGACGGAAAAAATCCGTCGCAAATTTCCGTCGCTAATTAACAATTTTCTTGTAGTGAAAACCTGTTTACCCGACCCAACCCATTTATTAAACGGGTTGGCGGGTCGTGTCGGGTTACCCGTTTATTAAACGGGTCGGGTTCGGGTTGAGGTATGCTGACCCGCCAACCCGACTCGATTGCCACCCCTAGAATCAACCATTGGAACATGTATTTTCGATGAACAAATATGAGTTTTTGAATGCTTGAATATTTATGAAGAATATGAACCATTGATTTTAAGGCCTTAAAAGAATCTCATTTGTGCATCAAAATCAGATTATTCAAGAGTGTATTATGATGAAACCAAGCATGTAGATCACATAACAGTTAGATTCAAGATAAAAGAATAAAAATTTCATAAAAAATACTGTTCACACATTAGTTCTCATATTTTCAGTTCTCATCTATATAAATTCCAATGCTTTTGAGGTCGTTTTCACTTATTAAAAGAAAGCTTGAAAAATGTTGGTCGTACTGTATTCATCATTGTTGTTAGAGAAATAATGGCAGGATCCCAAGAGTTCGTGGTGAATGGATCTGAGTGCTAACGGTCCCGCAGTTAACATCGATTGCATAGGCCCAAACTGTCAAAAGGTTGGATCCAACTTGAGATGGAGCTACCTTTTGGGGGTGGATCTGTCCATATCCATCACAAGCTGAATCTGTGAATGCAAAATATTAGTCTCATAGAATAAGCTTTTTTAGCCAAACTGTTTGGATCTATAATTTAATTAAACTTGGATATGTTTATCTTTTGACCTACCCCGGATCCAACTAGGATATGGAACCATGTGGTTCATATTGGAGCCAGATCAAGGACCAAACTCAGTTGGACCATAAAAAGATCCACCTGGATCGGCCCTATTTACAACCATACATGATGAGACAGTAGATGGGCCCCAGGGTTCAAAA
This sequence comes from Nuphar pumila, assembly GCF_984573655.1. Classification (NCBI taxonomy): domain Eukaryota; kingdom Viridiplantae; phylum Streptophyta; class Magnoliopsida; order Nymphaeales; family Nymphaeaceae; genus Nuphar; species Nuphar pumila. The sequence continues at coordinate 58,058,309 of NC_143264.1, read as the reverse complement.
TATCTACATATTCTTTTTTTTTCTTTTTTGTTTGATGAGTTGGAATGCTTACAACCTTTTAAAAATTTGCCATTTTCATGTTATCACAAGACAAAGAGCGTCTGGCGTTCAATGTATCATCACTTCAACTTTTGTCTTTTTCTTTATTTTTGCTTTATTATTATTATTATTATTATATATAAAAGGTCCCACAGGACTCTCTTTATCACTGTAAAGGAGCATTGTTGCTTCCATGGATACATGCATTATTAAAATTGCGAAAGGAGTTTTAGTTTTAACATAGGGTGCAAATAGATTGGATATGGGTCGCTTCATGGTTGATCTGAATCCGAGTTTTAAAAAATATATCTTGATATGGATTTTTTATGTGACTAAGATCTACTAAAGTAGACTTTAATTCAGGTCTAGATTGTATAAGATTGAAACAACTGCAAATGGATCTATATATTTTTTTTCCTTGCAAGAACTACATATTATTTGGATGTGATCCAAGCGAACATAGATTCAACAAAAGAGGTACGATCTGGATCCAAAAAAACAAAAAAAGAAATCGAATGCATGAATCCGAACAATGTGATTACAAATTATTACGCCACCCTCAGGGTTATTTGGTAAAAATCAATTCCTCGGCGATTAATCGGTAGCCAATTTACTCGGCTCGACATTCGCCGTCTTGGTGTCGGCAGAACGATCTGTCGACAACGGAAGCCACGTGGTGACAGTTAATAAGTCATATTCACGTAAGTTTATCTGACGTCCTTACAAGTGGCAGAGTTTGTGCCGCACGACCTCCCAATCTGTAGCTCTCAAACAGATACGTTGCATAAACGGGTTGGATTCAGTTGGGATATTGGTCCTACATCCGATCTAACTGGATATGGCTTAACCAGATCCGCAGTCGAATTCAGATACAGATGGACGTAGGGCTTCTAAACTAATAGAACGAACCGAACAGGGGGGCATGTTCATGCTCGGCTCATTTACCAATGTAATGAGCTTGTGACTTGTCTCATGCTCATATTTAGCCAAGCTTGGCTGGTTTCTGAGAGACGAACGCCAGCACTTGTGTAAAAACATTCTATGTTATTTATACATCGAATATAAATTTTTTATATATTATACTTAAAAATATATATTATATATTGCACTTAATAGTTGATATTTTATGTATATATTTGTTATGCATTATTCCTTTTGTATTATGCATTCTTCTATTTAATGATTACACTAATCCTATAATTTTCAATATTCTTGATGTTCAAAATCGTAAATATCCGACATTGTTATGATACTTTTACCCTTCGCAACTGGGAATTTATGTATTTTTGCGATAAAATTATGCCACTTGTCGAACATGTCCAACACCGACTTAAATCCAGAATTTATGCAAATTTAGACCTCACGAACTCATATAAATTTATTTGCAAAATCTCAATGAAATTGAATCCACCAAAATCGCAAGTATCATACTCTTTCACATGTAATAAATATTTGTGAAATATCTCTCGCTAATAACATATTTTTGCATATATCCTTAAATTGCATAAATTTATGTGTAAAACTCCACTTAAAGGGAATCAACAAAATCTCAAATATGCTACTTACATATTTGTGAAATTTTTATTATATGTGATTTTTCTTAATAGTAATTTTATTGAATCATATATATACTCATTTTTGTTCTAGGGTTTATTTTTCTCGTTTGTGTTTGCAAAGAACTTTTCTATAGAACCATTTTAGTGATTCTTGCATTTTGAGGAGGTCTCAGTATCATCCTTGTAGTCGACTTTTCCATCTACAGTTTTGAAATGTGAGTTTCATACAATATATACCTACGTATCCCCATGTGTATTTCCTAGGAGGTTACGCTATCATCCTTGTGATCAACTTTCATTTAGGATTTACTATGTTTACAGTTTTTTTTTCATAGAAATATATATTGTTGTAGATGGTTTATGATTGTTTATTTGTCCTTTAATTAATGTTTATTATTCTTGTGTTGGTGTAATGGGGCTAGGGTTCACTATGCACAAGCATTAAAAGGGCTAAAGTATACTCTTATGGTTGTTGTAGGCAGTCAATAATGGCGTCTGAAATGACTAAAGTACACTAGTGTAGGTCTTATTACACTAATTAGAAATTTGTAGTGGTCTCCAAAATTATTACCTTTAAGAAATTTATTACTTTGATGTCTCGTAAAACCAGATATGTGGCTTTGACCCTCTGATATTGTTATTCTTCAAACAACCAAGAAACATAGATAAATGTTGAGGAGGAGGATGATGTAGAATCGATGTTATTTAGTAGTGATGTTTACTTGGAAGTATGCAAAGTTAATGAATAAGTAATTAAACAAGGAGTAGTTAATCAATGGAATAATATGCATCTCGTGAAGAATGTACATTTATCTCAGGTATCATCTATCGATCTGAGTCCTTTGTCGATTATCCAATTGTCCCAAACAGTGGACGATATTGATGTTGTATATGATCAACGAATTACTGCAAAGGATATGGACCACATGAAAAAACTAGTGTCCATGATCTTCATCGCAGTAATTTGCATGACATGCAGCCTTTCTGGGTATACGAAAATGCTAAGTACAAGTTGTAATTTTGATGTAATTTATGGTTGAGATGCAGGTATGATGATGAATATGATATTTTGATGGTTAATCTTAATGTTAGAAATGTAGGAATGATGCATGCATGAAAGCAAATGAAGTGACAAATATAATGAATTTTGATGTAGTTGTTAAAACTAAATAGTTAATTAGTGATATCAACAATCATGTTTACAGTGCAGAATCGGATGATATCAATAATGTTGAGTATACCATGTTGATAAGAAAGGGAAAAATTGATAAAATAGATGCACCAATGGCATTGGAGAATGTGAACTCTTGGTTCTCATTCAATAGATTCTCATACAATGAAGAGCAATTAAAAATCATTGAAGCAGAGACATTTGATTTGTATGAGCAATTGTGTAATGAAAAGCTTAATGATTATGAATAATTTCAATGGCTATCAATACACTCAAATGATCAAAAAATTGCTTTAGGCAAAAGGTTTAATCTCCAGCACTGTCGCAAGTTTTTAAAAGATTATATGATCAGGAATAACTATAAAGCAAATTTTTTAAAGAGCAACAATAATAGTGTCATTGTTATATACACGAGAAAGAATATTTATATGATGGTTGATTGTCCCTACAAAATCCATTGCATAAAGGTACGTGAAGTAGGTTTCTTTCAAGTGAAGAGGTATGATAGCGAGCATATATGTGGTGGATCATTGAACAACCTTATAGTGGAGAAAGTGTCTTCCAAGTAGATTTCAAGTGTTATTCACAAACACATTCACAATAACCCGAAGATAACTAACTCCAAGAGAAATCATGAATGACATCAGTCACGATGAAGGTGTAGAGGTTATTTACAAACAAAAATGGTTTAAACGAAAATACATTAAAGTTGCATTATATGATTCATTCAAGCAGTCATTCAAGATGCTTTCTCCATATTTTGATCATCTAATGAATGTTAATCGATTATCGCTAAGGTATATTAAGACCGATCGAAAAGATCGATTTAAGTACATGTTCTTATCCTTTCGGCCAAGTATTGATCGGTTTTTAAAAGGATATTCTTCAATTTTTATGATAGATGAAACATTCCTAAAAGAAAGGTACGCGGGTATATTGTTGTCGGTTCATAGTATTGATTATTGTAGTGAGATGTTTCTGATAGCATTTGCAAGGAACAGTTGGTCGCACATGAGCAATGTCTCAAATCATGTGTGTGTATTTGATATTAATCATATATAGTTTATTTTGTTGTTAAGAATAGGTTAATAAGAAAGGAAAAGCTATAGAAGAAAACACCTAGAGCCGAAAGAGTATGAGTTTGACAAAGAAACTCTCTTGGCAAGTGACATAAGTGTTAGTTTTACACATTAATTTGTTTATTTTTTTGTTACGTTTGCATGTAATTTTATTTATTCTTTTGTTACCACACTAGATTTACTATGTATCATCTAGCAAGATTCGTAGAAAGAATCCAAGTGGCTCACAAAGAGGATAGGGAAAGAGACAACTTGTTGAAGACCCTTCACTTTACCCTGTATTTCTCTGAATTATAAAAGTGATGTTTATATTGTTTTACTATCGATTAATAAAAGCTAGTTGTAAACCTTGTCTATCCACAGAAAATGGCCGCAACTAAAGGACAACGAGGTGGGGCAACTGACTGCTTAAAGAGGAACAACTTGCTGTATCATTTTTTTATGCTGACAAGGTATGTTTTTACACAACTTTGCATACTTATAAATAAATTTTCATGTACACAATGATGTTACACTAGATTTATGTTGCAACTTTTAATTCTTTTCAATTGGGCAATGATCACTAGGTTCTTTAAAAAAATGGACATGAAGAAAAAAGACTTCAGGCTGTATAATTTCACGCCGAACACATATTTAGCATATAAAGGCCTCAAACAAATAGTATGGTAACATAACTTAATAATGTAATCGCTTTTTTGTGTATGTTTGTTATCTTTTTTTTTGTATGTTTGTTATCTCCTTTTTGTGAATATGTGGTGTAGGTTTATTTTTTTAGCATAATTTGGGTTTGACTGTTATAAAGATTGGATGGTTCAAAGGATTGAGGGTATTCCTCAACAAGAGAATGAGTAATTACTTTGTATTTGTTTGTTAATTCATTTCGTACATGTATTGTTTTACACTTGATATTTTTTTGTTTACATGTATGACTGTGGTATATTTGTCATACAGTATATACAATACTTGGGCAAAAACTGAAGATTGAACTTCATGCAGATATGTGTTTATATGTCAGTTGTTCACTAAGATGTTAGTTTTAGTTAGTTGTTTGCTGATAAAAGGTTATTTTTAGCAAGATGTCATGGATATAAGGAATCATATGATCAAGTTCTACACATGAAGAAAAGGGTTTCCAAGGGTGTGAATGATAATGAAAATGTCGAGACATCGATTAGAGAGGTGTTTAAAGAGTCTATTTAGCTACCTGAATTATGGACAATTATGCATATTTATAATAGATCAAGTTAAACTTATATTGTAATTAGATGGATCAAGTTAAACTTTGTAGTTGAATGGATCAAGTTAAACTTTGATTATAACCATGTAATGAAGCTCATGTATTGAATGTAACTTTGTAATTATTAAACTTAAAATTATCTGATTTCATATAAACTAATTGTATTTAGTACTATGTTAATCATATTAAATGTCTAATTTTTGCAATTGTTAATGGAGAAACAATGTTGCAAAGCTGTTTAATTTTTGTCGATCAATAGGATCTTCACAAATATACTTCACGAGATTTTGAAACATATATATGAACAAGTATGGTATACACAAATGAGTTAGAAATAGTTGCTAAAATTAGTAGCCGAAAGAGAAGCAAGTTGTGGACCATTGGTTGGGGAGAAAAGACAAAAAAAAAGCTCAAGATTATGCAAAAATAAGCAAGTTGGGGACCACAATGAGTTTCTATATTATTCCAGAAATTCATAAAAAATAAGAATTCTCGTATATTTGTCATAGTTTTACAAATATTCAAGTATGATATTTGCGATATCTGAATATTCACAAATAACTTTATGTGAGAGCGTACAATATATGCAAAAATATAAGCTATTTGCGAAATTAGTGATAAGTGTTTCGCTCATAAATTTATGTGATTTCAGGATATATGTGAAAGCATGTTATTTGCGAGAGATGTTTCACAAATATTTTTATGCAAAAATATTTATTATATACGAAAGAGTATAATATTTGCGATTTTGGTGGTTTCAGTTTCACCGAAATTTTGCAAATAAATTTATGTGAGTTCGTGAAGTCTAAATTCGTATAAAAAAACTTGTGATTCTAGATTTAAGTAGGTGTTGGACATATTTGATGGGCAGTATAATTTTATCGCAAAAATGCATAAATTCACAATTGCAAAGGATAAAAGTGTCCTAACGATATCGGATATTTACGATTTTGAACATCAAGAGAATATAAAAAATTGTAGAGTTTTTAGATAATTGCATCAAATTTGTCATCCAGTATGGTCATTTTATGTTTTATCTGGACAACCTCACTCAAGCTGAGCTGAAAACCCTGTGTCTAGGCTTGACTCGTTTAAGCTAAATGAGCTTCTTATGTTTATTTCACCAAATATATGAATCAATCATGAACAAGTTTGTGACAAGCTGAGTCACGAGCTGCTCGGTTCGTTTTACCAGCCTTATAGATGGGATACTAAACATGGTGACAAATAGGTAAAGAAAATCTAATCGGACACACTTTTACATGTTTTTTAATTCAGATTCAGATGAAAAACCCTTATACAGAATCTAACCCATTTAGTTAATAGGATATCAAATTCTCTATTAAATCCAGCTAAATATCTGAACCAAACCTGATCATCCCGCTGTTGGAAGGTGAAAGATGGCAGACAACTAGTAGGGATGCAAACTGATTGGATATAGGTGGCATGAGCCATGACCAACAATGGATCTAGATTTTGAAGTGTGAGTCAGGTCATTGATCATGCATAATTTCTGTATTTTATTCATATATTTTTATGCATGATTCATCAAAAAATTGCATTAAAAACTCAATCTTGTTAATATTTATGAGAAACTGCTTTTAAATTAAAAATATAGGAAATCACATATTTTAAACTCTTCCCTGCATTTTTTTTAGTAGTTTGCTTAGTTTAGAACTTTTTAATTTGTAGTTTAATTAGTTTAGGAGTTTTAATAATTATTTTATTTAGTTTAGAAGTGTCCTCTTTTCAAAACATGTTTTTTTAGAAGTGCTCTTTTGAAATTTTTGAAAATTAATTGGAGTTTTCTGAAAAAAATGTGTAACCTAATTTTTGTAATATAAAAATTTATATTTAAGTCATAGAAGGGCATTTTTCTCTTGGATTTCATGCAACTCTACCTCCCTCCCTCTCTTCGCTTTTTCTCTTGTTTCACTCTTGGCCGGTTCCTCCCTCGGTTCTTCTTTTCCTCCTTGTTTCATCTTGCTTCTAATCCATGTTTTTGTCGACTTCTTCTTGTCCCCATCGTAGGAGCTACATGCAGCTCCGAAGAAGACCACGTTCTTCTTCTCAACCCCTCCATCGGAGGTAAATCGTGAGGTTTGCTTCTTCTCTCCCGTCTCTCCATAGTTTAATATTTAGATTAGTTATTATTTCCTTCATAAAATACATGCATCATGTTTCACCATTGCATATAGTTTAATTTATTTTCTGCATATTCATTTCATGTAGTTTAGATGAGTTTTATTTTTATCATCTATGAATAAAAAGAAAATATATATATAAAATAGCTTAATTTAGTTTAGCTAATTTTCTTGATTTGCATATAGATTAATATTATTTTATTCAAATTGGTATATTTAGGATAGAGTATTTTTGATATTCTAGTGATTTTGAATTTAGTTTAGGTTAGATTTAGGTTAAGTAGTTCATATCATATTCTTTTGTTTTCGGTATTCTTTTATTTGAATTTTTCTTATTAGCCGGAGAGTTTTGTAATCTTGTTAAATCATTTTTTAATTTTCGGTAGTTAATGTCATTATTTCTTGATTAATTTACTGTTAAAGGGTTAGTTTAGGTTTAGATTAAATCACGTTTTTGCTGTTTTTATTAGATTAAGTTAGCATAGTTCTGAATTTTAATTAGTTGTATTTAGTCAAATTTTCCTTTTAGTGATAGTCAACCTTTCTTTTAGAATCATTCACATTAAATTATTATTTTTATTCATTTTCATTATTGTTGTAGCTTTAATTTTTAATTCAGTCAGTTTAATCTAATAATTCCAGTCAATTTAGTTTTTATTTCAAGTTTATAGTTTTGTTAATTTAGATTAAAAAATAGCAATAGCCAAATCTTGCTTTTCTTTATTTCTTTATTCATTGTTAGTTGAATAGGTTAGTTTTACTATTGTTTCATGTTTATTAGATTAACTTAGTTTTAAATTCATACATCATGATTAGATATTAGTTAGATAGTTAGTTATCTTGTTATTTACTTATTTAAGATGCTAGTTTTTAAATTTGTGAAGTGCGTGTTAGTCAATTAGATAGTTTCTTGTTTTCTTCTTCTTGTTTGTCAGTTAGTTAACATGTTTCTTTAATCATTAGTTGTTTTTTAATCCATTTTGTCATTTAGTAGTTAGTTTCAATTCTTGAATGCGGTTATTTAGTTTTTCTTATTTCTTGAATTTAATTTGTTAGTTATTAATTTAGTGTTCTTGCTATTTGATTAGTTAGCATAATAATATTGAATTCTTTAATTAGTCGGTTAGATGTTTCTTGCAAAATTAGTAATTAATTATAATTCTTGATTAGTTAAATAATTAGTTAGAATCTTGTTCGATTTAATATCTTAAAATTGAATTCAGTTAATGCTCTCTTCTTATTTCTTGATTATTTAGTTAGGCAATTCTTGATTAGTTAGAATAGATGTAAGTTAGTTAAGTTGTTAATTAGCTTATTTATCTCCCGAATTCACGTTTTCATATAGTTAATTGAATTAGTTAATTTCAATTCTTTTTGTCATATAATTAGCATAGTTTGTTAGATTAATTTCTTGATTTTTCTTGATTGAAATATTAGGTTTTGGTATTGTTTCTTTGTGTTGTTCTGCTTGTTTTGTGTTTTTATTTTGCAGAGAAGTGGTCAGACGTGTGATAAGCTTTCAAAAGTACCCTCAAAGAGCCCTCTGAGGTCCCCTAAAGGTCTCCTCAAAAAGCCCTTTGAGCCCTCAAAAGAGCCTTTAGAATAACCCTTCAAAAGGCCATCAACCAATAAAGTTTGAGAACAATAAGCAAAAGAAAGAAGTAGTACAAATCAAAGAAACTAAATCTCAAGCAATTGAAAACCCCTTTTTCTTTTTTTTTTAGATTAGGGTTATTTAATTCATTAATTTGGGTCTGTAATAAAACTATTTATTATTCTTTTTGAGCCCTCTGCAAGAAGGTAACACATTATAATAGTTAGTTATTTTTATTTATTTTTATTTTAAAGGCAATAAAGTTTATTCTTGAGTGGAATACAAAGTTTTCTCTCATTCTCTGAGTTTGACCCAGATCTCACCCTAGTGTGAGTCAACTTTTATTATTTGGTGTCTGGTTTTCACAAAACCGTTTTTATTAAAAATATCTTTTAAAAATCTATTTAATAAAATTTACACTAGTCATGTATCCAAATATGATTTTGATTGCAATGTAGTTCCAGATCTGGTTATAGTCTGAGACCTTGTTAGTACTACATTTGATGAAAATGGGTAAAATATACTGATTTTTCAAGTGAAAAAAAGGATCGTTGCGGATCCTAACATACTTGTTTACCCAATTGCTAAACATTGGACCTTAGACTCAACATCCAAGGTCCTGACCATCTACTTCAATAAACAGACCTAGAAGAGTGTCAGCTTGGCCAGCAGCCTTGCAAGTAGGGCTGGTAAACCAGCTGAACAAACCAATATTGGAGTGTTCAGGTTTGGATCATCCTTGTAGCAAGACAAGCCAAGCCAAGTTTGAGTTCATAATGAACCCGAGTCAAACTATCTGAGTTTGAGCTGGCCTGATTATAAGAAAAGATTACATTGTTTTAGATCTAAATGAAATAGGATTAAAAAAAATACATGTAAAATATGTGTAAAATATATAGTAAATATACTTCTTACTGCCTAACAAGCTTCTATGAGTCAAGCCCAGCCGAGTACTTATTGTTCACATTCAGCTTGGGCCTATTTTATGAGTTTAAATGAGCTCTTTACGAGATGAACATGACCTGAGTCACGAGAGGCAGGGCATGTTTTCCAGTCCTACTTGCAAGTTTTGGCCCAATTAGACCAGCTTAGACCTACAAAAATTGGGAAACACCAAAGCATATATATATATATATATATATATATATATATATATATATATATATATATATATATATATATATAAAGCCTTGTCATGACAAATTGGAGCAAACTTGGTGTTGCTTAAGCTTAGCTTTAATTTGAATTTAGAATTAGTGTTTGAGCTTGCATTGTTAATAAGTCAATCTCAAGCTAACATTATATCTGGGTTGTGCATCCCTTGCCTTATGGCCAAAGCAGCAAACATGCTTGGTGGGCAAGGGAGGGGTGGCTGAGGGATTTTAACTGTGCCAAGATGATTAACCTGAACACACCTAGTGGATTGAGAGCGGATCTTATAAAAGAGTGGGTGAACCAACTATAGCCACTAACCCTCACTCCTTGAGTTCCACTTCATCAGAGAGGGTGGGGGTTAGGGGCTGTGGTTGGTGGGTGACACTGTTTGTTTCATACGATCCACAAGCTTATTGGGCTGGCATACAAATTGCCTAGCTTAGGCTATGACCCTCTGGCCTGGATTTGAATATGAAACATTTACAAACTTGGATTTTTATTTATTTTTAAATACAAACTAGGGATGGCAGTGGACTGGGGCGGGTGCAGGGAACAAGGTCTCCAACCCTACCCCATCTCAAAATTTTGCCTTTCATCCCTGCCTTTATCTCTACACGGGTTTTGATTTCTATTCTCCGTTTCATGTCCTGCATCCCCGATCCAAATGAGGCAAAGTGGGGCAGGGTCCTGTTTCTTCAATCTTTTCCCCTTCCGTCGTTATAGGAAGGAGAGGAAAGAAATAGAAGCCCGCACAGCTTGTTAGAGGAAATAAAAAAGAAAGATTCAAGAAAAGGTTTTATGTTAGAGTTAGGAATATATATATATATATATAAAGGTATAATAATATTTTTTTTAATAAACATCAGGGACGGGGTGGAGCTGGGCGGGGACAAGAGTAAGTCCATCCTTGCATGGGTTTTTATTTTAACCTTCATGCCCGATCCATTCCCCGTTTCATGTCCTCCATCCCCTGTCCAAACAGAGCTAGGCGGGGGCAGGGGCCCATTTCCCCCTTATCCACTGCCATCCTTAATATAAACTTGGATTTATTTATTTGTTTATTGATTTTTTGATAAGAACAAACTTGGATTCTGATTACTTTTTGCTGCTTCATTTTTTAATAGAATTTGCCTGAGTACGTCAGGTCCAATTCATGGCTGATCTAATTTGGTTCTCTGAATCACAGATCAAATCTTGTACTTGAACAATCTTTTCCTCTCAAATATGACTTTTAGGGTATATAACTCGTATCATATCAGATCCATATCCAAATATGAGTAATGACAGCCCTGAATTGGTTGTAAATGATCACATCTGTGGGCCCATGAAGGGAGGTGGACACGTAGAGAAGCATTACGTGGTGGGGCTAGCAAGCAAATGATGGCATCTAGATAGTAATTGATCCTATCATAACCATAGTTTTGAGTGTTTGAGACCCACATTGCATTAGCCTTCATGGTAGGCCATGAAATGCTCCTGTGGCGGTTGCAACTTTACCCACTTGCAGTACCAACTGTGTCTCCTTTTTAACACCAAAGAGAGGAAATTATAAAAGAATAAAAAAAGGTAAAATGATACCATAAGAAACTCTTGAATTTATGAATTCGTCACTATTTCTATTATGCACATAAAAAAACAAGGATAAGCGCCTCCTTCAATAGGCCCACAAAAGCTTCTCACACCAAATTAGGTTGGATAATCTAAGGGAAAACCTCCCATCGTCCACTGCACATTAGCTGGCCGCCAGTTGGTAAAAACCCTTCCCTCCCACTTACAGAAGAGTACACCCAGCTTCGATCTTGCAACAAGGGATGTCACCTGTGGGTTTTGAACTTGTGACGTCATTTCAACTTGGTGATATTTGCAAGTCACCCCTACCAGATAAGCGGAGCACTAGGGGGCGATTAAGTAGGTTAGCATAAGATCTTCAAGTTGAAGAACATGAGTTTAATGTTAGGTATGAGTTTAATACTAGGTGTAAGCAAATCAGGAAGTGATACCCTTAGGAGTTTTACACACTGCATATACTGAAACAAGGCCGCAGTCAACATGGCACCTCCCAGCTCATATCTAAGATTTCCAAAACCATCACAATGGTTTCTTCTTGAATAATAAAAATAGAAGTTCCGACTTCAATAGCATGATTCTTCTTCTTTTGCTAACTGAAATCTTCCTATGCATTTTTCCCGGTGTTTCCTATGAAAATTTGGCAACTTTATTAAGGACGCAAGCGGGTCAAATTCAGTCATCTGTTATCCTACATAGCTGAATATTACCTAATCGGATTTATAGTTAGGTTGAGGCAAAGATTTAGAGGAAACAACTAGGGCTTCATTCCAAACCTATATATATGGTTAGTTGATTATTTCTCCTATCAGATCCTTATATGAATGTAAAACCGAATCCAACTCATTCTGATCTGAACCCCAAGCACAACACAACTGTCTCTCACACTCCCAGTCGCTAGACCACAGTTACCTGGTTTACGAAATGGATACAGGAAGCATTGCATGAAGTGGAAGCAGTGAGCGAGTAATAAAAAGTAGTGTGAACTGGATTCATTTTGAAAACCATAATTGTGGAAGTGTGTAAAAAGAAAACATGTAAGAAATGAGTGGATGCCAGGGATAAACAAGAAGAAAGTGAGTGAGAAGCAAAAAATAATAAATATTAACATCAAAGATAACAAAACAAGAGGGAAACGAGTGGGAAGCAAGGGAGAAATGATTTGATAAACGAGTGGGAAGCATGCTCTTCATAATCCCCCTCTTCAGGGAAAGGTGGTGCTTCCCTCTTAAGAATCACGTTTTTTGGAAGGTGTGGTTCCCCTTCTTAGGGAGGCGCTTCTGGCAACTATGCGCTAGAATTCTTCACCATACGAAGAAACCAAAAGTTTTTGCAATTCTTCCTATCACACTAGTCGAAATTATCAAAACCCAGAAAGTTTAAATTATTAAGGGAATCCAAACATCCCAAGGTCATTAATTATAGTAACTTTTTCAGTAGTAGTAGTAGATGCATGTGCGATCTGACAAATAGAACATAATACACTCAATAATGCATCTTCTCTCTTTGGCATGCATTCATAGAGCAGTAGTATCAATTGTCTTCCCTTTGTGCCATGGTTGGTAGCAATGTCAGTCGACTCATGACAAGCCAAAGTCTAATCAAAGCTGATCAGTGCAAGCCAAGCAGCATACACGGTACAACCGAAGTGTTTAGGGATTTTCAGACAAAAAAAAAGCCTAAACATATATGTTGCTCTTACACAACACCCAACCAGGTGCAAGATAACACTGAAGTGTTTAGGGTTTCTCAGACAAAGAAATGCCTTGGATGCTCAAGTTTGCACCTTTGGCTTTTAGTTACACGAAACTTTGGATGCTTCTTTTTTCTTTTTTTTTTTGCCCTTTGCTCCAGGGTAGCACATTTGGCAGCCATGATGTGCACGGAGATATTCTTTGCATTCAAAACGAAAGAAGAAGATGAAGAAAAAGACATGCTGTGTAACTGAAATTGGAATGTCAGTGGATGGTTCATTGTAGTTAGGTAGGGCTAGGAAACAAGCCGAACCGCTAGTGACTCAGCAAATTTTCAGTATATAAAGAGCTTGTTCAAAACCGTAAAATAGGCTTAGCAAGCTTAATATGAACAATAAGTACTCGGCTTGGCTTGACTCATAGAAGTTCGTTCGATAGTAAGAAATATATTTTAGATATATTTTACATGTATGTTTTTGTAATTATATTTTTCTAAGCTCCAAACCAATGCATTTTTTTTTATAAACAAGCCAGCTTCAACTCGGCTCGTTTAACACCTCACTATGAGTTCAAACTCGGCTTGGCTCACCACAAGATGAACCAAGCTTGAACACTTCAAAAGCTCGTTTCATTCAGCTTGTTTATCAGCCCCAATTGTAGTATAGGGAAATGATTTAAAAAGAAAAAGAAAAAATTGAAAAAACTTATGTGGTAGGACATCTAAATTGTAACCAACCGCATGTGGTTGGACATGATTTTTCATTACATGGTATGATGTCATGTTGGATCATTTTCTTTTTCTTTCCTCCCTCTTTTTTTACTTTTCCCCACTACAACGTTCCATCTATTGACAATCCAATTTCAAGGTACACTACATCTGTCTTTTTCTTCGTTTACACACACACACACACACACGTGTGCGTGTTAAATAAATTGGAGATCAATAATTGAAGCACCAACTATTAGGATAACTATGGCAATTGACGTCATTTGTTAGAAAGAGCAAGGATTGTGTTACTCCAACTATGAGAAGACCAAAGTGTAGGGTGCATTAAAAAAAAAATCATCACCTAACTTAGGCAACAACTTTGTTATTGTAACTGAAAAAGTTATTGGGAGAGCACTCTTGGTTTACTTCTCAAAGAGATCTTTGGAGGAATTTTGACAATTAGAATGAACTTGAAGCAGGTTGAGGTCAGGCTTTGAGAGGGCATCATTTTCAAATTGGTCATTGTGTCATACCCACTGAAGCAAGATCAAGAAATGATTCTCGATGAAGTCAACTGGATATCAATTGTTTGGATCTAATCTTGATGGCATCCAAGGCTCAAAACAGTGAGATCCAATTATGTCAAGATTAACACACACAATCAAGGAAATGTTGATTTAATAAACTTGTAAAATCCAGATTTTCATGTTCTTATTTGGGCATCATACCCAAATAAAACCAAAGCTGTTAAAAATTTAAGCTTATCCAATTAATTCAATGTCATAATCAGCATGCTCCTTTTTTTAATTTAACGAGGAGAAACCATGATTCAGATGGTGGGGATCAAGAGTGAATGACGTCCTGCCGTGTGGCCCACTCTCAAGTAGTTAAAACTCCTTGGCCAACCTCCTCACCCACCAGAAAGCCTGCTGGTTCTGTCTCGCATTAAGAGAAGCTCACCTTGAGCATCGAACTCTTCATATCTCTTAGTTTAATATGTTAAGCCGACCCACCTAACCACGTTGGTATAGCCTTGGCTATAATGAACATAATTATTTTGAAGCCATTTAAATAGGATAAACTTGGTTGAATAGTCTGGTGAAAAACAGTAAGTTTTTAACCAAGTCAAGAAAACTATACCAAAGTACCTCACCTTGTTTTTTTTGTTCATGAAGGACGGGGAAACTACCTCCGGATCAAAGACCTAGACACGCTGGCTCAGCTTGCTGTACTTACAGTCGCCTTTTCGACAGTGTAAACCAGTGTGGCACCCCTTGCCCCCAGGGAGTCGTCGGCTGAGCAAGGGCTTATCCCTTGACCTAAATAATGCAAGGGCAATGAAACCCTAACCATCCATCTAGTGGCGAAGGTCCCCTCCACTGTGCCAAACCCCTTGAGGCCTCAGCTTGTTTTGTTCTCAAAGCATAGAAAAGAATGACTTTTAAATGAGCACGTGCATTAAATATAAACATCATTTTAACATGCGAACATAATCCATAATCCGCAGTTTAAGCACCAAAAACTTCAATTCTAAATTAGGTTGAAGATTTAATAAAATATTAAATGTCTAAGGGCTGCATTTTGATGATACGAAGAGCAGAAAATTCAAGAAAAATGAAAGGAAAAAGAAAGGTGAAGAAATAAATATTGAAAGAAGTGAGAAAGTAAAAGAATGAGGGTTAGGGCACACAAAAATGTGTTCACTTTCATTCCATTGCCATGTCTATCTTGCATTAGATAGTACTCTTTACGGACAAAAATGATGACAAATCTATTATCCTTTTTCCCACATTCTCCCTTGAGTTGAAAATATTGATCCCCTACTTGCACACAGTCTCTTTAGATTTTGATCTACTCCATGAAAACCAACCTCTTTTCAAACAATTGTACGATCCTCGATAGTACGAATATGGATCGTTCCTCCAAAAGTAGCCAGCGATACTGAGATTTCCTGAGAAAGTTGGGTTTCCAAAGCATCCTTTGAGAACCTATGCAGTAAGCCTAGAGTGGTGGGTCCACTCAAGGCTCAAACAAAGAAAACAAGTGCATGCACATTAGTGGAAAATGAAAACACAGAAAAAAAACAATGAGGAAAAGAGATGCTTGGGCTTCTAACGAACCCTAGCCCTCAACCGAACCTCCACGCTCTGCCGCAAGCTGAAAATCCAGTAGAATAACATATAAAGGGCACTGTTCATAAAAAAATCACTCTACTATGCTAGGAAAGAAATCCCTTAACTATAATAGTCTTTAGAATTTTCTAGGAAAAGAACGGAAAGTAAACTAGCCTAGGTGAGAAAGAGTACTACGCACTCAACCTTTTTCCTAACTTGGTAGCTAACCAAATAGGAACAACTAGCCTAGAGAGATCTACCTACCTAAGAATATCTACCTATTTTCTAAGAAGGCTAGAGAAATTACTTAGGGACTGCTCCCCAATGCAAAGAAAATAAAGGAAGAAAGTAGACACTCACAATTCTCCACCAAAAACCTACACTCAAGTGACGGAGCTCTCAAAGTCTCAAAGTATATTGCAAAATGAGCCCAAGGGGAGTATTTATAGGCGTTTGAGTGGGAAAACCTTCACCCATCTACCGCCAACCTAGCTTGGCAGTAGATGGGTCATCTACAGCCAATCCCAGCAATTCTGGGTCGAAGTGAGTCGAATCAAATCCAGGGTAGATTCAGATCTAAGAGTTTGGCGGTAGATGGGTCATCTACCGTCAAGCTCTTTTGGATATGGATCTAGGTTGGGTCGGATCACATATGAACATATCCAAAAATCGAGAGGTTGGTAGCACGGTCAAGCTCTTTCAAATCTGGATTCGGCTCAAAACCAAATCCACTTGACCCTATGCAAGTTTTCCATAGCCGAGTTTTAAAAAAAATGCTTGTATCTTTTAATCTGAAAGTTCATTTGACGAGCGATTAGGTGTGTTTGAAAGCTAACATCTTTAACTACAATGAGTATGTTGAGCTCGAAACCAAATTCAACCATTTGAATTATCAAAATGCCCTTAAATTGGGCTCTATATTTTAAACAAGCTATTTTTAAAACCAAAAACATGTTTTGGTATAACTTTTCAATCCGACATTGGATTGAAGAGATTTTTGGTTTGTTGAAAAGCTAGAAACCTCTACTTTTGGTTGAAAATGATTGAAGGTCAAAGTGTGGTAAAAATTGGACTATTTGAAAGACCCAAAACCTTTTGATGTTCTTCTGAAAGCATTTTATCAAAAGAAACTTTAAAATACCCTTTGGAATTATTTAAAACTCCTTTTTCTTGTGCTTGGTGAAGCTTGGTTTTGTTTGAGTAAATATAAAACTCATTTTCCTAAATAATTCATATTCTCATTGATTAACGAAGTATTCAAAGGTTCACACCCTGAGACTCAAAGAATGTGAATGAATGCATCCCAATTTTTACAAGTCATTACATGACATAATACCATGGACCAACGATCGAAATTTGTTTGGGAACACAAAAAATTTTGAGTGTCTAACAAAATTATGTGCATCCATCATTTCTTTTTTTCATGCATAAATTATTTATCCACTTTTGGTGACTAACGTATTATGAGTGTATGATTTTCATGTCCCCAGCTAAGAGGACACAAAGCCAAACTTGTGCTTTACTAATTGTAAGATCAATGTTGTGATCAATAAGTATAGTCAACCCATACGTCAAGAGACACAATTCTTGAGTACATTTATATGGACTATGACGTGAAATCTTGAGCAAACACCCACTATTTTTTATTGGAGAATGCTGCCCCAAACGTACAAAGATGATGTTTGGGGTTCTCTTTAGGTAAATACGTATGTTGTCTTGTGGATGAGGATTAAAGACAAATTAGCTTAGTTGTTAAAGGGATCTTTAGATAACCTATCATGAGTGGATATCCTTTCTCAAGTTATTAAAGAAGATAAATTTGGTCGACTTCATACATATGACATGGAGGTTAGCAGCATTGAGTTCTTTGGTCTAGGCCCAAACCAAATGAAACTAATGCAACAAATTGCAATGTATCACTAAGAGATAGTTGTAATGCAAGAAAGAGTTAATGTGATGAAAACCCAAGTTGAAAAGGTGGAGTCAGAAGCCCTAGTACATAAATTGATGTTCAAATATGGGCAATAACTAGTCAAATTCCTCGCATGCCTCTTGATATAGCTAAAGATTTTAATTATGTTAAACATGCATTAACTAGTCTAACTTTCCATAAAACACAAAAACTTCATTGACACATCTTTGTGCTAGCAAGCAGTGGGAATGAGATTGACCATGATCATTATTGATGATGTACTAGTTGTTGCCTATATTTGTCATCAATTTATGTTGTAGGGCTTCTAGCTCTTTCATATTTCCAACTTGGTTTTCAATCACAATAATTATTTCTTTCAATCCAGTTATCTCTTGGCGATATGTTGTATTTTGTTGCATCAATTTCATTCGAGTTGGGCTTGGAACCAAAACTTAAAGTTGCTAACGCACATGTCATATATACGAACTTGGCCAAATTTATCTCCTCCAATAACTTGAGAAAGGATATCTACTTATGAGGGGATATATATAAATTCTTCTGGCAACTAAACTAATTTGTCTTTGATTATCATCTACAAGACAACATAAATATTTATTTGCATACGAGAACACCAAAGTTGCTAACCTACATATGTAATTCTTTATAAATAAACAATATAGTTTAAAAAATAAACATTACCATCACTTCACAAGTTTTAATATCGTAGCAATCCTCATTTGAGCTTGTATGAGTCATGATAAACATCTCATCTCGTGAATGCTCAAGTTCATCCCCATTCTTCTCTAACCTACGTATATATAAAAGATGATTTGTCACTATAATATGATAAAGTACACACGACAACAAATAAATGAATAAGTAGTTATATTCAACATTTTTCATATAAAAACGTGCAAGGTTCTTAGTGCAGTAGTGTGTGAAACTTTTTGTAAGGCACAATTTGACTTGTTCCTTACACTTTGCTCTCAAAAAGACAAGCAAGTTAGTTATGTATATTAATACAATTTTGCATCATTACCCCATACAATCAACTTATAACATATTAAATGCTAACCTTAGATTGACGAGAACCAAAATGTTTAATAAAACAATTGAGCTCTAGAAATAAAATATGGATAAATGTTTATATGATCATTTTATGCTCACACCTAAAGTTCCTCCAATATCTTGCATATTCCTTCATCGTTGAATCTCTCATATACTTAGGAATGTCATACTCTGCTTACAATAAACAGAAAGAATTTAGTTGAATTAAATCTAAATAAATAAATAAAAGAATATCAATTACGTACTAAAACAGAACCCCAAGCATCAACTTTGTAAGTCTGGAGCAACGTTCTCCACTTATAATAGTGGAGTGGTGTTTGCTTAAGATTTCATGTTATAGTCCATATAAATGTACTTAAGAATTGTGTCTCTTGACCTATGGGTTGGCTATAACATAAACTTACAATTAGGATGCAAGCTTGTAGTAGCTAAAGCACAAGTTTGGCCTTGTGTCCTCTAAACTGGAGACATAAAAAATCATACATTCATTTTCTGTCTTGAAAACTTTAGTACATAGTGTTGCAAAATCAATCTATATAGTCAAAATCCCCAACTAGTCTACCTAGTCGGTCTAGGCGTTAAGCTTTGCAATTCCTAGGTGGGTACTTTAAAAGGTACCAATTTTGCCGACTAGGCACCGACTAAGGCGCCTAGTTGACGACTAAGCTTCCTCCACCTAGGCACAAGGACAATTTAGTTATTTATTATTCTTATATACATTTTATTATTTTTTGTATATATATATATATATATCATTATATATGTGCATGTGTTTATGTGATTTGTTCTATTAAATCATAAAAACATGCTCAATTATTATATTTAAATATATATGTTTATGTGTGTGTGCTACTTTGCTTTTGGGATTTTTTTTATGAAACATTGAAAGCATGGACAGTTAATTTTAATTGATTATATTTTTTATATATGTGTGTGTTACTTTGTTTCTGCTGAATTTTTCTATAAAAGCATGTTTAGTATTATGAATTATGTAATATGTATGTGTTATTGTATTTCTGTGAAAGGTTGAAAGCATATTTTGTTGATTATATTAAATATGTTATGAATAATTGAATATATATATATATATATATATATAAAGGCAAGCTAGGGTTAGGCAGACCCCTACCCGATATCTCTTAAGGCCTATGTGGCAGAAGGATTCGAATCTGGGCCTTCAGGACCCCACTTACCATATATATATATTGTGTACAATTATATATATGTATATTAATATATTTTGTGAAAGCATGTGTAATTTTGTACTTGTGTAATGAAAACAACTTATTAGTAAAAGAATTAAACATATTTTTATGTATATTTTGTGTACTTTTTTATATTTTAATTAGGGTACCGCCTAGTCCCACCTAGTCCTCAACTAGTCTTTTTAGGGATCTACCGACTAGGCACCGCCTATCGCTTTTGACTACATAAGCACCAATATTTGTTTGATCTTCATTTTTTCTCCATCTTGAAGCATGACAATGACCACATTGATCTTTTTCACTATATTCTTTTCAATATAACATATAATTCTTTTGACATGTATCTATATTTTCATAACTGAAGCCCAGCTTGACAATAGCTTGTTTTGTTTCACAATATGACTTTGGCAATTGTAAACCAATAAGAAATGCTTCTTGCAATAGCTGGAGCAACATATCAAAAGAATTGTTACTCCATCTATTAAGGCATTTCAAGTGGAACAAACATTCGAGAAAAATATAACTTTGTAAATTTCAAGCATTCAATATATAATTGTTGAGCATTATAATTTAGTAACCGAAATATGCTTAAGCTTCTGAACTTTACCATCAATTGGTTCACTTGCATGATCACGTGCCACATGGTCTGAATGTATTTCAAATGCATCTGATAACATCCCATCAATATCATCTATGTTTCCTAAGATACTTGAACATGCTCGCTTACGAGTGGAAACACTAATTCACCATGATAACACCATTGTACATAGCTTTTGAGAAATTCATTATACATTATATAGTCAAAAGCAACCAACATGTTAGAATAAGCAGTTGTTACACTTTAGACATGGGTACATGATCTTGCCTTTAACAACAACATTATTCCTCTCCACAAATCTTATAAAATTTTCAACTCCTTTCAAATAATCAGTGTTTCGCCTATAAAATAAAATAAATTATAAATACAATCTTCTCTTTTCATCTTTAAATGCAGTCTTAACTTGAAGATAAGAAAAACTTTTTATTGATGAAATTAAGTATTATTTTGGATCCAACTGTCTTCCATAGCACCTGCTCACCTCTTTGAGTATATGTTTTTCCTAAAAAATTATATAAGTTTACATAAGAAATATAAAAGTCAAGTAGTAAATCAAGTTTATTTCTAAGGGGATCATACAACATATTAGAGCCACCTTCTCCTTAAATCTTATAACTCCGCCTGTGTATAACTATTTAGTTATACACTGTCGGTCCCAAGCTCGGATAAAGGAGGGTTGTGGTAGGCCAGTGACAGCCAACATAAAAACTTAGTCATACCCTATGAATATGAACCAATATGAGAATTTCGTTGGGGTGTTCCCTATTGAGCGACACGTTGTACTCTATAGGCCCGGAGGTAGTGATAAATGGGCAAGGGTTGCTAGGTCATTGCCTGGAAGCCACACGTCACACCGACGCCCGGGTGTGGTGTCAAATAGGCAAGGGTTCCCTCACTTTTTTGGACGAGTGGGGGTAAAGAAGTTAGTCCAAGACTATAAAATTAGGTTATCCACTTGGAACATAGGGTCTAAAATTAGGTTAGCCACTTGGAACATAGGGTCTTTAACTGGTAAGTTGGTAGAGTTAGTAGATGCTATGTGTAGGAGAAAGATTGATATTTTATGTCTACAAGAGACCAAATGGGTAGGTGAGAAAGCAAAAGTGATAGAACCTTGGGGATATAAGATTTGATATACAAGAATAAATAGGAATAGGAATAGGAATGGAGTAGGGATTGTTATGAGTCGTGAGTTTATATATAATGTAGTTGAGGTCCGTAGGAAGGGTGATAGGATTTTACTTATTAAATTAGTATTAGGTACATATATTATTAACATTATTAGTGTTTATGCACCTCAAGTAGGTTTAGCTAATTTCATTAAGTGTCAATTTTGGGAAGATTTAGATGGAGTAGTACAAGGGATATCTTATGGAGAAAAGTTTTTCATGGGCGGTGACCTTAATGGGCATGTAGGCATTAGCAGGGATGGATTTGAAAGTATCCATGGAGGCTATGGTATAGGAGAAAGAAACGAAAGTGGAGAAAGGATTTTAGATTTTGGTTTGTCCTATGATATGATCTTAGCAAACACTTGGTTTAGGAAGAGGGAGTCTCACCTAGTAACATTTAAAAGTGGGGTTAATACGAGTCAAATAGATTTTTTCCTACTTAGAAAAAGAGATAGGGGTTGTTGCATTGATTGTAAGGTTATACCGGGAGAAAGTGTAGCTACACAACATAGAGTCTTAATTTTAGATCTTAGAATTAGACAATGCCGCAAAAGGAATAGACATAGGATAGATCCTAGAATTAAGTGGTGGGCACTGAAAGGAGCTAAACAAGGAATGTTTGTAGAGCAGGTAGTTAAGGAAGCTGATTGGTGTCTCGAGGAAGATTCAGAATCAATGTGGAATAAGATAGCAGGTGGCATGAGAAAGGTGGCTAAGGAGGTATTGGGTGAGTTTAAAGGCGGTGCACCACTAAGTAAGGATACATCGTGGTGGAACAAGGATGTCAAATTAGCTATTAAGGTTAAAAGAGAGTGTTATAGAAATCTAAGTAAGAGTCGTGATAATGAGAATTTGAAGAAGTATATGATAGCAAAGAAGAAAGCTAAAAAAATAGTTTGAAACACGAGGGATAAGGTATATAAGGAGGTTTATGACAAGTTGGATACTAAAGAGGGCGAGAAGGATATTATAGACTTGCAAAGATAAGAGATAGAAAATCGAGGGATCTGGGTATGGTTAGATGTATCAAAGATGAAACGCAAAGGGTTTTAGTCAAAGATGAGAAGATTAAGGAGAGATTAAAAGATTATTTTGATAAGATATTCAATGAAAGTCATGCTCAAGATCTTGGAGACTTCTTCATTCCTTTTCATGAGATGAATCGTGACTTAATGCGCAAGATTCAAAAGAAAGAAATTGCAGAGGCTTTAAAGAAAATGAAATCAAGAAGGGCAGTTGGCCCAGATGGTATACCTATCAAGACTTGAAAATGCTTGGGAGAAAAAGGTTTAGAATGATTGACAAATATTTTTAACAAGATTTGGCAGACAAATAAGATGCCTAATGAGTGGAGGAAGAGTACTTTGGTGCCTCTATATAAGAATAAGGGTGATATACAAGATTGCACAAACTATCGTGGTATAAAACTCATGAGTCATACTATGAAACTTTGGGAGAGGGCGATTGAGTCTAGGTTGAGGAAGGTTGTCATGATATCGGAGAATCAATTTGGTTTTATGCCTGGAAGATCAACTATAGAAGCTATACATTTTCTTAGACAACTTATTGAGAGAAATAGAAAGAGGAACAAAGATTTGCATATGGTTTTTATTGATTTGGAGAAGACATACGATAGAGTACCTAGGGAGGTTCTCTGGTGGACAATGATGAAGAAAGGTGTTTCTCTCAAGTACATTAGTATAATTAAAGATATGTATGAAGGAGTAGTAACCAATGTCCACACTTGTGGAGGGGTGACAACCAATTTTCCTATAACGGTTGGGTTACATCAAGGATCTGCTTTAAGCCCTTTCCTATTTGCTATAGTGATGGATGAGCTTACGAGATCAATTCAAGAAAATGTCCCGTGGTGTATGTTGTTTGCTGATGATATTGTTTTGATTGATGAGTCTAGAGCTGGGGCTAATGCTAAGTTAGAAATATTGAAGACAGACATTGGAAGCAAGAGGTTTTAAGTTGAGTAAGAGTAAGAAAAAATATATGAAATGTCGGTTTAGTAAGCAACGAAGTAGTGATGGGAGTGTAGTGAAGCTTGGTGAGCAAGAAATATCGGTGGATGATTGTTTCAAATATTTGGGATCTATCATTCAAAAGTATGGAGAAATTGATGGAGAAGTAAATCATAGGATAAAGGTTGGGTGAATGAAATAGAAAAGTGCAACTGGAGTGTTGTGCGATCGTAGAATGCCATTGCAGTTGAAGGAAAAATTTTATAGGATGACTATTAGGCCCGCTTTACTATATGGTACAGAATGTTGGGCTGCCAAGAGATATTATATTCAAAAAATGAGTGTAGTTGAGATGCGTATGCTGAGATGGATGTGTGGAAATACAATAAAAGATAAGATTCAAAACAAGGAGATACGTAAGAAGGTAGGCGTTGCACCCATTGAAAATAAGATGAGAGAGAATCGTT
The DNA here is from genome assembly GCF_984573655.1 of Nuphar pumila. NCBI lineage: Eukaryota > Viridiplantae > Streptophyta > Magnoliopsida > Nymphaeales > Nymphaeaceae > Nuphar > Nuphar pumila. The sequence continues at coordinate 58,033,859 of NC_143264.1, read as the reverse complement.
TGCAATGGTTTGGACATATTCAGCGAAGGCCTAATGATGCTCCAGTTAGAAGGATGGAGAAATGGAAAAATATATTAGTTAAAAGAGGTCGGGGTAGGACTAGGAAGACATGGATGGAGATGATAGGAAAGGATATGAATGCTTTGAACCTCACCGAGGACATGGCATTGGATAGAAATGATTGGAGGAGAATGATTCATGTGGAAGACCCAGAATGATTTTCTTTTTTGGTTCATATCGCCAACCCCAATTGTTTTGGGATGAAGGCGTAGTTGTTGTTGTTGTTGTTGTTAGCACCACATATGTATGAACATATAAGCATACAAGTGTTTGTTTGTGTAGAGAGTTGTTAGTTTCTTCTCAATCACACACACAGAAACACATACATATATATATATATATATATATATATATATATATATATATATATATATATATATATATATAAGCAAACATCAAACATAGTTCATCAAAATATCTCACATATCTAGTGTGAAAAGGTATTGTGATTAGAACAAAGGAGCAAAGTATAGCAGTAAGTGGCTTTAAGATCATTCAAAGAGAAAAAATGAATAGATATTTTCAGTTTAGGGAAGATGAGAGCACAAAGAAGATTTCACACCAGCTTAAACATCGAACAAATAGACAAAAAGAGAATTGCATGTCAACAACCTTTTATTGCATTATATCAATCAAATATATAAAGCACTGCCACATATTTGAAGTAGTCTTGCATGTCCAATCTATCAACACATCAATCAAAATCACCTACCTAAGTAGAGATTGCAACAACTAGCCATAATGTGCAGCGATTACCCATGGTAGCACACTCAAGCAGATAAAATCAACATGAAGATTGAGTGCTCAATCAATTGGCTAGCCCAAGACAAGGAACTTTCATAGGCATTGCTAGGCATAAAAAACATAAGATAAACTATAACAAATTCCTAATGAAGGTACCGTTAAAATTCAAGTTAGATCCCAACCCAAAGACACATAACTGGCTACTTTAGTATCCACTTCAATCTATGTATCAAGAGATATAGCTAACATCTACACAACTTTCTCAAGAAGATTGTGGAACATTAAGAGATCAAAGAGAAGCAAGTGAATCACAAGACTAGTGAAAGAATGAATACTTTTTTTTCTTTTTTTAGAGAATTTAAAGAATGAATACATGATTCAAAGTTAATCATTCAAAAAGATGGATGAAAGAATACATAAAAAATGAGTTTTAAGAAATCGATAAACAATATATACAGAAAACACACAGAACAAACAGATTATCAAGAAAAACAATTAGCGTGGTTTGGTGACTGCCACCTACATCCAAGAGATATCTCACTCCAAAATAATCCTCTTCTGGGTGAGTTTACACTATATGTAGATATTGAATAGATGTACACAAGGAAGGAGATTACAAGGATCAACAAATCACCTTTGATTAAGGGAATACATTAGGAAGGTAGCTGTTACACATATAGTGGTTATCTTGCTAAGCTGGTGTGAATCCTTGATTTTGTCGATATTGTTGGATTCTATCATCTTGTATTGGGTAAGCTTTATCTTCTGTTTTGGATTTGGACCTTCATGCAAATCTGTTTTCGGTTGACCCATGCTCATATCTCTAACATCCCCCCATAAACTCAACGGTCCAGGATGGACATTGAGTTTAGATCTTAGTTCACAAAATCTTGTAGAGGGCAATGGTTTAGTGAGAATGTCGGCTACCTGTTCATGGGAGGTAATGTGATGGACAACAAGCTGACTATTGGCAATCCAGTCACTAACGAAATAAACATCGATCTCAACATGTTTACTGTGATTATGAAATACAGGGTTGTTAAAATTTGTAATCTCATAGACAATCTCATGTGTAAATACCCCATCATATGTAATCTTCTATTTTTTAGTTTAGTTACAATAGGATAGCTAGTTACAATAGGTTAGTTTTATCCTTTTTCTTTTAGGACTGTTTTAAGCTTAGCAAAAGCATGTTAGACATTTCTATACTTATGCTTTTTGACTTGGTCAAAAAGCATAGTCAAAAGAAAGAGTCGTTGGACCCTCCAAAGGCTCTATTAGAGCCGTTGAAGAGTCCAACGACTCCCTCTAAGCTTCTCTCTAACTTGTATAAATATGGGGCAATACCCCATGTATTTTAATGCTTTTTTGGTGTGGATTTTACCCACTTGAATGAGATATTTTTCTTTTGGTGTATATACTATTTTGAGTGTTTTTTGTGAGTATATTGAGTGAACTATTGTGTTCATTAAGAAATCTTTTCGTGAGCTTGCTTTTGGAGTTCCGTTTGAAGCTCTATTTTCTGACATGGTATCAAAGCAAGGTTGAAGCAAGTTCTATCAGTGTATTGGGAAACGTGTCACATGGTTTTCTTGCAAGAAAGTGATTTCCCTTGAAGTGGTGATCGTGTGGAGGCATAAAAAGCTTGAAGAAATATTTATACTCATCATTTGTGGTAGAGTATTCTTCTTTTTTTTCTCTTCTCTTTCTTCCCTTACCTCTTTTCTCAAAACTTGTAAAATGGATGACAATGATAATGTCACCATTAAGCCCATCAAACTAAATGATTCCAACTATGTCACATGAGCTTCTATTATGAAGCATCTTATATGGGGGGAAGGGTTTGTGGGGGTTAGTAGATGGAACCGATGATGAACCTAATCTCATTCTTATAAAGGATGAGGGGGAAAGAGAAATACCTCTAACGAAAGTAGAAAGAGTTAAGGTTATATCCACTTACGAGAAAAAGTGGAAAGAATGGCGTATAAGACATGTCAAGATCATGTCTTGGCTTATGTCAAGTGTTGATATAAAGAAATGCTCAAGTTTAGCAAAATTTGAGCATGCAAATGAAGCATAGGACTATCTTAAAGAGAATGTATTCCCTTAAGGATATTGCACATGTGTGCAATCTTTAAATTAAAGTAAGAAACATGGTTCAAAGAGACAAAAGCATTAGGGAGTATTATAATGGCTTGCCAGAGTTATGGGAAGAATCAGCTCTTCTTTAACCAAAGTGGCATTGTCCACAAGATATTGAACTCCGCCAAAACCAAATCAATACAGAGCATTTTTTTCATTTTATTAGTGGATTAAGATCGGAATTTGAATCCACTAAGTATATTCTTTTCCATCGTAGAAAAGTGTCTTCAATTGAAGATACAATAGAGGAATTGAGTATGGAAGAGAATAGACTAAAAAGTAGAATTGCTAAAGGCGATGACAACTCAGTTCTAGCCGTCTTGAAACCTGAAAACTTTGTCAGGACTTACAAACCTCCCAACTATGGAAGAGGGAATGATGATTTTGATAAAAAGAAAATCATTTGCTACTATTGTCGTGAACCTGGACATGTGAAAACTCATTGTCCAAAAGTCCAAAACTAAAGAGGCCTTATGAGAAAAAAGTTGCCTTCGTCGGACCACCACAAGAATCTAGTGAAACCTCCATTGGAAGTATGTCTCTCGCTCAAATGGTGAAAGCACCTCTACTCAAGGGAGCATCTTCATCTACAAGAGCTGCAGTCTCTTCCGTGAGCACCTCTGATCCAGTTAAAACTCTATGGCTTCTTGACTTGGGCACTTCTCTTCACATGACTTCAAATGTTGAAATATTATCCAAATGTCATAACTCAAAAGGATCCAATATTTTTACTGTCGATGGAACATCACTAGAAATCAAAGCAATAGGGAATTTTGAAAAAGTTTCTCAAAACTTAAAAGGATTTCATATTCCACAAATTAGATATATTCCCAAATTAAATCTCAATCTCTTGTCTGTTTCTCAACTATCTGACCATGGATATAACATTTCCTTCTCCTCTCGTGGTTGTCGAGTGCAGGATCATCAGTCAGGGAAGTTGGTTGGGGAAGGCCATAGAGAAGGAGGCTTATACTACATGGATTTTTTGGAAATTCTCAAGAATACATTTTGTTGTAATGTTCAGAAAATAAACTTAAATATATGGCATAGGAGACTTGGTCATCCTAGCATATCCAAGCTTCATCTGTTTCCAAATATAATTTTTTTTTGTAAATCTGAAACATTTAAGTGTGAAGAATGTATTACTGAAAAAATGAAGAGATTACCTTTTCAAGGAAGAAATTGTGTTTCATCTCGGCCTTTTGAGTTAGTGCATTAAGATGTATGGGGTCCTGCACCAGTTATGTCTGAAGGAGATTTTTCGTATTATGTCATTTTTGTAGATGATTTTACAAGGCATACTTGGATTTACTTTCTCAATCCAAAGTATTTTTTCACTTTCAAATATTTCATAAGTTAGTTAAGAATCAATTCAAGAATGATATCTCTATCTTTCGTATTGATTCAGGGGGAGAGTTTTTGTCAAAAGAATTTAGCGATTATTTAAATCTACATGGTATTTTACATCAAAAGTCATGTCTATATACTCCACAGCAAAATGGTTTAGCAGAACAAAAACATAGACACATTATAGAAACAACAAGAACTCTGCTCATTATTCATCAAGTTCCTAAAAAAATTTTGGTCGAAGCTACGCTAACCGCAGTATATCTCATTAATAGAATGCCATCATCTTTATTGAAAAATGTATCACCTGTTGAAAAACTTTTCAATCAAATCCCAGATTATTCACGATTAAGAGTATTTGGTTGCAAATGTTTTATTTTCTCCAACAAAAATGACAAGCTTTCCCCTCGGGCCATTCCTTGGTTACACAAGCAATCAGAAAGGCTATCAATGCCTTGATCTCAGAACTAAGAAGTTATATGTGTCACAAAATGTATCTTTTTTAGAAAACGAAAGTTTCTTTGAAACTAAAAACCCTAGAGAGGTTGATGAACACTCCTTATTGGACTTAGTTCCTGAAATTAATAAAGAAGAAGTTGATCAAGAAGATCAAAATAGTATAATCAACGTTGAAACATCTCATCCAGATTGCATTCAATACTTTAGGCAAGGAAATCTAGAGCAACCTTGTGCTCTAGAAAAATATATTAAAGCATACGATCAAATAGAAACCAGAAAATCATTTAGGGTGTCAAGAGTGCCCGAAAAAATTGTATTCTACGAGTCTTTTTCACCAAAACATCAAGCATATATTGCCTTATTGCACTCATATATAGAACCTTCAAACTATAATAGAGCAAAACAACATTCAGAATGGGTCGAAGCTATGACAACTGAGATAAATGCCTTGAAAAAGGCAAACACGTGGACTATTCAAGATATTCCACCTAGGAAAAAGCCCATAGGATATCGATGGGTATACAAAGTTAAAACTAAGAGTGATGGCACTCTTAAACGATTTAAAGCTCGACTAGTCGCCAAAGGCTATTCTCAAGAATATGGAATAGACTACGAAGAAACCTTTGCACTAGTTGCTAAAATGACTACCATAAGAACTCTAATAGCCCTTGCCTCCATAAAGAAATAGCATATCTTTCAAATGGATGTCAAGAATAAGGTTGTTAAATGCGATGAGGCGAAGCGAGGCGTTGAGCCTGCGCTTCGCCTCTGAGGCGTACGCCTCTCACAACTGGTATGAAAGTGAAGCGGTGGGAGGGGAGGCAGGGAGCAGCGGTGGAGCAGCTAGCCGGCACGTGGCGGTGGATCCACCGGCACTTGGGGTTAGCACAACCGACGAATCGGGCGGAGGAAGACTTGGGGATGAAGGAGGGGGTTCTGGAGGTTGATGAGGGCAATTTGCGCATCACAGCACGCCTCAGTACCTTGAGCGTGCGCCTCGCCTCTGAGGCATACGCTTCAGGTACTGAGGCGTACGCCTCTCACAACATTGGTCAAGAATGCATTTTTCAATGGAAGACTAGCCGAAGAAGTTTATATGGAACCACCTCCTGACATAGAAGTTCCTCAAGGAAAAACTCTTTGATTACATAAAGCCTTATATGGTCTTAAGCAAGCCCCTAAGGCATATAAGGCTTGGTATGATAAATTCAGTAAGGTTATGCTTGATTTTAGCTTTCAATTTTGTCTTACTAACACAACTTTGTTTACTAAGAAATTTAATGCAGAGATCATCATTCTTCTTTTCTATGTGGATGACATGATCATCACAGGAAGTGATAAACAGGAAGTTAACAATATCAAAAAAATCTCAAAACCAACTTTGAAATAAGTGATTTAGGTTTTTTAAAAAAAAAATCTTAGTATTGAAGTAGCTTATTCTTCTAGAGGTTACTTACTAACTCAATCTAAATTTACTCTTGATATTATTGACAGGTCAAGAATCAAGATGACAAACATGTTGATACTCTTGAAGTTGTGAACATCAAAATGAAATTGACGATGGGGAACCCCTTGAGAACCCAATACCTTATAGGCAACTTATTGGGGCATTGGCTTACATCTCCATCACAAGACTTGACATTGCACATACTGTTCACACAGCAAGTCAATTCCAGCATGCTCCCACTTTTGTTCATATGGGCGTTGTGTTACGCATCATTAGATATATTAAAACTTTCATTTTTAGAGGACTACTTTTGTCTGCTTCTTCCTTATTAGAACTAATCGCTTATACTGATGCAGATTGGGGAGGTGATCCAAATGATCGACACTGAGCTACTAGGCTTTGTGTGTTTTTAGAAGAATCATTGATTTCCTAGAGATGTAAGAAGCAGCAAAAAGTCTCTCATTCGTCAACTAAAGCCGAGTACAGAGCCATGGCTACAACTACCATGAAAGTAGTCTAGTTGAAGTGATTGCTTCAAGATATGGGTGTTGAGAGCATAAAAGCATCACGGCTATGCTATGACAATAAAAGTTGCATTTACATTGCCAGCAATCAAACATTTCACGAACAGACCAAGCATATTGAAATGGACTGCCACTACGTACGTGAAGAATTTCTACAAGGCACTATTGAGCTTCCATATGTCTCCTCAGAATATCAACTGACAGACTTTTTTACCAAACCTCTTGCTGCTTCTCGGTTCCATTTTTTGTTAGACAAACTTTCGGTTGTTCAACCGTAAGTTTGAGGGAGAGTGTTAAAAGTTGTAATCTCATAGACAATCTCATATGTAAAAGTACCCCATCATATGTAATCTTCTATTTTTTAGTTTAGTTACAATAGGATAGCTAGTTACAATAGGTTAGTTTTATCCTTTTTCTTTTAGGATTGTTTTAAGTTTATGCTTTTTAACCAAGTCAAAAAGCAAAAGCATGTTAGACATTTCTAGACTTATGCTTTTTGACTTGGTCAAAAAACATAGTCAAAAGAAAGAGTCGTTGGACCCTCCAACGACTCTATTAGAGTCCAACGACTCTCTCTAAGCTTCTCTCTAACTTGTATAAATATGAGGCAATACCCCATGTATTTTAATGCTTTTTTGGTGTGAATTTCCCCCACTTGAATGAGATATTTTTCTTTTGGTGTATATACTCTTTTGAGTATTTTTTGTGAGTATATTAAATGAACTATTGTGTTCATTAAGAAATCTTTTTGTGAGATTGCTTTTGGAGTTCCGTTTGAAGCTCTATTTTCTTACAAGGGTGAGCAGCCATATAAGTTGCATTGACATTGTCACACCATAAAACTGGTGGGACTCGTGGCTTGTACCCGAGTTCTTGTAATAAGAGTTAGACCCAGATTAACTCGACAACTGTGTTGGCAACGGATCGGTATTCAGCCTCACTACTAGATCGGGCCACCGTATGTTGCTTTTTGGAACTCCAAGATAAGATATTGGAACCCAAGAACACCATATAACCACTCGTGGATTTACAATCATCGGGACACCCAGTCCAGTCTGCATCAAAAAATGCAGCCAAGGATAAGTTGGTAGAGGGTCGATTGAGCAAGCCAAAATGGATGGTGTGACTGATGTAACAGAGAACCCTTTTGACCGCAACCCAATGATCCACTGTAGGAGTTTGCATATATTGAAACACTTTGTTAACTGGGAAAGACAGATCTGGTCTTGTCAATGTGAGATATTGGAGAGCTCCGACAATGTTGCGGTACAGAGTCAGATCATGGAACTTGGCACTGGACTTTGCTGATAAAATCACTGAACTGGAAGAAGGTCTATAATATACTTCTTTTGGGACAACATTAGTCCTTGAGGAAAAAATATAAGGCGCCAAACAGTGTTGTGAAAAGCATTGAGGCGTAGCGAGGCGCTCCACCAAAATCTGAGGCGAGGCATAAGCCTCGAGGCGTAAAGCGTAAGCCTCAAAGTTTTTTTTTTTAAAAAAACTTTAAAAAACTATAAAAAATATCTAAAATTATAAAAAAATAAAAAAATCTTTATTGATGAAGCAACAACCAACAGGAAATAAAAATTCTCAAATAAATACTGAAAAAATATGAGATGAACACGTAAAAGTAACATTAATGCAACAACTTAATCTATGTAAGTATCTAAAAAATAAAACATGGGCATTCATTAAATTAAAAACCATTTCACTTTCCACAGCTGCATGCTTTCTTGAATTAAAAAAAATAGAAAAATTAAAAAAAAAGATAAACATCGTACATCTGCGCATGAACTGCATCATATAATATCAGTAAGCATCCTTGTGGACAAAAAATGAACGAATTATTATTTTCTAAAAAGAATCAAAACTGCCCTGGAACTTAACACATAGACCACTTTCTGTCAATGTGCTTAATACAGAAATTCAAAACTGTCATTAGGCTTAATACATCTATATCCTGTCATGGAACTTAACATAAATAAATTTCTGCCAATATCCTTAATACAAAAATTCATCAAAACCGAAAACATGCAATCAATCAAATAAATCTAAGTTGAAAAATGAAATCCTATGTAATCAACATAGAACACTTTGTTTGCTGGGATCCAACAATGCAAAAAATAAGAATGCACGAGAACTGTTTGTTGAAGTGTGCTACTCGTGGTTCTTTCTTATACCAGGTCTTTCTGACCCAGTTTAAACAACAACAACAACAACAACTACGCCTTCATCCCAAAACAATTGGGGTCGGCGATATGAACCAACAAAGAAAATCATTCTGGGTCTTCCACATGAATCCTTCTTCTCCAATCATTTCTATCCAATGCCATGTCCTCGGTGAGGTTCAAAGCATTCATATCTTTTCCTATCATCTCCATCCAAGTCTTCTTAGGCCTACCCCGACCTCTTTTAACTAATATATTTTCCCATTTCTCCATCCTTCTAACTGGAGCACCATTAGGCCTTCGCCGAATATGTCCAAACCACTGTAAACGATTCTCTCTCATCTTATTTTCAATAGGTGCAACGCCTACCTTCTTACGTATCTCCTCATTCTGAATCTTATCTTTTGTGTAGCCTTTGCTGAGCAATTTCAAAATCCATAGCTCACCCACTTGTCGCATATTGCATCCTAATAATCTGTCCTGATAGTAGAAGGGTCATGGCCCTTCCACTACAGTGGATCATTTATCCCACCAGCTATTTTTGTTGCTGCAGTTTTCATATTGTGCAACATGTCGGCAAATCGGCTGACATCCATCTTCTGCCACACTAGCCTCGTGTTCTGCTCCTTATTCTCAATCAAGAAGCGATTCAAAGCCTACAAATAATTTCAGAAAGTTGGTACACAAGACTATAAGAAAAATTTAAATATGAAACACATTAGCTATGATAAATGATTGTATACCATGAATGAGGACCATAATCTGTCCAACACCTCCTTCGGGTACTCTTTTCATTGAGCGACCGATATTGAAAGATACTGAACTAGTGAATTCCTAGTTTCTCGTATTACTTTTTGTGGGTCAAACATTGTGCTGCACATGAATTGGTACACATTAACAATCGACTATCGATATACAATACTTATAAGATAAGTATTTGACAAGTGATAATAAAATACTTACAATCGACTATCGATATACACTATTTAAATGAGTGATCGTGTGTCAGACTGAGAAGACCCTGCATCTGACGTTGTCTTGTGATGTGTATGAGTAGCTGGTGTAGGTGGGTCATGTGCAGGCGAAACATCATCTACAGAACAATGAGTTAGAAATTCACACAATGCACATTTAAATTAATCAAGTATATAATTATTTAAATGATATACTTATCGAAGCATTACGTGAAGATGAAGGCTGAGATTGACTATCACTAAGCTGGGATCCTATAAAGATGATTAACAAATAACAATTTTTATATCAACATATAAGTAAAAATATAATGAATGTCTATATTTAAATATAACACAAAGACATCTACCTAATGATGTCCCACGGCCTCCACTTGGTCCTCAACCACTGTGACCTTCACGAACCATATTCTAACAAATAAAAATGTTATTTGGATAAGTTACATAACTCTTGATCTTAGCATGAACATGACATATGCATGAAATATAAAGATTAAAAGGTCCTACATAAATCAGTTTTATAACTATGCATGAACTGTGCATGTACATACTAAGTATGCATGGAATGTAACATGATATACAATTCCATGAACATGGATATATAATCAAATCAAAAATAACTTCATGCAAGTATGGATACAGTCACATCAAACATGACAACACATTCGTATTACAACAATGTCAAACATGTACCTGCAGCAAACACACTATAATATCCCGCTAACTACAACCATGACTAGTATGGTCTCCGAACTACAAAAATAAGAGCATATGAGAAAGTGATGTGATATGTATTACAAGATGTATTTCACTAGCTCGAGTATGCTACTTCATCACTTGTTTGACTTTCATATTCTTCTTCTTCCTCCTCTTCGTCTTCTTCTTCATTGGGCGCCCAACCACTTGGTATATCATTTAGATCAAATTCCTCTATACGTGTGCCATCAGACAATGGAGATGTGACATGCAGACCATGTGTGACATTGTGTAACTATTTACGATGTACCCGTTGTAACATTGCACAACTCTGGTCGGACCATTTTGTAAATCACATATTCCTTGGTCATTAACATCACCATGACAGACCTACAAATATAAACAATGACTGTAAACACGACCAATTAAGTAACATATTGTTGTTTACACAGAAAGAATGCATGTCATCGTCCTCACCAACTCTTTCAACCATACTGATGTCTTCTTTTAAACCGTTGTAATTTTGAAAAGATTTCTATATAAAAAACATGTGAAAACCAGACATCAAATAATAAAAACCGGTTCTCACTAGTGGATGAGACCGGGTCGAACTCAGGGAACGGGAATATTTCGTATTCAAGTACACAAATCTAAACTATTCTTTATTGCCAAATTATTGAAATGTAAAATGTTTTGAAAAGGTAAAAACAACTAACTATTACAACAAATGAATACCCTTCGCAGAGGGCGTAAAGTGCAATATTTACAAACCCAATTAAAATTCTAATTCTAAAGTAAAAAGTAAAACATCTTCTATTCTTGCACTTCCATGTTACATACGCACTTCAGCTCCATTCCAGTGCTATCCTGCACAATTCAAAGAAATACGGGCAGCACAAGAGAAAAATATAGAAACTATACTAACTAAATGCTAAGAATACAAAAAATCAACTACTTGCAACTATTTTTATTTTATTTTATTGAGTCTAGCTAACTACTTGCAACTATTTTTAATATCAAAGAATCAATCAATCAACTAAGTAGCCTAATATCAAAATACTAAGTAATCTAAGTACTAAGTAATATCTAAAAAATCAGCTTAATCCTTATCATCAGATAATTCGATATCTCAAACTGAATCCAGATATCCAATTAAATCGGTCCAGCATCATATCATTCTTGCCAGAAAAACAAATAGCAAAGTGATAATTCTGATAGACTGAAATTTTTCAAAATATTTAATCAATTGAAAAGTTCAGTTGTCAATCTAGAAATCATATTGTCAATTACAGGAAGTCAAAAAATGTTGATTCCAGTTATCAGGCAATTAATCAAATACGATGATACTTCAATCAAACTAAATCCAATCAATTAAGCAATACTCAATCAGTTTATGGATTCAGAGATAGTTCCGGCAATTCAAGAAGGCTCAGGCATAAGAATAATGGATTTCTGGTTTTCATTGTAAATGTGAAGAGAGTCCAGCTGAAAACAGATCAGATGTATTACAAACTAGAAATCAGATATTAATCTGAACTTCTAGCTGATTGAAATCAGGTAACCGAACAAAAATTGGATTCAATCTTGATCGCCGGAAAAATTATCGCCGGAAAAAAAACACAGACATCAATCTAGGTGATCGATCAAAAAAAAATTTTAGAGCATAGTATTGTAATCCGGTGACATGTTTTTTTAAATCGATGACACTATGGATTTCAGACTATCAATTTCAAATCAAAATTCATTTAACTACAGCATCAATTTCAAAAATCAAAATCAGAACAAAACAATTTGGAAACATAAATTCTTTCTGTTTTGATTTCAACTCCTTTTTTTTTTTAGTTTTTATTACACAGCATTACAAACGGAATTCATTAAGGAACCTGCAGAAGAAGAAGAAGAAGAAGAAGAAGAAGAAGAAGAATAAGTTCTGAACACTTACCGTGAAATGAAGAAATCAGAGAAGAGGTGGCCTCCACCTCGTGCGCTGCCACCGATTGAGGACCCTGCCACCGGATGAAGAATAGAGGATGATGGAAGAAGAAGAAGTAGCGTGAGATGAAGAAATCCGGCAACTAGGAGAAAGGGGGTAAAGGAAGAAAATCAGAGGGAGAAGAGGAAATTTTGGCGCACAAAATGAAAAAGCCCCGATCGATTCTTTTTTTGGGTTTTTAAAAGGGTTCAAACCGGTTGGAACCAGTTTGTAACAAAAATTATTCGGTTTCAAAACTTCCAAACCGGTTCCAGCCGGTTTGGTTTTCAATTTTCTTTTTTTTTTTTTTCAGTTTTCCATTAATTTCAAAAATTACAAACCACAAAATGGTTTGTTTTTATTATTTTTTTATTATTTTTTTTTTCAAAAGTAAAGAAAACCGTATGAATCAGTTAATTATGAAAATTTTCAAAAACAAAACTATTTATAAAAGAAACTTCAAAAACTAATCTACTATATTTTTTTCTTTTCTAAAAAAAACACAAACACTTAAAATAAAACTATTTTTCCCAATTTTTTTCTTTTTAATAAAAACTAAAACCAACTACAAAAACTAAAATAGGCATAAAAATGTAAAATAAAACTATTTTTCATGCATTTTCTAATTTTAAATCATTTTAGCACATTTACTCAAAAACTAACATAAAATTGGGTTTTTGAAACATTATTTTATAAAATCATGCATATTTAAATGTTAATAAACCCTGAATTATATGCATGATCAAATACCCCCATGCTTATGTTTTGCTAGTCCTCGAGCAAACTAGAAAAATGCAAGAAATCAAACTATCACCTAACTCACTTTCGTAGGAATCACGGTTGCATTTAGCTCATGCAACAAGCCCTTTCAACCCCTGGGTTACCCCAGTGGACGAGTAAGGTCTCATGAGGGTTTGCAGTGATGCTACCCACAAACATCTCTGCCATGTATGCATAATATTACACATCCTCATAATCAGTAGGTAATTAAATACTTTGTTTTCACAAATATTTCCTATTATTTCAAAATCGAAATATAATTAGAGTCTTTTATGCACCACTACAGAAAAAGAATTTCTTTCACTTTTCTAAATATCACAATTATTTATGTTTTATTCTTAGAAAATCCAATAAAAGCATATTATTATTTACTTATCGTCACTTATATGTTTTCTGCACAGTTTTCTCAATCACACTTCTAAGCATTGAACTTTTCTTTCTTTTTAAGCTCTTTTCTCTCTTTTTTTCTCTTTTCAAGCTTTTCTTTTTGCGCACTTATTTTTCTCATATAGCTTGCGTGTGGTCTGCTTTTATGCCTTGTGCAATGTCAATATCTTCTCTACTTTTTCAATGCATACCAAAAGATATCAACTAAGACATAAAAGTGACTTCCTTCATTCACCCTTATAACATGAGAGTCAAACATTTCAACTTGTATCTGTTCTCAGTTACTTAGGATCACAAAGTTTTCCACTCTCCTTTTCGAAAATGAAATTAAAAGTTTCAACTTACATCTAATTTCCATCTACTAAGGATTGTGGAATTATCCAAACAACCTAACGCATGCTTTTTCTTACTTTTTGAGCTCATTTTTACGCTTTTGTTCATTTGCTTAGTTTTTCAAAAATAAAACTGTGCACATTCATATTTATGATTCAAAATAAATTCTAACATGTATCTATCCTCATTTCTTTGAAATCCGCATAAACAACCATAATTTTTAGATCTATGTCAGAAAAATTTTTCGTGGGGCTTAAAAATCCTCTAAAAACATCAGATTTGAAATAACATTCATATAAGTTCAACTCTTTCTTTAAAAATCTACTTTTCATGAGATATGTGTAAACATGTGCAAGAACGTAGACAAAAATATTCTGGTGAGCTACTACACCCTCCCCCATGCTTGAATTACACTGTCCCAGTGGCATTCCCCCATGCTTATGTGAAACTAAGTGAATGCACATGAGATAAAATCAATGAGGGAAAGAAAGTAAACTCAATGAAATCTAAAATGTGAAAATATGCCTACCCTGATCATGGTCTATGAATTATGCACATGAACTATATGAAAGTACTCTTAAAAAAATTGTTTTTCTATGAATATTTACAAAATCTTAAAATATATACAAACATGTGTGAGTCCTAAACTTCTAAAAGATCAACATCCTCAATGTCTTGTCCTGTTACAGTATCTGAGATATAAGGCTTCAGCCGTTGCCCATTTACTTTAAAAATAGCACCCGTGCGAGGGTTAAAAAGATTTATCGCTCCATATGGAAACACCCTATGCACAACAAATGGACCATTCCATCTTGACTTCAACTTACCTGGAAAAAGATGAAGACGCGAATGATAAAGCCATACCTTTTGCCCAAGCTCGAACTGTTTCCTAACAATATATCGATCATGAAAATGCTTAGTTCGAGCCTTGTAAATCTTTGCACTCTCATAGGCCTCATTATGAAATTCCTCTAGCTCACTCAACTGTAATTTTCTCTCGACTCCAGCTTGGGTCATATTGAAATTGAAATTTTTTATAGCCCAATATGCTCTATGTTCTAACTCAACAGGAAGATGGCAAGGTTTCCCGAAAACTAATCGAAATGGTGACATACCAATCGGGGTCTTGAAAGCAGTCCTATAAGCCCACAAAGCATCATCAAGGCGCTGAGACCAATCCTTGCGGTCAGGTCTGATTGTCTTTTCAAGAATCCTCTTTATCTCCCAGTTAGATACTTCAACTTGGCCACTGGTTTGTGGGTGGTAAGGTGTAGCAATCCGATGATGCACAGAATATTTCCTAAGGAAGCTACCTGCACATTACGAAAGTACGTACCACCATCACTGATGATCGCTCTAGGAACTCCGAACCGACTAAAAATGTTGTGCTTGATAAATCGAAGCACCTCTTTATGATCATTGGTCCGGGTGGCCACAGCCTCGACCCATTTTGAAACATATTCAACCGCCACTAAAATATATATAAATCCAAACGATGGCAGAAAAGGACCCATAAAATCAATGCCCCAAACATCAAAAATCTCCACAATCAGAATAGGTAAAAGAGGCATCATGTCGCGCTTAGTAATGCGACCTGTTTGCTGACATCACAAACACTTTCTACAGAATTCGTGAGCATCTCTATGAAGTGTGGGCCACCAAAATCCAGACTGAAGGACCTTTGCGGTGGTCTTCCGACTAGAAAAATGATCTCCACAAGCTAAAGAATGACAAAAGGATAAAATGGAATGATACTCTTCTTCGGGCACACATCTCCAAATCATCTGGTCCGGGCATGATCTAAATAATTCTGGTTCCTCCCAAAAATAATGTTCCACTTGCGCAAAAAATCTATCTTTCTTATTCCGGTTCTAGTGCGCAGGATACTCTCTAGTAACCAGAAATTTTACGATATCCGCGAACCAGGGTAAACGCTTGACATGAAATAACTGCTCATCCGGAAAAGAATCAACAATCTGTCCTTGATTAATAGATGAATCTATAGTCAGTCTAGACAGATGATCTGCTACAAGATTCTTACATCCACTCTTATCTCGAATCTCAATATCAAATTCTTGTAACAGAAGAATCCAACGAATGAGACGCGGTTTAGCATCCTTTTTACTCATCAAACATCTCAATGCGGCATGATCTGAGTAAATGATAACTTTGGAGCCTAACAAATATGATCGAAACTTCTCAAGTGCAAATACAACAGTTAGTAACTCCTTCTCAGTGGTAGTATAATGCATTTGTGTGTCAGAAAGAGTCCTACTAGCATAATGAATAACATGAGATCTTTTCTCAATCTTCTGTCCTAAAATTGCTCCGACCGCATAATCTGAAGCGTCACACATAATCTCAAAGGGCACTGACCACTCAGGTGATCTGAGAATAGGAGCAGTGGTCAGTGCTTCCTTTAGGGCTAAGAATGCCTTCAAACAGGCATCATCAAACACAAACGACTGGTCTTTCGACAACAGGTTACACAACGGTCTAGAAATCTGACTAAAATCCTTAATGAACCATCTATAGAAACCTGCATGCCCTAAAAATGAACGCACTTGCCTCACAGAGGTCGGTGGAGCTAATCTGACAATGGTCTCCACTTTGGCCTTATCGACCTCAATACCTTTCTCGGACACAATATGTCCAAGAACAATCCCCTTCTGTATCATGAAATGACTCTTTTCCCAACTAAGCACTAGATTTGTCTCCCTACATCGCTGAAGTACACGAGATAACTTTTGGAGACAATCGTCAAAAGAAGAGCCATAAACCGAGAAATCGTCCATGAAAATCTCAAGGACATCATCCATCATGTCAGAGAAAATCGCCATCATACATCTCTGAAATGTAGCCGGGGCATTACAAAGCCCAAACAACATCCTCCTATACGCAAATGTACCATAGGGACAGGTAAATGTCGTCTTATCCTGATCCTCAGGATGAACGACCACCTGGTTATATCCGGAATATCCATCTAAAAAGCAATAATATTGCTGGCCTGCAAGTCTTTCTAAAATCTGGTCGATGAACGGTAACGGGACATGATCCTTCCTAGTTGCACTGTTCAACTTCCTATAGTCAATACATACTCGCCATTCCGTAGTAATCCTCATGGGAATGCTCTCTCCTTTCTCATTCTTCTCCACAGTGAGCCCAGACTTTTTGGGAACAACCTGGGTAGGACTCACCCACTGACTATCGGAGATGGGATAAATAATCCCAGCATCTAACAATTTAACTACTTCCTTCTTCACCACTTCTTTCATGTGAGGATTTAATCTCCTTTGTGATTCTCTTGAGGGTTTAGCTCCCTCATCCATAATGATCCGATGCATACAAAAGGAGGGGTCAATCCCCTTTAAATCCGCAACAGACCATCCAATAGCTTCTTTGTGCTCATGCAAAACCTATAACAACTGATGCTCCTGTGAATCTGTCAGGTCTGCAGAAATAATAACTGGGAGAGTCTGCTCTTTTCCTAAAAAGACATACTTGAGTGAAGCTGGTAAAGGCTTCAACTCCAATTCTGGGGGACTCTCTATCGATGGCTTTGCGGGCTTCTTAGCTAACTCTGGAAGTGGTTTGGAATGCCAAATCCCACTGACATTATCTGCCTCACTCTCTATCATATCAAGGCGATCCTCTTTGAATGATTCATCAACCTCCTCTTGAGGTGGATCACTTAACAACCAATCATGTTCAGCTTCTATAATATCCTGAATGATATCAACCTCAAAAGAAACTTCCTCAGTATCAGACTCCATCGATGCACAAAAAATGTTCATCCTCATTTTCCTATTTCCAAATGAAACATCCATCTCACCAGTGCGGCAATTAATGCACGCATTGGCAGTAGCTAGGAAAGGGCGACCAAGAATAATAGGAGTCTGTCTGATGCTATCAACTCCCTCCATATCTAATATCACGAAGCCGACAGGGAAATAACAATCCTCCACCTTGACTAAAACATCTTCTAGTATCCCTCTTGGGACCTTAATCGATCTATCCGCTAGTTGAAGCGTCATAGGTGTAGATTTCATCTCTTTCAATCCAAATTTGTCATAGAAGAAACCCGGCAAAATGTTAACACTTGCCCCAAGGTCAAGTAACGCACGCTCAACAGTGATGTTTCCTATGACACATGAGATGATAGGGGTCCCTGGGTCCTTAAGTTTAGGTGGAGTCTGGTGTTGCAATACTGCACTTATCTGCTCCGTCAAATATAATTTCTTTTGCGCATGGGACCTCAACTTCCTTTTCTGCATACAAAGCTCTTTGAGGAACTTTGCATATGCAGGGACTTGCTGGATGGCATCTAGTAAGGGAAGGTTTATATGAACGTGCTTGAATATCTCAAGCATTTCTTGCATGTTTACTCCCGACTTACCTAATGCTCTCGATTTCTCTAACGCCTCAGGAAAGGGGGCTTTGAGAATATGGGTTGTGGAAGGCTCAAATGGAAGAACCCTCTCGCTTTCCTGAGGTAAAACATTAGGGACATGCTGCTTCTTACTTATTTGCTCTCTTTCTTCTGCAACCTCCCTCGAATGGTACTGCTTCCCACTTCTAAGGGTTACTACTGCCTGAGCCTGCTCTTGATGTGTATCTGTCATATGCAAACTCTGCAGAGGTTCTTTACCCCTAGGGTTAACTATAGGCTGACTAGGCAATGCTCCCTCACTTCTCCTGCTAAGTGCCTCAGCGAGCTGCCCCATTTGAGTTTCTAATTTTGCAATTGACTGGGTATGTGAGCTCAAAGCTTGCAAAATCTTGTCCTCAAAAGAATGACTAGGTGAAGGCTCCTGAAAATGGGGTTGAGTATAAGCAGGTTGGGCTGGAGGATCATTGGATCTGTGAAATCCAGGTGTATAACCACCTTGCTTGGATTGATTCTGGGAAGGGTTAGGAGCTTGGGCCTGTGAGTTACGCCATGAGAAATTTGGATGGTTTCGCCAGCCCAGATTGTAAGTATTGGCAAATGGATTGGGTGCGGGCCTAGCGAAGTTTTGAGTCATCTGAGCTTGCTCTTGGACAAACTCAGGATACTGTGGCGCAGCTGGACACTGGAGAACATGGTGTGCAGGACTCGCACACAACGCACACACCTGCATGGCAGGAGAGGGACCCAACAATAATTGATCTAATTTCTGGGATAGTTGGTCTACCTTGTTGCTCAACTCAAGGTTCATCCCTATCTCGAAAATACCTGCCTTCTTAGTGCTATCCTGTACAGGTGCAACTCTATCAGACCGTGAAGCTGTCGCATGGTGCATCGAATTCTCGCTTAATGTCTCAAAGAGCAACCACGCTTCATCCTCACTCTTGAGCATGAAAGTGCCCCCACATGCGGCATCAACCATTTGACGATTCTTCTCAGTAAGACCGTCATAGAAATATTGCACCAGTTGCCACCTAGGCACTTGGTGGTGGGGACACTTGCGGAGAAGATCCTTCATCCTCTCCCAAGTCTCATGGAACAGTTCCCCCTCTATTTGCGAAAAACTGGTGATGGCCTTTCGATACTGATTCGTCTTACCGATTGAGAAATATTTTTTTAAAAATTCTCTTTGCATATGTTCCCACGTGGTAATTCGAACTGTATCTAACGCCTTCAGCCAGTGTTTGGCTTTATCCTTCAGAGAGAAGGGAAACAAGGTCAACCTCATAGCATCATCTCCAAAGTTGTTAATTCTCACTGTCGAACAAATCTCTAAGAATTCGTTGAGATGACGATATGGGTCTTCATTGCTAAGGCCATAAAATGAGGGTAGCATTTGGATTACACTGGCCTTAATCTCAAACTGATTCGCTCCTACATCGGGTCTTGTGATGCAGGAGGCGGGAGTATAGGTGTTAGGCATGAAGTACTCCCTAAGGGGACGAGTAATCTGCTGATTCTCAGCCATGGTTGTAGATCTTTGGGCTCTCCTAATAAGGGACTCGGGGTCCTCAATCGGCTCTACCAGCTCAGGGTCAAGTGAGCATCGCCCTTGCATACACCTCTTACTAGACCAGTGTAGCTCACGTCCTAACTTTGGGTTTTCTACCTAACTAACGCACTAAGCGGCCAAACCACGCAAACCACAAAGCGGGTAAACTAAAAACAACAAAAACTAAACAAACACCACGCAGTTACACATAACAGAGATTATGCAAAGAAATATAAAATCTATGTGTACGGTACCAATTGTACACATTCACCTCTAAGGGGATCCTAATAGGTGGGCTGTGCAGAAAAGTAAGTTCTTCTATAAGATATGCACATACGTGGTTCTAAACCTAAATGCAACATAAACACTAGGCAATAAAGTGAATACTAATATTACGCCGTTCCCCGGCAACGGCGTCAAAAATTTGATGTCTTCTTTTAAACCGTTGTAATTTTGAAAAGATTTCTATATGAAAAACATGTGAAAACCAGACATCAAATAATAAAAACTGGTTCTCACTAGTGGATGAGACCGGGTCGAACTCAGGGAACGGGAATATTTCATATTCAAGTACACAAATCTAAACTATTCTTTATTGCCGAATTATTGAAATGTAAAATGTTTTGAAAAGGTAAAAACAACTAACTATTACAACAAATGAATACCCTTCGCAGAGGGCGTAAAGTGCAATATTTACAAACCCAATTAAAATTCTAATTCTAAAGTAAAAAGTAAAACATCTTCTATTCTTGCACTTCCATGTTACATACGCACTTAAGCTCCATTCCAGTGCTATCCTGCACAATTCAAAGAAATACGAGCAGCACAAGAGCGAAATATAGAAACTATACTAACTAAATGCTAAGAATACAAAAAATCAACTACTTGCAACTATTTTTATTTTATTTTATTGAGTCTAGCTAACTACTTGCAACTATTTTTAATATCAAAGAATCAATCAATCAACTAAGTAGCCTAATATCAAAATACTAAGTAATCTAAGTACTAAGTAATATCTAAAAAATCAGCTTAATCCTTATCATCAGATAATTCGATATCTCAAACTGAATCCAGATATCCAATTAAATCGGTCCAGCATCATATCATTCTTGCCGGAAAAACAAATAGCAAAGTGATAATTCTGATAGACTGAAATTTTTCAAAATATTTAATCAATTGAAAAGTTCAGTTGTCAATCTAGAAATCATATTGTCAATTACAGGAAGTCAAAAAATGTTGATTCCAGTTATCAGGCAATTAATCAAATACGATGATACTTCAATCAAACTAAATCCAATCAATTAAGCAATACTCAATCAGTTTATGGATTCAGAGATAGTTCCGACAATTCAAGAAGGCTCAGGCATAAGAATAATGGATTTTTGGTTTTCATTGTAAATGTGAAGAGATGGCTGAAAACAGATCAGATGTATTACAAACTAGAAATCAGATATTAATTTGAACTTCTAGCTGATTGAAATCAGGTAACCGAACAAAAATTGGATTCAATCTTGATCGCCGGAAAAATTATCGCCGGAAAAAAAACACAGACATCAATCTAGGTGATCGATCAAAAAAAAATTTTAGAGCATAGTATTGTAATCCGGTGACATGTTTTTTTAAATCGATGACACTATGGATTTCAGACTATCAATTTCGAATCAAAATTCATTTAACTACAACATCAATTTCAAAAATCAAAATCTAAACAAAACAATTTGGAAACATAAATTCTTTCTGTTTTGATTTCAACTCCTTTTTTTTTTTTTAGTTTTTATTACACAGCATTACAAACGGAATTCATTAAGGAACCTGCAGAAGAAGAAGAAGAAGAAGAAGAAGAAGAAGAAGAATAAGTTCTGAACACTTACCGTGAAATGAAGAAATCGGAGAAGAGGTGGCCTCCACCTCGTGCGCTGCCACCGATTGAGGACCCTGCCACCGGATGAAGAATAGAGGATGATGGAAGAAGAAGAAGTAGCGTGAGATGAAGAAATCTGTCAACTAGGAGAAAGGGGGTAAAGGAAGAAAATCAGAGGGAGAAGAGGAAATTTTGGCGCACAAAATGAAAAAGCCCCGATCGATTCTTTTTTTTGGGTTTTTAAAAGGGTTCAAACCGGTTGGAACCGGTTTGTAACAAAAATTATTCGGTTTCAAAACTTCCAAACCGGTTCCAGCCAGTTTGGTTTTCAATTTTCTTTTTTTTTTTTTCAGTTTTCCATTAATTTCAAAAATTACAAACCACAAAATGGTTTGTTTTTATTATTTTTTTATTAATTTTTTTTTTCAAAAGTAAAGAAAACCGTATGAATCAGTTAATTATGAAAATTTTCAAAAACAAAACTATTTATAAAAGAAACTTCAAAAACTAATCTACTATATGTTTCTCTTTTCTAAAAAAAACACAAACACTTAAAATAAAACTATTTTTCCAAATTTTTTTCTTTTTAATAAAAACTAAAACCAACTACAAAAACTAAAATAGGCATAAAAATGTAAAATAAAACTATTTTTCATGCATTTTCTAATTTTAAATCATTTTAGCACATTTACTCAAAAACTAACATAAAATTGGGTTTTTGAAACATTATTTTATAAAATCATGCATATTTAAATGTTAATAAACCCTGAATTATATGCATGATCACATACCCCAAACTTATTTTCACGTTCTTTCTATACTTCTGAATCAGTGAGATGTGGAAGTTCTCTTCGCAACTCCATATCAAATCATATGCACTTAACAAGTAATTATATTATCAAACCATGTACGTAGAGAACTTAGTGTAACATATTATGTATACTTACTCGATATAGGGCTCGATCTCTGAGCAATTAAAAAAGATATAGATTTGTGTTGCGTCTTGCTCTCGATCTTCCAAGAGTCTTGACCGACAACTGCCAAAGGCATTCTCAAGTGGTTTAAATATCGATAGTTTGTCAGGCACAATAACTTGTTCTCTATCATCATTACGAGGTGGGTAAGTGTAACGTGTTGGAATATGAGGCTCAAAGTACATAGATGAGAATTTTGAAATCTATTCTAAAGTGTATGCCTCACAAATTGAACCCTCCACTCTTGCTTTATTCTGAACCTTTTTCTTGAGGTCAAACATGCATCTGTCAATAATATACATCTCGTACAACAACAACAACAACTACGCCTTCATCCCAAAACAATTGGGGTCGGCGATTGATCATGCATATATTTTAGGGATTTTTCATATAAAAATATGCATGATTTCATGAGAAAATGATTTAAAAACCCAATTTTATGTTAGTTTCGAGTAAATGTGCTAAAATGATTTAAAAATAGAAAATGCATGAAAAATAGTTTTATTTTACATTTTAATGCCTATTTTAGTGTTTGACATAATTGTAGTAGTTTAGTTTTTGAAAATCATAAAAAAATTAAAGTTAAAATAGACTTAGTTTGTATTTTCTAAAAAATAGTCATTTTGAGTTGTTTTGTAAATAACTTTTTGAAGAGAGGTTTTGAAATAGAATTCTTTGAAATAAGATGGACTTATGGAAAAACTTTCAAAATTATAAATACCATACGTAGGGGGAAGAGAGGCTTGTCTTCTCTTTTATGCTTTTGCCCTTTTTTCTAACCCTTCCCCTTCACCTTGTTTCTTGCCTTCTTCTTCTCCTTCTCCCTTGATCTCTCTTCTTCCTCAATCCGGTGGAGGCATCCAGCTACGGTAATGGCGTATAGGAGGATTCCACTTCTCTTCTAACCCTTCCAATTCGGTAAGTTCTTCTTCTTCTCCTTCTTCTCTTCTTCTTCTTCTTCTTCCTCTTCTTCTCTTCTTCTTCTTCTTCTTCCTCTTCTTCTCTTCTCTAATTCTTTCTTCTATGTTTCAATAGATTAGTTTATCTGGAATAAAATCAAAACAAAATAAAATTGTAGCATTTATGATTCATTCTGAAAATGTAGATTCAAAAAGAAAATTCTAGATTTCATTGTAATTTGTAGTTCATATGTAGTGCATAGTATTAATTTTTTTACTGCATTGATAATAAAATCGATGAAGCTTTAGCATCATTTGAACATTAATTTTTCAAAGTCACTCAATCCGGTAATCAATAGCAATTTGTGATCGATCATCGGATGCCTGAAGTAATTACATTCAATCAAATGGAATTCTGATGACTGATCGGGGAAATTAAAACTGGAATGCATCTGATCTGTGTTGTTGATAAATTTTTTGGTGAATGAATTTTTTTGCTTCTGATAAATCAAGTTTTGTTGATGTAACGATCTGAATCTATCGATCGATTGCCTAATATTGATCGATCAGAAGAGGCTTGATTGAAATCCAGTCGGTCAGAATCATCTGGATACATTCGAACTTGTCTTCAGCCTTCAGCCACCGGAACTTCTCTTCAGTTGCCGTGAGATTCTAGATCTGCTTCAGCCGCCGGAACTTCTCTTCAGTTGCCGTGAGATTCTAGATTTGCTTCAGCCGCCGGAACTTCTCTTCAGTTGCCGTGAGATTCTAGATCTGCTTCAGCCGCCGGAACTTCTCTTCAGTTGCCGTGAGATTCTAGATCTGCTTCAGCCGCCGGAACTTCTCTTCAGCTGCCGAAAACAAGCATTTTTCATTCTTAAACCACCGTGAAATTCAGTTCACGGTTTAATGTTTCCGATCAATGATCGAACTCGTGAATGACTTTGAATCTATTACTGTTTGCATTGACTGAGTGTTGAAATTTTATTAAGGGATAAATTGATTTTATCAAAGATCGATCAAATGTTTGAATTTTTCTATCTGAGTGTTTAGATTCCTGAGTTCTGGTTATTCCAGCAGCTGTTTGAAAGTTCCAGTAGATATCTGTTCTTTGAAATTCCAGTATTAATTTTTGAAAAAAAATATTCAATCGGATGGCTGAATCCAATGTAGATATTGAGAGGCACTGATTTTTTTTAATCAGAAAAATAATGTTTTCTGATAAAAGCAATTAGATCTCAGCAGCTTATTTTCATTGATTTCAAGTGAGGGGAGTGGTTCCTGATAGCCGGTTGAAGACTGTCTTTGATTTTTGCTGCAATTTTCTGTTAATCTTTTAATACAAAGAATTGTATTAATTGTTTGATGGAGCATATTGGATGACTAAATTTGTTGATTGATTGAGTGTGGATTTGCCTAATACAAGAGATTAATTGGATGAAGCTATATAGGATTTCAAGGTTGCTTAACAATGAACTTGATGTAATGCTGTTAGTTTAGTAAGCTGTTAGGTATTAGCTTAGCAGTTAGTTAGTGGTGATTTGCATTATAATTAGATGATTTAGTTACTTAGTAGTTAGATTTAATTAGCATCTTTGTAAGTTAGATGACTTTAGTATTTTGATATTAGATTTAATTACTGTTCCATTATTAGGTAATTAGTTCATTTGAAATAATTAGCATTGTTATTTAGATTTCTTGCGTAATTGCTTTTGTAATTAGCATTTAGCTAGTTTAGTATAGTTTTAGTTTCTATATTTCTCTCTTGTACTGCTCGTGTCCTTTTGACTTGTGCAGGATCGTACAGAAGAGGAGCAGAAGTGACTACATGACACACGAGATGCAAGATTAGAAGATTTTTACTTTTAAATTTAGAATTAGAATTTTAATTGGGTTTGTAAATATTGCACTTTACGCCCTCTGCGAAGGCTATTCATTTGTTGTAATAGTTAGTTGTTTTTACTCTTCTTGAACAATTTACATTTCAAATAATTCGGCAATAAAGAATAGGTTAGATTTGTGTACTTGAATACGATATATTCCCGTTCCCTGAGTTCGACCCGGTCTCATCCACTAGTGAGAACCGGTTTTTATTATTTGATGTCTGGTTTTCACATGTTTTACATTTAAAAATCTTTTCAAAATTACAATGATTTAAAAGAAGACATCAGCGATATGAACCAAAAAAGAAAATCATTCTGGGTCTTCCATATGAATCCTTCTTCTCTAATCATTTCTATTCAATGCCATGTCCTCGATGAGGTTCAAAGCATTCATATCCTTTCCTATCATCTTCATCCAAGTTTTCTTAGGCCTACCCTGACCTCTTTTAACTAATATATTTTTCCATTTATCCATCCTTCTAACTGGAGCATCATTAGGCCTTCGCCGAATATGTCCAAACCACCGTAAATGATTCTCTCTCATCTTATTTTCAATGAATGCAATGCCTACCTTCTTACGTATCTCCTCGTTTTGAATCTTATCTTTTATTATATTTCCACACATCCATCTAAGCATACGCATCTCAGCTACACTCATTTTTTGAATATGATGTCTCTGACCCAGTTTAAACAAATTGAAATATTATGAATTGTATTTTGCAGCTGCTGTTACTTCAAAAATAAGTCTAACACATTAGAGGAAGCTGAGAGAGCAATGCTGGAGACATATTGTGAGAGAGCAGATGTAAAAGATGGGCAGACAATTCTGGATATTGGGTGTGGCTGGGGATCTCTTTCTATATACATTGCTCAGAAATACAATAATACCCATGTCACTGGAATTTGTAATTCTGAATTGATGCAGACCTTCATTTGGTATGGTGTTACTGAAGCCAGGAAAGGCAGATAGTTGAATGAGCACTGGTCACCTCCCCAATAGACATAGGTGGACTAGGCATCACCAGGTTAGATGTCTTGAACAGAGCCCTGCTGGCAAACTGGGGGTGGGTGTGATGCACTGAAGACAAGATCTAGCATTGGGTGGTTTCCAAACATGCCTTATTAAGTGCTGAGACTTCCCCTAGAGCTCGCATGTTTAAATGGTTGGTCTCTCTTGACAACCCAGTTTAACCTTAAAAGGAGAGATTTATGTGGCCAACAAATGCATTATGTGTGAACACGAGGTAGAAGACTATGCAGAGATCCTACCTTAACCAGAGTTTAGGGTTGTTGTTGTTGCGAGAAGGAGGTCACCGGCAATGGTGGTCCTGCTGTCGTGCATGAAAACGAGAGGGAGATGGGAGGCAGAGGGAGATAAGAGGTGCGAAAAAAATAAAAACACATAAAAGGGGTCTGTAGGGCTTTGTTTAAGCCTTGTTTTTTTGGTCGAATGAGGGTTTTGACCCTCAATTGACCAAATAAATCGAGGCGTGTGTGCCTCAGTCCGAGGTGCGCCTCGCCTCAAGGCCTATGAGGCGCACGCCTCAAGGCCTCTGAGGCGCACGCCTCAAGGGTATTGCGCCTTATGCCTATACCTCAAGGCACAAAGCCCCTCTCCTTGAGGCAAGGCACACTTTTTGTGCCTTGAGGCACATTTTTAATAACACTGGCGCCAAGATCCTTAACAACAAAGGCACGACCTAACTCAAAGATCAGATGATGAATCCTTCAAGGAGAATTGCTTGTCACAAGAATATCATCAACATACACTATAACAAACAATGCCAAATTATCCTTATGCAAGATAAATAATGATGTGTCAGTGGAGGAGCCAACAAATACCATGATCATAAGAGAATTGTAGAGACATTGATACCACACTCTTGGGGCTTGATTAAGCTCGTAAAGAGCTTTTTGTAGCCGACAAACATAATCAAGATGAGGGTTTTTAAAACCCGATGGTTCTTTCATAAAAACAACTTTATTTTAATCACCATGTAAAAATGCATTGTGAACATCCAACTGACAGATGGGCAATTGATACCCCACAGTAAGAGACAAAATGAGCCGCACTATGGTGGTGGGTTTGACAACGGGACTAAATGTCTTTTGAGTCATTTTGGAGTTCCCACTAAATATTGAATGTTTGCCTTTAGCACTGCCACTTACCTTATCAATCGACTCCCAACACCAGTAAATAAAAGTAAAACCATGTTTGAAAGTTTGTTTAAACAAAAACCTGATTATAATTTTCTTCAGGTTTTTAGTTGTGCCTGCTACCCATGCCTTAGACCTTATCATACCCACAAACTAGACTTTAAATTTGAACATGCTTAAATATTAAAACGGGTAAAATTTTGATTTCTCGAAATGCTATTTTCGATGATTCAAACCTTCCTTTTCAAGAGTCTAACCATGTTCCCAACTCATCCAATGTGTCCATAACCATACCCATTATTCTTTTATCCACTTGGCCATGGCATCCAAGCCAATTGATGATGAGTACCTTATGCTTCACATTCTAAGAGGGTTGCTGATAGAGTATTTTGGGGTTTAGAACTTCTGTATCTACTCGATCTGACCCAGTGATTCTAAATCAACTTCATGAGATCTTGTTGACCCATGAGTCCCAACTTGCCGATCAAGATGATGTTCAAGAAAGCACTAATAGGGCACGTTTGGAAGCAAGAAAACTTCTCATAGGAAAAGAAAATTTTTCCTATGAGAATTTTTGATATGATATTTTTTTCTAAATGAAAAATTTTCACTTGTTTGTGTGCATGAGAAAAATAAAATGGAAAAATTAGAAAAATGAGAGAGGAGTGTGGTGGTGGTGAAGCAGTTTTTCCACCATGGTTGCTGCCCACCAGATGAGGCATGAACACTACAAGAAAATCATGGATTAGTGACAGACTATATCCATCTCTCATCAATCGCTAAATAGTTTAGCGACGGCTTAGCGATGGATATAGTCCATCATGAATTTTTGCTCGCTAATTAGCGAAAAAACTTATCTGTCATTACTTTCGTTGCTAATTTAAGATAGATTAGCGATGAACATTATCTTTCGCTAATCCGTCGCTAAATTTTAAAAACAAAATAAAAAAAAAGTGATCCCTGTCGGGCGGTATTCTGGCAGCAATAAGCCGAACTTGTACCACACTCGATATGCATTACACAGAACGACAACTCTGCCTCATCGCCGAACTTGTACCGTCCTCCGTGAACCGGCGTGCTCTCCGGCATCAACATCCTCCAACGATCGCTATGCCTCGTCGTTGTCATCCGTGAACTGGCGTCGTCGTCCTCCGTGAACCAGCATGCTCTCCGGCATCGCCGTCCTCCGTGAACCGGCATGCATGCTCTCCGGCGTCGCCGTCCTCCGTGAACCGGCATGCATGCTCTCTGGCGGCGTCGTCCTCCGTGAACCGGCATGCTCTCTGGCGGCGGCGTCCTCTGTGAACCCGCATGCATCGTCGGTTTAAATCGAGCAAGGTTGGTTTAAATTTCGAATGGGGAGAGGGAAAATTTTGCGTTCGGTTTAAATAAAAAATTAGCGACGGATTTAGCAAGGGAATTTTTTCGTCGCTAATTAGCGACGGATTAGCGACAGAAAAATTCCCTCGCTAAATCCGTCGCTAAAATGTTTTTCTTGTATTGAGAATTAGCGACAAAATAAATGGTGTCGCTAATCTGTCACTAAGTAGCGACTGTTTAGCGATGAAAGTTTTTCATCGCTAATCCGTCGCTACTTAGAGACGAATTCATGAAGAAAGTTTTCTCTAGCTAATCTATCGCAAATTTGTGACGAAAAAAATCCGTCGCAAATGTCCGTTGCTAATTAACATTTTTCTTGTAGTGGAAGAGGTTTTGTGGTGGCCCTGGTGGAAACGGTCAAAAAAAGGGTGGCACTGGCACCATTGGTGGTGAAAAGGGTGTTGGTGGTGCCCGCTACCCTTCCAAAATCGGAAGTGGTGGCAGTGGTCTCCCTTCTTGGGTCGACGATCGGCTCTCCAAAACCCCCAAAACCATAGGAATGATGAAAACCACAACTCAGGTTCACCCCACTCGGTGAGTGGGTGGGTGGGAAGGAGGAAGATGAAGATGAGAGAGAGAGAGAAAATCAAATGGTGGTGGTGGTGATGGTGAGATGGTGGGTGGTGGTGATGGTAGGACGATGGGTGGTGATGGTGGAAGAGAGGGTCTCAAACAGAGAATGAGAGGAAGAGGGTTCGGCTTAACCCTCCACTCCTACCAAGAGAGAGAGAGAGAGGGCCCGCAAAATTTTCATGAAAACATTCATCCACCCCCTGGAGGAATGTTTCCTATCAAAAAGTATACTTTTAGAAAAAAAACTCTTGAGTGAAATTTTCTCTTGTTTGGAAGGGTAGGAAAAAACCGTACAGATTTTCCACTTTATATCACTCTTCCTACATCTTTCCCAATTTCATATGTGCCCATAGTCCAGCTGCAAACTATGTCCAACATCAAATTGTTAATAATCAAAATAAGACACATAACAATGGAGATCGAAGTGGTAAAAATTTTGGTCAATACCAAAATAGGGGTAGATCTCGTGGGAGACAATATGATCGACATGATCAATTTGATCAAAGAAAGGTTGTCTGTCAATTCTGTGATAAACCTGGTCACATAGCCAAGAATTGCTACCAAATTACTGGACCTGGTCATGGAAGCAATGCCAATGTAGGAAATACTTCCCAACCACAAGCTTATCACATTGCACCACATGCCATTGACGATGGAAACTGGCACCCAAACTTAAATTTTCAATGATCTCAATGCTCTAATACCATGAAAACGGACAGAACAAACAAAAATCAAGAAAAAGATTTAATGTGGTTCAGTGACTACCATCTACATCTACAAGATATCTGTCGATCTTCTTCTTATTCTTTTGTTTTTCTCCTCCTTTTTCTTCTTCTTCTCCTTTTGTTCTTCTTCTCCTCCTCCTTCTCTTTGCATTGTAGTCGTTGCTTGGAATATTTTTTATAATATAATTTAGATTCTCTACTTAATATCCAATTATTCATTAATAGTACATAAATGATGCATCTTTATTTTTGTTTTTTTATTTGGTCAAATTTTTAATATTTTTGTAAAACTTATACCTCGCTTCATGAGCGGGTCTTACGCCTCGCTACGCCTCAACGCTATTCACAACACTGCAGTCATCTAAAATCGTATTGCAGTTTGAAATTGACAAGAAATGAAGATTCAAAATGGATGATGCAATTTTCATGCATTTCCCAAATACTTTCTTTGTCCCTATTTGTTTTTAGTTTGTTTTTTCCTTGTGGAAGGATTGAGGACCTTCTCTCACTACCCTTTATATGAGAGATCTTAGATCTTTGATTTGGGACCCCACTTCTGAGAAGCCTCCGCTCTTGGTGTGAGATCTGTGCCACATTAATGTGGCCTATAACACCTTAGATTTTGGGGTATGAAATTCAAGGCTCTCAAACGCCACCTAAAGCTCCAAAAAGGTAGTTTTAGCAAACAACCACCGTAAGCAATATATTATTAGGCAAATAGTAGGGGCATTGGGAATGGTCGTCCAGATTATCCAAACTTTACGATAAGGAATCCTTAATTTTGAAACTCTCTCATTCAGAAGGCATACTTTGGAACATGCAGAGGAGTCACGAATGACTAAGAGTGTCCAACCAAGCCTGGTAAATATGCTATATAACTTAAAATGAGGGATATGCACATAAACTAAACTAACGAACAGTCCATGAAGGAGGGGAAACCCATGTCTTTCCTATGTGGTGAATCAGGGAAGCATGGTACTACAATCCATGGGGAAGTTGGCTATTAAGGGCAAAACGAAACTCATGCCATGGCACAAGCCATAAAGATACAACAGGAAGAAAAAGGATGCCTTCTGAATGAGAGAGCTTCAAAACTGGAAGAAAAACCTCCTTCCAAGCCCTCCACGAAAGACACAAAGCCATAAAGATACAACAGGAAGAAAAAGGAAGCAGGGAAAAAAATGAAGGCATAACAAGAAGAAGAAAGGAGAATAGCACCTTCTTCTGCAACCCTGATCTGCAAGCCGTCAACCCAACTAAGCTTTCGTATCATCATTAACGTTTAAGGGCAATATTATTTTGATGCTAATAGGAGTGGAAAATATCAAGAAAGGAAAAAACTCACGTGTATTCTCTCATTTCAGTGTGAAAACTACATTACATTAAATAATTTTCATTATTGGCAAAATTACCCTTATTGAAGGGGTAACACTAAAAATATATAAAAAATAAGAGTAGGGATGGCAGTGGATAGGGCGGGGTCGAATCTCAAAATTCTGCCTTCCATCCCTACATGGGTTTTGATTTTAACCTTTCATCCTCACTCCAAATGAGGGTGGGGTGGGGTGGGGCTATATTTTTTCTTTGTCCAATGTCATTCCTAAAAGAGTATTTTAGTATTTTACTAACAGATATCGGGGAAGGAACAGGGCAGAGAAAAGCATAAGTCCATCCCCATCTTCATCCTCACACGGGTTTTGATTTTAACCTTCATCCCCATTTAATGTCTTTCATCCTCGTTTCATGTCCTCCATCTTCAGTCCAAATGGGACGAGGCAAGGTGGGGTCTGTTTTCCGTCAGTCCACTGCCATCCTTAAATAAGAGAGTAAAAAAACAAAGCTACCTTTATAAAAAAAAATAATTACTAATCAGCCAAAGATAATGTTGCATATGTTGAAAAACCCCTTGCACACAGTTGGACTGAGTTCCATAAAAGAGAAGCTTAGGCCCTGTTTGGAAATGGGATAAGAAGTGTCATTTGAGGAAGTGAGAACGGTCAAATCCTTGATTTGGCAGCTAGTTGTGGATTTCATTCATTAGTGCAAATACAAAGGTGAGAAGCACTTTCCATCCCAAATGCATAAACACTCATCTCAGCTTCAAGTTTAAGGTAGTTTGACCAAGTTTTTTTTCAAATGCATGAAATCTTATCCCAGCTCCTAGTTTCCAAACAGGACCTTAGACACCTCACCACAAAAGAACAAGGTTGTTCCTAAACAAAACCTCAGGAACAAACCTACAGAACCTGGCACACGCCTTAGAAACCCTTGTCGATGAAAAATATAGTTCAGGAAGAACGGACGATGTGCAATGGAGACAGGTAAAGGCCCTTATGGTCTCGTGAAAAAAAAGTGCATCATGTAAAACACAGCTCCAAAAATGACTTTATAGTAATTTGATAAGTTCATTTGACCATGGTAGATTCTTAACTAGAGTTAACATCATTTTCTTAATAGAAGGGGCTATTTTGTCCTAACGGTTTGAAAGGTAGGGACTCTTTTGGGATTAGGTATAAGGGAAGGATGAAATGTTGGAATGGATTTGAAAAAAAAAACTTTCTTTTAAAACAAAGTGTTTGGGGCTGCTCCACAAAGGGGTTTGGCCCAGTGGGATGGGGCTTAAGCCCCTAAGAAAGCAGTCAAGGTTGAAATCTCATTGGCATCACCCATTGCAAGCAAAAGTGTGGCAATTTCCTAGGCGCAAAGGGGTAAGCCAATGAAATTTTATGTTGCAAGGACATCGATCGTAGGTACGATAGGCAATGTAACGACCACAACTAACCCTTGTAAAAATAGTGATTTTTTTTTTAAACAATTACAGAAACTAACCCAAAGATCAGGAACATCACAAATTTAATATATCAAACAACAAACCAAACCATACATTGAATCAAAAGAAGAATAAATCAAACTTTATTAATTTAATCAACTGTCAAACAATTTAAGACAAAAAATCATCTATATCATAAATAAGTTATCGTGTCAAAAACCAGAAACCAGTCACACAACTCGTATTCTCTAGTCAGCTAGTCAAGATATCAATGAGCATCTGTGTCTGTAAAATAGTTTTAAGAAAACGGGTAAAAACTACAATCCTTTGTACGAATTTTTCTAAAAATCTAAACAATAAAGAAAATAGCTTAACAGATTTATACATAAATTTTAGAGGAATATCACAAACAACTTACCATATTTATTCTATTATTCAATCATTCAACCAAATATCCCAGTAAAATATGCATGAATAACTCATTAAGTTATTTATTAGAGTTGTTTTTACATGCATATCCCTATTAAATGTACACAAGTTTAATTTTTAGTTTTTCTTAAACCCACATATACTCAAAACTGGCACAAATTCTTGAAGTCCAAGTTAGGTTATTAGTTATTGCTTAACACATTATTTGAATTTTATTACTGGGTTTCATACGTGTTCCTCAACCAATATCAGAAATCAACATAATCCATCGAAACATTAGAAATCAATATCTAATATCTGGACATTAGAAAAATCAATATTCATTGACATTACTTTTTTGGTATACTAATAACTATATCTGAGTCAACAATACCACTCCTAAGCAAAATGGCTGAATCTACCTAAAACTGTGGTACAGAGGTGAATCACCATATCGGGTTCAAAGGTATAATCACACACAGAGTTTTAGTATCCTCACAGTCCTCCATGACCGTCATCCAAGATTTTCATACTGTGGAAGGGACATCAAGGAAAAGATTAATTACACGGTTTGGTCTTTTTTACCTTTTCAAATAAATTTCAAGTTTTTTACACAAGAACCATTCTGCAAATCAACATACAAAACCAAATTCAAGCTCTAGCCCACACAATTTAACATTGTAATTAATTTTGAAAAACTATTAAATTTTTAAAAATAAATTTTGCAATACTTAAATAAAATCAATAACAATTGGAGTCACACATGCTCCTGGCCTACACAGCCCACAGTAATTCAAAACTGATGACCAAGACATTTCAAAAGTAATTTATACATCTTTGCAAAATTTTAGTAAACATGCAACACACTCATGATTTTCGAACATGTTCACAATTCACATTCAAAACACACAAAATTAATGCACATTAAGCCAAAAACATATGCTTGCAAAACACATTATCATGATCAATTTCATATATAAACTACCAAGCATGCATATGATTACAGTTATGCAACATCAAATAAATTTCAGATTCATGTGTATGATATGCACAACTGCAAGTCGATCAAATCAAAATCATGTTTATCTATCATCTAAAAAAGAATACGTACATCAATCTTAAACATGTAAATAACCAAACTCATGTACTCAAACAACTATGCAAAAATTTCTACTAAGCCAACAACTGGAGCTGATCCATGTACATGATAAAAAATCATGTACATGGGTCGGCCAAGTTGATCTATGTACATGACAAAATCATGTACATGGATCGGCCAAACCATAATCAACATGTATCAGCCCGACTGGCTGATTCATGTACATGCTCACAAACATGTATATGGGTCAGCCAGACCCGTACCAATGTGTACAACATACTGGTTGATCCATGTTCATGATCGTAATCATGTATATTGGTCGGCCAAACCTGTGTATATGATTATACATGCTGCTATGCTCATGTATATGTGCTAAATTCAATAAAAACTAAACATAAACACATGCACATGCATAAGCAGAAGTTGAGGACACATTCGAATCCAAACAAAATGATTCAATGCATAAACATGTAACTAGAACAAATCTGAATTGAAACAACATGAATAGGTACTCAGCGGATAAAAAAAAATAAAGTTAACATGGGAATCAACAGATCTAAAAAAAATAAAGTTAACATAAAAATCCGTAGATCTCAACCGAAACAACACATACCTGTGTTTGACAGATCTGAAACAAAACATGTGCATGTTGTTCTAGTTCAGATTTGATCTAGAACAATATGTATGGATCGTGGCAGATCTGACCATATATATATATATATATATTCATCAGATCTGATAAAGAAAACATATATATATATATATATATATATATATATATATATATATATATATATATATATATATATAACTGTGTGCATACAAAACTCGACAGATTGGGAAAAATATATTTGACTACATGCATGAACTACTAAGTCCATTGATTAACAACAAGCTAAGAACATAAACATTTTTTTTTATCAATGATGATAGCAAATCTGCAACACATGTATGTGCTAGATACATAAACCCTTAAATTATCCAATCTGAAAAATGCATAATTTATTTCAAATGCATAAATTCTAACTCGGCAAAAACTGGAACACAATGTGTTCATATGCATGGGTATAAACTTGACAACTACTGAACCACACAAGCATGAGTATCATATTGACATATATAAGTTAAATACATATTTTTAGATACATCAGCAATAAGATCGATCGAATCTAAAGCATTTTTGTTCCGTAAAAATTCAGAGAGAAACCCATACCTTGATCGAAGATCGAAAAAAGATCGATAAGACTCAAAAAAAATAATGGATGTATGAAAAACTATTTTTTTCTTTTTTCTTCTCCTTATTCTTTTCTTCCTTTTCTTTTCCCTCTTTCTTTTTTTTTCTCCCTCTCCTCACATGATTTTTTCTTCTCTTGTTTTTTCCTATCTCACTCTCTGTCTAGAATATGAATTTGGGAGAGACTAACCCTTTTTATATTCTTTTTTTTTATTTGGTTATTTCTAGATAGTGGTGATGTTCCCTCTAGAAAGCCTTAATTAGGTAGAGTTCTACTTCATATAGAACTCTACTCTACCTTCTAGATATTATCTTTTTTACTTTATTAATTAAATTTTTTACTATTTATTTATTTAATATTATTATTTAATTAATATCTTAAAGAATATTTCAATGTGTGTTTCTGTAAGACCCACGAATTTTCTGAGAAAAATTCAATACACAAAGAAATTTCAAAAATATATGTGTTTATGTGGATCTATGTATATATATATAATGTGTGTGTATGCGAAACCATAAAACAAATATATATATATATATATATATATATATATATATATATATATATATATATGTGTGTGTGTGTGTGTGTGTGTGTGTGTGATACATTTTTTACATCAAGTTCATAAATTTTATTCAAAATTGCATATATTGCTTGAGATTTATAGGAATTTAGAAAGATAAATTTTAGAAACCCTAAGTATAACTTTCAATAAAATGAATGCTTTCGCTCACAAGAGGCTTGTGGGGCAGTTTGGCGATTTTTGCAAACCGTAGCTAGGGCTCACTGGGTGCAACCCGCATGGTTGGGACCTAGCTGGGCGTGTTGAGGCCAGCTGGGTGGTATCCCAGTGGCAAATTTGTGAGTTTTTCAAAGAAAAATGGGTGTTTTAGCAATAAAGGGCAGCAACCCTGTGGTATTTTTGAAAACATTCTAAAAAAATCAAATAACATAATGTGAGTGGGCCTTGGGGTGGCTTTGGTGCATAATTACGAACATGCCACCACCTAGAAGGGTGTGAAACCCCTTCTAACTGTTGATCTTGGCCATTTAATCCTAGCCATCCATTTTAAAACCCTAAAGTATAAAATATTTTTAGAGAGAAAGAGGAGGGCATTTTTTTGGGTCTCTCTCTCTCTCTCCCTTTCTCCAAACCGTGAGGCCTTCTCCTCCATTGGCGCCTACCACGAAGGTGAGAAAGCATCCATAGCTGCCATCCCTCATTGAGATAGCATGTGCTAAGCATGATGTCGAGCTCCATGGCATTTTCTGAAATGCTTGGAAGCAAGGCGGATTAGAAATCCCACAAGGGAAGTTTGCATTTCATTCTCCTTATTATGTCATTCTCTTGTAAGCTCACAATGCATGCCACCCACGCACAACATTTTTTTTTAGGTGAGTCCTGCTGGTTTGTTCACAGCATGATGAGTGCGACCATGCACATTTGGGTCTAGCCGTGTGGGGTATGGGCTGAAGGTCCAGTTCGGCCTCTCCCGTGCTGCATTTGGGCACAAGGGCTGCCAGTTCTAGCACCCCCGGCTTGCCCTTTTCTGCCCAAATTTCTTATTCCTTATTGCTCTCAACATTTACTCACACACGCACAATATAAATTTTCTTGTGGTTATGCATTGCAGTTTGTAATGTCCCTCTTTCCATTTTGTTCTAGCACATCACAGTTTTTGGCTATTAGAATGTGCATGAAGGGACAACGGTTTGGGGTCTGGCTGGACTGCTTTGAGGCCTCTTCCTTGTTGCGTTAAGCGCAAGGGAAGCCTTCTCCGACACCCCTAGCTAGCCATTAGTATATTATTATCGTCGCAAACTTTTTCCCGTCTTCCCTTCCTTGCGAAAGAGAGAGGAAAATGTTCTCGCGATTCAAACTTGACTGGATTTTGGAAATTATTTTGAAATACTCACCTCCGTTTTGAAAATTGCAGGAAAATCCATGGGATGGGGCTCGACCTGTCGGTACGAGGTTCGACCGTTCCTGCCGCCTTTAACAGAGGTAATCGAACCAAGGATCAAAATGTGCTTGACTTAGTTAAATTAGCGAAATTGTGTTCTATCCTAAATGCACAGAGAATTCAGGCATGTGCTATGAGATTTTGTGAAAATGCAATTTGGAAAAGTCTGATGTATGCTTTAGAAAATGCTTTTGGAGTTGGAAAAGTCTTTCTCAGGAAAAGGTGGAATTCAGTCTCTCAGGAAATTCTGATAAAAAGGATATGAAATCTCGAGAAAATTTATGAAGATTTGGGAAAATCATGAATGGTTGAAAATCCTGGGAAAATAGAAGTGATTCTTGAGAAAAAGGTGAACACTGGAAGAGAAAATGCTGATCAGGAAAATTCTAGCTTTAAAAAGTTTCTCAGGAAAATGAGCAAAATTCATTGGAAAACTCTTTAGAGAAGGAAAATTGAAACTCGGGAAATTGAAACTTTGAGAATCTTAACCTTGAAACACTTGGAAATCGATTTTGATTTTTGAGAAAGATGAGAAATTCCCTTTGAAAAGAATCTTAAGAAAATTACATTTTCTAGGGAAAATCACGGGAAAACTTTGACTTGGGAAATCCGACCTTCGAGAATCTTCATGGTTTCTTAAGGAATCGATTTTTTTAAAGAATGAAATTTTCTTGAGAAAATCATGAGAAAAGCAGATGATGTCATGATGCAGATGATTTGAATGAATGAATGCACTTTGAAAAGATTTTTTGAGAAATTTGTTGGAAAAGTGTGTATTAAGCCAAAGTAAATCCTTCACATATTCTGACTGTGGCCATGAATATGTTCAGAGTTTATTTGAGTTAATTCACAATATTTTGAAAAATTGGAAATATGATATGCATTTTTAAGATAGCCTAAGAGTGTAGGCTCAATGTGACTGGTAGAAAGATGATGGATCTGGGTCTCGTTCACATTCCGACTAGGGCCGTAAATATGGACTCCATCGAGTTCATCAACTCTCTAAGAGTTGGTGCACGTGCCATTCATGTACATCCATGGTGATTTTGCAAAATGAGATATATGAATCATAACATCAGGATATTGCAGGAATCAAACTACATGAGATGCATCCTAATCTAATCAGTAAAAGTAAATATTATTCCAAGTTTGATTGTTACATCTCTGACATAAGTCAAAATAAATGAAATAAAAAAATACATGGTATAAAAGAATCAGCATTCTCCAGACCTCTCTGCAAATGAGAATTAGTACAAGAAATGGATATACAAAATACCCAAGGAAATGGGTATATATATAACATGTATAACGAAGATATACATGGTTATATCTAAATGCTTGAACTTGTGCTAAATGACATGTAATAATGAGGATATATTTACAAAAAGAAAAAGAAAAAGAAAAAATATCCACATAAATACTTGTATGTGAAAACAAGTGCACATGAAGATATCCCTATATATATATAAGTGTATATAGATATACGTCTGTATATACATGTATATAGATATATACACATAGATATACATATATATATATATATATATATATAGATAGATAGATAGATAGATATATATATAATGAGAAAATATATATAGTAATTAGAATTTCATATATAATGGGTAAAATCAGAAAATACAGAGTATATACAGTTTCTGTAGGTGATTTCACAAAGCCGTAATTCTCAAATTATAACATATTGCTCAGTAAAATTGGGTATGGAGCTTCCCTATATATCAATAACAAATCATGACAAAGATGGTCTAGAGATCATGAATGGATATGGAGATATCCGTTCATGAATATAGCCGATTATCAAGACTGGGTACCTGCAGAAGAAAAGATGGGTAAAGACATAGCATACACAATGTGCAGGAAATGTACTGTGGAAGCACCATGGGCTGTTTCAAGAATATTGCGAAAAGGTTGTGAAAAGCTTAGTGGAAAGGTCAAGATACTGTGTAAGGTAAGTGTGGCATCAAGTGATGAAAGATAGTTGTTGCTGAAGAGATAACATGCCGTGTTACATGAAACCACAATGCACTCAGAGACAGCCAAAAGCAGACATATACCAGAAATTAACATAGCAGTGAAATGTAAGCACATAAAATTGCTAAATATGTGTAGCAATTGAAATGTACATAGACATTTAGCAATGAATGTTCAAATATACAGGCAATGCAGAAGCTATGATTGAACCTAATCGAATCTCCATTTAAATATCATCAGGTTATTTCTAGCATTCCATCAATAATAACCTGTCATTGCATTTATACCAATTTGCTAATGATAATACAAAATCTACGTAAAAGAGACATGACTAATACAGAAAAGCTTGTGACAATATGGAAACATGAATGTACGGAAATACAAGTGATAAGATGAGATGATATGAGGATTGAATAGCCATGAAGCAAATACATTCCTAACGTAAGCAAACTTCCTAATTCAAAGATTGCATAAACTCATTAAATCAGATAAATTCTTTGCCAATATTCACTACATTTATGCTCAATTTACAATGGACTGATCTAGTCTTCTATGCAGAAAAAAAAGATCTTATAAATGATTAGATGCCACCTTAGGAACACAAGACTCCACCTGAATAAATACCTACCAAGATGACAGAATGGCATCGGTTTTAGCAGAAAAAAAAAATTTCTGTAAAGCACAGGAGATTCAAATATAGAGAAGAGGAGTCCAACAAAAGGAAGCTGTTGTGTCCGAGTTAATGGGCACTATTTGTTGTACGATAGACCCTTGCAGGTATCGCTTGATGCGATGAAATACACATACTTCATCGAAATCAGATGCTTATACAAATATTATTAAAATGCAAAATACTCAGGCAATATTGCTGTCAAAACAGTACATGTGTGAGACAATAGGGGAATGGGAAAGCCATCGGTTCACAAAAAAAAAAAAAGTAAAAAGATTATAACAAGGGGATGTCATGTATGAGCGATAGAAAAAAAAAACTTATTTATTTAGCAAAATTCTGATAACATCGACGTTTTACTATGGTAGAAATCTGCAAAAGCAAGCTATGATATGCTTAATATGATGGGGTAAACATAGGTCTGAAAGTTGTAAATTGAAACCAAAACGAATCAAACAAGCATCAGATAAAACCTTTTATTCAAATGAGTCGTTAAAACTATGCTCTTCAAATTGAATTGAGAATATCATTGAGAGACATTCTCATTTCCTGACTCATGGACTACACCAAAACGTAAACCACATCAACTGTTTGAAATGGGTTTACCACGCATAAGGCATGAACTTGATATTGGATTCCTGTAGATGCAGGGTAGAACGAAGAGAGGAGCCTTTACCTTGGTTGAATGGAGGTTGAAAGGAGAAGAGCACTCCTTCTAGAGGGTATGCTTTCTGCAAGCGTTTTGGGGATTTCTACACTAATGGATCGACTGGATCCTTTGCGGCTGGTGGGCTGAAGAAGGAGACGACAGCCTGCTGAGATGCCCTGCGGCTGGGCTGAAGATGAATGGGTGGCCTGTTGTCTGAAAGCAATGTGAAGGAGCTGATGGTGGCTGAAGGAAAGGCAATCGGCTGGGTTGAAGAAGTTGGCTGCTGGTGGGATGAAGGAAAGGCAATCGGCTGGGTTGAAGAAGATGGTGAAGGGAGTAAGAGAGCTGGAATCGCAGATGGGGTCGACCTCCTTCTAGCCGAGAGGGAAAGTGGTGAAAAAGGGGACTGAAGAGATAGATTTCAAAAAACGAAGACCCCTCTTTTTGTTGGCTCTTCCCTCTTCTTAATAGCCAGCCATCTGGTTTTTCCCCCAAATCCGCCCCTTTTCCATCGGCTTTTGCTAATCTTTGAAAACTGATTTTTGAAAAATTTTGAATAAGAGAACTCATCGTTTTGAAAGGGGACGACTCCTTCTCTTAAGAGGATTTTTTTTTTAAAAAAAATGGGTAAAATGGGATAGGATTTCTCGGTGGCGCCCTTTGGGGGGCTGAAAAGTAATAACTAAAAAGAAAATAAAAAAACTATTTTTTGTTTTTGTTTTTGTTTTTGTTTTTGTTTTTCTTTTTCTCTCTTTTTTTTTAAGGTGGTGCCACCTCACTGGATTTGAAAACTTTTTGGAGTATGTATAAAAAAATTGTTTTTCTTGGCAAAGAGTCTTAGTGGGGTGCCACCTACGTGAGCCCCCCCTAATTATTTTGTTAAAATTGAGTTAAATAATAATAAAAAATTTTATAAATCGGTGCCACTTCCGAATGGGCACTGTTTTGAAAATAAGAGAAATTTTTGAGAATTTGAGTGTGACACCACCTCGAGGCGGGTCCCACGTCACTTATTTGAAATAAAAGCCAAATGAGATATTTTGGAATTTTCACAATAGTAGGCTAGTTTAAAAAAACACGAAGTGAATTTTGGCTTGATTTCAAAACTTGGAAGAACATGGTTGTTCAGGGCAAAATTTAGAAAGATGCGGGGAAATTCAGAGCCCTTTTTGTAAAAGTTTGAAATAAGGTCTTATGAATTTTGAAATTGTGTCCCCCTCTTTTCAACTGACGAAATCTTGAAAATCAATGTCCAAAACTATCCAGATCATTTTTTTGAGAAAAACTTTTGTAATTCGGAGCCCTAGGGGTAAAATGGGAAGAATTTGGAAATTTTTTAAAAACCCAGGGGTTTGAAATCAATTTTAAAATATTTAAAACTCAAATCTGGATTGACATTTTTGAAAATCAGGAGTTCTGGATCTCAAAATGACATGTTGTGCAGTGAAATGATATGAAATGCTCATGCGATGTTATGCAAAGACATGTCCCACGAAATTGCCACTCTGAATTTGAATTTGAAAATTCTGACTTCTGGTTAAGCATGAGATTTTGAAATTTTGCAGTTTGAAGATGCCTCTGAGTTTAAATAGAGAAGTTTTGAGACTCGAGAATGGAATTTAGGACTTTTTGAAAGGTTCAATCTCAGAAAATGACTATTTTGCCCTTCATTGCTTTCGGAGAACCGAAATGTGATGATTGATGGATATATCAGAAAGGTGAGTGAAAATTTGGAGTGTTTACAGATGTCCCTCTTTGCTACTAAGTCGGCTCATGGCCGAGCTTAGTGGCAAAGAAAAACACTCCAAATTTGGGCTATATATAAAAAAATGCCCCAGTTAGAAGGATCTGACTGAGTATGAAGAAATTAGCCCTAGGAAGGTGGTAGATATGAACTTGAGAATGAAGAGAAAGATTCGCTCTGTGACGGTGAAGCTCAGGTTTTGCCCTTATCCTGGATGGGACAAAAATACCTCGTATGGAACGAAGCTCAGATTTGATCCTTAACCTGATTGGGGAATGAAATATCTCATTGAAATGAGACCCAGGTTACCCTTAACCTGATTGGGCGAAAAATAGAATACCTCATCAAATGAGGCTCAGGTTTGTACCCTTATCCTGATTGGGCGGAAAATGGAATACCTCTTTGAATAAGGCTCAGGTTTGTACCCTTATTCTGATCAGGTGAAAAAAATGGAATACCTCATCAAAGGAGGCTCAGGTTTGAACCCTTATCCTGATTGGGAGGAAAAAATGAATGAAATCCTCGAAAGAAGAGACCATGATGGAACCTTTGGATTTTGCATAATAAATCCGACACGGGTTTTGCAAAAGGAAGGAAAATGGGGTCCCTAAAGCTTGAAAAGGGATTGATCTTGGGTGCCTCATTTCTGAGACTAAAATCAGCTTTTGAAATTGCCTTTTGCGAGAAAATGCTTGGTGGTTTGACCTCAAATGGGACTGTCTATGGTTGGACAGTGGGGACACATAGAAGTGTGTGAATCTGAGAGCTCAAGCTCTCAAAGAAGGGAAGGAATCAAGTCCTTAAGAGGGATTTAAAATTGGTGACAGGATGTATCAAAGACGAACATCAAGCTCTCAATTAACGTCAAGATAGCTAGAAAATATTATCAAAATATTGAAAATTCTGTTGTCGATTCAAAGTATCTGAAAATGATACACATTGTTGCAAAAATATTCATTATACCTGAAGTATTACCTCCGAACGAGATTGACTTCGTAGAATCGAGATTTGAAATCCAAATTGTTTGCAAATGACCTTCTTCAAGGAAGCTATCAATTTCCTTGATATGAACAGAAAATAGAATTTAAT
Organism: Nuphar pumila; assembly: GCF_984573655.1. Classification (NCBI taxonomy): domain Eukaryota; kingdom Viridiplantae; phylum Streptophyta; class Magnoliopsida; order Nymphaeales; family Nymphaeaceae; genus Nuphar; species Nuphar pumila. The sequence goes on along the minus strand of NC_143264.1, from coordinate 57,989,818 downwards.
ATTATGAAAGCAATTGATGAAAGAGTATTGATAATAGAACTTCACAAGTTTAAAGAAGATTCTTGATAGATTTGGCAGTTTGGTATCCTAGGAGCTTCTCTCATGATAATCTTTCTGTACTCTTTTGGCTCTCTTGGGTTTTGGCTACATTCTCCTTCATTTTGGAGATGTTCTATCTTTTTCTCTCTTTCTTTTTCCTCTCTTGCTCTCTTTTTGGAAGGGTACGTCACAAACTCCTTCAACTTGGAGATGTTTCGATCTTTCTTGGATGATGTTGGCTCATGGGTTTAGAGATCTTTGGATGATAGCTGGAATTAAATATCTTTTAGGGATTGTTGGGAGGTTCATCACATCTGCCTTCATCTCGACAGTGCTTTGGACTTTCCCTGGAAGGATCCGTCATCTTGAAGATGTTTCAAATCTTCTTTGGCCCCGGGGGTCTACTCGCTTAATTCGCCTTCATCTTGGCGACAATTGAGAGATCCCTTTTGCGGATATTTAATGGCAGCTTGGGTGATTTTGAGGAGACAAGGCTTGGGTGAATTCTCTCTTTTTCTAGCGCTCAAGATATTTCCACTACCTCATCTTTACAAGAATAATCTTTAGAGATGTGCTATAACTGCGATCAATATCAATCATTTATGGCTTTGCAATAATGTTGAATCTTCTTTTCCGGCCATATCGAGGATTTATCATTCATCCTTTTGGTTGGCCATTAAAAAGAATTTGAATTTCGAATCTCTTTTCGCAAAAGCTTCACTCTTTTGGAAGTAATGCTAAAGGTAAACTGAGATAAAGATTTGTGCAATAAAGACACTGAAATCAACAAATAATTTGATTGACAAATTGACAACATGTTCTTGTAATCCTGGGTGAAAGAGAGCGTTTGAGGTCTGGCCCAATACATCTGTGATGAAAATTCTCCTCTCTTTTTCCCCAAAAAGAGAGACTCAGGCTTAGCCCTTACCTGAATGGGAAATGAGAAATACTCCTCTCTTCCATGAAGAGAAGGTGTTTGCAAAACGAACTTTCGCAGAGAAATTAAGCTTTCGTCAAAGCTCTCTAATGTTAGGCTTCTCTTATGGAAAGGGGGCCGATAGTAGTGAGGTCGGAAAATTGGGTCATGAAGGGAACGAGTTCATCACACTCTCCTTGAAAAGAGGGTCCTCCATGATGAAAATGGCCTAGTATGAAATTGGGGTGGCCACAAGAAAAGTGAGTCTTCGTCGAGTCTCTCCCTATAAAAGGGTTCCTTGTGTGAAATTGGAAATTGTTTTGCAAACGGTTCACGAAGACGCGAGTCCCTTCAAACTCTCCCTAAAACGGGGCTAAGTGAACGCATTGGATAGCATGCGAAAAGAACGAGCTCCCTTGAACTCTCCCTAAAAAGGGTCTCTCGCAAGAGAAAATGATTGAAATTGGATTTTGAAATTGATTGACCCAAAGGTCGAAATTGGAAATTGGAAAATTGATTGTTTGGAAATTGGATGACCCGGAGGTCGAAATTGGATGACCTAACGGTCGAAATTGGGAATTGGTTGACCAAAAGGTCGAAATTGCGTGGCCCGAAGGTCGAAAATGATAATTGAGTGACCCAAAGGTCGAAATTGGGTGACCTAGTGGTCAAAATTGGAAATTGATGACCCGAAGGTCGAAATTGGCAATTTGAGTGACCCGAAGGTCGAATGTTTGAAATTGGATGACCTGGATGTCAAAATTAGAAATTGATTGACCTGACGGTCGAAATTGAGAATTTGGTAATTGGAATTGAAAATTGGAATTTGAAATTGGAAATTGGGTGCCTCAGGGGTCAAGATTGGAGAATTGAATGATCCGAAGATTTGAATTGAAAATTGGTGGGCAAAATATCAAATTTGAGCAATTGACAGACCCTGAGGATCGAAATGACTTGGATTAACAAAGGAGAATGATGAGTTTGAGTCAGAGCTTGAATAAAATACAGAGATCACGAGTCAGAACTCGGGTCAACAAAGAAAAATAAAGGGCTCGAGTCAGGGCTCGAATAAATAAAGATATCTCGAGTCGGAACCCGGATCAACAAAAGAAAATGAAGAGCTCGAATCTGAGCTCGAATAAAGTAGCGAGATCTCGAGTCGGAACCCGGATCAACAAAAGAAAATGAAGAGCTTGAATCTGAGCTTGAATAAGATAGAGAGATCTCGAGTCGGAACTCGGATCAACAAAGAAAAATGAAGACCTCGAATCAAAGCTCGAATCACGAGTCGGAACTTGGATCAACAAAAAGAAATGAAGAGCTCAAATCAGATCTCGAATAAGGTAAAGAGATCACGAGTCGGAACTTGGATCAACAAAGGAAAATGATTTAAGGGAAAACTCAAGTCGGAACTCGGTTCTTCAAAAGAAAAAGTAATTTAAAGGAAAACCTGAGTCGGAACTCAGATCTTCAAAAGAAAGAAAAAAAATGATTTGAAGGAAAACCCGAGTCGGAACTCGGTTTTTCAAAAGAAAAGTAGATCAACTTGGAAATTGGATTTTGAAATAATGCCAGTTCAAGCACTGGATTTTGAAATAATACCAGTTCGAGCACTGAATTTTGAAATAATACCAGTTTGAGCACTGAATTTTGGTTCAGTATTGGTGATTGTCTTTCAATTTTGAATCATTAGGAATTGTGATGGGACTGTTTGTTGAAATCCCAATACTGATTGAATTGTTATTAATGCAATTGAATGCAAATTGATGCACATGAATGCACAAGTGTGTGAAATGAGGAATTTTGTTTATCCTGCCTGCATACAAAACAAAAAATTTTAAAAATGCCCCAGTGTAACTGGGAAAAGAAAGTTTGATCATTATTTGAAGAAAATAGGAGGATTACAAGAGGAGACTAAATGTTTCATGCATAGAATTTTTTTAAGTGTCGAGCATTAATGGGATCTGGCAATTCTACCCCATCGACGTTGATGAGCCGATATGAGTTGCGGGATAATGCTTCTTTGACGACATATGGACCTTCCCAATTTGGCGACCATTTCCCGCCGGGATGATGCTTGAGATAAGTTGTGGATCAAAGTACTAAATCATTGACTTTGAATCTTCTTTCGATGACAGACTTCGCATACTGCCTGGCTACTCTCTGGCAATAGGATTGAGCATGCTCTGCTGCTTTTAGCCTTCTCTCGTCGAGTAAGTCTAGTTGTACCAGTCGCTGCTGCTGGTATTGATCAAGAGGTAATTCTAGAAGTGATGCAAATTTCAAAGCAGGCTTCTGAACATGTAGCGACAATACTACTTCTGTTTCATAGACCAATTCTGATGGAGTAGCATTCGTTGGAGTGCGAATGGTGGTTTGATAGGCCCATAGTGCATCGTGAATCTTCTCATGCCAGCCACGACCTGTTTCTACAGTTCGCTCCAGGATACGAATTAAAATTTTGTTGGTGGCCTCTGCCTGACCATTCCCTTGAGGATAATATGGAGCGAAAAAATGATGATAGATCTTGAACTTTGAGCAGAATGTCTTCATCTTTTCATTCTTAAAATGACTACCATTATCTGACATGATGTCATGCGGGATGTCGAAACGGCAAAGGATGCTCTTGTGGATGAAAGAGACCACGTGTCGGCCTTCCACTGTGCGAAGAGTGATAGCTTCTACCCACTTGGTGAAATATTCTGTTGTAGCAAGGAAGTATTTGTGGCCATTTGAAGCAGAGGGAGTGATGATACCTACGACATCGAAGGCCCACATAGAGAACGGCCATGGAGAAACAACAGATTGCAAATATGTTGCTAGAGCATGAATAGAAGGTGCGTGTATCTGACATTGAACACACTTCTTCACAAAATGATAGCAGTCTTGCTGCATGGTCTTCCAATAGTAACCTGCTCTGATGATTTGCTTGACAAGGGTTTGGTAGCCGACGTGCTCACCACAAATGCCTTCGTGTGCTTCTCGCATGACTTCTTTGGCTTTGTCTTCATCTAAACATCTGGAATATTCTGAACTGAATCCACGACAATAGAGGACATTGGCCAGAATGAAATATCGAGTAGACATACACTGGATTGCTCGCTGCTCTTTCTTTGAGAGTTCTGGAGGAAATTCACCAGTTTCTATGAAAGTTTTGATATTGTAATACCAAGGCTTCTTCTTTTGCTCAACCTGGTTTACTTGTTCTGTTGGAAGGAAGGCAGGTTGGTCAAGTCTGCCAATTTCGAAAGAGCGACAAGATTCTCTATTCTTGAATGCCATAATGGAGCCTAGGCTGGCTAGACTATCAGCCACTTGATTGAATTCCCTCTTGATATGAAAGAGCTGAAATTCTTCGAACTCGCTGACAAGAGCTGAAACAATTTTCTGATAAGGAAATATTTTTGATCTTTCACTTGCCATTCAGTTCGGACTTGATTGACGACGAGTAATGAGGCACCGTAAGCATGCACTCTCTTGACATTGAAGTCTAGTAGGATCTTCAGACCTTGAATCAGGGCTTCATACTCATCCATATTGTGGGTGCATTGAAAATCTAACTTGAGAGAAAATAGAATCATCTCCTTCTCTGGAGTGATTAACAAGATTCTGATGCCTATTCCAGCCATATTCTTGAAACCATCAAAAAATAAATTTCAGACTGGATATTGTTGGATATTGCATGTTTGCTCATCCGGGAAATCATCTTCGGCTTTCACCTCTTCTGCTAGAGGAAAATCTGCCAATTGATCAGCAATTGCTTGGCCTTTGATTGATTGTTGTGAGACATATTCTAAGTCGTACTACATCAGTAAGACTTGCCATTTGGCGACCCGTCCGCTGAGGAAAGGTTGCTCCAAAATGTATTTGAGAGGATTGAGTTTAGACAAGATTTTGACTTCAGATGCTAGCAGGTAGTGTCTTAGCTTCTGACACATCCATACCATAGCTAGGCAAGTCTTCTCTATGTGAGAGTATTTCTTTTCATAGTCTATGAAAGTCTTACTCACATAGTAAATGGCATGCTCTATCAAGCTGCCTTCTTTGTACTGCGCCAAGAATCCACCGCATGCAACTTGATTGACTGATATATATAGCAAAAGAGGTTTTCCCAATTCTAGCGGCTTCAAGATAGGAGGATTGAGGAGATATTTCTTGATGTGATCGAATGATTGCTGACACTCTGGTCCCCATTCAAACTTCACTTTTTTTCTGAGTAAGTGGTTAAAGGGTTCACATCTCATTTCCAGGTTGGAAATAAATCACCGAATTGATTCCATATGTCCCTGAAGGCTACGCAATTCTTTAAGATTTTTCGGGGGTGGCATATCAATGATAGCCTTTGCTTTGGCTGGGTCAACTTCAATTCCCTTTTTGCTGACTAGAAAACCAAACAATTTGCCTGATTCAACTCCAAAAACACACTTTTGAGGGTTAAGCCTTAACTTATACAGAATAAGTCTCTTAAAGACTTGATCAAGGGCTTCGAGGTGATCTTCTTCCTCTTTGAATTTCACGAGAATATCATCAACATACGCATTCATGATTTTGCGCATTTGATCGTGAAAGATGACAGTCATTGCTTGTTGATACGTTGCTCCAACATTCTTGAGCCCAAAAGGCATAACTGTATAGCAGAAGGTGCCTCAAGGCGTAGTGAAGGAAGTTTTGGATTGGTCGCGGGTGGCCAACTTAATCTGATTGTAGCCGGAATATCCATCCATGAAAGAGAACATGGCATGTCCTGCCGTGCTGTCAACTAGAAAATCGATGCTTGGAAGTGGATAATCATCCTTCGGAGTCGCTTTATTGAGGTCTCTGAAGTCTATGCAAATCCTCACTTTGCCACTTTTCTTTGGAACAACGACGATATTGGCTAACCAATGTGGGTAGTCAATGGTTCGGATAAATCCTGCTTTGAGCAGATCTTCGACTCCTTCTTTGACCTGTTGTTTTATTCTGGGATCCATTTTTCTTAATTTCTGCTTAACTGGCTTAGCATCTGGCTTCAAAACGAGGCGATGTTCGACCAATTTGGGGTCTAAGCCCAACATATCTTCATACGTCCATGCGAACACTTCTTCATGTTGTTTGAGGAAATTTGTAAGTCTTTCCTTTTCTTCCGGACTCTGACTGGTTCCGATCTGGAGAATTTTGGGATCTTCCTCTGAACCGATATTGACATCTTTAGTTGGATCTTGTACTAGAGCAGATGGTTCATCCTGCTTCTAGACTGAGGCGAACTCTGGTAATTTCTGAAGAGACTAATCATATTCTGCACAATCATCTGACTGCTTTGCATTCTTGCCATCTTCAGTGCTTGCTTTGACTCGGTGAATTGCTGTCATTTTTTAAAAAGCCTTTGGGTTGAGAACGAGCTTCTTGATTGTCCGAGAAGTCATTCTGAAAATTTAGATGAGGAACTTGATTTAGATAAAATCGCCCATCATAAGTCAAGCAATTATTTGAAGAGAACCATGCATAAAATGACATTAGAAAATGAGAAGATAGAGAAGAGAAATAGATGGCATCCAGATAGACAAAGAAACTTGGAATTTTATTGCCTTTGAATTGATCAAAGACATTGATAGAATGAGACATTTATTTGGGAAAAAAATAGAAAGAAAATAGCAAATGGTCTTCAATGTGCCCCTTTGACAAAAACAGTCTTCTTTGGTGAGCTTCCGCCGAAGAACCCTAGTCCTGTTCTATGGGGACGATGCTTTTGGATCATTGGCTCTATGCGGCCATCTTCATTTTTACCCAGTCCTTTAAAGGGTTGATAACCATGCTTCAAAAGTAAATCAAATCCCTTTTTCGCTTTCATGAATTATGGAAACAACAGATGATCTTTAATAGCGTTGTAGTTGATCTGGCCTCCAATCTTGAAGAATTGAGGACCTCTCCATCGGGTCATGGCTACAGTGTGCAGAGATAGTTCTGATGTTGTCTGGAGTATTTCCCGACTTTCTCCAAGACTGATTTCTTCGCTCTCCCTGATGCTGGGAATATCTGCAGTGAATGATGGTCGAGGGATCATGGGCTGTGGGAGCCTTTCTTCTGGGTCTTCTCCCAGTACTGTCGTAATCATTCCACCTTTTGACCATTTCACGCATTGATGCAGGGTGGAAGGCATTGCATTAGCATTAGCATTATGAATCCACGTCCTTCCGAGCAACAGATTGTAGGTGGGTGGTACATTGACCACATGAAAAAGTACTGAGTGCACAGAATAGTTGATGAACACTTCCAGAAATATCTTGCCTTTTGTCGTTTGACCATGGTTGTCAAATCCATAGATGGTGATAGGATCTGGAATGTATTCTTTGTCCTTGATCTCTAATGCCTTTGCTGTCATCTCGGGACATATGTTGAGGCTGCTGCCTCCATCAACTAGCACATGTGGTACTGTCATTCCTCTTACTCGAACAACGATATACAAAGCATTATCATGAAATGAATGAGGCTTTGGGAGGTCCTCATCCGAGAAAGTGATTGACGCATTGGTCATGGCTGAATTCACAATTTGCGCCATGTCTTCATGTGTGGTACTGGGCTTAACTTTAATCTTTCTGAGCAGATCATCTAGTACTTGTTGGTGCTTGCGGGAATTCTTGGTCAAGTCAAGAATGGAAACATTGGACAGAGCGGTCAGAGGCTTCTGACTTGAATTTTCTGGCCTGGGTTTGATGATTTGATTGAGGAAGTCAGGGATTCCCTTTGACTTGGGGGCTGACTTTGCAGGTGCTTCAAAAACTTTCATCTTGCCGAATGCTGAGATTAGGTTCATCTTCTTTGAAGCTGGAGCTGCTTGTCGTAGCACTGACACCTGATGTTGCATCTGAAGGTCTAGAACAGAACATGGCTTGATGTGTTCATGAGGCAAGAATGGTTGTTCAGATACTACTGTTGTGGTGTGTGAAGGGAAGGGTTGCTTTAGAATATCCATTTTCTCTTCTTCATCTCCTTCCACTAAAAGATTTTTATCAATAAGATCTTGCACAATGTTTTTTAGAACAAAGCAGTTCTCAGTGTTATTTCCCACTGTCCTGTGGAACTTGCAAAATTAATCTTTCCATTTTCCCATGGGCATAAGGGGATCGGCCAATCTAGGCAACTTAACCATCTCTTTTGACAGCATATACTCGAGCACATCTTCGAGTGATTGGTCTAAAGGAGTAAATTTTCTATCGTAACTTCATCCTTCATGTTTGGCTTTTTCACGCAGCTTCGACCCTTGATCCTGCTGAGGAGGCTTGCCGTATTGAGGAGCAGGCTTTCCTTTCTGATCACCTTTGTTATTCGAACTTTCTGTGCCGTAGCAGTAATCTTTCTTCTGCCCTTTATGATGGTTTCGATTGTTGTTGTTGTTATTGGCAGAATAGGTGAAGTGAGTTTTCTTCTTCTATTCACCTTGGGGGTTATGCTTAGGAAATGTGAAGCCTTCGTAGACTCCATTATCTACGCTTAGTTCGAGCCATTTGGCTCATTTGGTTAGCTCGATGAAAGTCCGGGATGGTGCAGTAGAGATTAATCCTCTTAATGGTTGCAAAAAGTTGTTGAGGATCAATGATAGGGCATGCCTTTCTGAAATAGGATCTCTCATTTTGTTACAGGCTGACCTCCATCTGTGAATAAAATCTTGTGCTTTCTCATTCTCGTTCTGCCTTAAATTGCAGAGATGGCTTAGTGTAGGAAGCGCCTCTGTGTTAAACAAGAAGCGTTCAATAAACAAGTTTACAACTTTATCGAACTTCTTGAGCTCGATGGGATTGATATGCTCAGCATACCACTTAGCTGCAACTCCTTCCAAGCTGTGGGAAAAGCATAGAAATAGTGCCCTGTTGTCCCTTTTGAACCTTAAGCACTCTGCAAAGAAAGTGGCGAGATGAGCTTTCGGGTCGCCAGAACCGTCGAACTTGATGAATTTTCGAGGAAGATTCTCCAGATCATCATCCCCTTCTAAGCCGTCATAAAACTCCTCGCTAGTGAAGACTTTCCTGCCCTTGTTGCGGGCTTGCAGATCTTTAACAACTCGGGCCATTTTCCTGAACTGCGTTTACAGGGGCGCTTCTGCGACCTGACTCTTTGATTTGCGGCTTTTCCTTTGTTCTTGGCCCCGTTTCTGAAATGCCGGAGGCACCTCATATTCTTCATCGGTGTTTTCAGTTGAGTCTGTTCCGTCTGAGATCTCTTCCGGCTGAACTTGCTTCTTTGGAGCCTTCTTATCTCTGTGACTAATGAACTTCTCTCTGAATGGATTTCTTTCTGAGCTGGTCTTGAGTTGCTCATTCATCATTTTTCGGAACATGGCATACATTTGCGGGTCTATGCCATCATCCTCTTGTTGCTGCTCTTGACTCCTCTCGGATCGCGGGGAGCCCATCTCTTCTTCTAAGGCCGACGAGTACTGAGATGTCATTGTTCTTTTCCCTGATCTTGTCTGAACCATCAAATGTTATAGATGCTCTATGCAGGGCAAAGACCTGATTAGATTATGAAGGAATTGGCTTTTTGGAATAAATATTTATTGAAAATATGGTAGACAATTTGAAAAAGATATCCCATTACTAGGGACTGAGTCATCGCGAGAATCACGACAATTGTGTTGTCATTCTTTTTACAAGAGAAATAAACAACGAAAATATTCCTTGTTACCTAGGCGTATCGTCAAACCACAATAGAGAGAGAGAATTTTATTGGAATAAGAAAATTGAACTTTTATTGATCTTGACAAAGAGGTGGAGGACAAACAATTTGCCACCATTCATGATAGTTGGCAGACACTCTAGGACCAGGAAAGATTTTGAGAGAAACAAAAGAGTACCAGCTGTAGCGGGCAGAATGATATGCCCCGAACCATTGTGCGGAAGTGAGATCGAATTCTGCCATAGCTCCTGATAGTAGTCTGGCTTCAATGTACTGCTGTCTCTGGGAAAACTGCCGAACACATCGCTCTGGTTGGTAGTAAGTGCAGAAGAATGGTCCCAACAATTTGAATCGCTTGCCATAAGCATATGTGTATCTTGGAAGAGATAGTTGTCGATCAAAATAGTCCCAGACTATGTCATCTTCTTGAATGCTGTCGATCATGGATCAGTACTGTGCCACTGGAAGAAGTTCTTGGCCATTGTATCTGAAAGAGCTTGCTCGGGCTGGAACATGTTGGAAGAACCAGGATTGAAGTGTGTAGATGCATCCTTCGACGAGAATGGATTCTCCAAGTGAGAAACGAGTCAAACTCCGATACAGGAAAGCAAGCACTACCATGGCTATGGATAGACGGTTGGTTTGTCGACTTCCCCATCTTCTCATAAGCTAGATTATTCTGATGTCCATGTAGTTTTGTCCATCTGGAAAGAGGGCTAATCCTACAGTGCACAGAACCATTGCATTCTGGATCCTTTCTCTGGATGTCCTTGATAGCGAGCTAACTTCAACGAAGGTCCCGTACTGGCGGTATAACTCAAGCAGGTTGATATATTTATTTCCGTTTAACTGGATCAGGGGTCAGGATCAGCGATCTGTCATACGAGCCAAAGAGTCTCAGGGGTCCAAACCCTTGACATTGATCAGGAATTGATGCTCTAGCGGGTCTCCTGGTTGACCGTCTGGTTCTGGTAATCCCATGATTTCTGAAAATTCATCCATTAAAAGGGTCATTTATCCCCATGGGAACCAGAAGGTGCATGTTCGAGTATTCCATCGTTCTACCATTGCATGGATCATGTTGCCATTGATGGTTTGCTTTCCGACTGCTGACGCCAATTCTAATCCGCACTCACTCAAATGGTTCGGGAACATTCGAGAAAAGCTTTTAAGCAAGGAATAGTACCACCGGGGAATGAAAGTTCCGGTGCTAAGGGCTTGATGTTCAAAATGACCTTGTCTTACCTCGTAGGAGATGTGACCTTCTGGAAAGATAGGATCGACTTGACTGGATGCCATCAGACTGAAACAGAGAAAGACTCAGAATCAGACTTAGAAAAATATAAGAAATTTTGAAAATTTTGCAGGCAGGATATAAAATGCAGCTGGAAATTCGAGATTCAGTAGAAAGGTAGAATGGAAAATCACCTGGAGTTCTGAAAGAAATTGGATATTTGGGAAAATCATCCAGGGTTTGAGAAAGTAAAGGGAAAGGATGAGAATATGGGTATTTGAAAATATTTTAGGAAAAATGTAAGAAAATAGAGGTAATATACGAACAATCACATCCTGCACAAACATTTATGCACATACAGCACTCCTTAAAAGGCTGACTCTAGATGCATCCTTTTGAAAACAGTTGTAGGACCCTAATCCTAACTCTAGGTTCAGATCATCTTTGTTCAATCCAGTTATACCGATATACCTGAATTGAAATCCGAGGTACGTGGCATATAATCTTAACTCTGGTTCTAAGGTAAGGTTTTCCCAACATCCTTGAGCGCCTACTGATATACTTCGGACTGTGGCCCGCGATACGTGGTAGGGGGGTGTTAACCCAAATAAGTGGCCCAGTTGTGAGGCTCTGTCCCAAACTAGGGTTCTGGAAGAGAGCCCAGCAACGTGAAGACCGGGTAAAATTAGGTAAGGGAGGTTTGAAAAAATGATCACATGCAAGAAATAGAGGGCTCTAAGTCCTAAAGAGATAGATTTTTGAAAATCTTTGAAGAAGCATACATTGTTTGCATTTAGATCTTAAATTGAGGAGAGTTGTATTTAGACCCACGTCTATGTGAGCATGAAAATATCTCCTCAATCTGGTCCTACCAAACCATGCCTAAGCTATATGCAGTCAATGTCAGCTAGGTCAGAATCTAGGCTCCTATGTTCACATGATATAAAAAAGCAAGAAGAGCAGACATTTTGTAAACACAATTTCGATAATTGAACTAAATCAAGCACAATTTTGATCAGACAAGGACAGGTCCCATCTCGGTCGCCAAACCTGCTATCGTCGCAAAAATTTTCCCGTCTTCCCTTCCCTGCAGAAGAGAGAGGAAAATGTTCTTGCGATTCAAACTTGACCGGATTTTGGAAATTGTTTTGAAATACTCACCTCCATTTTGAAAATTGCGGGAAAATCCATGGGATGGGGCTCGACCTGTCGGTACGAGGTTCGACTATTCCTGCCGCCTTTAACAGGGGTAATCAAACCAAGGATCAAAATGTGCTTGACTTAGTTAAATCAGCGAAATTGTGTTCTATCCTAAATGCACTGAGAATTCAGGCATGTGCTATGAGATTTTGTGAAAATGCAATTTGGAAAAGTCTGATGTATGCTTTAGAAAATGTTTTTGGAGTTGGAAAAGTCTTTCTCAGGAAAAGGTAGAATTCAATCTCTCAGGAAATTTTGATAAAAATTATTTGAAATCTCGAGAAAATTTTTAAAGATTTGGGAAAATCATGAATGGTTGAAAATCCTGGGAAAATAGAAGTGATTCTTGAGAAAAAGGTGAATACTGGAAGAGAAAATGTTGATCAGGAAAATGATCAAAATTAATTGGAAAACTCTTTAGAGAAGGAAAATTGAAACTCGGGAAATTGAAACTTTGAGAATCTTAACCTTGAAACACTTGGAAATCGATTTTGATTTTTGAGAAAGATGAGAAATTCCCTTTGAAAAGAATCTTAAGAAAATTACATTTTCCAAGGAAAATCACGGGAAAACTTTGACTTGGGAAATCCGACCTTTGAAAATCTTCTTGGTTTCTTGAGGAATCGATTTTTTTAAAGAATGAAATTTTCTTGAGAAAAGCAGATGATGCCATGATGCAGATGATTTGAATGAATGAATGCACTTTGAAAAGATTTTCCGAGAAATTTGTTGGAAAAATGTGTATTAAGCCAAAGTAAATCCTTCACATATTCTGACTGTGGCCATGAATATGTTCAGAGTTTATTTGAGTTAATTCACAATATTTTGAAAAATTGGAAATATGATGTGCATTTTTAAGATAGCCTAAGAGTGTAGGCTCAATGTGACTGGTAGAAAGATGATGGATCTGGGTCTCGTCCATATTCCGACTAGGGCCGTAAATATGGACTCCACCGAGTTTATCAACTCTCTAAGAGTTAGTGCACGTGCCATTTGTGTACATCCATGGTGATTTTGCAAAATGAGATATATGAATCATAGCATCAGGATATTGCAGGAATCAAACTACATGAGATGCATCCTAATCTAAGCAATAAAAGTAAATATTATTCCAAGTTTGATTGTTACATCTCTGACATAAGTCAAAATAAATGAAATAAAAAAAATACATGGTATAAAAGAATCAGCATCCTCCAGACCTCCCTGCAAATGAGAATTAGTACAAGAAATGGATATACAAAATACCCAAGGAAATGGGTATATATATAACATGTACAACGAAGATATACATGGTTATATCTAAATGCTTGAACTTGTGCTAAATGACATGTAATAATGAGGATATATTTACAAAAAGAAAAAGAAAAAGAAAAAATATCCACATAAATACTTGTATGTGAAAACAAGTGCACATGAAGATATCCCTATATATATAAGTGTATATAGATATACGTCTGTATATACATGTATATAGATATATACATATAGATATACATAGAAATATATATATATATAGATATATATACGTATAATGAGAAAATATCTATAGTAATTAGAATTTCATATATAATGGGTAAAATCAGAAAATACAGAGTATATACAGTTTCTGTAGGTGATTTCACAAAGCCGTAATTCTCAAATTACAACATATTGCTCAGTAAAATTGGGTATGGAGCTTCCCTATATATCAATAACAAATCATGCCAAAGATGGTCTAGAGATCATGAATGGATATGGAGATTTTCGTTCATGAATATAGCCGATTATCAAGACTGGGTACCTGCAGAAGAAGAGATGGGTAAAGACATAACATACACAATGTGCAGGAAATGTACTGTGGAAGCACCATGGGCTGTTTCAAGAATATTGCGAAAAGGCTGTGAAAAGCTTAGTGGAAAGGTGAAGATACTGTGTAAGGTAAGTGTGGCATCAAGTGATGAAAGATAGTTGTTGCTGAAGAGATAACATGCCGTGTTACATGAAACCACAATGCACTTAGAGACAGCCAAAAGCAGACATATACCAGAAATTAACATAGCAGTGAAATGTAAGCACATAAAATTGCTAAATATGTGTAGCAATTGAAATGTACATAGACATTTAGCAATGAATGTTCAAATATATAGGCAATGCAGAAGCTATGATTGAACCTAACCGGATCTCCATTTAAATATCATCAGGTTATTTCTAGCATTCCATCAATAATAACCTGCCATTGCATTTATACCAATTTGCTAATGATAATACAAAATCTACCTAAAAGAGACATGACTAATACAGAAAAGCTGGTGACAATATGGAAACATGAATGTAGGGAAATACAGGTGATAAGATGAGACGATATGAGGATTGAATAGCCATGAAGCAAATACATTCCTAACGTAAGCAAACTTCCTAATTCAAAGATTGCATAAACTCATTAAATCAGATAAATTCTTTGCCAATATTCACTACATTTATGCTCAATTCACAATGGACTAATCTAGTCTTCTATGCAGAAAAAAAAGATCTTATAAATGATTAGATGCCACCTTAGGAACACAAGACTCCACCTGAATAAATACCTACCAAGATGACAGAATGGCATCGGTTTTAGCAGAAAAAAATTTCTGTAAAGCACAGGAGATTCAAATATAGAGAAGAGGAGTCCAACAAAAGGAAGTTGTTGTGTCCGAGTTAATGGGCACTATTTGCTTTACGATAGACCCTTGCAGGTATCGCTTGATGCGATGAAATACACATACTTCATCAAAATCAGATGCTTATACAAATATTAATAAAATGCAGAATACTCAGGCAATATTGATGTCAAAACAGTACATGCGTGAGACAATAGGGGAGTGGGAAAGCCATCGGTTCACACACAAAAAAAAAGAAAAAAGATTATAACAAGGGGATGTCATGTATGAGCGATAGAAAAAAAAACTTATTAATTTAGCAAAATTCCGATAACATCGACATTTTACTATGGTAGAAATCTGTAAAAGCAAGCTATGCTATGCTTAATATGATGGGGTAAACATAGGTCTGAAAGTTGTAATTTGAAACCAAAATGAATCAAACAAGCATCAGATAAAACCTGTTATTCAAATGAGTCGTTAAAACTATGCTCTTCAAATTGAATTGAGAATATCATTGAGAGACATTCTCATTTTCTGACTCATGGACTACACAAAAACGTAAACCACATCAACTGTTTGAAATGGGTTTACCACACATAAGGCATGAACTTGATATTGGATTTCTATAGATGCAGGGTAGAACGAAGAGAGGCGCCTTTACCTTGGTTGAATGGAGGTTGAAAGAAGAAGAGCACTCCTTCTTGAGGGTACGCTTGCAGCAAGCGTTTTGGGGATTTCTACACTAATGGATCTGTTGGATCCTCTGCGGCTGGTGGGCTGAAGAAGGAGACAACAGCCTGCTGAGATGCCCTGCGGCTGAGCTGAAGATGAATGGGCGGCCTGCTGTCTGAAGGCAATGTGAAGGAGCTGATGGTGGCTGGAGGAAAGGCAATCAGCTGGGTTGAAGAAGCTGGCTGCTGGTGGGCTGATGGAAAGGCAATCAGCAGAGTTGAAGAAGATGGTGAAGGAAGTAAGAGAGCTGGAATCGCAGATGGGGTCGACCTCCTGCTAGCCGAGAGGGAAAGTGGTGAAAAAAGGGAATGAAGAGATAGATTTTAAAAAACGAAGACCCCTCTTTTCGTTGGCCCTTCCCTCTTCTTAATAGTCAGCCATCTGTTTTTTCCCCCAAATCCGCCCCTTTTCCATCGGCTTTTGCTAATCTTTGAAAACTAATATTTGAAAAAATTTGAATAAGAGAACTCGCCGTTTTGAGAGGGGACGGCTCCTTCTCTTAAGAGGATTTTTTTTTTGAAAAAAAAAATGGGTAAAATGGGATAGGGTTTCTCGGTGGCGCCCTTTGGGGGGATGAAAAGTAATAACTAAAAAGAAAATAAAATAAAATAAAATAAACTAATTTTTGTTTTTGTTTTTGTTTTTGTTTTTCTTTTCTTTTTTAAGGTGGTGCCACCTCACTGGATTTGAAAACTTTTTGGAGTATGTTTAAAAAATTTGTTTTTCTTGGCAAAGAGTCTTAGTGGGGTGCCACCTACGTGGGCCCTAAAAGTGCACTAGGATCGAGGCAACGAGCACTAGAGGGGGGTGAATAGTGCTTTTAAAACTTTTCTGCGGAATATTGAATGATTTTGCAAATCTCAAAGCAAACACACAAAGAACACAAGATTTTATCCTGGTTCGGTCAAACCCGACCTACAACCAGTCCCCAAGCAAAACCCGCTTGAGATTTTCCACTATCAACCTTGTAAACTACAAGATCACACAGACCATAACTGGTCCCACTTTCAGTAACAACCCAACTGAAAGCAAATAACTCCTTTACACCAAGGAGTCCTTCTTTTTACAGAAAAGAAATAAGAACTTACAATACAACCTATGAGCCTTCCTTTTGAATGCAAATGAGATGCAATTGGCTTTTGAGGTTGTTGAAACACTCTATTCACGAATTCACTATCTCTCAAAGTGATTTGAGTGAAAAACTGAAGTGAAAATATCACGTGAGTGAGAAAATCAATACTTGAATGAATAGGAGTGAAAAGCAAGATTCAAATCGATTGAATTGTTTTTTTTAGTGTAAAATGCACTCATATTTATAGTTAAAAGATTCCATACATTGAGAGTATGAAAGGGTGTCAAAACTGTCCATTTTGAACGATCAAAACGTTTGAAAAATGAAAAGACACACCTTTTTGAAGTTTCAGGAAAACGACAAAATTAGTCGACTGAAACATCAGTTAGTCGACTAATAGTTAGTTATTAGTAGACTGACAGTTATCGTCGGTCGACTGATCTGTTAATCTGAACTTTTGAAACTTAGTCGACTTAAGAAAAGTTAGTCGACTGATAATATCATCAGTAGACTGAAAAACCTTTTAGTCGACTGCTGCTAAATTTTTTCAGAAAACACATGTTCTGTTCAGTCGACTGAAAAACCATTAGTCGACTGCTGCTAATTTTCCAGAAAACAGACATTCTGTCCAGTCGACTGATAAAACCTTCGGTCGACTAATTTGACATGAATGACTTTTTAGAAAATATGGCGCGGAAGGATTAGTCGACTGATAAGTCTATTGGTCGACTAATAAACATGAAAATTTAAGAAAAGAATTTTCTAAAAAGATTTTCAAAAGAGTTTCTTTTAGAAAAGTTTTTCTAAAGACTTTTAAGATGAAATGCAACCTAAATATGCACTCTAAGTAAGGCTCTTACAAGAATCTAAGACTTTTAATGAATTAAACATTTGCACACTAGTCTTCAAGGATTCTTCACTGAATTCTTCAATTTCTTCATAGCCTTAGCTGAAATGCAGTTGATTCTACTTGCTCATCATCAAAACCTTGTACTTGAAGTATCATGTATGGCTTCATTGTCGTAACAGGCCCCCCTTAATTGTTTTGTTAAAATTGAGTTAAATAATAAAAAAAAATTATAAATCGGTGCCACTTCCGAATGGGCACTGTTTTGAAAATAAGAGAAATTTTTGAGAATTTGAGTGTGACACCACCTCGAGGCGGGTCCCACGTCACTTATTTGAAATAAAAGCCAAATGAGATATTTTGGAATTTTCACAATAGTAGGCTAGTTTAAAAAAACACGAAGTGAATTTTGGTTTGATTTCAAAACTTGGAAGAACATGGTTCTTCAGGGCAAAATTTAGAAAGATGCGGGGAAATTCGGAGCCCTTTTTGTAAAAGTTTGAAATAAGGTCTTATGAATTTTGAAATTGTGTCCCCCTCTTTTCAACTGACGAAATCTTGAAAATCAATGTCCAAAACTATCCAGATCATTTTCTTGAGAAAAACTTTTGTAATTCGGAGCCCTGGGGGTAAAATGGGAAGAGTTTGGCAATTTTTTAAAAACCCAGGGGTTTGAAATCAATTTTGAAATATTTAAAACTTGAATCTGGATTGACATTTTTGAAAATCAGGAGTTCTGGATCTCAAAATGACATGCTGTGTAGTTAAATGATATGAAATGCTCATGCGATGTTATGCAAAGACATGTCCCACAAAATTGTTACTCTGAATTTGAATTTGAAAATTCTGACTTCTGGTTAAGCATGAGATTTTGAAAATTTGCAGTTTGAAGATGTCTCTGAGTTTAAATAGAGAAGTTTTGAGACTCAAGAATGGAATTTAGGACTTTCTGCAAGGTTCAATCTCAGAAAATGACCATTTTTCCCTTCATTGCTTCCGGAGAACCGAAATTTGATGATTGATGGATATATCAGGAAGATGAGTGAAAATTTGGGGTGTTTACATATGCCTCATATTTCCCTCTAACCGCAACCCCTTTTATTCACTTTTCGTACCCCTTTTTCCTCATCTGCTAGTGAGGCTTGAGCCAGCAGGTCCCAGACCGTCCGAGCTTAGGTTCTGCTCTGCTATGGAAACAATCCAACCGCAGCTGGACTAGCTGGGTCCAGCTTGCAACCGGGGTGGCCCGGACCCATCAACACATTTTTTTTGGTGCCCTGCTTGTTGGAGCAGCTTTAGGTTGGCAGTTGTTTGCACCTAGCAGCTTCTGCTACACCCTGCTGGCGCCATCTTGGGTCAATTTGCAACATGTTGCAGCTCTATTTGATATGGCTGCATGCCACTTCGGAACCAGACTATGTCCGGGTCTGCAGGCCGCACCTAATCAGTTGTCCTACTGATTCACCTCTTTCTCATTTTCTTGACCCTAGGTCCTAGAGCCTTTAAGACTGTCAAGCCTGGGTTCTACCCGGTTATGGCAGCAAGCTTAGGTCTGTCTAGCTCATGATGGAGGGTGGCTATGACATCCGCAAGTTGGGTACATGCTGCAACCTGTATACCCCTTTCTTTGGGGGTTGGCTTTAGCCAAATGGCTGCAGCCGCATCCCAGTTCGGACCGAGCTGAGCCCCTTTTTGGTAGCATGGCATGCCCATGGTCGTGACAAATCTAGACCAAAGCTCGGTCCAGACCAGTCCTTGTCCAAGCCTCCTCCGTGTCAGCCCTTTATTCCTTCCCTCTTTGGCGCCCCTTTCAGTCCGGGTAAAACTGGGCCCGCTCATGCCTCTGCCTGGGTGCCCATTCGATCGATGGTGCAACATTGTGCTGAAACATGATCTGGCCCCAAGCCATATGGTGGCTAGTTAGGGGCTATAATAACTGACTCTCAGCCTTGCCCTGCAGAGGACAACAGCCCGAGTTTGCGCTCAGCAAGTTTGTCAAACCCCACCTAGGCGAAGAGACCTATAACAGTATGCACTTTAGCCTCATAATCAGACCCTAATGAATGTCTTGCATAACCTCACGCAATTGCAGCTGGTTCCATGTTCTTACCAACTATCTGGCTGCAACCCACTGCGGCACGAACCGGTGCCTTCCCGTAATAACTTGGAAATTTGTTTATAGGAATATTGGTATGCAAAGATCCCGCTTCGGGTAGCACCCATTTTGCTGCAAGTTCTGCAGTATGCGGCCCCCTTTTGGGCAGCCTCTAACACTGTTCCCCTCCCCGTATGTTTGTCACTTGAATGCTATGTTTGGCAGCAAGCTTCTTGCTGCGATTTCTTTTTGCTTATTTGACACATATGGCAGCCTATCTCTTGCTGTCAATTTCCTGCAAAAATATATTTAAGTCTGAACTTCTTTCTCAAGATTTGGGCATGAAAATAAAATGGTTTCCTAGCTTACTCTTTGTGATACGGTGGTTCTTACGTTAATGGCTGAATACGCGTGTATGTGATGCCTAGCATGTTGCAATTTCTTTTTCTTTCATTTCCCAAAGGAAGTGCCTTCTTGGGCAGCATCCTGGTGGCTAGAGTTTTACCCAAAATTGTGCTCTTGGCAGCACCTAGTTGCTGCCAATTTTCTGCAGATAATACACTTATAGAACAGCACGTTGCTAGCAGCAATCTCCCGCATGTTTAATGCTTATGGCAGCATATAGTTGTTGTAATTTTCTTTCTGCACACTTGGCATTTTTGGGCAACGCTTTGGCTGCTGCTATCATGACAGTAAGAGCATAATTTAGACTGCATATTGCAGTTGTCAATACCCTACACCCGCAATCCCAGATTGGTTGTACTTAGTTTGTCAAAGCGTCCTAGTGCGAACTTAAGAAAATTTTATCATAGCATAATTGACCATGACACATTACGTGCACTACTCTACACCGCTATGAATTGTCTATATTGTGCATGAGATTCAAGTGTTGTAATTTCTATAGCATGTCTTATAAAGTACACTATTGTCACAAGCACTTCTTGCACGAGCTTGATACGGATGCGTATTGACCATAGAGGCATGTGTAAAATAGTCATAACTTGCTCAAAAATGATAAAGTGTGAGCATTTGAATTACAAAAATATATGACAGTAGGCTTGATAATAGTTTCACATGCACTTTGACACAATTACGAATTTATATTGAAGCATGTGTAGAACTATTCACAGATAGGTTGAGTAATACACTTTGATGTATTAGAATTTCTAAAAATCCTTATAGCATGCTAAATAAAATGCCATGCGATACACACTTGTTGCACATCTTGACACAGTTGCAAATATACGTTATGAGCATGATTTGACATGAAAACATCGATGTTATAGCATGAATGAAAACTTGCCACTTGCACATCATGACATTGAACTCAAATGGGTTAATTGAATCATGCTCATAGAGTCAAGTGCCTTATGATTATAGTTGAACTATATATGTGCAATGATTTTGCTTGCATAAACGTCTCGAATGAACTCCTCTATGTTTCACATCACATGGATGTATCTGCCCATTTGACACTTGACTCATCCTGAATGACTAGAGGGGCATGAACATCACAGTAGGGTTATGATACATGTTTGCAAACCTGGGTGCATTTTGAAACTCCATGGCGACTTGTGTTGGGCGATGTACCCATTTCGTGAGTATAGCTCACTTGTACTTGTGTCATAAACCCCCTAAATAATAAATGTGTGATGGATGCCTTTACAGGCGAAGTGCTCTTTGTAACCGTGTGAGGCTTGAGTACATGAATGGATGTGCTAGACCTTTGTATGTTGTTCATGTTGCTCTGCGAGGAACACAAGACCGGATGGGCCTAAGTACCTCAGAAGGAGGGAAGGTTGCTAGATAAGCCTAATTATGATGAACCGCCTGGTTGCCCATTCACAAAACGGTGGATTAAAAATTTGTTAATGATGTGAGGTTCCTTGGCATACCCGAAGGGGTAATCAAGACAACGCAATTAAATTAACGCGTTAACAACTAACTTATGAGTCGATGTTTACTGTTGTAGTTAATTGCTTAAATTGCTACTTGCTCAATTTCTTAATTATCTAATTGTTTAATTGTTTAATTGCTTAACTGCTTGAGTATACTGAGTTATGAATCTAGATGTTTGCTTGTTACACGATGATGTCACTCACTGCCTTGTGATAACTCTGTGATTAAAGTTGTATTTATCTGCTCATAGTTATAATTGCTAAAATGTTCATTGTTGCAATTGAATGTTAATTTTAAAGCATGTTGGTCACTTGATAATGTTCTTACTGCTTATCTTAACCATGCTGTTAAGATTGTATTTTTCCTACTTGTTGTTCCTTGCTTATAGCTGCTCTTGTTTAGTTATTGCAAATGTTTCTTATTATTCCATCATGCTAAAGTTACTTATATTTTTACGATGGTTAGATATGTGGATTGTTTTCTCACCAACTCGCAAGAGTACTGACCCTGTTTTATGGGGATACAGGTGATGACTTCTAGTGGTGTGATGACGATCGATGTGCAACGGAAAATTGAACCCACACTCTAGAAATTAGTGATCTTGGCAGTTGGCTTTGGGAAATCCCTTATCCGGAAGACATTTTGTAAAGTGAAATAATGTATACCTGTTGGTCTCATTTTTGTAAATCAATTGAAATGTGTTGTTTTTACTTGTTGTTTCCTCCTGTAACCCGCTCAGAATTTCCAACTGTTTTCCCTTATGATTTTTTTGCTTTGTGAAATGTTTTCAAAAAAATATTTACTCTAAAAATCTAAGGATTTTCCAAGTTCGGATTTTGGGGTGTTACAGTCTTGGTATCTGTTATCGTCGCGAAATTTTTCCCGTCTTCCCTTCCTTGCGAAAGAGAAAGAGGGAAACGCTTTCGCGCTTCAAACTTGACCGGATTTTGGAAAATGTTTTGAAATACTCGCCTATGTTTTGAAAATTACGGGAAAATTCATGGGATGGGGCTCGACTTGTCGGTACGAGGTTCGACTGTTCCTGCCGCCTTTAACAGGGGTAATCGAACCAAGGACCAAAATTGTGCTTGACTTAGTTAAATCATCAAAATCGTGTTCTATCCTATATGCACAAAGAATTCAGGCATGTGCTATGAGATTTTGGAAAATGTAAGTTGGAAAACATGATGTATGCTCAGAAAACCTTTGGAGTTGAAAGATATTTCTCAGAGAAAAGGTGGAAATCAATCTCTCAGGAAAACTCAGATGAAAAGGGGTTTTGAAATCACGAGAAAGTTCATAAAGTTGTGGAAAAATCATGAATGGTTGAAAATCCTGGGAAAATAGAAGTGATTCTTGAGAAAAAGGTGAACATTTGAAAAAGGAAATACTTCTCGGGAAAAATCGGACTTTGAGAATTTTCTTAGCAAAATGATGGAAACTTGATAGGAAAACTCATTTGAGAAGAAAAACTGAACTTGGGAAATTGAAATCCTGGGAATCTTAGCCTTAAAACCCTTGAAATACTTGGAAATTGATCTTTGATTCTTGAGAAAGATTGGAAAACTCTTTTTGAAAATCTTAAGAAAATAATATTTTCCAAGGAAAATCGAGGGAAACTTTGATCTTGGAAATCCAACTTAGAAGTTCCTATGGAAAACTGTGAAAACTTGACTTGGGAAAACCGATTTTGGAAAATACTCAGAGTTTCTTGAGAAATCGATTTCTTTGAGAATGAAACTTTCTTAAGAAAATCATGGGAAAATCAATGATTTCATGTTGCAAATGATATGAGTGAATGAATGCACTTTGAAAGATTTTCTAAGAAATTTGTTGGAAAAATGTGTATTAAGTCAAAATAAATCCTTCACATATCCTGACTGTGGACATGAATATGTTCATAGTTTAATTGATTTAATGCACAATACTTTGAAAATATTAGAAATATGATGTGCATTTTAAGATAGCCTAAGAGTGTAGGCTCAATGTGACTAGTAGAAAGATGATGGATCTGGGTCTCGTTTATATTCCGACTAAGGCCGTAAATATGGATTCTGAAAGTGCACTAGGATCGAGGCAACGAGCACTAGAGGGGGGGTGAATAGTGCTTTTAAAACTTTCTGCGGAATATTGAAGGATTTTGCAAATCTCAAAGCAAACACACAAAGAACACAAGATTTTATCCTGGTTCGGTCAAACCCGACCTACATCCAGTCCCCAAGCAAAACCCGCTTGAGATTTTCCACTATCAACCTTGTAAACTACAATATCACACAGACCATAACTGGTCCCACTTTCAGTAACAATCCCACTGAAAGCAAACAACTCCTTTACACCAAAGAGTCCTTTTTATACAAAAGAAATAACAACTTACAATACAACCTATGAGCCTTCCTTTTCAATGCAAATGAGATGTAATTGGCTTTTGAGGTTGTTGAAACACTCTACTCACGAATTCACTATCTCTCAAAGTGATTTGAGTGAAAAACTGAAGTGAAAATATCACGTGAGTGAGAAAATCAATACTTGAATGAATAAGAGTGAAAAGCAAGATTCAAATCGATTGAATTGTTGTTTTTGAGTGTAAAATGCACTCATATTTATAGTTAAAAGATTCCATACGTTGAGAGTATGAAAGCGTGTCAAAACGGTCCATTTCGAACGATCAAAACGTTTGAAAAATGAAAAGACACGCCTTTTTGAAGTTTCAGGAAAACAACAAAATTAGTCGACTGAAACATCAGTTAGTCGACTAATAGTTAGTTATTAGTAGACTGACAGTTATTGTCGGTCGACTGATCTGTTAATCGAGCCGTTTGAAAATCTAAACTTTTGAAACTTAGTCGACTTGAGAAAAGTTAGTCGACTGATAATATCATCAGTAGACTGAAAAAACCTTTTAGTCGACTGCTGCTAAAAACTTCTGAAAAACAAACATTCTGTTCGGTCGACTGATAAAAAGCATTAGTCGACTGCTGCTAAATTTTCCAGAAAACACATGTTCTGTTCAGTCGACTGCTGCTAATTTTCCAGAAAACAGACATTCTGTCCAGTCGACTGAAAAACCTTCGGTCGACTAATTTGACAAGAATGACTTTTTAGAAAATATGGCGCAAAAGGATTAGTCGACTAATAAGTCTATTGGTCGACTAATAAACATGAAAATTTAATAAAAGAGTTTTCTAAAAAGATTTTCAAAAGAGTTTCTTTTAGAAAAGTTTTTCTAAAGACTTTTAAGGTGAAATGCAACCTAAATATGCACTCTAAGTAAGGCTCTTACAAGAATCTAAGACTTTTAATGAATTAAACATTTGCACACTAGTCTTCAAGGATTCTTCACTGAATTCTTCAATTTCTTCATAGCCTTAGCTGAAATGCAGTTGATTCCACTTGCTCATCATCAAAACCTTGTACTTGAAGTATCATGTATGGCTTCATTGTCGTAACAATCTCCCCCTTTTTTATGATGACAAACTTAATAAAAGATGAAGCATTTAGATACATAGATGGAGATTTTACTCCCCCTATGAATATGTTGCAAAACATTAAAAGTTAGCACATTTAAAGCACATATAATACATATTGATTGGTTTGCATTTTCATTCATCATTTCTTCATGCATTTAGAAATACATTCATTCAAAGCTTTCTTTTTCTCTTAATTTTGCATTTCTCATGCAAGATCTCCTGTAATGTAATTGCTATCATCTTTTTCTCAAGATCTCCTGCAATTTCAATGTAATGCTATCTTTATCTTTTTCTCCCCCTTTGTCAGAATAAAAAAAAGTAAGGGCAAAAATAGCATAAGCAGAAATAGAGATAAGTTTAAAATATTACAACCCATAAAGTAAGTTTTTCAAAGATCAGAAAAGAGAGTTTAGCAAATCCTTAATGGCAGTTACATCCTTCTGAATTTAAGCAATTTGTTGAGTATAGTTGTTGAAGATGTGACTCATTCTAAAAACATCATCAGTCGACTAGAGATATATCGGTCGACTAATATGGTGCGATACATTCCAAAATATAAAACACCAGTCTACTAAAATTTTATCGATTGACTAATATAGTGCGATTTTGAGATTTTGTTTAAAAATCAGCATTTTTATAAATCCAAAAACGAGCAAATACCTAGTTCTCTCCTAATTCTCATAAAATCTTCATTTTTAAGAGGTTTAGTGAAGATATCGGCATGTTGTTCTTTAGTGGAAATAAAATTTAACGAAATATCTCCTTTTAACACATGATCTCTTAAAAAATGATGTCTAACTTCAATATGCTTAGTTCTTGAGTGCTGAATAGGATTTTTCGAAAGATTTATCGCACTAGTGTTATCACAATAAATAGTTGTTGTGGAGTAATTCAAACCAAAATCTTTTAAGGTCTGTTTCATCCAAAGTACTTGTGAACATGCTAAACTAGCCGCTATATATTCAGCTTCAGTTGTTGAGAGTGAGAATGAATTTTGCTTTTTACTAAACCAAGAGACTAAGGAATTTCCCAAGAAATGACAAGTTCCACTAGTACTCTTGCGATCAGATTTACTTCCTGCAAAATCTGCATCACTATATGAAACTAAATCAAAGGAAGATGATTTTGGGTAAAACAAACCGAAATCTGAAGTATCTTTCAAATAACGAAGAATTTGTTTTACTGCAGTTAAATGAGATTCCTTTGGATTAGCTTGAAATCTTGCACACATACAAACACTAAACATAATATCAGGTCGACTAGCAGTTAAGTATAATAGAGATTCGATCATACCTCTGTAGAGCTTAGTATCTACACTTTTACCATTTTCATCTTTATCAAGAGAAGTAGTTGTACTCATAGGATTCCTTCTTGATTTCGATGAGTCCATCCCAAATCTCTTGAGAAGTTCTTTTGTATACTTACCCTGATTGATGAAGATTCCTTCTTCAGTTTGCTTTATTTGAAGTCCAAGGAAGTAGTTTAATTCGCCCATCAAGCTCATTTCAAACTCTTCTTGCATAGCCTTAGCAAATTCTTTACAAAGAGAATCATTAGTAGAACCAAATATTATGTCATCAACATAAATTTGCACAATAAGAATATCTGAATTAAAATGTTTAATAAATAAAGTGGAGTCTACCCGACCAATGGAAAAACCAGATTGTCCTAGAAAATTTTGTAGTCTTTCATACCACGCTCTTGGTGCTTGTTTGAGTCCATACAGAGCTCTTTTCAATTTGTAGACCTTTTCTGGATATTTCTCATTTTCAAAGCCTGGGGGTTGCTCTACATAAACTTCTTCATTGATGTGTCCATTTAAAAATGCACTCTTAACATCAATTTGATATAACTTAAAGTTCATGTAACTAGCAAAAGCAAGCATCATACGAATTGACTCTAATCGAGCCACTGGTGCATAGGTTTCATCAAAATCTATGCCTTCTTCTTGATTATAGCCTTGTGCCACTAGCCTTGCTTTGTTACGAATGACTTCACCATTTTTATCCAGCTTATTTCGGAAGACCCATCTTGTTCCAATTACTGGATGATCCTTTGGTCTATCAACTAGATCACAAACATCATTCCTAGTAAATTGGTTAAGTTCTTCAGCCATGGCTAAAAGCCAAAATTCATCATCACATGCCTCATTGATATTCTTTGGTTCTAATTTAGATATGAAAGCAACATTTGCAATATATTTTTCTAACTGCCTTCTAGTTTGGACACCACTCTTTATTTCACCAATAACTTGTTCATGTGGATGATTAGGAACTTCTTTCCAAACTGGTTAAAGCGGAATATTTTCTTGAGAAGTACTCTCTATCAAGGGTTCTTCTTGAAGTATTTCTTCTTCTTCTTCGCTTAGAGGAATAACCTGCTCACAATTCTCATCAAATGTCACATGTAGAGATTCTTCAATACAAGATGTTCTTTTATTGAAAATACGATATGCTTTACTTCTAGAAGAATATCCAAGAAATATTGATTCATCTGATTTTGAATCAAACTTATCAAGATTATCTTTGGTATTTAACAAGAAACATTTACTACCAAAAATTTTAAAATATGAGATCTTTGGTATACGATCATAATACAATTCAAAACATGTTTTATGTAAAATTGGTCGAATAAGAACACAATTTAAGACATAACATGTTGTATTAATTGTTTCAGCCCAAAAATATTTTGGTAAATTTTTATCTTGAAGCATGGTTCTAGCACATTCTTGCAAAGTTCTATTCTTTCTTTCAACAACTCCATTTTGTGGAGCCGCTCTAGGAAAAGCAAAGTTGTGAGATATACCATGTAAATCACAAAACTTTAGAAAAGATTCATTTTCAAATTCACCACCATGATCACTACGAATTGAAATAATAGATGTAGATTTTTCATTTGTAATTCTTCCACAAAGTTTAGAAAATTCTGAAAAAGCATCATTTTTGCTTTTTAGAAAAATCACCCATGTAAATCGAGAATAATCATCTACTATAACAAAAGCATACTTGCTACCATTCAAACTTTGAATTCTAGATGGTCCAAATAGATCTAAATGTAAAAATTCAAGAGGACATTTTGTTGAAACTATATCTTTTGCTTTAAAAGAACTCTTGATTTGTTTACCCCTTTGACAAGCATCACATAAGTGATCCTTTTTATATGGTATTCTAGGTAGGCCTCTTACAAGATCATTCTTGGATAATTTTGAAATAATTTTAAAATTAACATGTTCAAGTCTCTTGTGCCATAACCATTGAATTTCATTTGAAACAATAAGACATTTTTCATTAAAAGAGGGTAATTCATCTAGATATAGTTCATACACATTGTTTCTTCTTTTACCTTTAAAAATGATCTTTTTAGATTGAAAATCAGAAATTAAGCATAAATCATTTTTCAAAAGAAACATGAAAACCTTTATCACATAATTGACTAATAGATATTTAAATTATGCATTAAACCATCTACTAAAAGAACATTTTCTATCAAGGGAAATTTTGGATTACCAATATTACCAATACCTATCACTTTTCCCTTGTTATTGTCACCAAAGGTGACGGTTCCTCCATCCTTATTTTGGAGGGTGGAAAATAACTCCGGCCTTCCAGTCATATGTTTGGAACAGCCATTGTCCAATATCCATTTGCTCCTTATGTTGTGTACCTACAACAAAATCAGAAAACAGAGCATTTGACCCCTTTCTATTTTTGGGTCCATGAGAGTTAGTCTTAAGAACCCATATCCATTTGGATTTTGGTTTCCTTTGATAATAAATATTCTTTCTATAAAAGAATTTAGAATAAACATTTCTAGAATAATCATTTCTAGATGCATTTCTATTAGAACTAGAAAGTTTAGTTTTATGAACAAAAGGTTGAGAATAATGTCTTTGATTTTTCACCACATAGTTTGGTCTATTTTGAGTATCAAAGAAGCTATATCCCAATCCGGTTTTATTAACCGAGCATCTTTGAGAACCAAGAAGTTTTTCTAGATTCTCTTGACCATTTGTGAATTTGGTCACTATAGAAAGAAGATCATTTGACTTTTCTTTAAGACTAGATATTTCTTTTTGTAAGAGATTGGTTCTAACTCCAATTTCTTTTATCTCAAGTGCTTGGCAAGAATTTTCCTTCTTGAGATCTTCTATTTCTTGAAGTAACACTTTATTTTGAGAGTCAAGAGTTAAATTTTCAGTTTTTAACTCTTTATTTTTAGAACTAAGACTCTTAAATTTAGCATATAAATCATTAAATGCTTCAAATAACTCATCATACTCAGATTGACTTACCGAATCTTCTTGTGCTACAAAACACATGTTGGCGACTTTTTCATTAGATTCTTCTACCTTTGACGTACCTTCGTGTGTTACGAGAAGAGTATGCCAGATTTCATTAGCTGTAGAGCATTGAGAGATGCGATTGAACTCTACCTTGTCAACGCCACAATATAATGCATTCATGGCTTTGGCATTCAGTGAAGCAGTCTTCTTTTCTTCATCGGTCCATCGGCTGAAATCAGTTGATGGAGTTTGGTACTTTTCTGAAACAACTCTCCAGATATCGAGATCCAAGGATTGCAGGAATATTGTCATTCTTACTTTCCAGTATCCATAGTTTGTTCCATCGAAGAGAGGAGGACGAACAGAGGAGCTTCCTTCTTTGTGCTGAGATGTTGTAGTTGTCATGCTAGATGATGGTCAAATCAAAGTAATAGCAAACCTGTGCTCTGATACCAAATGAAAGTGCACTAGGATCGAGGCAACGAGCACTAGAGGGGGGGTGAATAGTGCTTTTAAAACTTTCTGCGGAATATTGAAGGATTTTGCAAATCTCAAAGCAAACACACAAAGAACACAAGATTTTATCCTGGTTCGGTCAAACCCGACCTACATCCAGTCCCCAAGCAAAACCCGCTTGAGATTTTCCACTATCAACCTTGTAAACTACAAGATCACACAGACCATAACCGGTCCCACTTTCAGTAACAATCCCACTGAAAGCAAACAACTCCTTTACACCAAGGAGTCCTTCTTTTTACACATAAGAAATAACAACTTACAATACAACCTATGAGCCTTCCTTTTGAATGCAAATGAGATGCAATTGGCTTTTGAGGTTGTTGAAACACTCTACTCACGAATTCACTATCTCTCAAAGTGATTTGAGTGAAAAACTGAAGTGAAAATATCACGTGAGTGAGAAAATCAATACTTGACTGAATAAGAGTGAAAAGCAAGATTCAAATCGATTGAATTGTTGTTTTTGAGTGTAAAATGCACTCATATTTATAGTTAAAAGATTACATACGTTGAGAGTATGAAAGCGTGTCAAAACGGTCCATTTCGAACGATCAAAACGTTTGAAAAATGAAAAGACACGCCTTTTTGAAGTTTCAGGAAAACAACAAAATTAGTCGACTGAAACATCAATTAGTCGACTAATAGTTAGTTATTAGTAGACTGACAGTTATTGTCGGTCGACTGATCTGTTAATCGAGCCGTTTGAAAATCTAAACTTTTGAAACTTAGTTGACTTGAGAAAAGTTAGTCGACTGATAATATCATCAGTAGACTGAAAAAACCTTTTAGTCGACTGCTGCTAAAAACTTCTAAAAAACAAACATTCTGTTCGGTCGACTGATAAAAAGCATTAGTCGACTGCTGCTAAATTTTCCAGAAAACACATGTTCTGTTCAGTCGACTGAAAAAACATTAGTCGACTGCTGCTAATTTTCCAGAAAACAGACATTTTGTCCAGTCGACTGAAAAACCTTCGGTCGACTAATTTGACAAGAATGACTTTTTAGAAAATATGGCGCAAAAGGATTAGTCGACTAATAAGTCTATTGGTCGACTAATAAACATGAAAATTTAATAAAAGAGTTTTCTAAAAAGATTTTCAAAAGAGTTTCTTTTAGAAAAGTTTTTCTAAAGACTTTTAAGGTGAAATGCAACCTAAATATGCACTCTAAGTAAGGCTCTTACAAGAATCTAAGACTTTTAATGAATTAAACATTTGCACACTAGTCTTCAAGGATTCTTCACTGAATTCTTCAATTTCTTCATAGCCTTAGCTGAAATGCAGTTGATTCCACTTGCTCATCATCAAAACCTTGTACTTGAAGTATCATGTATGGCTTCAATGTCGTAACAGATTCCACTGAGTTCATCAACTCCCTAAGAGTTGGTGCACGTGCCATTCGTGTACATCCATAGTGCTTTTGAAATAAAATGCATGAATCATATAAGCAGGATATTGCATAAATTCGAACTATATGATATGCATCCTAGTCTAAGCAGGAAATTAAAATCTTATTCCAAGATTTACATTATTACATAACTAAATAAATGAAATAAAAGAAATTTTTAGACTTCAGCTCCTTCTTTTGAATGTTCCTGCCAAACTTGAAATAAGGTTAGCTCAAATATGTGAGTTTTTCCAAGATTTTCCAATAATATTATAAAATTATTGGACTTAATTGGATGTAAACTCTATTCTCATGCTTCCTTGATATTTGAAATGATGAAAATGCAAGAAATTCAGTAGAAAATAGTTTTGAAATTCGAAATTAGGGTTAAAATGACCGAAATACCCATAATATCAAAGTTATACCTTTAAAATCAGGGTTTTTTGAAGGAAATTTTGGTAAAATTGAGATTTTGAAATTCAAATTGAATCAAATGATGATGAAATGCAATATGAGATATGAGGACCTGCTGCTAAACACATTAGGACTGTAAAATCAGAATTTGATATTTTGCAATTATCCAAAATAACGAATTTCGCTTATTTTCGCTTGGATCCGGGTCCCGCGGGGCCCTATTTTGATATTACGGCTAAACCGAACCTCAAATGGATTCCAAATTACACCAAATTCGGTATGAAGCCTCTACATACTCTGATAAACAGCCTATAATGCTAAAATGCACGAAATGATATGATTTGAATACTAAAATTTAAAGAAAGTCCTAAAAATGGTGGATTTCGCCTACGGACCCGAACCAAATGCAATGCTTAACATGATAATGCAAAATTTACACCATAAAAACTTCTGATATTTTGCAGACTGCTAAAGGACCCGAAATGGAACATTTTTTGTTTTTACAGCCTCAGGATTTGAGCCATGGTGAGCTCGGTAACAGGGATTTGGTTCTAACGTAGGTAAAATCAACCTAATCTAATATAAAATGTTAAACAAATAGAAAACAGCCATGAAAATTTCTGATATTTAACAGAGCTACTCACGACACCTAAAGTAACAACTTTCATGTTCATGATGTAGGCATTTGATCAACAGAAACATGGATAAAAATCTAACTTTTCATTCCTAAATCGACAGAACAGACAAATGTGGCAAAACAGGAGACTGACAAAAAAAATCCGAAACAGGTATCACAACTATTCTAAAAATCACACGCTTTCAGATGCAAACATAGGACATCCCGAGCATGACATTCATGTTTTACAGATTCTGATTTGGAGCAATACCCAAAGAGAACCCATAGCCCTAAGTCGATCCAAAGTCTCATAGGCCCAAATTAGGCTCTAACACTTGTCCCGAAATCTCGGATTTTTGTTAGACATTAAAAAAAATCAGAAACATTGGAGCAAATCATGTTAAAAACTAGATATCCTCCCGAGTTTAGAACATCTTTTGGATCGAAAATCGGATCTCCCATGAGGTAGATCTCGATTTTACAAGTCGGAAATGAGTTTTTAAAATGCATCCCGGGTAACAAAACCCGACTTACCATTTTGAACGTTTACCGCAGTAAACGAATTCAAATCTCTTTGAAGTTTTGGCCCATTTTTAGGGACACCTAAGGGCGCATTCCATGATTTTTTTAGAATTTTTAATGAAAAATAAATGCATGAAATGACGTGTGGACTGACTGACAAAAATAAAGAGCTACTAAAATTGAGCAGAATTGAAATAAATACCTAATTAAACCTAATTAACCTAAGAAACATGCTAAATTAACGAAATAAAATATAAATTAAATTTAACTAAATGCATGAATGCTAGAAATCATCAAGGAAGCATAATTATATATTTTTATATATGTCATTTTATGAGAATAGCTCAATCCATCCCTCGAATGAGCTCTTTCTTCAAACGACAACACGAATCAAACCAAAGGCATTATCATGGTGAAATCAATAGGAATGGAGGCTTACCTTGTGTTCTCCAACGGTTTTGGAACTCCCGAAAAGAGCGGCTACCTTGATAAGGGGTTCCAGAGGGGCGTGAATCCAAAGGACACCAAGAAAGAAAAAAATGGAATTATGAAGTTCAATTCTCAAACAGGGCTCCCCCTGAGCTGGGCATGGGCTTAGGTATTTGTAGAAATTTTGGATATTTTCAAAATTCAAACACAGTGAATCTGGACCTTCCATGTGGTGCCATCTCAGGGCATGCCATTTTGATTTTTTTAGAAAATAAAAATGAGAATTTTGTGAGTGAGACACCTCAGCAGGGGAATTTGGAATTTTTCAAAAAGCTTGCTTGATTTTCTCTGCAGGAGTCTCCCAATTGGAGCCACCTCAGAGGATGTTCTCTTGGAGTTTGAAATTCAATGCTTGGTTTTCCTGGAAGAAGGAGAGATTGCCATGTGGCGCCACCTCACAGTGGCTCCACACTGCCATGTGTCAGAAGGTAGGAGCACAGGAAGCAGAAGATGCCACCTCAGAGGGGTTTGAATTCTACTTTTTTTGATGAAAGGAGAGACTGACATGTGGCGCCACCTCAGAGCATCTACATTGACATGTGTCAGAAGGAAAGGCAGAGGATTCAGATGGTGCCACCTCAGAGAGAGTTTGAAATTTAAATTTCTGCTTTTTCTAGAGGAAAGGAGAGATTGCCATGTGGCACCACCTCAGGGTGGCTCCTACAATGACATGTGGCAAGAGGGAGAAAAAGGAGGGAAAGGGACACGTGGCACCATCTCAAAAAATGAATTTAGGGAGGAGACTTCAGGATTTGCGCCACCTCATCCTGGAGTTTGAATATTTGAATTGTTGCTTTTTCTGAAGGAGGCAGAAAGTGACATGTGTCACTTGCTTTTTCTGAAGAAAGCAGAGAGAGACACGTGTCCCTTGTTTTTTCTGAGAAGAGCAAAGGGTGACATGTGTCACTTGCTTTTTCTGAGAAAAGTAGGGAGTGACATGTGTCACTTGCTTTTTCTGAGAAGAGCAGAGAATGACACGTGTCTGCTGCAGGAGAGAATACCTCAGATGGCTCCACCTCAGAAGGAGACAACTCTACTTTTTCTGGACAAGGCAGCACATGACACGTGGCATCTCCTGGTGACCTTGGACTGACACATGGCATAGGGTGAAGATGGTGGACACTGACACATGGCATAAAATGAAGAGGATGTCTAATGACATGTGGCGGCATCTTAAGATGGCCCCACACTGACACGTGTCGGAGGATGGAAGGAGAGAGAAAATGACATGTGGCGCCACCTCTAAGTGAACCCCACGCTGACACTTGGCAGGTAAATGGGAGGAGAGAGAAAAAGACAAGTGGCACCAATCTAGGCTCCTATATTTTTGGATTTTTCAGAATTCAGATTTTTCAAAAGAAAATTCTATGTGACACCACCTCAGTGTAGGTCTCACATTGCTTCTTTATTGAAATAAAGACAAGATAGAAAACCTCTTTTTGGAATTTTCATAAAAAATTGGACTAATTGGCAAAACAGAAATTTTGAAAAGAGTTGGCCTCTGTAGGGCAATTTTGTAAAAGGACGATATTTGAAATTGTGAAAAGGGCAAAATCTGAGATAAGGTGGCTGAAATCCATACTGAAAACTATCAAGATCGTTTTCCTGAGAAAATATTTTGAAATTCAGAGCCCTGGGGGTAAAATGGGAAGAATTAATAATTTTGAAGACCCAGGGTTCTGGAATCGATTTCGAAAATAGTTGAAATTCTAATCTGGATTGAAAATTTTGAAATCAAGAGTTCCAGACCTTGAAATGACATGTTGTGCAGTGCAGTGATATGAGATGCGTATGCAATGATATGCAATGTCATGTCTTATGCCATATAATCTTGAACCAAGACTTGGAGATTCCTGTCTTCTGTCATGAATAAAATTTTGAACATCTGAGCTAAAAATAGAAAAATTTTCAGAGTTGCAGATGAAATTTAGACTTCTGTAAGGTCTGAGCTCAGAAAATGACCATTTTTCCCTCCAGCGATTTCAGAGGCTGGATGCTGATGCTTGGTGGAAATGTTGGAGAGGTGAGTGAAAATTTGGGGTGCTTACAGATGCCCCTCTTTGCTACTAAGCCGGCTTGTGGCCGAGCTTAGTGGCAAAGAAAAACACACCAAATTTGGGCTATATAAAAAAATGGCCCAGTTAGAAGGATTTGACTGGGTGTGAAGAAATTAGCCCGAGGAAAATGGTAGATATGAAGCGAAGAATGAAGAGAAAAGATTCACTCTATGAGAGTGAAGTTCAGGTTTTATGCCCTTAACCTGGATGGGACAGAAAGTGCTTCGTATGGAACGAAGCTCAGGTTTTGACCCTTAACCTGATTGGGGATTGAAATATCTCATAGGAATGAGACTCAGGTTTGTACCCTTAACCTGGTCGGGTGGAAGATGAAATACCTCTTTGATTGAGGCTCGGGTTTATACCCTTAACCTGATTGGGCGGAAAATGGAATACCTCATC
Organism: Nuphar pumila; assembly: GCF_984573655.1. Lineage (NCBI taxonomy): Eukaryota > Viridiplantae > Streptophyta > Magnoliopsida > Nymphaeales > Nymphaeaceae > Nuphar > Nuphar pumila. The sequence goes on along the minus strand of NC_143264.1, from coordinate 57,954,358 downwards.
GAAGGAGGCTCAGGTTTATACCCTTATCCTGATCGGGCGGAAAATGAAGTCCTTAAGAGGGATTTAAAATTGGTGTGAGGATGCATCGAAAACAAACATCAAGCTCTCACTTCACGTCAGGATAGCTAGAAAATATTGTCAAAATATTAGAAATTTTGCTATTGATTCAAAATTTTTTGAAAATGTTGCACATTGCTGCAAAGATATTCTTTCTTTTCTACCCAAAGCATTACCTCCAAACAAGGTTCACTTCATGGAATCGAGATTGGAAACCCAAATTACTTGTGATTGACCTTCAAGGAAGCTATCAATTTCCTTGATATGAACAGGAAAGAGAATTTGATATCATGAAAGCAGTTGATGAAAGAGTATTGATAATAGAATTTCACAAGATTAAAAAGGATTTTTGATAGATTTGGCAGTTTGATATCTTGAGAGCTTCTCTCATGATAGTCTTTCTGCACTCTTTTGGCTCTCTTTTGAGTTTTTTGGCTACATTCTCCTTCATTTTGGAGGTATTTTGACTTTTTCTCTCTCTCTCTTTTTCCTCTCTTGCTCTCTTTTGAGAAGGGCACGTCACAAACTCCTTCATCTTGGAGATGTTTCGATCCTTCTTGGACGATGGGTTTGGAGATCTTTGGATGACAGCTGAAATTAAATATCTTTTAGGGATTGTCGAGAGGTTCATCGCATCTGCCTTCTTCTCGACAGTGCTTTGGACTTTCCCTGGAAGGATCCGTCACACACTCCGTCATCTTGTAGATGTTTCGAATCTTCTTTGGCCCCGAGGGTCTACTCGCTTAGTTCGCCTTCATCTTGACGACAAGTGAAAGATCCCTTTTGCGGATATTTAATGGCAGCTTAGGTGATTCTGAGGAGACAGGGCTTGGGTAAACGCTCTCTTTTCAAGCGCTCAGGATATTTTCACTGCCTCGTCTTTACAAGAATAGCCTTTAAAGATGTGCCATTGACTGCGATCAATATCAATCATCCATGGCTTTTCACTAACATTGAATCTTCTTTTCTGGCCATATCGAGGATTTTGGTTGGCCAGTAGAAAGAATTTGAAGTTTTGAATCTCTTTTCGCAAAAACTTCACTCTTTTGGAAGTAATGCTGAAGGTAAATTGAGATAGGAATTTGTGTAATAAAGATTCTGAAATCAACAATTAATTGATAAAATTTTCTTGAAATCCTAGGTGAAAGTGAGTATTTGAAGTCCGGCTCAACACATCCGTGATGAAAATTCTCCTCTCTTTTCCCCAAAGGAGGCGACTATCAGTTCATTGGGAACAATATCAGTTCAATTAAGAACGACCATCGGTTCGTTAAGAACGACTATCAATTCGCTTGGAACACTATCAGTTCAATGAAGAACGACTATCAATTCACTTGGGAACACTATCAGTTTGATGAAGAACGACTATCAGTTCACTTGGGAACACTATTAATTCAATGAAGAACGACTATCAGTTCACTTGGAACACTATCAGTTCAATGAAGAACGAGTATCAGTTCACTTGGAACACTATCAGTTCGATGAAGAACGACTATCAGTTCACTTGGAAACACTATCAGTCCAATGAAGAACGACTATTAGTTCACTTGGAACACTATCAGTTCAATGAAGAACGACTATCAGTTCACTTGGAACACTATCAGTTCAATGAAAAATGACTATCAGTTCGCTGGGAACACTATCAGTTCGATGAAGAACGACTATCAGTTCACTTGGAACATTATCAGTTCAATGAAGAACGACTATCAGTTCACTTGGAACACTATCAGTTCAATGAATAACGACTATCAGTTCACTTGGAACACTATCAGTTCGATGAAGAACGACTATCAGTTCACTTGGAACACTATCAGTTCACTTGGAACACTATCAGTTCAATGAAGAACGACTATCAGTTCACTTAAAACACTATCAGTTCAATGAAGAACGACTATCAGTTCACTTGGAACACTATCAGTTCAATGGAGAACGATTATCAGTTCACTTGGAACACTATCAGTTCAATGGAGAACGATTATCAGTTCACTTGGAAACACTATCAGTCCAATGAAGAACGACTATCAGTTCACTTGGAACACTACCAGTTCAATGACGAACGACTATCAGTTCACTTGGAAACACTATCAGTTCAATGAAGAACGACTATCAGTTCACTTGGAAACACTATCAGTTCAATGAAGAACGACTATCAGTTCACTTGGGAACGCTATCAGTTCGGTGAAGAACGACTATCAGTTCACTTGGAACACTATCAGTTCAATGAAGAACGACTATCAGTTCACTTAGAACACTATCAGTTCAATGAAGAACAAGGACCATTATAGAGAGGTGGATCACTTCTATGAATGGTTTCAGGATTATCCCCTTATCCTGAACGAGGAATAGAAATCGGATGACCTGGCGGTCAAAATTGAGAATTTTGGTAATTTGAAAATTGGAAATTGGGTGAGCCGGAGGTCGAAATTGAAGAATTGAATGACCCGAGGATTTTAATTGGAATTGGTGGGCAAAATATCAAATTTGAGAAATCGACTGACCCTTGGATCAATGCAGAAGAATGAATGGCTCAAGTCAGAGCTCGAATAAAGTAAAGAGATCACGAGTCGGAACCCGGATCAACAAATGAAAATAAAGAGCTCGGGTCAGAGCTCGAATGAATAGAGAGATCTCGAGTCGGAACCCGGATTAACAAAAGAAAAATGAAGAGCTTGAGTCAAGGCTCGAGTAAATAAAGAGATCTCGAGTCGGAACCCGGATCAACAAAAGAAAAATGAAGAGCTCGAATCTGAGCTCGAATGAATAAAGAGATCTCGAGTCGGAACCCGGATCAACAGAAGATGATGAAGAGCTCGAATTTGAGCTTGAATGAATAAAGAGATCTCGAGTCGGAACCCGGATCAACAGAAGATGAAGAGTTCGAATCTGAGCTCGAACAAGGTATAGAGATCACGAGTCGGAACTCGAATCAACAAAAGAAAGATATGGACCAACTTGAAAGTTGGAGTTTGAAAGAAAGCTGAATCGAAATTCAGATCTTCAGAGGAGAACCCGGTTAGGGGAACACAATTTTGCAAATTGTCAATGCTGAAACTAGATTTTTGAAAAGAGGATCCTATCCAGAGATTGTAGACTAGAGTCAGAGATTGATGATTAAGATGGGAAATCATTCATAGTCTCAGGATTTATCCCTTATCCTGAATGAGAAATGGAATTGGGTGCATAGTTAATGCAAATGCAATGCACATGCACATGAAAATGAAGTGCAAATGAATGCAAATTGATGCAAATGAGTGCATATATATGCAAAATGAGAGAATGGTTTATCCTGCCTGCATACAGGATGTTTTGAGGTAAAGATAAATTTTCCAAAAAAATGCCTCAGTGTAACTAGGGAGAACATTTTGAATAAAAGAAGGATAATCGATGAATAAGGCGACAAGCTTCTTGACTGATAGATGTCCTCAAGATCATTCCTCACAAGAGAGACATTATGAAAAGGAAGAGGAAGTAAATAAGATGGCGCCAAGCTATTGAAAAAAAATTGGTGACTTTATTGATGCTTTAAAATCAAGGAAAGAGAATGGGATTACATTATTCTTTTGAAAAAGCAAGATGGGAAATGGGAAATTGTTGGCATTGTCATCTTCTTGAATGATTATAGAAAAAATCTTTGTCAGGATGACTAGTCCTCCTTTTCATCTTCAACGAGGAGCTTCTTGTCAATGTAGTCTTGAACAATGTTTTTAAGGACGAAGCAGTTTTCTGTATCGTGCCCTATTGCTCGATGAAACTTGTAAAACTGTTCTTTGAATCTGCCCATAATTGTTGGAGGATCAACGGCTTTAGGCAACCGGACAATGTCTTTCTCAAGCATATACTCGAGTATACTCTCGAGTGTCTGATCCAGAGGTGTGAATTCTCGATCAGTTTTTCAGTCCTTGCGCTTTGATTTTTCCTGATCTTTCTTTTGATGTTGAGGGCTGGATTGGAGAGGTTTATCACTGTTGATGTCCTTTCCTTTTTGCTTTTTGATTCTCTCCAAACTATGATCATTCTTGTTGCCTTTGCTATTATTGAAAGATTTGGCCACAAAAGTGAAGTGAGCCTTCTTCTTTTGTTCACCTTGAGAGTTATTCTTGGAAAATGTGAAGCCTTCATAGACTCCATTCTCCACACTCAGCTCGAGCCATTCTGCTCGCTCAATGAGTTCAACAAAAGATTTGGATGGTGAGGTAGAGATTAATCCTCTTAGAGGTTGCGAAAAATTGTTGAGGATCAGGGATAAAGCATGTCTTTCTGATATAGGATCCCTCATTTTGTTGCAGGTCTCTCTCCATCTGCGAATGAAGACCCTTGCCTTTTCATTTTCATTCTGCCTTAGATTGCAGAGATGGCTCAATGTTGGGAGCACTTCAATATTGAACAAGAATCGTTCAACAAACAAATTCACGACTTTGTCGAACTCTTTCAGTTCTATAAGATTGATATGTTCCGCGTACCATTTGGCCGCGACTCCTTCCAGGCTGCGGGGAAAGCATAAGAACAATGCTCTATTGTCTCTCTTGAACCTAGAGCATTCAGCGAAGAACATGGCGAGATGTGCTTTCGGGTCGCTAGAACCATCAAACTTGATTAATTTATGGGGGAGGTTTTCGATATCATCATCCCCTTCGAGGCCATCATAGAAGTCCTCGCTGGTGAAGACTTTCTTGCCCTTGTCGCGGGCTTGCAGATCTTTTACCACTTTGGCCATTTCCCTGAACTGTGTCTGCAATAGCTCTTCTGCGCCCTGACTTTTTGATTTGTGACTCCTCCTTTGGCCACGTTTCTGAAATGCCGGAGGCACCTCATATTCTTCATCGGTATCATTTTCGTCTGAAGTATCTTGAACATTCTCCTCAGAGGACTTGGTTGACCTCTTTGCCACACGATCTCTAATTCTTTGACTAAATGGATTTTTGTCTGAGCTGGTGCCAACCTGCTCACTCATCATCCTCTTCATCATTTTCTAAAACATCGCGTACATCTGAGGGTCGATACCGTCATCTTCTGGCTGCTCTTGGTCTTTGTCTGACCTTGGTGAATTCATCTCTCCTTCTGATGTTGATGAGTAGCTGATACGCTGTGATGATGTTTTCCTTCCAGACCTTGTCTGAACCATCAAATGTTGTGAAGGCTTTCTTGTATTCTCTCTCTTTCTCTTTCTCTGCAGGACTCTGCAGGGCAAAGACAGGATCAAATTTTGAGGAATTTTTTTTGGATTTTTGGAAGGAAATATTGAAGAAAATATGGTAGACCATTGGAAGAATATCCCATTACTAGGGATTGAGTCATCATAAGGATTATGACAATTGTGTTGTCATCCTTTTGCAAGGGAAATAAACAACAGAAAATGTGCCTTGTTACCTAGGCGAGGTCGTCAACCACGAGGAAAACACCATTTTTGAAGGAAAGAAATATCTCTTGAAAAAACAATCCGCAAACGGATTTAGAATAAAGGGATAAACAATTTCTATTACAATAATCAAGGTATGCAAGGTGAAGAATTTTGCAAATAGACAAAAGAATTGAAAATCCAATGAGAGAAAACATATGATTTTGGAAAATTGCAGGCAGGATAAAAATGCAGCTGGAAATTTGAGATCCAGTAGAAAGGTAGAATGGAAAATCACCTGGAGTTTTGAAAGAAATAGGATATTTTAAAAAGTCATCCAGGGTTTGAGAAAATAATGGAAAAGGATGAGAATATGGAAATTTGAATATATTTTTGGGAAAATATGAGGGAAATAAAGGTAGCATACAAACTCACATCCTGCACAAACATTTATGCACATACAGCACTCCCTAAAAGGCTGACTCTAGGTGCATTATTTTGAAAATGGTCGTAGGACCCTAATCCTAACTCTAGGTTTAGATCATCTTTGTCCAATCCAGTTATGTCGATATACCCGAATCGAAATTCGAGGTACGTGGCATATAATTCCAACTCTGGTTCTAAGGTAAGGTTTTCCAACATCCTTGAGCGCCTACCGATATACTTCGGACTGTGGCCCGCGGTACGTGGTAGGGGGGTGTTAACCCAAATAATTGGCCCAGTTGTGAGGCTCTGTCCCGAACTAGGGTTCTGGAAGAGAGCCCAGCAACGTGAAGACCGGGTAATGATAGGTAATGGAGATTTTAAAAATGATCACATGCAAGAAATAGAGGGCTCTAAATCCTAGAGAGATAGATTTTGAGAAAATTTTGAAGAAGCATACATTGTTTGCATTCAGATCCTAAATTGAGGACAGTTGTATTTAGACCTAAGTCTATGTGAGCATGAAAATTTCTCCTCAATCTGGTCCTACCAAACCATGCCTAGGCTATATGCAATCAATGTCAGCTAGGTCAGAATCTAGGCTCCTAGGTTCGCATGATATCAAAAGTAAAGAGCTGACATTTTGTGAACATAATTTTGATAATTGAACTAAGTCAAGCACAATTTAGGCCAGACAAGGACAGGTCCCATCACGGTCGCCAAACCTGTTATTGTCGCAAAATTTTTCCCGTCTTCTTTTCCTTGTGGAAGAGAAAGAGGGAAACACTTTTGCGCTTCAAACTTGACCGGATTTTGGAAAATGTTTTGAAATACTCGCCTCCATTTTGAAAATTGCGGGAAAATCCATAGGATGGGGCTCGACCTGTCGGTACGAGGTTCGACCGTTTCTACCGCCTTTAACAGGGGTAATCGAACCAAGGACCAAAATTGTGCTTGACTTAGTTAAATCATCAAAATCGTGTTCTATCCTATATGCACAGAGAATTCAGGCATGTGCTATGAGATTTTGGAAAATGTAAGTTGGAAAACATGATGTATGCTCAGAAAACCTTTGGAGTTGAAAGATATTTCTCAGGGAAAAGGTGGAAATCAATCTCTCAGGAAAACTCAGATGGAAAGGGGTTTTGAAATCACGAGAAAGTTCATAAAGTTGTGGAAAAATCATGAATGGTTGAAAATCCTTGGAAAATAGAAGTGATTCTTGAGAAAAAGGTGAACATTTGAAAAAGGAAATACTTCTCGGGAAAATTCGGACTTTGAGAATTTTCTTAGGAAAATGATGGAAACTTGATAGGAAAACTCATTTGAGAAGAAAAACTGAAGTTGAGAAATTGAAATCCTGGGAATCTTAGCCTTAAAACCCTTGAAATACTAGGAAATTGATCTTTGATTCTTGAGAAAGATTGGAAAACTCTTTTTGAAAATCTTAAGAAAATAATATTTTCCAAGGAAAATCGAGGGAAACTTTGATCTTGGAAATCCAACTTAGAAGTTTCTATGGAAAACTGTGAAAACCGATTTTGGAAAATACTCAGAGTTTCTTGAGAAATCAATTTCTTTGAGAATGAAACTTTCTTAAGAAAATCATGGGAAAATCAATGATTTTATGATGCAAATGATATGAGTGAATGAATGCACTTTGAAAGATTTTCTAAGAAATTTGTTGGAAAAATATGTATTAAGTCAAAATAAATCCTTCACATATCCTGATTGTGGCCATGAATATGTTCAGAGTTTAATTGATTTAATTCACAATACTTTGAAAATATTAGAAATATGATGTGCATTTTAAGATAGCCTAAGAGTGTAGGCTCAATGTGACTAGTAGAAAGATGATGGATCTGGGTCTCGTCTATATTCCGACTAGGGCCGTTAATATGGATTCCACCGAGTTCATCAACTCCCTAAGAGTTGGTGCATGTGCCATTCGTATACATCCATAGTGCTTTTGAAATAAAATGCATGAATCATATAAGCAGGATATTGCATAAATTCGAACTATATGATATGCATCCTAGTCTAAGCAGGAAATTAAAATCTTATTCCAAGATTTACATTATTACATCACTAAATAAATAAAATAAAAGAAATTTGTAGACTTCAGCTCCTTCTTTTGAATGTTCCTGCCAAACTTGAAATAAGGTTAGCTCAAATATGTGAGTTTTTCCAAGATTTTCCAATAATATTATAAAATTATTGGACTTAATTGGATGTAAACTCTATTCTCATGCTTCCTTGATATTTGAAATGATGAAAATGCAAGAAATTCAGTAGAAAATAGTTTTGAAATTCGAAATTGGGGTTAAAATGACCGAAATACCCCTAATATCAAAGTTATACCTTTAAAATCAGGGTTTTTTGAAGGAAATTTTGGTAAAATTGAGATTTTGAAATTCAAATTGAATCAAATGATGATGAAATGAAATATGAGATATGAGGACCTGCTTCTAAACACATTAGGACTGTAAAATCAGAATTTGATATTTTGCAATTATCCAAAATAATGAATTTCGCTTGGATCCGGGTCCCGCGGGGCCCTGTTTTGATATTACGGCTAAACCGAACCTCAAATGGATTCCAAATTACACCAAATTCGGTATGAAGCCTCTACATACTCTTATAAACAGCCTATAATGCTAAAATGCACGAAATGATATGATTTGAATACTAAAATTTAAAGAAAGTCCTAAAAATGGTGGATTTCGCCTACGGACCCGAACCAAATGCAATGCTTAACATGATAATGCAAAATTTACACCATAAAAACTTCTGATATTTTGCAGACTGCTAAAGGACCCGAAATGGAACATTTTTTGTTTTTACATCCTCGGGATTTGAGCCATGGTGAGCTCGGTAACAGGGATTTGGTTCTGACGTAGGTAAAATCAACCTAATCTAATATAAAATGTTAAACAAATAGACAACAGCCATGGAAATTTCTGATATGTAACAGAGCTACTCAAGACACCTAAAGGAACAACTTTTATGTTCATGACTTAGGCATTTGATCAACAAAAACATGGATAAAAATCTAACTTTTCATTCCTAAATCGATAGAACAGACAAATGTGGCAAAACAGAAGACTGACAAAACAAATCCGAAACAGGTATCACAACTGTTCTAAAAATGACAAGCTTTCAGATGAAAACATAGGACATCCCTAGCATGACATTCACTTTTTATAGATTCGGTTTTGGAGCAATACCCAAAGAGAACCCATAGCCTTAAGTCGATCCAAAGTCTCAGAGGCCCAAATCAGGCTCTGACACGTGTTCCGAACTCTCAGATTTTTGTTAGATGCTAAAAAAAATTCAAAACATCTGAAAAAATCATGTTAAAAACTAGATATCCTCTCGAGTTTATAACATCTTTCGGATCGAAAATCGGATCTCCCATGAGGTAGATCTCGATTTTACAAGTCGGAAATGAGTTTTTAAAATGCATCCCGGGTAACAAAACCCGACTTACCATTTTGAACGTTTACCGCAGTAAACGAATTCAAATCTCTTCAAAGTTTTGGAAAATTTCTAGGGACACCTAAGGGCGCATTCCATGATTTTTTTAGAATTTTTAATGAAAAATAAATGCATGAAATGATGTGTGGACTAACTGACAAAAACAGAGAGCTACTGAAATTGAGCAGAATTGAAATAAATACCTAATTAAACCTAATTAACCTAAGAAACATGCTAAATTAACAAAATAAAATATAAATTAAATTTAACTAAATGCATGAATGCTAGAAATCATCAAGGAAGCATAATTATATATTTTTATATATGTCGTTTTATGAGAATAGCTCAATCCATCCCTCGAATGAGCTCTTTCTTCAAACGACAACACGAATTAAACCAAAGGCATTATCATGGTGAAATCAATAGGAATGGAGGCTTACCTTGTGTTCTCCAGCGGTTTTGGAACTCTCGAAAAGAGCGACTACCTTGATAAGGGGTTCCAGAGGGGCGTGAATCCAAAGGACACCAAGAAAGAAAAAAATGGAATTATGAAGTTCAATTCTCAAACAGGGCTCCCTCTGAGCTGGGCATGGGCTAAGGTATTTGTAGAAATTTTGGAGATTTTCAAAATTCAAACACAGTGAATCTGGACCTTCCATGTGGCGCCATCTCAGGGCATGCCATTTTGATTTTTTGAGAAAATAAAAATGAGAATTTTGTGAGTGAGACACCTCAGTAGGGGAATTTGGAATTTTTCAAAAAGCTTGCTTGATTTTCTCTGCAGAAGTCTCCCAAATGGAGCCACCTCAGAGGATGTCCTCTTGGAGTTTGAAATTCAAAGCTTGGTTTTCCTGGAAGAAGGAGAGATTGCCATGTGGCGCCACCTCACAGTGGCTCCACACTGCCATGTGTCAGAAGGTAGGAGCACAGGAAGCAGAAGATGCCACCTCAGAGGGGTTTGAATTCTACTTTTTCTGATGAAAGGAGAGACTGACATGTGCCACCACCTCAGAGCATCTACATTGACATGTGTCAGAAGGAAAGGCAGAGGATTCAGATGGTGCCACCTCAGAGAGAGTTTGAAATTTAAATTTCTGCTTTTTCTAGAGGAAATGAGAGACTACCATGTGGCACCACCTCAGGGTGGCTCCTACAATGACATGTGGCAAGAGGCAGGAAAAGGAGGGAAAGGGACACGTGGCACCATCTCAAAAAATGAATTTAGGGAGGAGACTTCAGGATTTGCGTCACCTTATCCTGGAGTTTGAATATTTGAATTGTTGCTTTTTCTGAAGGAGGCAGAAAGTGACATGTGTCACTTGCTTTTTCTGAAGAAAGTAGAGAGAGACATGTGTCCCTTGCTTTTTCTGAGAAGAGCAAAGGGTGACATGTGTCACTTGCTTTTTCTGAGAAAAGCAGGGAGTGACACGTGTCACTTGCTTTTTCTGAGAAAAGCAGGGAGTGACATGTGTCACTTGCTTTTTTTGAGAAGAGTAGAGAATGACACGTGTCTGCTGCAGGAGAGAATACCTCAGATGGCTCCACCTCAGAAGGAGACAACTCTGCTTTTTCTGGACAAGGCAGCACATGACACGTGGCATCTTCTGGTGACCTTGGACTGACACATGGCATAGGGTGAAGATGGTGGACACTGACACATGGCATAAAATGAAGAGGATGTCTAATGACATGTGGTGGCATCTTAAGATGGCCCCACACTGACACATGTCGGAGGATGGAAGGAGAGAGAAAATGACATGTGGCGCCACCTCTAAGTGAACCCCACGCTGACACTTGGCAGGTAAATGGGAGGAGAGAGAAAAAGACAAGTGGCGCCAATCCAGGCTCCTATATTTTTAGATTTTTCAGAATTCAAATTTTTCAAAAGAAAAGCCTATGTGACACCACCTCAGTGTGGGTCCCACATTGCTTCTTTATTGAAATAAAGACAAGATAGAAAACCTCTTTTTGGAATTTTCATAAAAATTTGGACTAATTGGCAAAATAGAAATTTTGAAAAGAGTTGGCCTCTGTAGGGCAATTTTGTAAAAGGATGATATTTGAAATTGTCAAAAGGGCAAAATCTGAGATAAGGTGGCTGAAATCCATATTGAAAACTATCCAGATCGTTTTCCTGAGAAAATATTTTGAAATTCAGAGCCCTGGGGGTAAAATGGGAAGAATTGATAATTTTGAAGACCCAGGGTTTTGGAATCAATTTCGAAAATAATTAAAATTCTAATCTGGATTGAAAATTTTGAAATCAATAGTTCTAGACCTCGAAATGACATGCTGTGCAGTGCAGTGATATGAGATGCTCATGCAATGATATGCAATGTCATGTCTTATGCCATATAATCTTGAACCAAGACTTGGAGATTCCTGTCTTCTGTCATGAATAAAATTTTGAACATCTAAGCTAAAAATAGAAAATTTTTGAAAGTTGCAGATGAAATTTAGACTTCTGTAAGGTCTGAGCTCAGAAAATGACCATTTTGCCCTCCGGCGATTTCAGAGGCTGGATGCTGATGCTTGGTGGAAATGTTGGAGAGGTGAGTGAAAATTCGGGGTGTTTACAGTATCATAGCAGTGTTTTAGAAGTGTGGTTTCAAGACTCTGCACGCATCGACCGTCGCACTGTAAATATGCCTGACTTAGTAGATTGTGTTGTTTGTTGCTTTATTTACTTTCTCTTGCATGGTTAGATAAATATGTGTGTCTTATCAGTTTTCTTCGGATGCAAGATACAACCTGATGCTTAAAGCCTTACATGGTTTGGCTCAAGGCATTAAGAGCCTGAACCAAGCGGTTCAGACTATTATGCGAAGCATGCAAGTGTTTGCAAATCGAGCACCTCTTTGTGCAAGATGTAAGATGGAACCTGTGGGGCAAAATTTTACCCCGTGAACTGAGTGTATGCACCTATTATGCCTTGAGAAAACACTTAGAGATTGAGTGTCAGTTGAAGTTTGGTGTAGAGTTTTGGAAAGGTATCGTTGCTACGCTTGAGGATGCGGTTCCCCAAGCTAGTTTATGCCAACTCCTGTGAGAGTTAACGTTCTTGAATTAAACCCAGAGACTATTTGTGTATTTTTCTTATTTTTCCTCAGTATACACCAGCTTCACTTCTTCGTTCCCCAATACCGGAGTGGAGACGATTGATGAATCGTAACGATGATCAAAACTATTACACCAATCGTATTGAAGAGGATGTTGTTTTGATAAGAGTCGTCTGATGAGACTCTAAGTTAGTGTTTCCTTTTGTTCTCCAACTACGTTGGATATGTTTGTAACCCTATCCTTGTTGGAGGGTATTTTTGGAAGTGATCTTTTGAACAGAAGGCTAGAGCCTTGTCTGTGCCCATTGAACCTTGGAATTTCCCATTGGAGGAAATTATAGATCCCCAGTTGTTCTTGGTGATGAGAACATGCATAAAAAGTATGCGCTTAGCAAATTGCTTATGAGTTGCCCTGATGGCAGTTGACACCTGAGAGGGTTGTAGACGGGGATAACATAATACTGAAACTTCATGGTATTATTTTTTAGAGAAAGCGTTGTGGGAGTTCTTGTTCCTAGCCACAGTCTGAGGGGATCGTGGTGTGATGAGATTGGCTCGGGTGGTGATTCCTGGTGATGCCAGTGATGTTGTTAGAGTGGTGATTCTCTGACGATGACGTTAGAGTGGTGATTCTCTAACGATGCCATTAGAGTGGTGATTCTCTAATGAAGGTTGTTAAAGTGGTGATTCTTCAACGATGTCGTTAAAGTGGTGATTCTCTAACGATGCCATTAGAGTGGTGATTCTCTAGTGAAGGTTGTTGAAGTGGTGATTCTTCAATGATGTCGTTAGAGTAGTGATTCTTTGACGATGTTGTTAGAGTGGTGATTATCTGACGATGCCATTAGGGTGGTGATTCCCTGATGAAGTTGTTGAAGTGATGATTCTTCAACAATACCGTTAGGGTGGTGATTGTCTAACGATGTCATTAGGGTGGTGATTCTCTAATGAAGAGGCTGAAGTGGTGATTCTTCAGCAATGTCGTTAGAGTGGTAATTCTTTGATGATGTAATTAGAGTGGTGATTCTCTAATAAAGTGGTGACTCTTCAACGATGCCATTAGGGTGGTGATTCTCTAATGATGTTGTTGAAGTGGTGATTCTTCAACAATGTCGTTAGGGCGGTGATTCTCTAACGATGTCATTTGGGGTGGTGATGCCCTAATGAAGTAGCTGAAATGGTAATTCTTCAACAATGTCGTTAGGGTGGTGATTCTCTAACGATGTCATTCAAGTGGTGGCTCTTTGTTTATGATATTAGAGTGGTGATTCTTTGGATAGTGTGTTAGAGTGACAATTCTCTAATGATGGTCGTCTAGAATGGTGATTTTCTGACGATAGAGGCCTTAAGTAGTGTCGCTTGGGGTCATTCGAAGAATATATTGAGATATTACACAAATAAATTGTATTATGATGCTATTTGAATCGTGCATCATGCACTTGAGACTTTTAAAAAATTGCTACGGTTATTACTTAGCAAGCATGATTGTGGAACATGTTGATTAACTATTATTATATGTTTTTGTTCTAATAGATGGCATGGGAGGCCAGGTGCAGCGATGTCATGGACACTGTGAATAACCTTGCTGAGGTTGTGCAACAACTGGTGGTTGCAATGCAACAAATGGGTGCGAATCTCCAATAGGTAGCCCAAGATAGGCAGAGCATAGGTACGGTCACATACAAGTGCTTTATGGAAATGGATTCTTCTGCTTTTAAGGGTAAGACAGACGCTGAAGCTGCTGAGTCATGGATACACGAGAGAGAACATATTTTTCGTGTTCTGAATATCCCAGAGGAGCAGAAAATGAACTTCAGTACCTATCGTTTGAAGGACCATGCTGAGAAGTGGTGGGACACGATTTCTGCGGTTAAGTTTCAAGACGGGAATGTTACGTGGGATGAGTTTGTAGAGGTTTTTAACTCTGCATATTTTCCTAAACATGAACGAAGTAAGAAGATGCAAGAATTTTTGGACCTACAACAGGGAGCAACAACCCTGGCAGACTACATCACTAAGTTTCGTTGTCTGGAGCGATATTGCCTAAATGTATACGTCATGGAAAAGAATCATGCAATGAAGTTCGCTCGTGGGTTAAAGCCAACTCTGAGAACCAAGGTGTTCATTAGCGGGCCAAAATCACTCGATGAGGCCATCGAGGTAGCAACACTATTGGAAGAAGACTGGGTTGAGGAGCAAAAAACCCAGTGGAATAAAACCGGACCACAGACCATGATTCATGTGAGTACTAGTGAGAAGAATCCTAGCAGAAAGCAGTTCACCCCACCTACCAAAAAGCAAAAGCGTCAGGAAGGCTACCAAGACCGTCAGCAATGAAGGAAATCACAAGAACCAAATGTCCAACAAGTGTGTTGACGGTGCAATGAAGATCATCCCATCGGAGTTTGCCCTCTCTATGATGGCAAGTGTCTCAAGTGTGAGCAGCCACGGCATATTGCTAAGTTTTGTCCGAAGAAGGCTACTGGAGATTCAGTTTATACTTATTATGCTCCATCGAAGGAGAAGCCGTGACAACAACCAAGGAACCTGTCGAGATCATCGATCTTCAAGATCAAGTTTTGCGTACCACGACCATTCTGTTGGTCAAAGCGCGTTGGCATCACCATGGCATCGAAGAATGCACATGGGAGTCTAAAGCGAGTATGAGGAAAAATATGCTGACCTTTTGTTGTTAGATGTTTGTGATTTCGCGGACAAAACCCTTTTTAAGGAGGGTAGGATGTATGACCCACAATTTTTTTGAGAAAAATTTAATACACGAAGAAATTTCAAAATATGTGTTTATGTGGATCTATGTATATATATATATATATATGTGCAAAACCGTAAAACGAATATATATATATATATGGTGATGCATTTTTACATCGAGTTCATAAATTTTATTCAAAATTGCATATATTGCTTGAGATTTATAGGAATTTAGAAAGATGAATTTTAGAAACCCTAATTATAACTTTCAAGGAAACAAATGCTTTCGCTCACAAGAGGCTTGTGGGGCAGTTTGGCAATTTTCCCAAACCCTAGCTAGGGCTCACTGGGTGCAACCCACATGGTTGGGACCCAGCTGGGCATGTTGGGGCCAGCTGGGCGGTAGCCCAGTTCAAATTTGTGAGTTTTTCAAAGAAAAATGGGTGTTTTAGCCATAAAGAGCGGCAGCCCTGTAGCATTTTTTAAAACATTCTAAAAAAAAAATCAAATAACATAACGTGAGTGGGCATTGGTGCGGCTTTGGTGCATAATTATGAACATGCCACCGCCTAGAAGGGTGTGAAACCCCTTCTAACCATTGATCTTGGCCATTTAATCCTAGCCATCCATTTTAAAACCCTAAAGTATAAAATATTTTTGAAGGAGAGAAAGAGGAGGGCATTTTTTTTGTCTCTCTCTCTCCCTCCCTTTCTCCAAACCGTGAGGCCTCCTCCTCTATTGGCGCCTACCACAAAGGTGAGAAAGCATCCATAGCAGTCATCCCTCATTGAGATAGCATGTGCTAAGAATGATGTCGAGCTCCATGGCATTTTCTGAAATGCTTGGAAGCAAGGTGGATTAGAAATCCCACAAGGGGAGTTTGCAATTCATTCTCCTTATTATGTTGTTCTCTTGTAAGCTCATAATGCATGCCACCCACGCACAACATTTTTTTTAGGTGAGTCTCACTGGTTTGTTCACAGCATGATGAGTGCGACCATGCACATTTGGGTCTAGCCGTGTGGGGTATGGGTTGAAGGTCCAGTTTGGCCTCTCTCTTGCTGCATTTGGGAGCAAGAGATGTCGGTTCTAGCACCCCCGGCTTGCCTGTTTCTGCCCAAATTTTTTCTTCCTTATTGCTCTCAATGTTTACTCACACACGCACAATATAAATTTTCTTGTGGTTGTGCATTGCGGTTTGTAATGTCCCTCTTTCCATTTTGTTCTAGCACATCACAGTTTTTGGCTATTAGAATGTGCATGAAGGGACATCAGTTTGGGGGTCTGGCTGGACTGCTTTGAGGCCTTTTCCTTGCTGCATTGAGCGCAAGGGAAGCCTTCCCCGACACCCCCAGCTAGTTGTTAGTATGCCTCATATTTCCCTCTAACCGCAACCCCTTTCATTCACTTTTCGTACCCCTTTTTCCTCATCTGTTGGTGAGGCTTGAGCCAGCAGGTCCCAGGCTGTCTAAGCTTAGGTTCTACTCTGCTATGGCAGCAACCCAGCTACAGCTGGCCAGATGGGTCCAGCTTGCAATCGGGGTGGCCCGGACCCATCAGCGCATTTCATTTTGGGCGCCCTGCTTGTTGAAGCAGCTTTAGGCCGGCGGTTATTCGCACCAAGCATCTTCTGTTGTACCTTGCTGGCGCCATCTTGGGTCAATCTGCAACATGCTGCAGCCTTATTTGATATGGTTGCATGCCACAGCAGAACCAGCCCTTGTTTGGGTCTTCAGGTCACACCTAATCAGTTGTCCTACTGATTCACCTCTTTCTCATTTTCTTGACCCTAGGTCCTGGAGCCTTTAAGACTGTCAGGCCTGGTGTTGGTCAAGCCTGGGTTCTGCCCGGTTATGGCAGCAAGCCTAGGTTTGTCCAGCTCACGATAGAGGGCGGCTATGACATCCGCAAGCTTGGTATGTGTTGCAGCCTGTATACCCCTTTCTTTGAGGGTTGGCTTTAGCCAAATGGCTGCAGCCGCATCCCAGTTCGGACCGAGTTCAGCCCCTTTTTGGTAGCATGGCATGCCCATGGTCGTGATAGGTCTGGACCAAAGCTTGGTCCAAACCAGTCCTTGCCCATGCCTCCCCATGTTTGCCCTTCATTCCTTCCCTCTTCGGTGCCCCTTTCAGTCCAGGTAAAATCGGGCCAGCTCTGCAACATGATCTGGCCCCAGGCCATATGACGGCTAGTTAGGGCCTGTAATAGCTGACTCTCAACCTTGCCTTGCAGAGGGCAGCAACCCGAGTTTGTGCTCAGCAAGTTTGTCGAACCCCACCTAGGCGAAGAGACCTATAACAGTATGCACCTTAGCCTCATAATCAGACCCTAATGAATGTATTGCATAACTGCATGCAGTTGCAACCAGTTTCATGTTCTTACTAACTATCTGGTTGCAACCCACTGCGGCACGGACCAGTGCCTTCCCGTAATAACTTGGAAATCTATTTCTAGGAATATTGGTATACAAAGATCTCGCTTCAGGTAGCACCCGTTTTGTTGCAAGTTCTACAGTATGCAGCCCTGTAAACACCCTAAATTTTCCTCATCCATTCTCAAACACCCCCCTCGGGCAGTGCCAACCCTGTTAGATCAGTGTAAGAGTCCAACCCTGAGTCTGTTTTAGAAAATCACCACTTTACGCATTTTCATTAGGAAAATTACCATTTTACCCCTAGGTCTTCCCGGACCCCAGTCAGTCGAAGTCAACCAAGCTCGTTGGTCAGTTCAGAACAATTAGAATACCAGTCATCTGTGATCATTGCAAAATTTTTCCTCTTGGTTTTCTCTTTTCCTTCTCTTAGCCTTTCTAACCTCTATTCCCTTTTTGAAGGGGAATAAAAGATAAAAAAAAAGAAGAGAGAAGAGAAAAGGAAGAAGAGAGAGGAACTTTTTTGCAAAGATCTCACTTGACCTAAATTTTGAAAATGTTTTGAAATTACTCTCCTCTGTTTTGAAAATTTATGAAAAAAAATGGAGAGACGGGATTCGCTCGTCGATACGAGGTTTGACCGTTCCTGGCACCTTTACCAGAGGTAATCGAACCAAGGATCGAACTTATGTGTTTTGCTTTGCCTAATTATTATCCAAGAATTTATTCTAAGTCTAAAATGCATAAAGAATCATGGTTGTAAAAATGCAAAGATGTATGCTCTTTTGAAAAAATATTTTAGAAATTTTGGGATTTTCCAAGTGATTTCTGAAATAAATTTGATAATGGAATGAAGAAATGATCCAAAGGTTTGAAATTGGTTTGAAAAAGTTAGATTTTGAATCTAACTTAGAATTTTGAGATAGATCTGTAAGAAAAGACTTCAAATTCCAAGTCTTGGGATAATCAGAGACTTGAAAATAAATCTTGAATTTGAAGAGATGAAGAAAAGGGGAAGAGATAGAATTCGAGGTCAAAATGAAATTTTCAAAGTCAAAATGAGCTTTGAATTTGAGTTTTGAATCTAGATTTTGAAATGGAGATGGAATTTGAAATGGAATTGAATTCTGGATTTAAAGTTTGAAATCAGAATGGAATTTGGATTTAAGAAATCCAAGAAAATATAATTGGATTTAAGAAGTCTAGATGGGATCTGAAAATGGAATTGGTTTTGAAATGTGGAATTCAAGATAGAATTGGATTTGAAATCTGGAATTGGGAATGTAATTGGATTTTAAATCTGGAATCCAAGATGGAATTTGAATCCGAAGTTTGAATCCTAAATGGAATTGGATCCAAAGTTTGGAATCCAAGATGGAATTGAATCCAAAAATCTGGAATCCTAAATGGAATTGGATCCAAAGTCTGGAATCCAAGATAGAATTGAATCCGAAATCTAGAATCCTAAATGGAATTGGATGCGAAGTCTGGAATCCAAGATGGGATTGGATTTGAAAATCTGAATCTCAGGTGGAATTGGGTTCTAGGAAATCTTGATGAGATTTGAAGATGGATTTGGATTTGAGAAATCCTGATTGAATTTGAAATGGAATTGGATTTTGAAAGTCCAAATGAGATTTTGAAGATGGATCTGGATTTTAGAAATCCAGATTTGAATTTTAAAAAGTGGGCTTTTAAACTTAGGGAAAATCAAATTTTGAGATTCATAATCAATCTCAAAACCTTGATTTTGAATTTAGAATCAAGACTCAATCTTTATATAGAACTTTGGAGATTTTTTAAAATAAAGAATAAACTTTGATTTTAAACTTGAATCTTTGAAATCAGGAGATGAATCTGGAAATTCCAAAGTTTAAATTGAACTTTGAAATATAATATGGGATATTGAATTGAATTTAAAATCGAATCCTGAAAATGAAAATGAATTTTAAAGTTGAATTTAATTTTGAATTTGGATTTGAATTGGAAATTGAATTTTGAAGATAAAAATGATTTTCAAATTTTAAAGTCAAATTGGACTTTGAAATTGAAGTTTTGAAATAAGATAGAATTTGAGAATAGAAAGAAGAATTTGAATTTATAAGAATTAAAGATTGAATTGAGAATTGAAGAAGGTATTTGAAGAATTATCACTTTAGATTTTGAAATAATATGAAAAGAATTTTGAAAATATGATATAATTCTATCCTAAATGATGAATGAATTTAAAAGAATTGGAAATTTGGTTTTGAAAAGCATATTTCATTCTTTAAATGAATTGAAATAGGATTGAAAAATATAATACATTTCTGACTATGGTCATAAAATGCATTATATAATAATCATATTTAAACTCAAATGAAGAATAAAACATATTTTGGTGCCTTTATTGAGTTTGAAATGAAATTAATTCTCAATATATCCTGACTATGGCCATTGATATATATTTTGAATTAATTATAAGTTAAACTCTAATAAAGGAAGAAAAATATTTTTAAAATATGATGATTTTTAAAGGGGGATCCAGTGTAGATCCAATGTTATTCCATAAAAGATGAAAATCCTAAGTTTTGTTCACACCTTGACTATGGCCATTGATGCAAATCGTCAACTTAGGATTTAATCACCTTTTATTATATTGGTGCATGTGCCATTCGTATCCCCATTTGTGAGTTTTTGAAATAAAAGATAAAATGATATGAAACAATCAACATTTGCATGCTCATACATTCTAATCTATACTGGGAATATAAAATTCTTAGTAATACCTAACTATTACAATCTTGAAATTGAATTTAAGATTACAAAAGCTTCTAATCTTAAGAAAGAGGAATTTTAATACTTTAATCTCTCTTGCAAAACAGAGTTAGCATAAGAAGATGCATATGGCAAGAGATATCACATTATAAGATGAAAATGGTGGAATGATCATGCCTATGTTTTGAGCTAATGAAATTTTAATACATCGTGAATGAGAAAACATATACATTGAGATGTATTTAAATGATGGAATGAATACCTAAAATGCCTATATGATATGCTATGAAAAAATGCAAATGTAAAGATAATGTATATATGATATGCAGGGGAAGATGTGATGAGCTGGGGATGCAGCAAATGAGTAATAAATGGTGTGTATGTGAATGATGGTGAAGGTGAAAATATGACGGGATGCCATATTCAGTGATAGGATAGATATAGGTAGTTGCGTGTGCGCACAAGGGTGTGCACACTGACTGCTGGATGAAGTAACTGCTGCCAATGAGACTGCAGTAGTGAGTTACTGGAAGGTGGGTGCTGGAAGTGCTGAAAGTGGTGCTGAACAGGGACACTTGCAGGGAATACTACCGGAGCCTAAGGATAAATGGTAAGCTGCTATTGGGTGAGATGTTAAGAGAGGATGGAGTGTAAGTGAAAAATGTGTATGACGGCTGGAAGCGAAACAAGGTGTGATACAGGGAGATGATGAGGTTGTACTGACAGAGGTAAAGTAGGTGATGGTGGCTGGTGGCAGGGAAGGAATGGAACTACATAATGCCTTTTGCAGAATATTCAGAGTTTTATTCTATCCTAACGTACCAATATTTGATCTGACAAAATGTGCAGTGGGTGAATGCTACTCTGAGATGGACCGAACCTATATGGTGAAGCTAGAGCAGTTTTGACAGTGAAGACAGCAATGTGCTACTGTGTAGCTAATGAAAGAACATGATAGAGATGGGAGGCTAAGGTGTCAGGGACATACCTAGAGATGATGAAGTTCTATCATATGTCTTGTGAAGGAGGTGTTTATAACAATGAAGGGTGCCAAGGAAGGTAACAAAAGGGACGTGGCCTCATTGAGTAATGATAAAAACTATATCACTGCCTACTATAAAATTTTGAAATAACAGGCATCAGAAACAATCAAACTTGAAGCAACAGCCATAAATTTAGCGATGTCAACGCCTTGCTTTAGTAGCATGACCAAAGGACAACTCGTCATATACAAATCCTATGATGAGTATGGGAATCAAGAGACGAGCTCACTCCTGCACATATAAAATTTTCCAGTACTGTGCTTAGTTTCATGAGATAAAACAGACTCAAACATAACATAGACAATATGAACCAGGAGGTAATATCTCGTTTGTCAAACAGAGCCCATGATTAGACCCAGTAGTCGGTATCAAGGGACTCCCTGTGAGAATGTTCTAGTCAGTCACACGCCAGATATTCGCAAAATGAGAGACTCTCTTCCAGCTGACATCAAAACTGCTAGCTTCTAGCATCACCAAACCCAAAACAGGCATAAAGCTTAAGAATCCTAAAAGGAGTGTACCGATTCCAGCATTGGATAGGTAGTGTCTCATGATATTTCATCGCCTTAGAGACAGGGAATCATTTACTGTTAGTATTTTGAGCTGATTCATTCATGTAACAGTTGATTCAGAAATTTTAGCCCAACAGGGTAATGTTATCATCGCAAAAATTTTCCCCTCCCTTGCGAGAGAGAAACGAATTTCGCGAGTCAAACTCGACCAAAGTTTTGAAAATTGTTTTGAAAATTAACTCGCCTCCATTTTGAAAATTTGCGGGAAAATTCCATGGAATGGGATCTGCCTGTCGGTACGAGGTTCAACCGTTCCTGGCGCCTTTACCAGGGGTAATTGAACCAAGGATCAATTACGTGCTTTAACTTGACTCAAATATCTAATTATGCTCTATTTTTTGTAGAATGCACAAAGAATCAGGCTTGTGCTATGAAATTTTGAAAATAATGCAAGTTTGAGAAACATGATGTTTGCTTTGGAAAATTGAAATATCCTGGAAAAATGATTGGAAAAGTACTTGAAATTGAGATTTCTGGGAAAATCATTGAAGTTCATTGGAAATCAGAAATTTGCATTGGAAAGTGATTTCTCAGGAAAACTTGAACTTTGGAAAATCGATTTTGAGATTTGGAATTGCTTTTCTGAGAAAATGGATTTGAGAATCTTGAGAAAATCAGAAAATTCATTGGAAAATAATTTTTGAAATGAAAAATGGATTCTCAAGAAAATGGGAACTCTGAGAAAATTGATTTCTGAAAACTTGGGATTTTGAAATTTGAGAATTTTAAAACATTGGAAAATCTTGGTTTGAACTTAGGAAATGCTTTGAAATCTCATTTGAAAATTTAGAATTCTGAGAAAATCTAATCCTGAGAAACTTGAAAATTCTTTAGAAAACTGATTTTTTTTTAAATTGAAACTGGAAAATGAGTTTGAAAATAATGCAATTTTAATTATGTGAATGAATGAATATGAATTTGAAAGGAAATTTCAATTGAGGAATTGAGAAAAACTTTTGAAGTTTTGAGAAATGCAGTACATTTTTGAAGTTAGCCTAAGAGTGTAGGTTGAATGTGGCTAATACGAAGATCATAAATCTTGGTTTTCTTCGTATTCTGACTATGGCCAAAAATACGAATCTCACCAAGTTTATAAACTCCATAAGAGTTTGTGCACGTGCCATTCATGTCAACCATAGTGAATTTGAAATAATGTGCATGAATGATACATCACATATTGAAATTTGCAGAAATTAAACTATATGCAACGCAGTCTTATTCTAAGGAGAAAATGTAACTCTTATTCCAAATATTACATTGTTTTTCTTTTACATTGAATTAAAATAAAAAAATAAAACTAAGTCTTCTTCTTGAATATTCCTGCAAAACTGGAAAACAAGGTTAGCACAAAAATATAGGTTTTTCTGAATTTATCCAAAAATATGAGAAATTATCGGATATTATTCAGATATAAACCCAAACTCATAACCCATTTGATATAAACATGATAAATAATGAATGAATTTTGAAAATAAACTTGAAAATCCGAAATTGGGGTCAAAATGACCAAAATACCCCTAATGACCTTGAAATTAGGGTTTTCTAAAAGAAATTTTATAAATTTTGGAAATCAAATGAAACAAATCAAATACAAAATGATGAAATATGATGATATGCATAAAAACTTATGAATTTAAAGATTGAAATTTCGAAATTTAGGTCAAAATGACCAAAATACCCCCGATAACAAGACTATGGCCTTAAAACCAGGGTTTTCTGAAATAAATTTTGCAAAAATGGAAAATGTGAAATGAAAATGACATTGAAATTAACCCTAATATGATTCTACATGCTCATGTACATGATAAAAACCCTAAAATGGCGAAAATATCATAAAATATCAAATTTCACCTAATTTTCGCTTGATTTTGGCTTCTGAATTTAAAGATAAACTAAAACATAGAGCAAATGAACTTGGAATTAAGCCAAATTTGGCATGGACACCTAAAATAACCCTAAAAACAGAATGGAGCTCGAAAATCTATTTGTTTTGTATTTCTAAATATAGAAATTCAAATAAAAACCTAAATTTTATGATTTTTGCCTAAAATATTGATTCTAAAGGGGATTTTGGATATCAAACTTCCATAAAAAATTTCCAAATTTTATGTGATGATATAGGACAGTAAGGAAAGGATTTTTGTCTTTTTCACTTTCTGTTTTTAACCTATGGTCGGAGTTGTGCCACTCTGGCAAGTTGGATCGGAATCCGGCGACTCTAGGATTTGTTGGAAACAGACAGGTTTCAGTAGAAAATGTGGAAAAAATAGTAGACAGATGTGAAAATGGCTGAAATTGTGAGAAAATGTCTCTGACAAATATAAAAAGATTTACTATTTTTACAACATTGGAATTCGGATTAAGTTTTGGAAATTATCATACTGTTATTAGAGACCTAAATCTCTGGAATTTTGGGATATTGAAATATGTCAGATAGAAACGAATTTTTTGGGAAAAATATTGCAACAGTTCCAAAAATCCCCAAATTTTGAGAAATGATTGAAAAAGGGGTTAGGAACAACTTTCATGTTAAAAGTTTTTTCAGACGGGCTACGGATTGGGTGGACTCGGTGCATTAGGGTCTGTCTATACCCTGACAAAGGAAAATCGAGATTTTCCCAGGAAGCTGGAAAATCCGATTTTTGACAGAGGCCAAACTAACTGGAAAAAACTCAAAATTTCCAGATCATTAGTAGATTCAATTATAAATCCACTGTGATTTTTGGAGAGCAATCTGAATCTCACACAAGGGTGGTACCGGAGGTTTTTGTATGCTAAAGTGCAAACTGGAAGTTCAAAAAGACAGAAAACTCGATGTCGGGTTTGATCAATTTAGAAGGATTCTGAAACCCGAATAGATTCAAGTTTTTGGCATAATGTCGCAGACAAAACAACATAACTATAATAAAAAATTTTGAATTTGTACAAGATAATTTCTGCATGAAATGGCGACTAAACCAGACGCCTAAGACGAAACATGGTAAACTACCAATATAAACTGAATTAAATAACAAGAAATAAAAAAAATGAAATTAACTGCAATATACAGAACGTAAAATGCATTTAAACCTAGAAGAAAACATGAAAAACTCAGGGGGTAAGAATCATATCCATTCTTATTTTTGTGGCTACGAGAAGGGAAGATTCGGTTTATTGATTGGATGGATTCTTCTCTTTCAATAGCAAACCTATGAAATACATATATTAAAAAAAATAAAAAACAGATGTACAGCATATAATGAATACTTTGGATATGAGGGATCTTACCTTGACTTGAGTAGGGATGCTGCTGTGTTGCCAAGAAGGGTGGATGCACCGATGGGGAAGATGATGGACCTTGGCGGAGCTGGAGCCGTTGATGGAGTTGGAGATGATGGACCAGCTGGTGTCTTGTGTGGTGGCTGCAGCTGCTACAGAGGGAGGAGTAGGAGGTGGCTGCCAAAAGTTGGTGACTGTTGTGGCTGCAGCAGCCAAGGGGAGGGAAGGAGAGAGTTCAAGGGAGAGAGAGATGGGAAGAGGTGAGAGAGATGGGAAGAGGCAGTCGTAGGTTTTTTTGTGCTTTTTTTTTTTGTTAAAACAAAACTTAGGTCTTTAATGAGAGTGGACTTAGGGTTTTAGAGGGGATAATGAAAGAGAGGGGAATGAGTTTACGTGAATGGCTGGAGAAGGAAGAAAGAGGAAGGAAAAGAAGGGAAGGGAAGAAGGAAAGAAAGAAGAAGAAGAAAAGGAAGACAAAATGAAGAGAAAAGGAAAGAAAGGAAGAAGAAAGGGAAAAATAAAAATGAAAGAACGGAAGGGAGAGGGGGCTGGAGGTTTGGGCGACCACCTCGTGGGTCCCACCTCACAAAATAAAATAAATAAACAAATAAAATAAAAACAAACAAATAAAATTTTTTGAAAAGAAACACATCTTTTTTTTAATAAAAGGGGAATGTAAATAGATGGGACATCTCAGAGCAGGTCCAAATTCCAGTTTTGAAATTCATTTTGACGATTTGAGGGGTAAAATAGTCTTTTTAGAAAATTTATGAACGAAACGAGCTATTTTTGGCAGTTTTTGAAACAAGCTCGAATTTTGAAGTTCAATACCCCATTGCGAAACAAATTCAGTGTAGAATTTGAAAATTTAATTTTGAAAGAAATCCAGATTGTTTTGCTCGATAAAATATTTCCAAATTTATTTTCAGACGAAACGAGCTATTTTTGGCAGTTTTTGAAACGAGCTCGGATTTTGAAGTTCAATACCCCGTTGCGAAGCAAATTTAGTGTAGAATTTGAAAATTTAATTTTGAAAGAAATCTAGATTGTTTTTCTGGAGAAAATACTTCCAAATTTAGACTCTCGGGGGTAAAAATGTCAATTTTTGGAAACCCGGGGTTTGAAATTGATTTCTAAAAACTTTTAAAACTCAATTTGGATTGAAATTTATAAAAGTGGAGTTCTGGACTTCGAAAATGAAATGAAATGTGATGAAATGTTATGAAATGCTGAGAAATGATATGAAATGATATGAAATAATGAGAAATGACATGAAATGACATGCGAAATGCAGACCCTGAATAAAGAATTTTGGATGTCAGACCCCGATTGACACTTGTACCAGTGTAAAAAGCATTAAAATTGATAAAATTTGCAAAATAGCTCAAGAAATGGTTTTCGGGACTCTACTAAGTTAGAGTGATTGAAAATTGGGGTTGGAGCTGGATTGAACTGAGATGAGCTAGATTGAGCTGGGTTTTAGAGTTTCAGAACTCAAATGAACTGACCAGACACTGACTCAACTGACTTTTCCTACTGAATTTCCAAGAAAAACTGTCATTTTTAAAGAAATGGTACCGAATGGTCACTCGAGCGAAGTGAATTACAAACCTAAACTGGGTTTGAGCTAAAACAAAGGTCAGTAATACTGCCATGAACTAAAATTAAAGCTCGAACACTAGCTCAACTGACTGAACTCGGCTCAATTTCAGCTGAAAGAGCTGAAACGACCTAAATTGGGCTTCTGGACACTTAGAAATGGTTTTGAACTGAAACTTGAGTGCTTGAGCTTCTGGTGAGCTCAAGTTAGACTCTGGGGAACATGACTGACCGGGAATGACTGACTCAGAGACAATTGGCTTGGATTTGAGTGAAAAATGAGCTCATTTCGGAAGAAATGTTCTCATTTTAGCAGGAATGGTCAGAAATGAAAATGGTTTGTTTATTGTGAGCTCGAGTGAGCTTGAAATGACTGATATTCTAACTGTTTTGAACTGACTAATGAGCTTGGTTGACTCCGACTGACTAAGGTCCGAGATGACCTAGGGGTAAAATGATAATTTTCCTAATGAAAATGGGTAAAGTGGTAATTTTCTGAAACTGACTTGAGGTTTGACTCCTACACTGACCTAACAGGGTTGGCACTGCACGAGGAGGGTTGTTTGAGAATGGAGGAGGAAAATTTGGGGTGTTTACAGATGCCCCTCTTTGCTACTAAGCCGGCTTGAAGACGAGCTTAATGGCAAAGAAAAACACACCAAATTTGGGCTCTAAAAATGCCTCAGTTAGAAGGATCTGACTGGATATGAAAATATTAGCCCTGATGAAAATGGTAGATATGAAATAGAGAATGAAGAAGAAAAATTTACTTCAAAAGAAGTGAGATTTAAGTTTTCCCTTAAACTGGATGGGACGAAAAATACCTCGTGTAGAAACGAAGCTCAGGTTTGACCCTTAACCTGATTGGGAAACAAAATACCTCATCAAAATGAGGCTCAGGTTTAACCCTTATCCTGATTGGGCGGAAAATGAAATACCTTATCAAAGGAGGCTCAGGTTTGTATCCTTATCCTGATTGGGCGGAAAATGAAATACCTCATCAAAGGAGGCTCGGGTTTGTACCCTTATCCTAATTGGGCGAAAAATGAAATACCTCATCAAAGGAGGCTCAGGTTTGTACCCTTATCCTGATTGGGCGGAAAATGAAATACCTCATCAAAGGAGGCTCGGGTTTGTACCCTTATCCTGATTGGGCGAAAAATGAAATACCTCATCAAAGGAGGCTCAGGTTTATACCCTTATCCTGATTGGGCGGAAAATGATGCGATTCTCGAAAGAAGAACCCATGATGGAACCTTCGGGCTTCCGCATAATGAATCTGATAAGGGTTTTGCAAAAGGATGAAATTGGGGCCCCTAAAGCTTGAAAAGGGGTTTGATTTTGGGTGCCTCATTGCTGAGACTAAATAACTTTTGAAATTGGTGACCTTTTGCGAGAAAGTGATTGGTGGCTTAACCTCAAGCCGAAATTGGACTGTCTATGGTGGGACAGTGGGGACACTGGGAAGTGTGCAAATCTGAGAGCCCAGGCGCTCAGATTATACCAACAGAAGGGAAGAAACCTTGAAAACTCTCGTTATCAAGTCCTTAAAAGGGATAACAACTGATGTCAGAATGCGCCAAAGATGAACCTCAAGCTCTCGCTTCACGCCAGGATAGCTAGAAAATATTGTCAAAATGTTGAAAATTATTGTTGATTCAAAATAATTAAAAATGATGCACATTGTTTTGAAAATATTCCCTCTTTTCTACCTGAAGTATTACCTTCGACTGGGCTTAACTCCGTAGAATCAAGATTCGAATTCATATTTCTTGCAATTGACTTTCTTTCAAGGAGGCTATCAATTTCCTTGATATGAACAAAAAAGAGAGTATTCTTGATATTGTGAAAGCAATTGGTGAAAGAATATTGACAGTAGAATTTCACAAAATTAAAGAGGATTCTTGACAGATTCGGCAGTCTGATATCCTCAGATTCTTTTCTCATGATGATCTTTCTGCCCACTCTTTTTTTTTGGCAGAATTAGAGCTCTCTTAGGCTTTGGGGGATTTTATTACATCATCCTTCATTTTGGAGATGTCCTGACTTTTCTCTCTCTTTTTTTGGAAGGGTACATCACAAACTCCTTCATCTTGGAGATGTTCTGATCCTTTTTTTTCTCTCAGGGATTATATTGACGGTTATTGGCTCTTTGGTTGGAAATCTTTTGATGATAGCAGAAATTAAATATCCTTTAGGGTTTGTCGGCAGGCTCATCGCAGTTGCCTTCATCTTAACGGTGCTCTGAACTTTCCCTAGAAGGATCCGTCACAAACTTCTTCATCTCGGAGATGATCCAAATCTTCTTTGGCCCCGGGGGTCAACTCGCATAATTCGTCTTCATCTTGACGACAATTGAGAGATCCCTTTTGCAGATATTTAATTGCAGCTTAGGTGATTGAGGAGATATGGAGATTGAATGGATTTTTCTATATCACCCAGAATATTTCGATTGCTTTATTTCCCAAGAATGATCTTTAAAAATGTGCCATTGACTGCGATCATTACCGATCACTTATGGCTTTGCAACAACATTGAATTTTCTTTGCTAGCCATATCGAGGATTTATTCTTCATCCTTTTGGTTGGCCGATTGAAAGATTTTGAATTTTGAATCCCTCTTCGCAAAAGCTTTGTCCTTTCGGAAGTAATACTGAAGGTATTCTGAAGTAATGTTTTTTTTTTGTGTAAAGATTTTGAAATCAACAAATATTTAATGACAAATTGGCAAAATTTTCTTGAAATCCTTTGTGAAAGCCAGCATTTGAAGCACGACTCAACGCATCCATGACAAAAAATTTCTTCTCATTTCCCCAAAGGAGAAGATTCAAAAATTGGAAATAGGATTTACTCCTCTCTTTTCTGAAGAGGAGGTGTTTTCAAAACGAACTTTCGAAGAGAAATTAAGCTTTCGTCAAAACTTCCTAACCTTAGGCTTCTCTTATGGAAAGGGGGCCGGTAATGGTGAGGTCGATGAATTGGTCATGAAGGAGCAAGTCCATCACACTCTCTCTGAAAAGAGGGTCCTCCATGATGAAATGGCCTAGTATGAAATTGTGGTCACAAGGAAAGCAAACTTCCGTCGAAGCTCTCCCTGAACTAAGGGTTCCTTGTATGAAATTGGAATTTTGTTTTGCAAAAGGTTCACATAGACACGAGTCCCTTCAAACTCTCCCTAAAAAGGGGCTAGGTGAACAAAGGATAGCATGCAAAAAGAATGAGCTCCCTTGAACTCTCCCTGTACAAAGGGTCTCTCGCAAGAGGAAATGATTGAAATTAGTATAGGTGACCAAAAGGGATTGGAAATTGAAATTTTGAAATTGGAAATTGGAAATTTGGAATTTGGAATTTGGAAATTGATATTTAGAAATTGGAAATTGATTGACCCGAAGGTCGAAATTGGAATTGATTGACCCAAAGGTCGAATTTGGAAATTTGGAAATTGGAAATTTGGAATTTGGAAATTTGGAAATTTGGAAATTGGAATTTAGAATTTAGAATTTAGAAATTAGAAATTAGAAATTGGAAATTGGAAATTGGAAATTGGAAATTGGAAATTGGAAATTGGAAATTGGAAATTGGAAATTGGAAATTGGAAATTGGAAATTGGAAATTGGAAATTGGAAATTGAATGACCCAAAGGTCGAAATTAAAGATTTGGAAATTGGGTGGCTCGAGGGCCGAAATTGGTAATTGGATGGCCCGAGGGCCGAAATTGGCAATTGGATGGCTCGAGGGCCGACATTGGTGATTTGATCGACCCGAAGGTCAAAATTGGGATTAGAAATTGAAAAATTGGAAATTGAAAATTGGATGACCTGGAAGTCGAAATTGAAAATTGGTTTATTGGGAACAATATCGGTTCAATAGGAATTCAACCTAAGAACAACATTGGTTATATTGAGAATGACATTGGTTCACTGGGAACGACATGGGTTTAATAGGGATTCAGCCTAAGAACAACATTGGTTATATTGAGAATGACATTGGTTCACTGGGAACGACATGGGTTCAATAGGGATTCTGCCTAAGAACAATATTGGTTATATTGAGAACGACATTGGTTCACTGGGAACGACATGGGTTCAATAGGGGAATCAGCCTAATGTAAACACCCCAAATTTTCACTCACCTCCCTGACATTTCTACCCAGCATCATCATTCACCTCCCCGGAAATCGCCAAAGGGAAAAATGGTCATTTTCTGAGCCTGGACCTTACATAAGTCTAAATTGCATCTGCAACTCTCAAAATTTCTCTATTTTTGGCTCAGATGTTCAAAATTTTACTCCTGACAGGAGACGAGAATCTCCAAAGCCCGGTTCAAGATTACATTTCATAAGACATGTCATTGCATAGCATTGCATGAGCATTTCATATCACTTTATTGCACAGCATGTCATTTCGAGGTCCAGAACTCTCGATTTCAAAAATTTCAA
This sequence comes from Nuphar pumila, assembly GCF_984573655.1. Classification (NCBI taxonomy): domain Eukaryota; kingdom Viridiplantae; phylum Streptophyta; class Magnoliopsida; order Nymphaeales; family Nymphaeaceae; genus Nuphar; species Nuphar pumila. The sequence goes on along the minus strand of NC_143264.1, from coordinate 57,923,258 downwards.
TCCAGATTTGAATTTCAACTCTTTTTAAAATCAATTTCAAAACCCTGGGTCTTCAAAATTATCAATTCTTCTCATTTTACCCCCAGGACTCTGAATTTCAAAATATTTTATCAAGAAAACAATCTGGATAATTTTCAATAAATTTCATCTCAGATTTTGCCCTTTTGTCAATATCTTCCTTTTACAAAATCACCCTACAGGGGCCATCTCTTTTCAAAATTTCTGTTTTGCCAATTAGTCTAGATTTTATGAAAATTCCAAAAAAAGGATTTACTGTCTTGTCCTTATTTCAATAAAGAAGCAATGTGGGACCCACATTGAGGTGATGTCACATAGGCTTTTCTTTTGAAAAACCTTAATTTTGAAAAACCCAAAAATATAGGAGCCTTGTCCCTGGATTGGCACCACTGGACCTTTTTCTCTCTCCTCCCATTTACCTGCCAAGTGTCAGCGTGGGGTTCACCTAGAGGTGGTGCCACATGTCATTTTCTCTCTCCTTCCATCCTCCGACACGTGTTAGTGTGGGGCCACCTTAAGATGTCGCCACATGTCATTAGACATCCTCTTCATTCCATGCCACGTGTCAGTGTCCACCATCTTCACCCTGTGCCACGTGTCATTCCAAGGTCACCCTGAGATGCCACGTGTCATGTGCTTCCTTGTCCAGAAAAAGTAGAGTTGTCTCCTTCTGAGGTGGCGCCATCTGAGGTATTCTCTCCTGCAGCAGACACGTGTCATTCTCTGCTCTTCTTAGAAAAAGCAAGTGACACATGTCACTCTCTGCTTTTCTCAGAAAAAGCAAGTGACACATGTCACCCTCTGCTTTTCTCAAAAAAAGCAAGGGACATGTGTCTCTTTCTGATTTCTTCAGAAAAAGCAAGTGACACATGTCACTTTCTGCCTCCTTCAGAAAAAGCAACAATTCAAATATTCAAACTCCAGGCTGAGGTGGCACAAATCCTGAAGTCTCCTCCCTAAATGCATTTTTTTGAGATGGTGCCACATGTCCCTTTCCCTCCTTTTCCTCTATCTTGCCACATGTCATTGTAGGAGCCACCCTGAGGTGGCGCCACATGGCCACCCTCTATTCTTCCAGAGCCAACCTAATTTAAAATTCAAATGCCTCCTGAGGTGGAGCCATTTGAGAAGACTCCTCCAGCCTGCTGACACTTGTCAAAAGCAGAACCATCCTTAACTGCCACATGTTCAAACCTCCCTGCATCAGAAAAAGTAGAAACAACTCCCCTCTGAGGTGGTGCATTCTGCTTCTTCTGTTCCTGTTCTCTTGCCACATGGCAGTATGGAGCCACCCTGAGGTGGCGCCACATGTCAGCCTCTGCTCTCTCCAGAAAAAGCATAAATTTGAATATTTAAACTCCTTAGAGGTGGCGCCACATGGCACTCTCCCCTCCTTCCAGCTTTAAACCTCAAACCCCCTTTTGAGGTGGCGCCATTCTAGAGCTCCCACTTGGCTTCATTTTTTATTTTTATTTTATTTAAAATCAAAGTAGCCCACCATGAGGTGGCGCCACATGAGGGATCCCTGTAAAAAGAAAACTTTGAATTTCAAACCCCAGGTAGCACCCTCTGAGGTGGCGCCATTTGAGAGACTCCTGCAGAGAAAATCAAGCTACATTTTGAAAATTTCCAAGAAAATCCCCTACTGAGGTGTCTCACCCACAAAATTCTCATTTTTATTTTCTCAAAAATCAAAATGGCATGCCCTGAGATGGTGCCACATGGAAGGTCCAGATTCACTGTGTTTGAATTTTGAAAATCTCCAAAATTTCTACAAATACCCTAGCCCACGCCCAGCTCAGGAGAGCCCTGTTTGAGAACTGAACTTCACTTCATAATTCCATTTTTTTTCTTTCTTGGTTTCCTCTGGATTCACGCCCGTCTGAATCCCATTATCGAGGTAGCCGCTCATTTAGGGAGTTCCAAAACCGCAGGAGAACACAAGGTAAGCCCCTATTCCAATCGATTTTATCATGATTTGATTCGTGTTTTTGTTTGAAGAAAGAGCTCATCCGAGGGATGGATCGAGCTATTCTCATAAAACGGCATATATCAAAAATATTTCTAATGCTTTCTTGATTAGAGTTCATGCATTCCATCATGTTCATGCATTAAAATAGGTTATATTTACATTTTATTTCATTTAAATATCATGTTCCATGAATTTATTTAATATTTCATGCATTCAGCTTCATTTAGGTAACTCTTTGTTTTTGGCAGTCAGTCCACATGTCATTTCATGCATTTAGTTTTCATTAAAATTTCTGATAAAATCATAGTATTTTCCGTTAAGTGTCCCCAACAATCTGCCAAAAATTCGGAATGAGTTGAATTTTTTTACTGTAGTAAAATTCAAAATGGTAGGTCGGGTTTTGTTACCCAAGATACGTTTTGAAAATTTACTTCCGACTTATAAAATCGAGATCGCTCTCATATGAGGTCCGCTTTTAGATCAGAAAAATGTTCTGAACGCGGGATGATGTCTAGTATTTACTATGATTTTCTCAGATGTTTTTAAATTTTTGTGACATCTTAAAAAAATCCAAGAATTCAGGACACGTGTTAGAGCCTGATTTGGGTCTATAAGATTTTTGATCGACTTAAGTCGATGGGTTCTCCTTGAGTATTGCTCAAAATCCAAATTTTTAAAAAATGAATGTCATGTTCGGGATGTCCTCTATTTGAATCTGAAAGCTAATGATTTTTAGAACAGTATTAATATCTGTGTCGGATTTTTCTTGTCAGTCTCATGTTTTGTCATATTCGTCTGCTCTGTTGATTTAGGCATAAAAAGTCATGTTTTTATCTCTGTTTCTGTTGATTAAATGCCGAAATCATAAAAATAAAAGTTGTTTCTGTGTGTGTCGTTAGTTTCTCTGTCAAATATCAGAAATTTATATGGTGATATGCTATTTGTTTATGCAATTGTACATCGGATCAGATTGATTTTGCCTCCGTCAGAGCCAAATTCTTGTTACCAAACTCACCGTAGTTCAAATCCCGAGGCTGTAAAATACAAAATTTCTTATTTTCATGTCATTTAGCAGTATGCAAAATATCATATGTTTCTATGGTGTAATTCTTGTATTACTGCATTAAGTGTTGCATTTGGTTCGGGTCCGTAGGCGAAATTCGCCCTTTGTAGGATTTTCTTTAAACTTTTTGTATCTAAACCATGTTATTTCATGAGTTTTAACATTCTAGGATGTTTATAAGAATAGGTAGATGTTCCATACCGAATTTGACAGCATTTGGAATTCATTTGAGGCTCGGTTTAGCCATATCATCAAAACAGGGCCCCGCGGGACCCTGATCCAAGCGAAAATCAAGCGAAATTCATTATTTTTGATGAATGATAGCATGTCAAAATTCTGATTTTACAATCCTAAGGTGTTTAGCAGCATGTCATCATGTCTCATTATGCATTTCATCATCATTTGTTTCAATCCGAATTTCAAAATCTCAATTTTACCAAAATTTCCTTCAAAAACCCCTGATTTTAAATGTGTAACCTTAATATTAAGGGTATTTTGGTCATTTTGACCACAATTTCGAATTTCAAACTATTTTCTACTGAAGTTCTTGCATTTACATCATTTCAAATATCAATAAAGCATGAAAATAGGGTTTATATCCAATTAAGTTCAATAATTTCAGAATATTATTGGAAAATGTTGGAAAACCCCACATATTTGAACTAACTCCATTTCAAGCTTGGTAGGGACATTCAAAGGAAGGAGTTGAAGTCTGCAATTTCTTTTTATTTCATTTACTTAGTGATGTAATAATGTAAATTTTGGAATAAGAGATTTAATTTTCTGCTTAGACTAGGATGCATATCATATAGTTTAAATTCCTACAATATCCTGTTTATATGATTCATGCATTTTATTTCAAAAGCACTATGGATGTACATGAATGGCACGTGCACCAACTCTTAGGGAGTTGATGAACTTGGTGGAGTCCATATTTACGGCCCTAGTCGGAATATGGACGAGACCCAGATCCATTATCTTTCTACCAGTTACACTGAGCCTACACTCTTAGGCTATCTTAAAATGCACATCATATTTCCAATTTTGCAAAGTATTGTGCATTAAATCAATTAAGTTCTGAACATGTTCATGGCCACAGTCAGAATATGTGAAGGATTTATTTTGACTTAATACACATTTTTCCAATAAATTTCTCAGAAAATCTTTTCAAAGTGCATTCATTCACTCATATCATTTGCATCGGGAAATCATTGGTTTTCCCATGATTTTCTTAAGAAAATTTCATTCTCAAGAAATCAATTTCTCAAGAAACTCTGAGGATTTTTCAAAATTGGTCTTCCCAAGTCAAGTTTTTTCCACTTTTTCCATGGAAAAGGTTATTTTCTCAAGATTTTTAAAAGAAGCCTCTCACCTTTCTCAAAGATCAAAATCAATTTCCAAGTGTTTCAAGGCTAAGATTCTCAAGATTTCAGTTTCCCGAGTTTCAATTTTCCTTCCCCAAACGGGTTTTCCAATGAATTTCAATCATTTTCCAAAGAGAGCTTTCAAAACTTGAAGCTTTTCCTGACAAGCATTTTCCCTTCAAATATTTACCCTTTTCTCAAGAATTCTTTCCATTTTCTCAGGATTTTCATCCATTCATGATTTTCCCACACCTTTATGAACTTTCTCGTGATTTCAAAACCCCTTTCATCTGAGTTTCCTGAGAAATTGACTTTCCCTGAGAAATATCTTTCAACTCCAAATGTTTCCTAAGCATACATCATGTTTTTCCTACTTCCATTTTCCAAAATCTCATAGCACATGCCTGAATTCTCTGTGCATTTAGGGTAGAACACAATTTCGATAATTTCACTAAGTCAAGCACAATTTTGGTCCTTGGTTCAATTACCCCTGTTAAAGGCAGCAGGAACGGTTAAACCTCGTACCGACAGGTCGAGCCCCATCCCATGGATTTTCCCGCAATTTTCAAAACGGATGCGAGTATTTCAAAACAAATTTCCAAAATCTAGTCAAGTTTGACTCGCGAAAAAGGTTTCCCCTCTCTCCCGCAGGGAAGGGAAATCAAATTTCGCGATGATAACACCTAAGAACTATCAATTCCATAGGAATTTAACATGGGGATCACATCGGTTCAACAGAGGTTCGACCTACGAACTATCAATTCCATAGGGATTTAACCTAAGGACCATAGTTTAAGAAGACAGGATTCAACTTGTGAGCTTTGAATGGATCATGTGCTAAACTGGGTTTGAGGGAAGATTCAAATCAGAATTCAAATCTTCAAGGAAAACTAAATGAATTGGGTTTTGAAAGAAAATTCGAGTCGGAACTTGGATCTTCTAGACCAATTACTAAATTGCAGAAAAGTTTGAGTAGGAGTTCAAACCTTTAAAGGAAAGCCAAGCGAATTGGATTTGGAAGAAAATTTGAGTCAGAACTCTAATTTTCTAGACCTATTCCAGGCATTTGAATTGGATTTGGAAGAAAATTTGAGTCGAAACTCTAATTTTCTAGACCAATTCTAGGACATTTGAATTGGATTTGGAAGAAAATTCGAGTCAGAACTCTAATCTTCTAGACCAAATCTAGGACATTTGAATTGGATTTGGAAGAAAATTTGAGTTGGAACTCTAATTTTCTAGACCAATTCAGAAGGGAAAGAAATTTGAGTTGAAACTCGAATTCCGAAGGAAAGAAAATTTGAGTCGAAACTCAAATCCCGCAAGAAGATTAGACCAGTATGGATTAGGTTTGAAAACATTAATCAGTAAACCAGATTTAGAAAGTTTGACCGATAAAAATTGAATTTTGAAAGATGTACCAGTGTGAATACCGAATTTTGGAAATGAACCAGTATAAGTACTGGATTTTGAAAATGGATCAGTACAAATATTGTTTTTCGAAGAATTACCAGCACGAACACTAGATTTTGAAGATTTACCAGCACGAACACTGGATTTAGAAAATTTTACCAGCACGAACACTGGATTTTTGAAAATTTACCCAACTGATTCTGATGAGAAATTTTCAATCTTTATCCTCACGATAACTTAGACAACTGTCGGGGTTTCAGGATTTATCCCTTATCTTGAATGGGTAGTTCAGGTTTATCCCTTAACCTGAAGGGGAAGTTTGATGCAAATGCAAATTGATGCATATGAATGCAGATGAATGCGAATGAATGCATGCAAATGAAAATGAATGCAAATGCTGTAAATGGGTGCACATGTGTGCAAAATGAGAGATTTGTGTGATCCCGCCTACATACAGGACGTTTTGAAGACAATTTTTAAAATAATGCCCCAGTGTAACTGGAAAAGAAGAATTTGACCATTATTGAAGAAAATATATTGAGGAATTACAAAGAACAGGATAGAAGATTTAAGTATAGAAAATTTTCAAATGTTGAGCATTGATGGGGTCTAATAATTCCACATCATCAGCATTGATGAGCATATATGAATTGTGGGGTAATGCCTCCTTGACAACATAGGGACCTTCCTAATTTGGTGACCACTTGCCACCTGGGCGGTGCTTGAAATAAGCCATGGATCTGAGCACTAGATCATTGACTCAGAATTTCCTTTCAATGACAAATTTTGCATATTGTCTGGATATCCTCTGCCGATATGATTGAGTGTGCTTTGCTGCTCGGAGCCTTCTTTCATCGAGCAAATCAAGTCGTACTAGCCATTGTTGCTGATACTGATCAATAGGTAATTCTAGAAGTGATGCAAATTTTAGAGCAGGTTTCTGAACATATAGAGGTAGTACTACTTTAGTTCCGTAGACAAGTTCTGATAGAGTAGCATTAGTTGGAGTTCGAATGGTGGTTCTGTATGCTCATAATGCATCATGGATTTTCTCATGCCAGTCACGGCCTGTTTCCAAAGTTCGCTCAAGGATTCTAATCAGAATTTTATTGGTGGCCTCTGCCTGACCATTCCTTTGAGGATAATAGGGAGCGGAGAAATGATGCGATGTCCTTATTCTCTTTTTCTTGAAATGACTGTCATTGCCCAACACGATATTGTGCGGTATGCCGAAACGACAAAAAAAATTCTTGTGGATGAATGAGACCACATGTCAACCTTCGATTGTGCGTAGAGTGACTGCTTCTACCCATTTAGTAAAATATTTTGTTGCGGCAAGAAAATATTTGTGGCCATTTGAAGTAGAAGGGGTAATGGGGCCTACAACATTGAAAGCCCACATAGAAAATGGCCATGGCGAGACAACGGATTGCAAGTATGTCGCTGGCGCATGAATGGAAGGTGCATGCATTTGACATTGAACGCACTTCTTCACAAAATGATAACAATCTTGTTGCATAGTTCTCCAATAATATCCTGCTCGAATGATTTGTTTGACAAGAGTTTGGTAGCCAACATGACCACCGCAAATGCCTTCATGTGCTTCTTGCACAACTTCTTTGGCTTCATCTTCGTCTAAGCATCTGGAATATTCAGAACTGAATCCACAATGATAGAGGACATCGGCGAGAATAAAATATCGGGTAGACACGCGCCAAATCGCTCGTTACTCTTGCCAGTGATATTCTGAGAGAAGGAGACAGATGTCTTCACCTTGATGGGAGTCTTTCCGAGATTGTCTTCAGCTTGCTCAGACATCCTACTGATCATCATTTTCTTGAACATCTGATATGCAGCAGGATCACTGTCATCCCTATCATTCGAAATTTATCTTCTGGCAGATCTTGGAGAATACATTTCTTCTTGCTTGCTTCTAAAATCACTAATGCACTGACACAATGGTGTCTTCTTGCTTGATCTGATTTGAACCACTTGAGAATACTGATGCTCTCTACAGAATGAGATAGATGATTAAATTTTGATGATAAAGATTTATGATAGAAATGAATATATGAAAAATATTTGATGAGAATTTGGTAGATAATTGAAAGAGTATCCCATTACTAGGGATTGAGTCATCGTTGGGATTACGACAATTGCGTTGTCATTCCTTTGCAAAGAAAATAAACAACTGAAAATTATGCCTTGTTACCTAGGCGAGGTCGTCACACCAAGAATTGAAGAATTTGCAAGATTTTTATTTATTGAAAGGAAAACATGATTGTATCAATAATAAACTTGGGAAAGAGGGGGCGAACAGACAATTTGCCACCACTCTTTATAACTAGCAGAGACACGAGGGCCGGAAAAAAGTGGAAGAGTAACAAAAGAGTCTCAGCCATATCTGGCAGAATGGTATGTTCCGCACCACTGCGCTGATGTAAGGTCGAATTCTGACACGACTCCTGATAGCAACCGCATCTCTATGTGCTTCTGTCTCTGAGAAAACTTTCGAACACACCGCTCTGGATGATAGTAGGTATAAAAGAATGGACCAAGCAGCTTGAATCTCTTGCCATATGCATAGGTGTATCTGAGAGGCGATAATTCTTGATCAAAATAGTCCCATACCACATCTTCTTCTTGCAGATAATCAATCAGGAACCGATATCACGCAACTGAAAGTAGCTCCTTGTCGTTGTATCTGAACAAACTCGCTCTAGTCGGCACATGCTGAAGAAACCAAGACTGAAGAGCATAGGTACATCTCTCGACTAAGATGGACTCTCCCATTATGAAGTGGGTCAGTCCTCTGTATAAAAAAGCAAGTGCGGCCATGGCTATCGAGAGACTGTCGACTTCCCCATCTTCTCAAAAGCTGTACTATTCTGACATCCACATAATTTTGCCCGTCTGGAAAGAAGGCGAGTCCCACAATACATAGAACCATCTCATGTTGAATTCTCTCTCGAGTTGTTCTGGACAACGAGCTGACTTCTGCGAATTCTCTATACTGCCGGTAGATCTTGATCAGACCCACGTACTCATTCCTGTTTTCTTCAATCAGTGGCCAAGACTTACGCCCTGTCATGCGAGCCACGGCATCTTTAGGGTCCAGACCCTTGACATTGATTAGAAAGTGTTGCTCTAACGAATCTCCAGGTTGACCGGCTGGCTCAGGCAGTCCCATGATTTCTGAAAATTCATCCATCAATAATGTCATCTCGCCCCACGGGAACCAGAACGTGCAAGTGTGCAGATTCCACCGCTCTGCCAGTGCATGAATCAGATTGTCGTTGACTGTCAACTTTCCCACTGCAGATGCCAATTCCAACCCCCAATCCCTCTAGTGGTCCGGAAACATACGGAAGAAGTTTTTGAACCAGACATAGTACCACCGGGGGAAGAAGGGTCCGGTGCTGAGAGCTCGATGCTCGGGAAGACTTTGTCGCACCTCGTAGGAGATGTGACCCTCAGGAAAAATGGAGTCGAGTTGACTAGATGCCATTGGACTGAAAGATAGGAAAATTGGAATTTAACATTGAGAAAAATACATGAATTTTGAAAATTGCAGGCAGGATAAAATAAAAGCTAGAAATTTGAAGTCCAGAGGAACGAAAGAATGGAAAATCTCCTCGAGTTTTGAAGAAAAGGTGGATAATTTAAAAAAATCATCCAGGTTTTTTGAGAAAAATGAGATATTTCACAAAAGATGGAAAATGAGGTGTTTTGAAAAATTGTCTGATATTTTGGAAAAATATAAGAAAATAAGATGAAAATGAATATCATACATTCAATCACAAACAGTTATGCACATACAACATTCCCTAAGAAGCTGACTCTAAATGCATCAATTTTGAAAGAGCTTTAGGACCCTAATCCTGACTCTAGGCTCAGATCAATTGTGTCCAATCATGGTATGCCGATATACTCGAGTCGAGGCTCGATGTACGTGGTATAAAAATCCATCTCCACTTCTAGGCTTGTGTTTTCCCAACATCCTTGAGCGCCTGCCGATATACGTTGGACTATGGCCCTTGGTACGTGGCAGGGGGGCGTTAGCCCAAATAAGTGGCCCAGTTGTGAGGCTCTGTCCCGAACTATGGTTCTGGAAGAGAGCCCAGCAACGTGAAGACCGGGTAGACATAGGTGGGGTGGTTTTTGAAAACATGAGCACATGCAAGCAAACAGAGGGCTCTAAAACCTAAAGAGATAGAAATTTTTTTTTGAAGAAGCAAACATTGTTTTCATACAAATCCTACATTGAGGAGTGTTGTATGTAAGACCTAAGTCTATGTGAACATGCATAATTCTCCTTAATTGGTCCTACCAAACAATACCTAGTCTATATGCAATTCATGTCAGTTGGGTTCAAGCCTAGGCTCCAAGGTTCACATGATATCGGAAAACAAAGCTGACATTCCATAGAACACGATTTTGATAATTGAGCTAAGTTAAAGCACATAATTGATCAGACGAAGACAGGTCCCATCACGGTCGCCAAACCTGTTATCATCGCAAAATTTTTCCCCTCCCTTGCGAGAGAGAAATGAATTTTGCGAGTCAAACTCGACCAAAGTTTTGAAAATTGTTTTGAAAATTAACTCGCCTCCATTTTGAAAATTTGTGGGAAAATTCCATGGAATGGGATCCGCCTGTCGGTACGAGGTTCAACCGTTCCTGTCGCCTTTACCAGGGGTAATTGAACCAAGGATCAATTACGTGCTTTAACTTGACTCAAATATCTAATTATGCTCTATTTTTTCTAGAATGCACAAAGAATCAAGCTTGTGCTATGAAATTTTGAAAATAATGCAAGTTTGAGAAACATGATGTTTGCTTTGGAAAATTGAAATATCCTGGAAAAATGATTGAAAAAGTACTTGAAATTGAGATTTCTGGGAAAATCATTGAAGTTCATTGGAAATCAGAAATTTGCATTGGAAAGTGATTTCTCAGGAAAACTTGAACTTTGGAAAATCGATTTTGAGATTTGGAATTGCTTTTCTGAGAAAATGGATTTGAGAATCTTGAGAAAATCAGAAAATTCATTGGAAAATAATTTTTGAAATGGAAAATGGATTCTCAAGAAAATGGGAACTCTGAGAAAATTGATTTCTGAAAACTTGGGATTTTGAAATTTGAGAATTTTAAAACATTGGAAAATCTTGGTTTGAACTTAGGAAATGCTTTGAAATCGCATTTGAAAATTTAGAATTCTGAGAAAATCTAATCCTGAGAAACTTGGAAATTCTTTAGAAAAGTGATTTTTTTTTAAATTGAATCTGGAAAATGAGTTTGAAAATAATGCAATTTGAATGATGTGAATGAATGAATATGAATTTGAAAAGGAATTTCAATTGAGGAATTGAGAAAAACTTTTGAAGTTTTGAGAAATGCAGTGCATTTTTTAAGTTAGCCTAAGAGTGTAGGCTGAATGTGGCTAATACGAAGATCATAAATCTTGGTTTTCTTTATATTCTGACTATGGCCAAAAATACGAATCCCACCGAGTTTATAAACTCCATAAGAGTTTGTGCACGTGTCATTCATGTCAACCATAGTGAATTTGAAATAATGTGCATGAATGATACATCACATATTGAAATTTGCAGAAATTAAACTATATGCAATGCAGTCCTATTCTAAGCAGAAAATGTAACTCTTATTCCAAATATTACATTGCTTTTCTTTTACATTGAATTGAAATAAAAAAATAAAACTAAGTCTTCTTCTTGAATATTCCTGCAAAACTGGAAAACAAGGTTAGCACAAAAATATAGGTTTTTCTGAATTTATACAAAAATATGAGAAATTATCAGATATTATTCAGGTATAAACCCAAACTCATAACCCCTTTGATATAAACATGATAAATAATGAATGAATTTTGAAAATAAACTTGAAAATCCGAAATTGGGGTCAAAATGACCAAAATACCCCTGATGACCTTGAAATCAGAGTTTTCTGAAAGAAATTTTATAAATTTTGGAAATCAAATGAAACAAATCAAATACAACATGATGAAATATGATGATATTCATAAAAACTTATGAAATTTAAGATTGAAATTTCGAAATTTAGGTCAAAATGACCAAAATACCCCCGATAATAAGACTATGGCCTTGAAACCAAGGTTTTCTGAAATAAATTTTGCAAAAATGGAAAATGTGAAATGCAAATGACATTGAAATTAACCCTAATATGATTATACATGCTCATGTACATGATAAAAACCCTAAAATGGTGAAAATATCATAAAATATCAAATTTCACCTGATTTTCGCTTGATTTTGGCTTCTGAATTTAAAGATAAACTAAAACATAGAGCAAATGAACTTGGAATTAAGCCAAATTTGGCATGGACACCTAAAATAACCCTAAAAACAGAATGGATCTCGAAAATCTATTTTTTTTGTATTTCTAAATATGGAAAGTCAAATAAAAACCCTAAATTTTATGATTTTTTCCTAAAATATTGATTCTAAAGGGGATTTTGGATATCAAACTTCCATAAAAAATTCCCAAATTTTATGTAATGACAGAGGACAGTAAGGCAAGGATTTTTTCCTTTTACACTTTTTGTTTTTAACCTATGGTCGGAGCTGTGGCTCTCTGGAAAGTTGGATCGAAATCCGGCGACTCTAGGATTTAGGGGAAACATACAGGTTTCAGTAGAAAATGTGGGAAAAATAATAGACAGATGTGAAAATGGCTGAATTTGTGGGAAAATGTCTCTGACAAACATAGGAAGATTTATTATTTTTACAACATTGGAATTTGGGTTACGTTTTGGAAATTATCATACTGTTATTAGAGACCTAAATCTATGGAATTTTGGGATATTGAAATTTGTTAGATAGAAACAAATGTTTTGAGAAAAATAATGCAATAGTTCCAAAAATCCCCAAATTTTGAGAAATGACTGGAAAAGGGGTTAGGAACAACTTTCATGTTAAAAGTTTTTGCAGTTGGGCTACGGATTGGGTGGACTCGGTGTATTAGAACCTGTCTATACCCTGCCGAAGGAAAATCGAGATTTTCTGAGAGAGCTGGAAAATCCGATTTTTGACAGAGGTCAAAACTAATTGGAAAAACTTCAAAATTTTTAGATCATCAGTAGATTCAATTATGAATCCACTGTGATTTTTGAAGAGCAATCCGAATCTCACACAAGGGTGGTACCAGAGGTTTTTGTCTGCTAAAGCGCAAACGGGAAGTTCAAAAAGACAGAAAACCCGATGTCGAGTTTGATCGGTTTAGAAGGGTTCCAAAACCCGAATAGATTCAAGTTTTTGGCATGATGTCGCAGACAAAACAACATAACTATAATAAAAATTTTAGAATTTGTACAAAATAATTTCTGCAAGAAATGGCGACTAAACCAGACGCCTAAGACGAAACATGATAAACTACCAATATAAACTGAATTAAATAACAAGAAATAAAAAAATGAAATTAACTACAATATACAGAACGTAAAATGCATTTAAACATAGAAGAAAACATGAAAAACTCGGGGGGTATGAATCATATCCATTCTTATTTTTGTGGCTACGAGAAGGGAAGATCCAGTTTATTGATTGGACGGATTCTTCTCTTTCAATAGCAAACCTATGAAATACATATATTAAAAAAAATGAAAAACAGATGTACAGCATATAACGAATACTTTGAATATGAGGGATCTTACCTTGACTTGGGTAGGGATGCTGCTGTGTTGCCAAGAAGGGTGGATGCACCGGTGGGGAAGATGATGGACCTTGGCGGAGCTGGAGCCGTTGATGGAGTTGGAGATGATGGACCAGCTGGTGTCTTGTGTGGTGGCTGCAGCTGCTACAGAGGGAGAAGTAGGAGGTGGCTGCCAAAAGTTGGTGACTGTTGTGGCTGCAGCATCCAAGGGGAGGGAAGGAGAGAGTTCAAGGGAGAGAGAGATGGGAAGAGGCAGCCGTAGGTTTTTTTGTGCTTCTTTTTTTTTTTTGGTTAAAACAAAACTTATGTCCTTAATGAGAGTGGACTTAGTGTTTTAGAGGGGATAATGAAAGAGAGGGGAATGAGTTTACGTGAATGGCTGGAGAAGGAAGAAAGAGGAAGGAAAAGAAGGGAAGGGAAGAAGGAAAGAAAGAAGAAGAAGAAAAGGAAGAGAAAAGGAAAGAAAGGAAGAAGAAAGGGAAAGAGAAAGGGAAAAATAAAAATGAAAGAAAGGAAGGGAGAGGTGGCTGGAGGTTTGGGCGGCCACCTCGTGGGTCTCACCTCACAAAATAAAATAAATAAATAAATAAAATAAAAACAAACAAATAAAAAAAATTGAAAAGAAACACATCTTTTTTTTAATAAAAGGGGAATGTATATGGATGGGACATCTCAGAGCAGGTCCAAATTCCAGTTTTGAAATTCATTTTGACGATTTGAGGGGTAAAATAGTCTTTTTAGAAAATTTCTGAACGAAACGAACTATTTTTGGCAGTTTTTGAAACGAGCTTGGATTTTGAAATTCAATACCCCATTGAAAAACAAATTCAGTGTAGAACTTGAAAATTTAATTTTGAAAGAAATCCAGATTGTTTTTCTCAATAAAATACTTCCAAATTTATTTTCAGACGAAACGAGCTATTTTTGGTAGTTTTTGAAACGAGCTCGGATTTTGAAGTTCAATACCCTGTTGCGAAGCAAATTCAGTGTAGAATTTGAAAATTTAATTTTGAAAGAAATCCAGATTGTTTTTCTTGAGAAAATACTTCCAAATTTAGACTCTCGGGGGTAAAAATGTCAATTTTTAGAAATTCGAGGTTTGAAATTGATTTCTAAAAACTTTTAAAACTCAATCTGGATTGAAATTTATAAAACTGGAGTTCTGGACTTCGAAAATGAAATGAAATGTGATGAAATGTTATGAAATGCTGAGAAATGATATGAAATGATGAGAAATGACATGAAATGACATGCGAAATGCAGACCCTGAATAAAGAATTTTGGATGTCAGACCCCGATTGACACTTGTACCAGTTTAAAAAGCATTAAATTGATAAAATTTGCAAAATAGCTCAAGAAATGGTTTTCGGGACTCTACTAACTCACAGTGATTGAAAATTGGGGTTCGAGCTGGATTGAACTAAGATGAGCTAGATTGAGCTGGGTTTTAGAGTTTTGGAACTCAAATGAACTGACCAGACACTGACTTAACTGACCTTTCCGACTGAATTTCCAAGAAAAACTGTCATTTTTAAAGAAATGGTACAGAATGGTCACTCGAGCGAAGTGAATTACGAACCTAAACTGAGTTTGAGCTAAAACAAAGGTCAGTAATACTGACATGAACTAAAATTAAAGCTCGAACACTAGCTCAACTAACTGAAATCAGCTCAATTTTAGCTGAAAGAGCTGAAACAACCTAAATTGGACTCCTGGACACTTGGAAATGGTTTTGAACTGAAACTGGAGCGCTTGAGCTTCTGGTGAGCTCAAGTTAGACTCTGAGGAACATGACTGACTGGGAATGACTGACTCAGAGACAATTGGCTTGGATTTGAGTGAAAAATGAGCTCATTTCTGAAGAAATGTTCTCATTTTGGCAGAAATGGTCAGAAATGAAAATGACTTGTTTATTGTGAGCTCGAGTGAGCTTGAAATGACTGATATTCTAACTGTTTTAAACTGACTAATGAGCTTGGTTGACTCCGACTGACTGGGGTCCGGGATGACCTAGGGGTAAAATGGTAATTTTCCTAATGAAAATGGGTAAAGTGGTAATTTTTTGAAACTGACTCGAGGTTTGACCCCTACACTGACCTAACAGGGTTGGCACTGCACGAGGAGGGTTGTTTGAGAATGGAGGAGGAAAATTTGGGATGTTTACAGGTAATGACCTGATATCATGCAATAGACTGCTAAATGAAGCCAGAGAGACATCCCTTGGGGAATACATAGAGAATCCCTTCTATGTGCACATATGCTTTGCACAGAAACAAAGTGATTGGTGTACCACCCGAAACTTGCGCACGCATATACATTTCTTTTCAGCTATACTTGTCTGAAGGCAAGCATTCAAAATCATTTGCTCCAGTGGATGGATGGGTGAGTAATGGGATGTAAACAAATAGAATGGAAGAAATTTTCAATGAGGGAAGTGAATGTGATTGGATAGATTTAATAGAGAATGAACACATGCTGATGAAATAACAGTAAAACAACAATATACATGAATGTGAAAGATAGAAAAAAAAAACATAGGAACTGAAATGGGTTTGCATCTTATCAACTGGATCAGTGATGGCTAAATTTCACAACCCATGAAACATCTGTAATACAGGAGGCATTAATACTTTGCTTGAAAGAAACAAATGGAAATCTGGTTTACCAATCATGAATCTACTTTAGTAAAGCATGTTATGGTAGGTACGCAGATTCAAAGAGAAAATGTCAGAGATTGTAATGAGATTCCATGTCTGATGTCTGCTCACTCATTCAACGGATGTGAAAGAGTACAATACCCATATCCGGCGCCATCCCAAAAGAAAATCCTGACCAATGATCTTGCACCAGAGGTTTTGTTATCACGACATAGATAAAACAAGAACAAGGAAATACTGCAAGGTGCGTGATATGAAAGACGCAGGAGAGGCTACATCCAGAAAACATAAAATACTTGATATGATGATCATTCCAACCTACGAATAACACCTTCTGGACCACAGACATGACGTTGCATGTCCATTCATAACATAGGGTAGCTAAAGAACTGCCGCCATATAATGACCATTCGTAATGCCCAGACATTCCATAAAGAAGCCCCTCCCAACGATCAGAGCAACTAAACAATAACGTCATGGATGGGCTAACCCGAGCACTAACAAAGGGGAATTATGGGTTAGATAACCAGCTCCATCAGTATGAAGTTAACATCATAATGTTGTGAACCGACTGACAGTATTTCCAAAAGCAACAACAAACAATTCAAGCAAATGTCATTAAATTGGAATTCACACGGCAATTATCAGAAACAAGATTAGAACTATGAAATAGGCCACAGATTTCTGCTTTGGATGGCGAACATTGTTTGAATCAACATGACCATGGGCATCTGAAATTTGGGCAGATGTTATGTCTGCCCTGGTACTACCACCATATTTTTTTCCATAAAGGAAAGAGGTTTTGTCAACAAGGGTCGATTGATCTCGGCAACAGGGGAATCAATGATTCCAGCATAGTCCCATAAGCAGTTTTATTGAGACCAGGAATTTGCCAAACAACCAAGTTACTTATCCAGATTTAAAGCATAGGAATTGACACATTGAAGCATAAGCTAAAAGGAAAATGAAATTAATAAAAAATCGAGAAAAGATGAACATCGACTTATTCACGATGGATTAAAGAAGATATGGATCGTTATCCCTCCAGACAACTGAAGTGAAAGAGGGGAATGAAAGATACCATAGTAGAAAATGTTGGTAAACAAGCAAACAACATAGAGATAAATCGGATGGCATTAACAGGAGATGTTGTGAAGCATGATGATCAAAAGGTATTCACGCCATATAACAGAAAATTTAAGCAAGGATGTTGAAAGGAAATATAATCAATACGTTAAAACAGGGATCATATAGGAAATTGGAAATTCGGAAGAAGATCAAAACAAAGGCAAAGTTCAGCAGAAAATTTGGATTGGGATTCGGATGAATCCTGTCGGATTATTAAATCCAACAGTCCAAGCCCAAAAATCGTCTCATGAATGAAACATAAACAATAAAAAAAAATATTGAAGCGTGATTGCTCCATTGTTGTTGCACATGGGTGGGTTGATGTTACAAAGGCAACTCAACACCACCAGAAGTGCTTTAATGGAAGTCCAGAACTGAAAACCCAAAAGGAAAGTAAATCAGAGAGGTAGAAGGGAAAGGATGGTTGCTTACCTATAGCCGCAACTTCAAAGCGATCGACTTTCTTTGTTTTGCAGGGATTTCTCAACTATGGCTACAGCGGCTCGAAAGGGGGAAGCTGAAGTTTCTTCGATTTGCCCAGGGAAAGGTTTCAGGGAGAAGGCGATGGGAAAAGGATGGATCAGATGGATGATGGAGGTAATGGATTAACGATCGATGCCCTCCCCTCCTCCAGATGCTTGTTTTTATAGAGGGAGAAGAAGGATCGGGAAGGGAGCAAGACAGTTGGGGATCGGATGGTTGAGGTGAGAGAAGCCGATCGAAGGTCTTTTGCCCTTCGATCCCCTGCGCTCTGGAAGAAACCGTTGGGCACTTTCACCAGGGGTCCCTCCATTTTAGAAATTTACAAAACGATGGTTGTTTTAAAAAGGGTTCTTTCTAAAGGGGGTTTAAGTTAAAAACAGGTTTCAACCGGGGATTCCTACACTATTATTTTTGCATTTTTTTTAAAATTTTTTGTTGTTTTCTTTATGTTTTATATTTTTTTGTGTTTTTGATATAAAAACTTTGAAAATAAAGGGTTTTTAGACTAATTTTGCGAAATTTTAAAGATATTTACAAAAGAAGTGTTTTCTGAGAATTTGGGTTTCAATTTTGAATTTTTTTTCAAAAAATGGGTTTGGACCCAAGATTTTAAGGAAATATTCAAGTTTTGGATCTTGAATCGAGAAATACGGAGCTGGGGATCCAACTCGATACCGGATGGACTGTCTGACCTTTCAAGAATTTATTTTTGGTATTTTTGTAATTTTAATTTAAAAATTGGATAATATGGCTCATAATTGGGTTTTGATAATGGATCCAGATCCGAAATCGAGTCAGATATATAAAATGAATTTAATTTCAGTAAAATATGAGGAATAAACTGAAATTTAGATTTAAAACCGACTCAATTATTCAGAAAATGGAGGCCAGGGGCAAAAGGAGAATATTTAAAAAAATTTAAAAAATTTGGGGTGTTCATATCATCTCAAGCTCATCTGAGCTCACAATGAACAGACCAGTTCCATTTCTGACCATTCCTGCCAAAATGGGATCATTTCTTCAGAAATGAGCTCATTTCTCACTCAAATCCAAGTCAATTGTCTTCGAGTCAGTCATTCCTAGTCAGTCATATTCCTCTGAGTCCAGCTTGAGCTCACTAGGAGTTCAAGTGCTCCAGTTTCAGTTCAAAACCATTTCCAAGTGTCTAGGAGCCCATTTCAGTTTTTTTAGCTGGAATTAAGCTGAGTTCAGCCAGTTGAGCTAGTGTTTGAGCTTCAATTTTAGTTTATCTCAGTATTATTGATCTTTGTCTCAGCTCAAACTCAGCTCTGGTCCGTAATTCACTTCACTCTAGTGACCATTTCTCTAAAAATGACAGCTTTTCTTGACAATTCAGTCCAGGAGTTCAGTTGAGTCAGTGTCTTGTCAATCCAGTCGAGTTCTGAAACTCTAAAACCAAGCTCAATCCAGTTCATTTAAGTTCAAATCAGTTCAAACCCTAATTTTCAGTGTCACTCTAGCCCGATAGATCCCGAAAACCATTTTGTCCAATTTTATCAATTTTAACATTTTTTGAAGTGTTACAAGTGTCAATCAAAGTCCAATATCCAAAATTCTTCATTCAGGATTAGCATTTCGCATGGCATTTCTCATCATTGTCCATCATTTCATAACATTTCATCATATTTCATTTCATTTTTGAGATCCAGAACTCCAGTTTTGAAAATTTCAATCTAGATTGGGTTTTAAAAGTTTTCAGAAATCAATTTCAAACCCTGGGTTTCCAAAAATGACATTTTTACCCCCAAGATTCTAAATTTGGAAATATTTTCCCCTAGAAAACAATCTGGATTTCTTTCAAACTCAAATTTTCAAATTCTAAACTGGATTTGCTTCGCAACGGGGTATGAAATTTCAAATTTTGAGCTCGTTTCAAAAACTGCCAAAAATAGCTCATTTTGTCCAGAAACTTTCTAAAAAGAATATTCTACCCCTATGATCCTCAAAATGAATTTCAAATTTAGAAAGTGAGTCCACTCTGAGATGGCTCCTTCATTTACATCTACATTTTCATTTTAAAAGAAAAAAATAATATATCTTTTTATTTTCTTTGTTTTCTTTTTATTTTATGTTTTTATTTATTTTATTTTTTTTGAGAGGAGGTGGGACCCACCAAGGTGGTCGACCAGCCCCTTCCTCCTTCTTTCCTTTTCTTTCTTCCTTTTCTTTCCTTCTCCTTCTTTCTCTTCTTTCCTTTCTTCTTCTTCTTCTTCTTTCTTCTTCTTCTTTCTTTCCTTTCTTTCTTTCTTCTCTTCCTTCCTTCTTCCCTCCTTTCCTTCTCCCACTTGGTCGACCAGGCCCCTACTTCCTCTTTTTCTTCCCTACTTCTTTCTTCCCTCTTCTTTCCTTTTCTTTCTTTCTTCTTTCTTTCCTTCTTCTTTCCTTCTTCTTTTCCCTCCTTTCTTTCTTTCCCTTTTCCTTGGTCCAGCCTCCTTATTACTCCAGCTCCTTTCTAAATCCCTCAAGCATCACACGCCCAACCTCCCTTAGCCTACTTTCCCCCCCCCCCCCCTCTCTCTCTCTCTCTCTCTCTCTCTCTCTCTCTCTCTCTCTCTCCTGGTCATGATTCCAGCCACCGCCACCTTCAAGCACAAAACTACAGCCATCCTCACCACCAGTGCCTTCCACCTTCCACCTTCCAACACCAGCCTCCAACCTCCTTGAAGCTCCAGCCAACACCTACCCTGAAGCACCACCATCAGTCCAAACTTGGAGTAGTACCACCTGTTTTCATCGCAAAATTTTTACTTTTGCAAGTCAAGCTGACCTTTGAAAAAGTTTTTAAAAATAACTCGCCTCCGTTTTAAAATGCGGGAAAATTCCGAGGAATGGGACTCGCCTGTCGGTACGAGGTTCAACCGTTCCTGGCGCCTTTACCAGGGGTAATTGAACCAAGGATCAAAAGTATGCTTAGCTTTGCTCAACTTGTCTAAATCGTGTTCTATTTCCTAAATGCACAAAGAATCAGGCATGTGCTATGAATTTTCTGAAAATGCAGATTTAAAAACATGATGTTTGCTTCTAAGATTTGAAATACTTGGAAAATTCTTGGAAAAGATGTCACTTGGAAATCATGAATCATGGTGAAAGAATATTTCTGAGGAAAATGAAAATCGATTTCTGAAGGATCCAAATGTTTTGTAAAAATCGATTTCTGAGGAATTTCAAATAACTTTGGAAAAACTTGATTTTTCTGAATTCAAACTTTGAAATTGAATATATAACTTGGAAAATCATGATTTGAACTTTGAAAAATACTTGAAATACCATTTGAAAGCTCAAAGTTTTGAGAAAATCAATTTCTGAGAAAGACTTGGAAAATTTTAAGAAAATCGATTTCTCTGAATTGAAATTGGAATTTGAATTAAGAAAATGATGCAAATTGAATGAATGGATATGAATTTGAAAGACTTGATTTTGAGAAATTGAGAAAATCCTTTTGTATTTTTGAGAAATGCAGTGCATTTTGAAGTTAGCCTAAGAGTGTAGGTTGAATGTGGCTAATACGAAGATAACAAATCTGGGTCTCATTCGTATTCTGACTATGGCCATAAATACGAATTTCATCGAGTTTGTCAAATACATAAGAGCTAGTGCACGTGTCATTTGTTTAGACCATAGTGAATTTGTAAAAAAATGTGCATGAATTGGCATACATAGCAGTTATATATCAAAGTTTAAAACTATATGCAATGCAAATCCTAATCTAAGCAGAAATTGAAATTCTTATTCCAAATTTAATTACACTTTACATCACTAATTGAATTTAAATGACTGAAAATAAAGTCTTCAATGTCCCTGCAAAACTAGAAAACTTGTTAGTGAAGATATGTTGGCTTTTCTAGATTTATCCAGAAATATTTGGAAATTGCTGGATTTTGCTAGACATAAGCCTTTTTCCATGATTACCTGACATGATTAAAAACATAAAAATTAGGGTTTTAGAATTTCGAAATTGAGGTCAAATGACCAAATTACCCCTGATAGCAAGATTATGGCCTTGAAATCAGGGTTTTCTAAAATAAATTTTGGTAAAAACTTGGGATTTATGATTGAAATAAACATAAAATCAAACATGAAACATATTAATATGATTCTAAACATGAAAAAACCCTAAAAACATGAACTTGTACACAAAAATCAAGAAATATCAAAAATATCACAATTTTGGCAGTGTTTTTGGATCTTTCAGGTACCCTATTTTGCAATTTGATCTATTCAAGCATCAAATGAATTTTAAATTTGATAAAAATATACACCTGCACTTGTTATAACCCTAAAATGAGATTGGAATTATAAAATTGTATTTTTGACATTATTCCAATTCAAACATTGAATTAAAACCCTAAAATAAGCTATTTTTACCTGTGTTCACAGACCAGTTCCAATGTTAGACCCGAATTAAGGTTCAAATCACCATAAACATTTTTGAAATTTCAAAGAGCTAAACTAGACATAAAAACATAAACTTCATTTTTTACTGATTGGTAAAAGCATCTCTGGTTAGGGAGAAACACTTCCGTCAATTTGAGCTAAAATACAATGAATCTAACAGGGGCTAAAACATATACTTCGGGTTAAAAATACAGACATAAATACAAACTTAATCAAACATTTCTGAAATTTCAGCATTGAATAGTAAACAGAAAAATAATGAACTTCCTTTTTTACAGATCCTAAATCGGATCTACGGTCTGAGATCTATGATCAACACAAGTCAGATTAGGGTTTTGGTAAACCCTAACGAGTTTTAAATTTTAAATCTATTTCTCTGACAAAGGCAAAATACTAAACAGATGCCAAAAATTATCAAAATTTCACAGTAAATAGTTCACATCAATGGAAATCCACGTCACTTTAAGGATCTTGAATTGGATATCGGATGAGGAAAATAACATAACAGCAAGTTACCTATGAATTTCAATATTGATTCTAAACGACTCAAAATCACGGTTTAATCTTATATTTTTTTGACAAGGTTCCCGAATTCCAAAGCATACGAAATTTTTACAGTAGTTCACTGACATATCTATGTATCACATATTAAAAAATCAGAAATTTACAGTGAGTATTTTAATACAAAATAATATGTTCTTTGCTGATTCAAGCTTAAAACACAGAGGAATTTGATAAAACCTAATAAAGCATGCATTAATCAATGAAAACAATAAAGAAAATATTAAAACAGTAAAATAAAATTGATTTCTATGCTGGGAAACGTGTAATAAACAAGAATAAGTAAAGAAATAAATAAAACACAGGGAATCCATGGCTGGAATTGCTTTTACCCTTGAAACCATGGATTTAATTCATTTAATCAGATAAATCTCATGTTTTCTTGGTTAAGAATATAAAAAAATAATGCAATAATCAATTCTAATGGATTAGAATCATGGAAAACAGCATGGAACAGGGTTAGATCATCTTCTTGAATTGAACTTGAGGTTCTTGAGGTTGAATCCATGGTTAAATCCATGAAAGGGGAGTTTCCATGGTGAAATCTATTGAAAAATCATAAAAAACTAATAAAACAATAATAAAATAATATTAAATAACTCACGTTGGGGCTGCAGCTGAAATGGAAGAAGGTGGAGGTTCTGGAGAGGAGAGAGAAGCCACGAAAATTTGAGAGAGAAAAGAGCCCCCTTTGACCCCCTTTAGGTCCCCTATTAATAGTTTTTTTTTTTGGATTTGTTTAGGAAGAGTTTTGATTTTTTGGACTTTTTTTAATTGTTTTTGATAAACCACATGGGGAGGACTATTTTTTTGGAGAATTCCAACCTAAATGGACTCTAATTAATCCCTAATTAACACCTAATTAAACCCTAGAAAGTCCAAATGTGGCACCACCTAGTATGGACCCACATTTGGTTTTTAAAACTTGAATTTAAAACCTTTAAAAACCAATGGTTTAAAACTTAAATAAAATGGATTTTTAAAATTGATTTTGACTCTTCTAAACTTCTAAAACTAACCAAGGCACTAACTAACCCTAGTTTAACCCTGACTTCTTCAAATGTAGTGCCACCCCGAGTGGGCCCCACTTGAATTTTCAAAAATGATTTTAAAGCTTGAGATTGAAAGGTTTTTCAAAAGAGATTCAAAAGTAGACTTTGAGATTGAAAGTTTTGAAATGGTACAGAGTCTTGACTGAGTTAGAACTCCTCTGGATATGGCGCCAACTGGGTGGGCCCACATCAGGTTTTGATGAAATAAACACTAAAAATAACTTTGAAAAGGGGTTAAAATCAATAATTGAAATTTAGAATCTTTGAAAATAGAGTCTTAAGTAAACTGGAACTCCGGGTTAGAGTCCTGAAATTTTAGGACTCTGAGATTTTGGATTTTAAAAGCCAAACGAAGGAGTTTTTGAAAAGATTTTATCAGAAATGGTGAAACGAGTCAGAAAATACAGTCAAAGTTAGAGTCCTAACTCAACCGAAACTCTGAAATAGAATTCTGAATCAACTAGGACTCTACAAAATAACTTAATTTTTGAAAAACAAATGGAAAAGAGTAAAAATGGAAGAAAAAACAGACTCTACAACAGACTCCTGACTAGATTAGGACTTTGGGATGGAGTCCTGATTGGACTGAAACTCTAGATTTTTTTTGGTATTTTCTGAAAAACAGATAAAAGAACTTGTGAAAACAGTGAAAACAATAACAAATATTGAAATAAAATAGATTTCTGATTCAACTGAGACTCTGGGGACAAAGTCCTAATTGAGCTAGGACTCTCAGATTTTTGGATTTTCTGAGAAAACAAATGAGAGAATTTTGAAAAACAGTTAAAACAGGATGAAATTGAAGTTTTGGTTCAGAGTCTTGATCTGATTAGGACTCTAAGAAAGAGTCCTGATTTGATCAAAACTCTAAGAATTTTGGTTTTCTGATAAGCAAATGATGAAATTTGGGCAAAGCTTTTGAAAACCAGTGAAAATGAAGTATGAAAACCAATTTTGGATAGAGTCCTGATTTGATCAGGACTCTGGGATAAAACCTCAAAATTTTGAAATTCTTTGATAAAAGTGTAACCGTTTTGATAGATGAAAAGATTTTTGAAAGATTCTTTCAAAATTGAAATCAGGACCAGAGTCCTGATCCAATTAGGACTCTCTGAACAGAGTCCTGTTTTGACTAAAACTCTGAGTTTCTGACTCATTTTGAAAGATTTGATTGAAAATAGATTAAATAGTTGTAAAAGATTAGATTCCTAATCTGATTAAAATTGTGAAGAAGAGTCCTGATCCGACTGAACTCTTGAAGAAGAGTCCTGGTCCAACTAAGACTCTGAAATTTTGGCCAAACAGAAGATTTTGAAAGGTTTTCTCTGAAAACAGGTTAAAAGGTAGTGAAAAGTAGAGTTCTGATCCAACTAGACTCTGGAAAAAGAGTCTTGATCCAACTAGGACTCTGAAATTTTTGGAGATTTTTGACAAGTAAAAGAATCCAGAAGCGACACCACCTAAATGGGTCTCATCTGAGAATTGAAATCGGTTGAAAATTGAGTTTAAAACAAATCCAGATTGTTTTCTAAGAAAACATTTCAAAATATAAGGTCTTGGGGGTTGGCAAATGACAGAATGTTGATTAAAAACCTAGGTTTTAAAATTGATTTTAAAAGAAAAGTTTTAAAACCCGAATCTGGATTAAATATTTTGAAAACAGGAGTGCTGGATCTCGAAAATGAGATGTAATGACATGCAATGCAATGAAATGGTATGCCGAATGCATGCAATGATATGCAATGACACATGAAATATATAAACACTGGATGAGGGTGAAAATTTGGGGTGTTTACAGATGCCCCTCTTTGCTACTAAGCCGGTTGTAAGTCGAGCTTAGTGGCAAAGAAAACACACCAAATTTGGACTATATATATAAAAAAAATGCCCCAGTTAGGAGAATCTAACTGGGTGTGAAGGAATTAATTCAGATGATGATGGTAGATACGGAATGGAGAACAAAGAAGAAGATTCACCTCATCGAAATGAGACTCAGGATTATCCCTTAACCTGGATGGGGCGAGAAATGAAATACCTCATCAGAATGAGGCTCAAGTTTAACCCCTTGACCTAATTGGGAAATGAAATACCTCATCAAATGAGGCCCAGGTTTATACCCTTAACCTGATTGGGCGGAAAATGGAATACCTCATCAAATGAGGCCTAGGTTTATACCCTTAACCTGATTGGGCGGAAAATGAAATACCTCATCAAATGAGGCCCAGATTTATACCCTTAACCTGATCGGGAATAGAAATGGTAAGTTGGATGACAAATAAGACGACTTTCTTGAAGAGGAATAAGGCAACTCTTTTGACAGCGCGAAAGATGAATAAGGTGATCCAAAAGAGCAGGGCGATTCTTTCGACAACGCGAAAGATGAATAAGGCGATGGAAGGCAATTCTTTTGACAATGCGAAAGATAAATAAGGCTATCCTTTCGGAGAAAAGGCTAATCTTTTAACAACGCGGAAGATAAATAAGGCGATCCAAAGGAACAAGGTGATTCTTTCGACAACGCGAAAGATGAATAAGGTGATCCAAAGGAACAAGGTGATTCTTTCTACAACGCGAAAGATGAATAAGGTGATCCATAGGAACAAGGCGATGTTTTCGACAATGCGAAAGATGAATAAGGTGATCCATAGAAACAAGGCGATTCTTTCGACAACGCAAAAAATGAATAAGGTGATCCATAGGAACAAGGTGATTCTTTCGACAACGCGAAAGATGAATAAGGTGATTCTTTCGACAACGCGAAAGATGAATAAGGTGATCCATAGGAACAAGGTGATTCTTTCGACAACGCGAAAGATGAATAAGGTTATCCTTTTGGAAAGAAGGCTAATCTTTCAACAACACGAAAGACGACAAAGGCTATCCTTTTGGAGAGAAGGCTAATCTTTCAACAACGCGAAAAATGATAAAGGTTACTCTCTCAAGGAGGCAAAAGGTGATGTCAGAATGTGTCAAGATGGGCATTGAGCTCTTCACTTCATGTCAAGATAGTAAAAAAATATTGCCAAAATGTTAAAAATTGTTTGTTGATTCAAAATACTAAACAATGATGTATATCGGTACGAAAATATTTTCTCTTTTCTACCTAAAGTATTACCTCCAATTGGGCTAACTCTGTAGAATCAAGATTCAAATTCAAATTGCTTACAATTGGCTTTCTTTCAAGGAAGCTATCAATTTCTTTGATAGGGACGGAAAAGAAAGTATTTTTGATATTGCGAGAGCTATTGGTGAAAGAATATTGATAAAAGAATTTCACAAAATTAAAGAAGATTCTTGATAGATTCGACAGTCTGATATCCTGGGATTCTTTTCTCATGATGATCTTTCTGCACTCTCTTTTTGACAGAATTGGAGCTTTCTTGGGTATTCAGGGATTACATCATCCTTCATTCTGGAGATGCCCTGACTTTTCTCTCTTTCTCTCTTTTTTTTGGAAGGGTACGTCACAAACTCCTTCATCTCAGAGATGTTCTGATCCTTCTTTTCTCTCAGGGATTATATTGACGATTATTGGCTCTTTGGTTGGAAATCTCTTGATGATAGCAGAAATTAAATATCTTTTAGGGTTTGTCGGGAGGCTCATCGCATTTGCCTTCATCTCGACAGTGCTTTGGACTTTCCCTGGAAGGATCCGTCACAAACTCCGTCATCTTGGAGATGATTCAAATCTTCTTTGGCCCCGGGGGTCTAACTCGCATAATTCATCTTCATCTTGACAACAATTGAGAGATCCCTTTTGCAGATATTTAATTGCAGCTTAGGTGATTGAGGAGATATGGAGATTGAGTGGATTTTTCTGCATCACCCAGGATATTTCGACTGCTTTATTTTCCAAGAATGATCTTTAAAAGTGTGTCATTGACTGCGATCAATATCAATCACTTATGGCTTTGCAACAACATTGAATTTTCTTTGCTAGCCATATCGCGGATTTATTCTTCATCCTTTTGGTTGGCAAATAGAAAGATTTTAAATTTTGAATCCTTCTTCGCAAAAGCTTTGTCCTTTTGGAAGTAATACTGAAGGTAATTTTGAGGTAATTCTTTTATGCAATAAAGGTTTTGAAATAAACAAATATTTAATGACAAATTGCCAAAATATTCTTGGAATCTTTGGTGAAGAAATTGTTTGATATCCGAGTTGACACATCAGTGGGATTCTGGATGAAGGTCTAACACGAACCTAAACTCTAAAGGTAAATCCAATACGAAATTGGAATTCTAAAAGTAAGTCTTAGCACAATGCTGGATTTTGAAGGTAAGTACAACTCAGAAGTTGGTTTTGAAAGAACGGCTGAGTCGAAACTCAGATCCTGTAAGAAAAACTGGAAAGATCGAGTCGTAACCCAAGTCTTCAAAGGAGAACTAGAAAGTTTGGTTTTAAAGAAAAGAAAATTTTGAGTTGAAACTCAAATCTTCGAAGGAAAAAACTAGACCCATTTGGATTTAAAGGAAAGGAAATTCGACTCGGAACTCGAACCCTAAAGGAAAACTTTATCCAATTTGGATTTAAGGAAAAGAAATTTGAGTCGAAACCTGAATTCTAAAGGAAAAACTTAGAAAGTTCAGAAGGAAAGGAAATTCGAGTCGGAACTCGAATCCTAAAGGAAAAACTTAGACCAATTTGGTTTTAAGGAAAATAAATTCGAGTCAGAACTCAAATCCTAATGGAAAACTAGATCAATTTGGAAGGAAAAAAAATTGAGTCGGAACTCAAATCCTGAAGGAAAACTAGATCGATTAGAAGGAAAGGAAATTTGAGTCTGAACTCGAATTTTCTAGACCAATTTGCAGGATAGTTTGAGTAGAAGTTCAAACTTTTAAACTAGGTAAATTGGATTTGGAAGAAGATTCAAGTCGGAACTCGGATCTTCTAGACCAATTCTAGAATCTAGAGGAAAGAAAATTGGACGAATTTGATTTGGAAGAAAATTTGAGTCGGGACTCATATTTTCTAGACCAATTCTGAATTGGATTTGGAAGAAGATTCGAATAGGAACTCGAAACTTCTAGACCAATTCAAGACATTTGAAGGAAAGAAAACTAGATGAATTGGATTTGAAAGAAAATTCGAGTCGGAACTCGGATTTTCTAGACCAATTCTGAATTGGATTTGGAAGAAGATTCGAATCGGAACTCGAATCTTCAAGACCGATTCAGAAGGGAAAGAAATTCGAGTTGGGACACGAATCTGGGAGGAAAGAAAATTTGAGTCGGAACTCGAATCCCGCGAGAAGACTAGACCAGCATGGATTATGTTTAAAAACATTAACCAGTAAAACCGGATTTAGAAAGTTTGACCAATAAAAATTGGATTTTGAAAGTCCGACCAATAACAATTGGATTTTGAAAGATGTACCAGTGTGAATACCGGATTTTGGAAATGAACCAGTACAAGTATTGAATTTTGAAAATGGATCAGTACGAATATTGTTTTTGGAAGAATTACCAGCACGAACACTGGATTTTGAAGAATTACTAGCACAAACACTGAATTTCAAAATTTTACCAACACGAACACTGGATTTTGAAAATCTTACCCAACTGATTCTGATGAGAGATTTTCAGTCTTCATTCTCACGATGACTTAGACAACTGTTGGGGTCTCAGGATTTATCCCTTATCCTGAATGGGTAGTTAGACTGATGTAAACCAAATGCAAATGAATGCAAATACATGCAAATGAATGTAAATGGATGCATATGCATGCAAAATGAGAGATTTGTTTGATCCTACCTGCATACAGGATGTTTTAAAGACAATTTTCAAAGTAATGCCTCTGTGTAACAGGGGAAGCAAGTTTTGGATAAAAAAAAGATAATTGTCGTTTGAAGAACGCGCCTTGAAGGTAACAAAGCAATCGACTTTTGATTGATTCACGAGGGACTCTGAAAAGGGTCATTCCACATGAAAGAATATTTTGTGGAGAAGGAGAACAAGAGATGGCATCAAGCTTATGAGGAAAATTGATAATTTTATTGATGTAGTGAAGGAAAAATGAATATCAGGGAAAGGTAAATGGGATTTCATCATCCCCTCAAAGTAATGAAAGCAAAATGCAAAATGAGAAATGCTAGCATTGTCAGCTTTTTGAGTGATTGAGGAAAAAGCTTAATTAGAATGGTTGGTCCTTCTTTTCATCTTCAACAAGGAGATTCTTGTCAATGCAGTCTTGAATGATGTTTTTGAAGATGAAGCAATGGTCAGTATCATGCCCTACTGCCCGATGAAATTTGCAAAACTGGTCCATGAATCTTCTCATGATTGTGGGAGGATCTGTAGCTCTTGGAAGCTTTACCAATTCCTTGGTCAACATATATTCAAGGATTTCATCGAGAGGTTGCTCAAGAGGAGTAAATTGGCGATCGCTACCCCAACCATCTCGCTTTATCTTTTTTTTCTGTTGATCCAACTTTTTATTTTGCCTTGAAGACTTTTCTTTTTGGCCTGTATGGTTGCTCTTGCTATTTTTGCAATCATTGTGGCCGGCGTTGGAAGAGAAGGTGAAATTGATTTTATTTTTCGATTCTTGTTGATTGCTATTCTTGGTGAAGATGAAACCCTCGTAAGATCCATTTTCCATACTCAACTCGAGCCATTCAGCTCGTTCTGTCAATTCTATAAAGGTCTTGGATGGAGAGGTGGAAATCAGTCCCCTTAGGGGTTGCGAGAAGTTACTCAAGATCAAAGATAGTGCATGTCCCTCTGATATCGGATCACGCATCTTGTTACAAGTGGATCTCCACCTATGAATAAAATCTCTGGCTTTCTCATTTTTTTCTGCTTTAGACTGCAAAGATGACTGAGAGTCGGGAGGGCCTCAACATTGAATAAAAAGCGTTCAATAAACAAATTGACCACTTTGTCAAACTCTTTCAGCTCTATAAGATTAATATGCTCTGAATACCATTTTGCTGCAATACCCTCCAGACTGCGAGGGAAACAAATAAATAAGGCTTGGTTATTCCTCCTGAACTTGGAACATTCTGCAAAGAAAAGGGCGAGGTGTGCCTTTGGGTCACCCGAACCATCGAATTTGATAAATTTCTTGGAGATATCGTCAAGATCATCTTTCCCATCCAGTCCGTCATAAAAATCTTCACTTGTGAAGACCCTTTTGCCCTTGTCACGGGCCTGCAGATCCTTGACCATATTCATCACATCTCGGAGTTGTGGCTGAGTAGGGTCATTGACAGACTGATTCCCAGATTTATAAGCTAACCCCTGCCTTTGAGTAGACTTTTTAACTACTTGGTGAGTTTCATATTCCTCATCAGTATCTTCTGTTGATTATGCCTTATCAGATATTTCTTCGTGAAGATTCTGCTTCCTAGTGATCTTCATATTCTTTTTCACTGTTCGACCTTTGACCTTTTTCTTATTGTGGGCTCTTTCTGAGCTAGCTCCTATTTCTTCAGTCATTAACTTACTCAGCATTCTCTGGAACAATGGATATATTTGTGGGTCGATGTCATCATTAGCTTGCTGCTTTCCATTTCTGGCAGATTGTGAAGATGTCATTTCTTGTACTGAAACTAACGGGGAACTGGTAATCTAGACTGGCGCGGTTTTCTTTCCGGACCTCGTTCGAACCATGTAAGGATGCAGGTGCTCTCTGCATGGCAAACTGAGGATTAGCTGCTGAAAATGGTTTTGAATAGGAAATATTTGTTGAATATCTGGTAGACAATTTGAAGGATATCCCATTGCTAGGGACTGAGTTGTCGCTGGGGTCACGACAATTACGCTGATATTCGTTACAAAATAAACAACTAAAAATGTGCCTTGTTACCTAGGCGAGGTCGTCAAACCAAGATAGGGTGAAAATTAAGGGAATTTTATTAAAGGAAAAAGACATGATTTTATTAATAATACACTTGACAAAGGGGAGGGGGACAGACAATTTTCCACCACTCTTGATAATCAGAGGACACTCGAGGACCAGGAAAAATAGTGAGAGTAATAAAAGAATCCCAGCCATGTCTAGCAGAATGGTACGCTCAGGATCACTGATCTGATGTGAGATCAAACTCTGGCAAGATCCCTGATAATAGTCGAATTTTTATGTGCTTCTGTCTCTGAGAGAACTATCTGACACAATGCTCTGGATGGTAGTATGCGCAGAAAAATAGGCTAAGTAGCCTGAACCGCTTGCCGTATGCATAAATATATCTGGGAGGTGATTCCTGACGATCAAAGTAGACCCATATGACTTCTTCCTCCTAAAGGTTATCGATCAAGAATCGGTATCGAGCAACTGAAAGAAGCTTTTCACCATTGTATCTGAATGAGCTGGCTCGGGCTGGCACATGCCGGAGGAACCAAGATTGCAATGCATAGGTGCACCCTTCGACTAGAATTGATTCTCCGAGTGTGAAACGGGTTAACCCTCGGTACAGAAAAGCGAGTGCGACCATGGCTATAGAGAGGCGGCTGGTCTGTCGACTTCCCCACCTTCGCAGAAGTTGAACTATCCTGATATTCATGTAATTCCGTCCATCTAGAAAGAGAGCTAATCCCATAGTACATAAGACCATCGCATGCTGGATTCTTTTCTCGAGCCGTTCGAGATAAGAAACTGACTTCCACAAATTCCCCATATTGTCTGTAGATTTCAAGCAGGTCCATATATTCATTTCCATTCTCCTCGATCAATGGTCAAGACTTGCGTCCTGTCATGCGAGCTAAAGCGTCTCGGGGATCCAGACCCTTGACATTGATCAAAAGTTGTTTCTCCAATGGATCTCCAGGCTGACCAACCGGTCCAGGTAATCTCATAATCTTTGAGAATTCATCCATCAACAAAGTCATTTCCCCCCATGGGAACCAGAAGGTATTAGTGCTCGGATTCTACCGTTCTGCCAGTGCGTGGATCAAATTGTCGTTAAATGTCTGCTTTCCCACTGCGGATGCCAGTTCCAATCCACAATCGTCCAAATGGTCCGAAAACATACGAGAAAAGTTCTTGAGCCATGAATAATACCACCAAGGAAAGAAGGATCCGGTGCTGAGGACTCGATGTTCAGGAAGACCTTGTCGCACCTCGTAGGAGATGTGACCCTCAGGGAAGACTGAATCGAGTTGACTGGATGCCATCAGATTGGAAAACATGGAGAATTAGAATAAGACTTGAGAAAATACAGGAAATTTGAAAAGAATGCAGGCAGGATAAAAATGAAGCAGAAAATTTGAGATCCAGAAGAACAAAAGGATGGAAAATCACCTGGAGTTTTGAAGGAAATAGAGAAATTTTCTGAAAATCGTCCAGGGTTTGAATAAAACAAGGATTTTAGACAGTATATGGAAACAGATGGAAAGATTGGGGATTTTTTAAAATCGTCCAGTATTTTAGAAAACTTGTGGAAATATGGAAAATAAAAGGAAATGACTACAACATATTCAATCACATCCTGCACAAATAAGTATGCACATACAACATTCCCTAAAAGTTGAGTCTAGATGCACAAGTTTTGAAATAGCTGTAGGACCTTAATTCTAACTCTAAGGTTCAGATCATCTGTGTCCAATCATGCTATGCCTATATACTCGAGCCGAGGCTCGATGTACGTGGCATAAAATCAATTTCTCTGGTTCTAGGTTCAAGTTTTCCAACATCCTTGAGCGCCTGCCGATATACATTAGACTATGGCCCTTGGTACGTGGCAGGGGGGCGTTAGCCCAAATAAGTGGCTTAGTTGTGAGGCTTTGTCCCGAACTATGGTTCTGAAAGAAAGCCCAGCAATGTGAAGACCGGGTAAAGATAGGTGGGGTGGTTTTTGAAAACATGAGCACATGCAAGAAAATCAGAAGGCTCTAAAACCTAAAGAAGTAGAGATTTTAAAAATTTTGAAGAAGCAAACACTGTTTTCAATCAAACCTAGATTAAAGAGGGTTGTATTAGACCTAAGTCTATGTGAGCATGAAAATTTCCTCCTTAATATGGTCCTACCAAACCATACTTAGTCTACATGCAATCCATGTCAGTTGGGTTCAAGTCTAGGCTCATAGGTTCACATGATATCATGAAATAAAAGTTGACATTCCATGGAACACGATTTTGACAATTTGAACTAAGTTAAGCACACAATTGATCAGGCAAAGACAGGTCCCATCACGGTCGCCAAACCTGTTTTCATCGCAAAATTTTTACTTTTGCAAGTCAAACTGACCTTTGAAAAAGTTTTTAAAAATAACTCGCCTCCGTTTTAAAATGCGGGAAAATTCCGAGGAATGGGACTCGCCTTTCGATACGAGGTTCAACTGTTCCTGGCGGCTTTACCAAGGGTAATTGAACCAAGGATCAAAAGTGTGCTTAGCTTTGCTCAACTTGTCTAAATCATGTTCTATTTCCTAAATACACAAAGAATCAGGCATGTGCTATGAATTTTCTGAAAAACGCAGATTTGAAAACATGATGTTTGCTTCTGAGATTTGAAATACTTGGAAAATTCTTGGAAAAGATGTCACTTGGAAATCATGAATCATGGTGAAAGAATATTTCTGAGGAAAATGAAAATCGATTTCTAAAGGATCCAAATGTTTTGTAAAAATCGATTTCTAAGGAATTTCAAATAACTTTGGAAAAACTTCATTTTTCTGAATTCAAACTTTGAAATTGAATATATAACTTGGAAAATCAAGATTTGAACTTTGAAAAATACTTGAAATACCATTTGAAAGCTCAAAGTTTTGAGAAAATCAATTTCTGAGAAAGACTTGGAAAATTTTAAGAAAATCGATTTCTCTGAATTGAAAATGGAATTTGAATTAAGAAAATGATGCAAATTGAATGAATGGATATGAATTTGAAAGACTTGATTTTGAGGAATTGAGAAAATCCTTTTGTATTTTTGAGAAATGCAGTGCATTTTGAAGTTAGCCTAAGAGAGTAGGCTAAATGTGGCTAATACGAAGATCACAAATCTGGGTCTCATTCGTATTCTGACTATGGCCATAAATACGAATTTCATCGAGTTTGTCAACTCCATAAGAGCTAGTGCACGTGTCACTCGTGTAGACCATAGTGAATTTGTAAAACAATGTGCATGAATTAGCATACATAGCAGTTATATATCAAAGTTTAAAACTATATGCAATGCAAATCCTAATCTAAGCAGAAATTGAAATTCTTATTCCAAATTTAATTACAATTTACATCACTAATTGATATTAAATGACTGAAAATAAAGTCTTCAATGTCCCTGCAAAACTAGAAAACTTGTTAGTGAAGATATATTGGCTTTTCTAGATTTATCCAGCAATATCTGGAAATTGCTGGATTTTGCTAGACATAAGCATTTTTTCCATGATTCCCTGATATAAACTTAATGAAATATGAAATAAAATTGAATAGATGATAAATATGAGATTTGAAAATTCGAAATTGGGGTCAAAATGACCAAAATACCCCTGATAGCAAGACTATGGCTTTGAAACCAGGGTTTCAGAAAGATATTTTGTAAAATACAACTTTTGAAATTCAAATGAGGATAAATTAAACCAAATATGATATGACATGATTAAAAACATAAAATTTAGGGTTTTAGAATTTCGAAATTGAGGTCAAATGACCAAATTACCCCTGATAGCAAGATTATGGCCTTGAAATCAGGGTTTTCTGAAATAAATTTTGGTAAAAACTTGGGATTTATGATTGAAATAAACATAAAATCAAACATGAAACATCCTAATATGATTCTAAACATGAACAAACCCTAAAATCATGAACTTGTACACAAAAATCAAGAAATATCACAAATATCACATTTTTGGCAGTGTTTTTGGATCTTTCAGGTACCTTGTTTTGCAATTTGATCTATTCCAGCATCAAATGAATTCTAAATTTGATAAAAATCGACACCTGCACTTGTTATAACCCTAAAATGAGATTGGAATTATAAAATTATATTTTTGACATTATTCCAATTCAAACATTGAATTAAAACCCTAAAATAAGCTATTTTTACCTGTGTTCACAGACCAGTTCCAATGTTAGACCCAAATCAGAGGCCAATCACCATGAAAATTTTTTAAATTTCAAATAGGTAAACTAGATAGAAAACCAATAACTTCCTTTTTTACAGATCGGTAAAATCATCTCTGGTTAGGGAGAAACTCTTCCGGCAATCTGAGCTAAAATACAACGAATCTAACAGGGGCTAAAACAGATACTTCGGGTTAAAAATATAGCAATAAATAGCAAACTTAATCAAAAATTTCTAAAATTTCAGTATTGAACAGTAGACATAAAAATAATGAACTTCCTTTTTAACAGATCCTAGATCGTATCTACGGTCTGAGATCTATGATCAACACAGATCAGATTAGAGTTTTGGTAAACCCTAATGCGTTTTAAATTTTAAATCTGATTCTCTGACAAAGTCAAAATACTAAACAGATGCCAAAAATTATCAAAATTTCACAGTAAATAGTTCACATCAATAGGAATCCACTGCACTTTACATATATTAAATCGGATATCGTATGAGGAAACTAACACAACATCAAGTTACCTATGAATTTCAATATTGATTCTAAATGACTGAAAATCACGGTTTAATCTTATATTTTTTTGACAGGGTTCCCGAATCCCAAAACATCCGAAATTTTTACAGTAGTTCACTGACATATCCATGTATCACATATTAAAAAATCAGAAATTGGTAGTTCACTGACATATCCATGTATCACATATTAAAAAATCAGAAATTGACAGTGAGTATTTCAATACAAAATAACATGTTCTTTCCTAATTCAAGCTTAAAACACACAGGAATTTGATAAAACCTAATAAAGCATGCATTAATCAATGAAAACAATAAAGAAAATATTAAAACAGTAAAATAAAATTGATTTCTATGCTGGGAAACGTGTAATAAACATGAATAAGTAAAGAAATAAATAAAACACAGGGAATCCATGGCTGGAATTGCTTTTACCCTTGAAACCATGGATTTAATCCATTTAATCGGATAAATCTCATGTTTTCTTGGTTAAGAATATAAAAAATAATGCAATAATCAATTCTAATGGATTAGAATCATGGAAAACAGCATGGAACAGGGTTAGATCATCTTCTTGAATTGAACTTGAGGTTCTTGAGGTTGAATCCATGGTTAAATCCATGAAAGGGGAGTTTCCATGGTGAAATCTATTGAACAATCATAAAAAACTAATAAACAAATAATAAAATAATATTAAATAACTCACCTTGGGGCTGCAGATGCAATGGAGGAAGGTGGAGGTGCTGGAGAGGAGAGAGAAGCCACGAAAATTTAAGAGAAAAAGAGCTCCCTTTGACCCCTTTTAGGTCCCCTATTTATAGTTTTTTTTTTTGGATTTGTTTAAGAAGAGTTTTGATTTTTTGGACTTTTTTAAATTGTTTTTGATAAACCACATGGGGAGGACGATTTTTTTGGAGAATTCTAACCTAAATGGACTCTAATTAAATCCTAAAAAGTCCAAATGTGGCACCACCTAGTATGGACCCACGTTTGGTTTTTAAAACTTGAATTCAAAACCTTTAAAAACCAATGGTTTAAAACTTAAATAAAATGGATTTTTAAAATTGATTTTGACTCTTCTAAACTTCTAAAACTAACCAAGGCACTAATTAACCCTAGTTTAACCCTGACTTCTTCAAATGTGGCGCCACCCCGAGTGGGCCCCACTTGAATTTTCAAAAACGATTTTAAAGCTTGAAATTGAGAGGTTTTTCAAAAGAGATTCAAAAGTAGACTTTGAGATTGAAGGTTTTGAAATGGTACAGAGTCTTGACTGAGTCAGAACTCCTCTGGATATGGCGTCAACTGGGTGGGCCCACATCAGGTTTTGAAAATTTTGAAATAAACATTGAAAATAACTTTAAAAAGGGGTTAAAATCAATAATTGAAATTCAGAATCTTTGAAAATAGAGTCTCAAGTAAACTGGAACTCCGGGCTAGAGTCCTGAAATTTTAGGACTCTGAGATTTTGGATTTTAAAAGCCAAACGAAGGAGTTTTTGAAAAGATTTTATCAGAAATGGTGAAACGAGTCAGAAAATACAGTCAAGGTTAGAGTCCTAACTCAACCAAAACTCTGAAATAGAGTTCTGAATCAACTGGGACTCTACAAAATAACCTAATTTTTGAAAAACAAATGAAAAATAGTAAAAATGGAAGAAAAAATAGACTCTAGAACAGACTCCTGACTGGATTAGGACTCTGGGACGGAGTCCTAATCGGACTGAAACTCTAGATTTTTTTTGGTATTTTCTGAAAAACAGATGAAAGAACTTATGAAAATAATAACAAATGTTGAAATAAAATAGAGTTCTGATTCAACTGAGACTCTGGGGACAGAGTCCTAATTGAACTAGGACTCTCAAATTTTTGGATTTTCTGAGAAAACAAATGAGAGAATTTTAAAAAACAGTTAAAAACAGAATGAAATTGAAGTTTTGGTTCAGAGTCCTGATTTGATTAGGACTCTAAGAAAGAGTCCTGATTCGATCAGAACTCTAAGAATTTTGGTTTTCTGATAAGCAAATGATGAAATTTGGGCAAAGCTTTTGAAAACTAGTGAAAATGAAGTATGAAAACCAATTTTGGATAGAGTCCTGATTCGATCAGGACTCTGGGGTAGAGTCCTGATTCGATCAGGACTCTGGGATAAAACCTTAGAATTTTGAAATTCATTGATAAAAGTGTAACCATTTTGATAGATGAAAAGATTTTTGAAAGATTCTTTCAAAATTGAAATCAGGATCAGAGTCCTGATCCAATTAGGACCTTCTGAACAACGTCCTGTTTTGATTAAAACTCTGAGTTTCTGACTCATTTTGAAAGATTTTGAAAGATTTGATTAAAAATATATTAAATAGCTGTAAAAGATTAGAGTCCTAATCCGATTAAAACTCTGAAGAAGAGTCCTGATCCGACTGGACTCTTGAAGAAGAGTTCTGATCCAACTAAGACTCTGAAGTTTTGGACAAAACAGAAGATTTTGAAAGGTTTTCTCCGAAAATAGGTAAAAAGGTAGTGAAAAGTAGAGTTCTGATCCGACTGGACTCTGGAAAAAGAGTCATGATCCAACTAGGACTCTGATTTTTTTGGAGATTTTTGACAAGTAAAGGAATCCAGAAGCGACACCACCTAAATGGGTCTCATCTGAGAATTGAAATCGGTTCAAATTTGAGTTTAAAACAAATCCAGATTATTTTCTGAGAAAACATTTCAAAATATAAGGTCCTGGGGGTTGGTAAATGACAGAATGCTGATTAAAAACACAGGTTTTAAAATTGATTTTGAAAGAAAAGTTTTAAAACCCAAATCTGGATTAAATATTTTGAAAACAGGAGTGCTGGATCTCGAAAATGAGATGTAATGACATGCAATGCAATGAAATGGCATGCCGAATGCATGCAATGATATGCAATGACACATGAAATATATAAACACTGGATGAGGGTAAAAATTTGGGGTGTTTAAACCACCACGCAGCTATAGCCACTTCCTCCACCGCTACCACCTGCTCCAGTCGGTTCAACAAAAGCCCCAGCTGCAGCTCCTTCTCCTCCAAGGCAACCAATCACTGCAGCCCATCAGCAAGCATTCCATATCAACCGATTCAAGGTAGGACCTCTTTGGCTATTTTATTTGATCTCATCCAAAGTTTATTTTCTGTTTTATCTTTTGTTGTAAACTTGATATAAAAGTCATTTTTTTTTTATAAAAGACATGACCATAGCTTAATGTCAATCAAGCCATGGTGATGCTCGTTTTGAACCCAATATATATATATATATATATATATATATATATATATATATATATATATATATATATATATATATATATATATATATATATATATATATATATATATATATATATATATATATAAAGAGTTTAGGATTGGGTTTAACGGTTGAAGATACATATTTTCTCTAATAAGACTATATGGGTGAGAAGATCCACCCCTTCAATGGACCTGATCTCTCACCAATAGCCAATATCAAGTCAACTTCGTGCATCCCTGTTTTTCTTCATTTTAAACATTATATTCATGTTAGATATGCATTTTAGGCATCTCATTAGTTTAGTTTTATAGTTTTATTAGTAGTTTATTTAATGTCATTAAGATTCATATTAAGGCTTGTAGGTGTTAATTTTAGCATAAGTTACAGCCGTTATTTTATGTAGATTTTTGTTTTAATAAATCCCAAAAATTCATGGTAGTTATGTCTATTTGTCCATGATCTCATATCAAAAATCTGGATCGATTTGAATCTTCCTCTAAAAAATACAGTCGATTCTTGTTAGAATCTATTGTTTTTCAGTATTTTCCCATATTTTTACAAGGAGGTTTGGCCTCTTCTAAAAATTGAATTTCCCAGACCCCTATGAAAATCTCGATTTCTGCTTGTCAGGGTCTAGACCGACCCTAATCCGCTGTGATGCTTCAATCTGTAGGTTGGAAGTCAAAACTTTCAACAGAGTAATTGTTTCTCATTATTCCCTCTATCATTCTCAAAAAATTTAGAATTTTAGGAGCAACATAGGTATTTTTCCCGGAATTAAACTCTCTATCTGTCAAATTTTAGTGTCTGAGAATTACAAAGATTTAGATCTCTGATAATCCTCTGCTCCTTTCCAAACCATAGCTCGAATCCTAGTACTATAAGAATAAGAATTATTCCTCTATTTGTCAGGGTCATTTTCTCGAAATCACAATCATGTTCTCTATAGTTTGCTATTTTTCCCATAATTATTGTTGAAACCTGTCAGTCTGCCCTAAGTCCTAGAGTCACCAGATTCTGATCCGACTTGCCAGAGCTGTCAAGCTCCAACCATAGGTCAAAAACAAAAGATGTAAAACGCAAAAAACTTTGCCTAACTGTCCTCTATCACCCCACAAAATTTGGGGAATTTTTATGGTAGTTTAGTACCCAAAATTCAGTTTAGATTTAGAGTTTTAGGCAAAATCTTGATTTTTAGTTAATTTTCATATTAAAAAATATCAAAAATATAGATTTTTGAGTTCCATTCTGTTTTTAGGGTTAGTCTAGGTGTCCATGCCAAATTTGCTTCAATTTCAAGCTCATTTGCCTTGTGTGTTAGTTAATCTTTAAATTCAGAGGCAAAAATCAAGCGAAAATCAAGTTAAATTCAGTAATTTGTGATATTTTTTCCATTTTAGGGTTTTTATCATGTGAATAAGCATATAGAATCATATTAGGATTAATTTTTTTATCATTTTCATTGCACATTTCAACTTTTTACAAAATTTATTTTAGAAAACCCTCGTTTCAAGGCCATAGTCTTGTTATCAGGGGCATTTTGGTCATTTTGACCTTAATTTCAAAATTCCAATCTTTAATTCTCTGCATTTTCATGCATATCATCATATTGCATCATATTATGTTTAATCCTATTTTATTTGATTTTCAAATTTCCAAATTTTACAAAAATTCTCTTAGAAAACCCTGATTTCAAGGTCATCAGGGGTATTTTGGTCATTTTTACTCCAATTTTGAATTTCCAGGTTTATTTTCGAATTTGATTACTTATTTCTCATGTTTATATCAAAGGAGGTATAAATTGGGTTTATATCTGAATAATATCCAATAATTTTTAATATTTTTGGATAAATCCAGATAAACCTACATTTCTGTGCTAACATGTTTTCTAGTTTTGTAGAAATATTCAAGCAGCAGACTTTCATTTATTTACTTTACTCAATTCAATGTAATATCAAAATTGTAATATTTGAAATAAGATTTACATTTTTTGCTTAGAATAGGATTGCATTACATGTAGTTCAATTCTTCAAATTTTAATATATGATGTATCATTCATGCATATTTTTCCAAATCCACTATGGTTGACACGATGGCACGTGCACAAGCTATTAGAGAGTTGACAAACTTGGTGGAATTCATATTTATGGCCACAGTGAGAATACGAAGGGAACCCAGATTTGTGATCTTCGTATTAGCCACATTCAGCCTACACTCTTAGGCTAACTTAAAAAATGCACTGCATTTCTCAAATTTTCAAAAGGATTTTTCCAATTCCTCAAAGAATTATCTTTCAAATTTATATTCATTCATTCAATTTGCATTATTTTCAAACTCATTTCCCAATTCCATTTCAGAGAAATAGATTTTCCCATAACTTTTTAAGTCTTTCTCAGGATTTGATTTTCTCAAAAACTTTGAGTTTTCAAATGGTATTTCAAAGTATTTCCCAAGTTCAAATCATGATTTTCCAATGTTTTGACATTCTTAATATTATTTTTAAAGTTCAAAAATCGATTTTCTCAAAGATCTGATTTTCCTGATAATCCATTTTCCATTTTAAAAGTCATTTTCTAATGAACTTCTTGATTTTCCCATAATTCTCAAATCCATTTTAGAAATCGATTTCCTCAGAAAAGTAGTCCAAATCTCAAAAATTGATTTTCTCAAAGTCCAAGTTTTCCTAAGAATCAATTTTCCCTTCAAGAGTCATTTTCCAATACAATTTCTGATTTCCAATGAAATTCAAGGATTTCCCCAGGAATTCCATTTTCAAGCACTTTTCCAGTCATTTTCCAAGTACATCTCAATTTTCCCAAAGCAAACATCATATTTCTCAAACTTGCATATTTTCAAAAATTCCATAGCACATACTGGATTCTTTATGCATTCTAGGAAAATAGAACATGATTTAGATATTTGAGTCAAGTTTAAAGCGCACAATTGATCCTTGGTTCGATTACCCCTGGTAAAGGCGCCAGAAACGGTAGAACCTCATGCCGATAGGCGGATCCCATTCCACAGAATTTTCCCATAAATTTTCAAAATGGAGGTGAGTAATTTTCAAAAACCATTTTCAAATCTTTGGTCGAGTTTGACTCGCAGAATTGTTTCTCTCTCTCGCAGAGGGAGGGAAAAAATTTTGCGATGATAACAGGTTTGGTGACCATGATGGGACATGTCTTCGTCTGATCAACTGTGTGCTTTAACATTAGCTCAATTATCAAAATCGTGTTATATGGAATGTCAGTTTTACTTTATGATATCATGTGAACCTAGGAACCTAGACTTGAACCCAGCTGACATGGATTGCATGTAGACTAGGCATGGTTTGGTAGGACCAATTGAGGAGAATTATTCATGCCCACATAGACTTAGGTCTGAAATACAACACTCCTTAATCTAGAATTTGTATGAAAACAATGTTTGCTTCTTCAAAAATTTTAAAATTCTATCTCTTTAGGACTTAGAGCCCTCTGTTTGCTTGCATGTGCTCATGTTTTCAAAAACCACCCCAACTATGTCTACCCGGTCTTCACGTTGTTGGGCTCTCTTCCAGAACCATAGTTCGGGACAAAGCCTCACAACTGGGCCACTTATTTGGGCCAATGCCCTCAGCCACGTACTAAAAGCCATAGTTCGAAGTATATCGGTAGGCGCTCAAGGATGTTGGAAAAACACAACCTAGAACCAGAGATGAATTTTTATGCCACGTACATCGAACCTCGGCTCGAGTATATCGGCATAGCATGATTGGACACAACTGATCTGAACCTAGAGTCAGGATTAGGGTCCTACAGCTATTTCAAAATTGATGCATTTAGAGTCAGCTTCTTAGGGAATGTTGTATGTGCATAATTGTTTGTGTAGGATGTGATTGAATACGTTCTCCTTTATTTCTCATTTTCCTTTTATTTGCCTTTTACATCATTTCTCGTTTATTTTTCCAACAGTTTTACCAAAACCCTAGACGATTTTCAAAAACCTCATATTTTTCTTTAAAAAGTTCAGGCAATTTTCCTTTTTCTACCTTTCCTCTGGATCTCGAATTTCCAACTTTATTTTGATCTTGCTTGCAATTTTTCAAATGTTCAAATCTTGTCAAACTTCGTTTCTTCATATATGTCTTCCAAATTCTATTCAAAATTTTTGTCTCTTTCCAAGTCCTTAGACATCCCCTTCATCATCTCAATTTCTCCCAAAAATTCTTCAGTCTAAACCATTCCTTCATTTTGCAGAAAAACATTGGCATTTTCACCATGGTTCAAACAAGATCGGGAAAGAGAACATCACCAAGCAGTGTAGAAGAAATGAGTTCCTCGAGACCAGTCAAGAAGCAGGACCAGACAAGTGAAGATGACATTGATTCGGTCATGTACAGGATGTTTCAAAGGATGATGACAAAGATGCTATTGGAGCTACCAGAGTCAAGCACCAGAAAAGAGCTAGCCGAGGAGATGATACCAGTCACATTCTCTGTGAACATCGAGGGCAACAATAATGGCAAAAGGGGTGGCAGAAAAAATTATACTGGCAGATCAGGAAACCCAAATCCAGGCAGAGAGGACCACGCAGCTCAAAAGGATAAAATGGACAAGCAGAATGCCCGACCTCTCTAGTCCAGTCCCCAGTATAAAGGGAAAGATCAGGAAAAACCAAAACACAAAGATTGGAGCATTGATCAAAACTTCACTCCTTTGGACCAGAAACTCGAGACTGTTCTAGAAGATTTGCTCACAAAAGGCATGGTTCATTTACCAAAAGTTGTTGATCCCCCGACAATCATGGGTAGATTCAAAGAACAATTTTGCAAGTTTCACTGTGCAATAGGACACGATACAAAAAATTATTTTGTCCTCAAGAATATCGTCCAGGATCGCATTGATAAGGATATTCTAGGGGAAAACAAAATAGCAAACCAGTCGGTTGTCCTAGCCAAACCCCTTCAATCCTGCTCCCAGCAAAAAACAAGCATTTAAAAGAAGCCAAAGCATGAAGGTTGGGAGTGTACCCGCAAGCTCACTCCTCTAGATCAGCCCTCGAAAAGGTCCTTGAGTACATGTTGAGCAAAGGAATGGTTAAGCTTCCAAGAATTGCTAATCCTCTAGTCACCCTAGGAAAATGGAAAGATTGCTTCTGCAAATTCCACTGAGCTACGGAGCATGATAATGAGCAATGCTTTATCTTCAAAAAT
Organism: Nuphar pumila; assembly: GCF_984573655.1. Lineage (NCBI taxonomy): Eukaryota > Viridiplantae > Streptophyta > Magnoliopsida > Nymphaeales > Nymphaeaceae > Nuphar > Nuphar pumila. The sequence goes on along the minus strand of NC_143264.1, from coordinate 57,878,445 downwards.
ATCGTTCAAGACTGTGTTGACAAGAATCTCCCTGTTAAAGAGAAGGACCAGTCGGTCGTTCTGACCGAGCCTTTCCCTGATCATTCATGAAGATGACAAATGCCAATGCTTTCTCACTTCTATCATTTTTGCTTTTGCTTCTTTGAATAAATGTAGTCCCGAGTTGCTTTCTTTAAATTTGTCATCCTTCCTTCAAGACATCAATAAAATCATCAGTTTTCCTTATTTGGATGTCATTTTTTTCATAATGTTATTTTTTGAACTCTCATGCAATATGCTCTTTGTGATGAATGCTTTTCCTTGAAAAAATCTTCTTGCCTTCCTTCTCAAATAATCTCCTGAGTTAACATGGAAGCTCATTACCAATTATGCATTACTTTGTTATATTCCTTCAAAAATGTTTTTTTCTTCGTGGTTGACGACCTTGCCTAAGTAACAAGGCATATCTCGGTTGTTTATTTCCTCTCATGGAATAACAATGCAATTATAGCGATCCAAACAATAGTTCAATCCCTAGTAAAGGGATATCCTTCAAATTGTCAACCTAATTTCAGATCTTCATCCATTATTTTCCTTCTATTCTCTAAGTTATTGCCTTCAAGAATTTTTCTATCACTTTGATCATCCCTTTGTCCTACAGAGAATTTTGGCATTAAAGAATGGTTCAGACCAGATCTGGGAAGCAAACAACGTCGCCTCAGCACCCTAGCAGTGGCAGCGACCAAGAAATGGATTCGCCACGATCTGTCAGAAAACAAAATCAACAAGACAATGATGATGTCGATCCTCAAATGTATGCCATGTTTCAAAAGATGATGAATAAGATGATGGCAGAGCAAGCAGAGGGCAGTTCCGGCAAGATTTCTACCAAGAAAAAGATAAAGGGTCGAGCATTAAAGAAACAACTGAAGATATCCAAAAAGCGTATCCAACATGAGGATACATCTGATGAAGCAGAATCAGGAGATGACACCGACAAAGAATGTGAGATTCAGTAGACATTTTGCAAGTCAACTCAGGGACAGGGGTCGGCCCATAAGTTCAAGGATCAATCTGTTAATGACCCTGACCAACCACAACTTAGAGACGTGGTCAAGATAGTCAAGGATTTGTAAGTCCGTGATAAGGGCAAAAAAGTCTTCACAAGCAAAAATTTCTATGATGGTTTAGACAAAAATGACAACCTAAAGGATCTCCCCTGTAAATTTGTCAAATTTGATAGGACTGGCGATCCCAAGGCTCACCTGGCTATGTTCTTTGCAGAATACAATCGATTCAAGCGAGACAATCAAGCTCTCTTCCTTTGTTTCCCTCGCAGTCTGGAGGGCACCGCCGCCAAGTGGTACTCTGAGCATATCAATCCAATCGAGCTGAAAGAGTTCGACAAGGTGGTCAATCTGTTCATTGAACGATTCCTTTTCAACACCGAAGCGCTGCCAACGCTGAACCACCTCTACAATACAAAGCAAAGAGATAATGAGAAAGCTAGAAACTTTATATGTAGATGAAGGGACACTTGCAATAAAATGAGAAATCCTATATCAGAGGAGCACGCACTCCAGATTATTCTGAATAATTTCTCACAGCCTTTTAGAGGTCTTATCTCCACCTCACCTTCTAAATCTTTTATTGAGCTTACTGAATGGGCTGAGTGGCTCGAGATGAGAATGAAGAATGGGGTTTATGATGGCATCACCCTCGTCAAGAATAATCAAGATTTAAAGAAGAAGGCAAATTTCACCTTCTCCGCCAATGCTGGCCACAGTAACTGCAAAGATAGCAAGGGCAACCATACAGGTCAGAAAGAAAAGTCTTCAAAGAAGAATGAAAAATTGAGTCAATAGAAGGAAAAGAAAAAACATAATGGTTGGGGTGACGATCGCCAGTTTACTCCTCTTGAGCAGCCTCTCGATGAAATCCTTGAATATATGTTGACCAAAGAAATGATGAAGCTCCCAAGAGACACAGATCCTCCCATGATCATGGAAAGATTCATGGACTAGTTCTGCAAATTTCATCGGGCAGTAGGACACGATACTGACCACTGTTTCGTCTTCAAGAACATCGTTCAGGATTGCATTGATAAAAATCTCCTAGTTGAAGATAAAAAGAAGGACCAGCCATTCTGACTGAGCTTTTTCCTCAATCACTCAAGAAGCTGACAGCGCCAACACTTTCACATTTCTCATCTTGCTTTATCATTTTAAAGGGATGATGTAATTCCGATTGTCTTTCCTTAATTTGTCATCTTTCCTTTAATGCATCAATAAAATTATCAATTTTCCTCATGAGCTTGATGCCACCTTTTATTCTCTTTCTCTGCAAAAATGTTTGATGTCTTCTTTTAAATCATTGTAATTTTGAAAAGATTTTTAAATGTAAAACATGTGAAAACCAGACATCAAATAATAAAAACCGGTTCTCACTAGTGGATGAGATCGGGTCGAACTCAGGGAACGGGAATATATCGTATTCAAGTACACAAATCTAACCTATTCTTTATTGCCGAATTATTTGAAATGTAAAATGTTCAAGAAGAGTAAAAACAACTAACTATTACAACAAATGAATACCCTTCGCAGAGGGCGTAAAGTGCAATATTTACAAACCCAATTAAAATTCTAATTCTAAATTTAAAAGTAAAAATCTTCTAATCTTGCATCTCGTGTGTCATGTAGTAACTTCTGCTCCTCTTCTATACGGTCCTGCACAAGTCAAAAGGACACGAGCAGTACAAGAGAGAAATATAGAAACTAAAACTATACTAAACTAGCTAAATGCTAATTACAAAAGCAATTACGCAAGAAATCTAAATAACAATCCTAATTATTTCAAATGAACTAATTACCTAATAATGGAACAGTAATTAAATCTAATATCAAAATACTAAAGTCACCTAACTTACAAAGATGCTAATTAAATCTAACTACTAAGTAACTAAATCATCTAATTATAATGCAAATCACCACTAACTAACTGCTAAGCTAATACCTAACAGCTTACTAAACTAACAGCATTACATCAAGTTCATTGTTAAGCAAGTTCAGTGGGTAATGCATCAATTTTAGACAGAACATTCAGCAACCTTGAAATCCTATATAGCTTCATCCAATTAATCTCTTGTATTAGGCAAATCCACACTCAATCAATCAACAAATTTAGTCATCCAATATGCTCCATCAAACAATTAATACAATTCTTTGTATTAAAAGATTAACAGAAAATTTCAGCAAAAATCAAAGACAGTCTTCAACCGGCTATCAGGAACCACTCCCCTCACTTGAAATCAATGAAAATAAGTTGTTGAGATCTAATTGCTTTTATCAGAAAACATTATTTTTCTGATTAAAAAAATCAGTGCCTCTCAATATCTACATCGGATTCAGCCATCCGATTGAATATTTTTTTTTTAAAAATTAATACTGGAATTTCAAAGAACAACAGATATCTACTGGAACTTTCAAACAGCTGCTGGAATAACCAGAACTCAGGAATCTAAACACTCAGATAGAAAAATTCAAATATTTGATCGATCTTTGATAAAATCAATTTATCCCTTAATAAAATTTCAACACTCAATCAATGCAAACAGTAATAGATTCAAAGTCATTCACGAGTTCGATCATTGATCGGAAACATTAAACCGTGAACTGAATTTCACGATGGTTCAAGAATGAAAAATGCTTGTTTCCGGCAGCTGAAGAGAAGTTCCGGCGGCTGAAGCAGATCTAGAATTTCACGGCAACTGAAGAGAAGTTCCGACGGCTGAAGCAGATCTAGAATCTCATGGCAACTGAAGAGAAGTTCCGGCGGCTGAAGGCTGAAGACAAGTTCGAATGTATCCAGATGATTCTGACCGACTGGATTTCAATCAAGCCTCTTCTGATCGATCAATATTAGGCAATCGATCGATAGATTCAGATCGTTACATCAACAAAACTTGATTTATCAGAAGCAAAAAAAATCATTCGCCAGAAGATTTATCAACAACACAGATCAGATGCATTCCAGTTTTAATTTCCCCGATCAGTCATCAGAATTCCATTTGATTGAATGTAATTACTCCAGGCATCCGATGATCGATCACAAATTGCTATTGATTACCGGATTGAGTGACTTTGAAAAATTAATGTTCAAATGATGCTAAAGCTTCATCGATTTTATTATCAATGCAGTAAAAACATTTAATACTATGCACTACATATGAACTACAAATTACAATGAAATCTAGAATTTTCTTTTTGAATCTACATTTTTAGAATGAATCATAAATGCTACAGTTTTATTTTGTTTTGATTTTATTCCAGATAAACTAATCTATTGAAACATAGAAGAAGGAATTAGAGAAGAGAAGAAGAGGAAGAAGAAGAAGAAGAAGAACTTACCGAATTGGAAGGGTTAGAAGAGAAGTGGAATCCTCCTATATGCCATTACCGTAGCTGGATGCCTCCACCGAATTGAGGAAGAAGAGAGATCAAGGGAGAAGGAGAAGAAGAAGAAGGCAAGAAACAAGGTGAAGGGGAAGGGTTAGAAAAGAGGGCAAAAGCATAAAAGAGAAGACAAACCTCTCTTCCCCCTACGTACGGTATTTATAATTTTGAAAGTTTTTCCATAAGTCCATCTTATTTCAAAGAATTCTATTTCAAAACCTCTCTTCAAAAAGTTATTTACAAAACAACTCAAAATGACTATGTTTTAGAAAATACAAACTAAGTCTATTTTAACTTTAATTTTTTTATGATTTTCAAAAACTAAACTACTACAATTATGTCAAACACTAAAATAGGCATTAAAATGTAAAATAAACTATTTTTCATGCATTTTCTATTTTTAAATCATTTTAGCACATTTACTCGAAACTAACATAAAATTGGGTTTTTAAATCATTTTCTCATGAAATCATGCATATTTTTATATGAAAAATCCCTAAAATATATGCATGATCAATGTTCTTTCATGAGGAATGACCCTCTTTAGAGTCTCTGAATCGATCAAAAGTCAGTTGTTTTGTTACATTCGAAGAGCATTCTTTGAACATCAATTATCTTTCTTTTATCCAAAATTTTCTTCCCCTATTACATTGGGGCATTATTTTGAAAATTGTCTTCAAAACATCTTGTATGCAGGCAGGGTCAAACAAATCTCTCATTTGCACACATATGCATCCATTTACATCATTTTGCATTCATTTGCATTTGCAAGCATTCATTTACATCCATTTGCATCAAATTCATTTCCCCTTCAGGTTAAGGGATAAACCTGAGTTGCCCATTCAGGATAAGGGATAAATCCTGAGGCCCTGACAGTTGTCCAAGTCATCATGAGGATGAAAACTGAAAATCTTCCATCATAATCAATTGTTAATTTTTCAAAACCCAGTGTTTGTGCTGGTAATTTTTTAAAACTCAGTGTTTGTGCTGTTAATTTTCTAAAACCCAGTGTTCGTGCTGGTAATTTTCAAAACCCAGTGTTCGTGCTGGTAATTTTTCAAAACCTAGTGTTCATGCTGGTAATTTTTTAAAACCCAGTGTTCATGCTGGTAATTTTCCAAAACTCAGTGTTCGTGCTGGTAATTTTCCAAAACCCGGTGTTCGTACTGGTAATTTTCTAAAACCCACTATTCGTACTGGTAATTTTTCAAAATACAATGCTTGTACTGGTTCATTTTCAAAATCTGGTATTCACACTGGTACACTTTAAAATTCAGCTCCACATTGATCTACTTTTCCTTCATGATTTGAGTTCTGACACGAATTTCTTTTCCTTTCAAATTGATCTACTTTTCCTTTAGGATTCGAGTTCTGACTCGAATTTCTTTTCCTTCTGAATTGATCTAGTTTTCCTTCAGAATTCAAGTTCTGACTCAAATTTATTTTCCTTAAAACCAAATTGATCTAGTTTTTCCTTTAGGGTTTGAGTTTCGACTCGAATTTCCTTTCCTTTTGAACTTTCCAGTTTTTTTTTTAGAATTTGAGTTCCGACTCGAATTTCCTTTCCTTCTGAATTTTTCAGTCTTTCGTTTAGGATTCGAGTTCCGACTCGAATTTCCTTTCCTTTAAATTCGAATGGGTCTAGTTTTTCCTTCGAAGATTTGAGTTCCCACTCAAATTTCCCAGTTTTTCTTACAGGATCTGATTTTCGACTCGGTCATTTTTTCAAAACCAACCTCTGAGTTGGACTTACCTTCAAAATCCAGCATTGTGCTAGGACTTACCTTTAGAACTCCAATTTCACATTGGATTTACCTTCAGAATTCAGGTTCGTGTTGGACTTTCATCCAAAATCCCACTGACGTGTCAACTCGGATATCAAGCAATTTCTTTCACCAAAAATTTCAAGAATATTTTGCCAATTTGTCATGAAGAACAATTGTTGATCTCAAAACCTTTATTGCACAAAGAATTACCTCAAAATTACCTTCAGTATTACTTCCAAAAGGACAAAGCTTTTACGAAAAAGGATTCAAAATTCAAAATCTTTCTATGAGCCAACCAAAAGGATGAAGAATAGATCCCCAATATGGCCAGCAAAGAAAATTCAATGTTGTCGCAAAGCCATAAGTGATTGATACTGATCGCAGTCAATGGCACATCTTTAAAGACCATTTTTGTAAAGACAAGGTAGTTGAAATATCCTGGGTGATAAAGAAAAATCCATTCAATTTCCATATCTTCTTAATCATTTAAGCTGCAATCAAATATCTGCAATAGGGATCTCTCAATCATTGTCAAGTTGAAGGCTGATGGATGAGTTAGACCCCCGGGGCCAAAGAAGATTTGGATCATCTCCAAGATGAAGGAGTTTATGATGGATCCTTCCAGGGAAAGTTCAGATCACCGCCAAGTTGAAGGTGAATGCGATGAGCCTCCCGACAAACCCTAAAAGATATTTGATTTCTGCTATCATCAAGAGATTTTTAACCAAAGAGACAATATCATCAGTATAATTCCTGAGGCAAAGAAGGATCAGAACATCTCCAAGTTGAAGGAGTTTATGACGTACCCTTCTGAAAAAAAGAGAAGAGAGAAAAAAGTTAGGACATCTTTAAAATGAAGGATGATGTAATAAACTCCCCAAAACCCAAGAAAGCTCAATGTCTCAAAAAGAGTGCAAGAAGATCATCATGAAAAGAATCTCAGGACATCAAATTGCCGAATCTGCCAAGAATCTTCTTTAATTTTGTGAATTTTTTTTATCAATGTCCTTTCACCAATCGCTTTTACAATATCAAGAATATTTTTTTTCGTTCATATCCAGGAAATTGATAGCTTCCTTGAAAGAAAGCCAATCGCAAGCAATTTGAATTTGAATCTTGATTCTACGAAGTTAGCTTAATTGGAGGTAATACTTTGGGTAGAAAAGAGAAAATATTTTCATACCAATATACATCAGCTTCAAGTATTTGGAATCAACAAACAATTTTTAACATTTTGGCAATATTTTCTAGTTATCCCGATGAAGTAAAAAGCTCGATGCCCATCTTGACATATTTTGGCACCACCTTTTGCCTCCTTGAGAGGATAGCCTTTGTCGTCTTTCACGTTGTTGAAAGATTAGCCTTCTCTCCAAAAGGATAGCCTTTGTCATATTTCGTGTTGTTGAAAGATTAGCCTTCTCTCTGAAAGGATAGCCTTTGTCATCTTTCGCATTGTTGAAAGATTAGCCTTCTCTCCAAAAGGATAGCCTTTGTCATCTTTCGCGTCGTTGAAAGATTAGCCTTCTCTCCGAAAGGATAGCCTTTGTCGTCTTTCGCGTCGTTGAAAGATTAGCCTTCTCTCTGAAAGGATAGCCTTTGTCGTCCTTCGCTTCGTTGAAAGATTAGCCTTCTCTCTGAAAGGATAGCCTTTATCGTCTTTCGTATTGTTGAAAGATTAGTCTTCTCTCCAAAAGGATAGCCTTTGTCGTCTTTCGCGTCATTGAAACATTAACCCTCTCTCCAAAAGGATTGTCTTTGTCATCTTTCGCATTGTTGGAAGATTAGCCTTCTCTCCAAAAGGATAGCTTTTGTCATCTTTCGCATTGTTGAAAGATTAGCCTTTTCTTCGAAAGGATAACTTTGTCGTCTTTTGCGTTGTCGAAAGAATTTATCTTTTGTGTTGTCGAAAGAATCGCCATGTTCCTTTGGATCGCCTTTGTCATCTTTCGCGGTGTCGAAAGAATCACATTGCTCCTTTGAATGCCTTTGTCATCTTTCGCATTGTCGAAAGAATTCATCTTTCGCGTTGTCAAAAGAATCACCTTGTTCCTTTGGATCGCCTTGTTCATCTTTCGTGTTGTCGAAAAAACCGCCTTGCTCCTTTTGATCGCCTTGTTCATCTTTCGCGTTGTCGAAAGAGTTGTCTTATTCCTCTACAAGAAAGTTGTCTTATTCGCCATCTGACTTACCATTTTCATTTCTCGATCATGTTAAGGTTTAAACCTGAGCCTGATTCTAATGAGGTATTTCATTTTCCCGGTCAGGTTAAGGGTCAAACCTGAGCCTCATTTTTACACGAGGTATTTCTCATCCCATCCAGGTTAAGGGCAAAACCTGAATCTCACTTCTTTAAAGTAAATTTTTCTTCTTTATTCTCCATTTCATACCTACCATTCTCATCAGGGCTAATTTCTTCATATCAGTCAGATCCTTCTAAGTGGGCATTTTTATAGCCCAAATTTGGTGTGTGTGTTTTTTGCCACTAAACTTGACTTTCAACTGGCTTAGTAACAAAGAGGGGCATCTGTAAACACCCCAAATTTCCCCCCTCGGGCAGTGCCAACTGTGTTAGGTAAGTGTAGAAGTCCAACTCAGAGTCTATTTTAGAAAATCACCACCTTACCCATTTTCACTAGGAAAATTACTATTTTACCCCTAGGTCATACCGGACCCCAGTCAGTCGGAGTCAACCAAGCTCATTGGTCAGTTAAAAACAGTTAGAATATCAGTCATCTCAAGCTCATCTGAGCTCACAATGAACAGACCAGTTCCATTTCTGACCATTCCTGCCAAAATGGGATCATTTCTTCAGAAATAAGTTCATTTCTCACTCAAATCCAAGCCAATTGTCTCAGAGTAAGTCATTCCCAGTCAGTCATATTTCTCTGAGTCCAGCTTGAGCTCACCAGGAGTTCAAGTGCTCCAGTTTCAGTTTAAAACCATTTTCAAGTGTCCAGGAGCCCATTTTAGCCCATTTTAGCCCATTTCAGCTCTTTCAGCTGGAATTGAGTTGAGTCCAACTATTTGAGCTAGTGTTTGAGCTTCAATTTTAGTTCATCTCAGTATTATTGATCTTTGTCTTAGCTCAAACCCAACTCTGGTCCGTAATTCACTTCACTCCAGTGAGCATTTCTCACCATTTCTCTAAAAATGGTAGTTTTTCTTGACAATTTTGTCGAAGAGTTCAGTTGAGTCAGTGTCTTATCAGTCCAGTCGAGTTCTGAAACTCTAAAACCCAACTCAATCCAGTTCATTTTAGTTCAAATCAGTTCAAACCCTAATTTTCAGAGTCACTCTTGCCTAGTAGAGTCTGAAAACCATTCCTTAAACTATTTTGTCCAATTTTATCAATTTTGACACTTTTTGAAGTGGTACAAGTGTCAATCAAAGTCCAATATCTAAAATTCTTCATTCAGGATTAGCATTTTTCATGGCATTTCTCATCATTTTCCATCATTTCAGATCATTTCATCACATTTCATTTCATTTTTTAGATCCAGAACTCCAGTTTTGAAAATTTCAATCCAGATTGAGTTTTAAAAGTTTTTAGAAATCAATTTCAAACCCTGGGTTTCCAAAATTAACATTTTTACCCCCAGGATTCTAAATTCTGAAATATTTTTCCCGAGAAAATAATCTAGATTTCTTTCAAACTCAAATTTTCAAATTCTAAACTGGATTTGCTTTGCAACGGGGTATGAAATTTCAAATTTGGAGCTCATTTTAAAAACTGCCAAAAATAGCTCATTTTGTCCAAAAACTTTTTAAAAAGACTATTCTACCCCTATGTCTTCAAAAAGAATTTCAAATTTGGAAAGTGAGCCCACTTTGAGATGGCTCCTTCATTTACATCTATATTTTCATTTTAAAAGGAAAAAAAATAATATATCTTTTTCTTTTCTTTGTTTTATTTTTATTTTATGTTTTTTTTTGTGAGAGGAGGTGGGATCCACCAAGGTGGTCGACTAGCCCCTTTCTTCTTCTTTCCTTTTCTTTCCTTCTCCTTCTTTCTCTTATTTCCTTTCTTCTTCTTCTTCTTCTTATTCTTCTTCTTCTTCTTTCTTCTTTCTTCTTTTCTTTCTTTCTTCCTTTTTCTTCTTCTTCTTCTTTCTTTCCTTTCTTTCTTTCTTCTCTTCCTTTCTTCCCCCTCCTTTCCTTCTCCCCCTTGGTCGACCAACCCCCAACTTCCTCTTTTTCATCCCTACTTCTTTCTTCCCTCTCTTCCTTCTTCTTTCCTTTTCTTTCTTTCTTCTTTCTTTCATTCTTCTTTTCCCTCCTTTCTTTCTTTCCCCTTTTCTTGGTCCAACCTCCTTATTAATGCAACACCTTTCTAAATCCCTCAAGCATCACACGCCCAACCTCCCTTAGCCTTCTCTTCTCTCTCTCTCTCTCTCTCTCTCTCTCTCTCTCTCTCTCTCTCTCTCTCTCTCTCTCTCTCTCTCTCTCTCCTGGTCACGATTCCAGCCACCGACACCTTCAAGCACTAGACTACAACCATCCTCACCACCAGTGCCTTCCACCTTCCAACACGAGCCTCCAACCTCCTTGAAGCTCCAGTCGGCACCTACCCTGAAGCACCACCATCAGTCCAAACTTGGAGTAGTACCACCACGCAGCTACAACCACTTCCTCCACCGCTACCACCTTGTTATCGTCGCAAAATTTTTCCCGTCTTCCCTTCCCTTGTGGGAGAGAGAGAAAAATGCTTTCGCGAGTCAAACTTGACCAGAGTTTTGGAAAATTGTTTTAAAATACTCGCCTCCGTTTTGAAAATAGCAGGAAAATCCATGGGATGGGGCTCGACCTGTCGGTATGAGGTTCGACCGTTCCTGCAGCCTTTAACAGGGGTAATCGAACCAAGGACCAAGAATATGCTTGACTTAGCTAAATCCTCGAAATTGTATTCTATCCTAAATGCACAGAGAATTCAGGCATGTGCTATGAGATTTTGTAAAATGCAAGTTGGAAAACATGATGCATGCTTGAAAAATGCTTTTGAGTTGGAAATATTTTTAAGGCAAATGATGGAAATCGATTTCTCAGGAAAACTCAGATAAAAGGATTTGAAAATCATAAGAAAGTTTCTGAGGATGTGAGAAAATCCTGGGAAAATAGAGAGAATTCTTGAGAAAAGATAAACATTGAAAGAGAAAATGTTTGCCAGGAAAACTCCAACTCTGAAAATTTTCTTTGGAAAATGCTTGAAGATTCATAGGAAAACTTTTGGAGAAGGAAAATTGAATCTTAGGAACTTGAAATTCAGAAAATTTTAGCCTTAAGAAATTGGAAATCGATCTTGATTTTTGAGAAAGGTGAGAGACTCCCTTTTGAAAATCTTGAGAAAATAACCTTTTCCATGGAAAACTGTGGAAAAACTTGACTTGGGAAAACCGACTTTTGAAAAATTCTCAGAGTTTCTTGAGAAATCGATTTTCTTGAGAATGAAATTTTCTTGAGGAAATCATGGGAAAAGTAGATGATGGCATGATGCAGATGATTTGAATATATGAATGTACTTTGGAAATAACATTTGAAAGATTTTCTGAGAAATTTGTTGGAAAATGTGTATTAAGTCAAAGTAAATCCTTCACATATTCTGACTGTGGCCATGAACATGTTCAGAGTTTAATTGATTTAATTCACAATATTTTGCAAAATTGGAAATATGAGGTTCATTTTTGAAGATAGCCTAAGAGTGGAGGCTCAATGTGACTGGTAGAAAGATGATGGATCTGGGTCTCGTCCATATTCCGACTAGGGCCGTAAATATGGACTCCGACGAGTTCATCAACTTCCTAAGAGTTGGTGCATGTGTCATTCGTGTACATCCATAGTGCTTTTGAAATAAAATGCATGAATCACGTAATCAGGATATTGCAGGAATTTAAACTATATGATATGCGTCCTAAGCTAAGCAGAAAATTAAATCTCTTATTCCAAAATTTACTTTATTACATCACTAAATAAATGAAAGAAAGGGAAATTGCAGACTTCAGTTCCTTCTTTTGAATATTCCTACCAAACTGGAAATGATGTTAGCTCAAATATATGGGTTTTTTCAAGATTTTCCAATAATATTCTGAAATTATTGGACTTAATTGGATATAAACCATATTCTCATGCTTTCTTGATATTTGAAATAATGTAAATGCAAGAAATTCAATAAGAAATGTTTTTAAACTCAAAATTGTAGTCAAAATGACCAAAATACCCCTAATATTAAAGTTGTACCTTTAAAATCAGGGTTTTTTGAAGGAAATTTTGATAAAATTGAGATTTTGAAAATTGAATTGGACCAAATGATGATGAAATGCAAGATGAGACATGATGACATATTGTTAAACACCTTAGGACTGTAAAATCATAATTTTACATTTTGCAATTCATCCAAAATACTGAATTTCACTTGTTTTTCGCTTGGATCCGGGTCCCGCGGGGCCCTGTTTTGATGATACGGCTAAACCGAACATCAAACGAATTCCAAATGCTGTAAAATTCGTTATGGAACATCTATCTATTCTGATAAACAGCCTAGAATGCTAAAACACAAGAAACAACATGGTTTAGATACTGAAATTTAAAGAAAGTCCTAAAAGGGGCGAATTTCGCCTACGGACCCGAACCAAATGCAACACTTAATGCAGTAATACGAGAATTCCACCATGGAAACATCTGAGATTTTTTAGACTGCTAAATGACATGAAAATAAGCAATTTTGTTTTTACAGCTCCGGTATTTGAACTACGGTGAGATTGGTAACAAGAATTTGGTTCTGACGGAGGCAAAATCAACCCGATCCGATGTAAAATTGCATAAAACTAGCATCCTACCATAAAAATTTCTGATATTTAACTGAGGAACTAAAGATGCACACAGGAACAACTTTTATTTTTACGATTTTGGCATTTGATCAACAGAAACAAAGATAAAAATACGACTTTTCATGCCTAAATCAACAGAGCAGATAAATATCACAAAACAGAAGACTGACAAGAAAAATCCGAAACTGATAGTAAGACTATTTTAAAAATCATAAAATTTCAGATTCAAATAGAGGACATCCCGAACATGACATTCACTTTTTACAGATTTGGATTTTAAGCAATACCCAAAGAGAACCCATCGACTTAAGTCGATCCAAAGTCTGAGAGGCCCAAATCAGGCTCTGACACGTATCCCGAGCTCTTGGATTTTTGTCAGACATCAAAAATATTTAGAAACATCTGAGAAAATCATATTAAAAACTAGACATTATTCCAAGTTCAGAACATCTTTTAGATCGAAAATCGGACCTCATATGAGAGAGATCTCGATTTTACAAGTCGGAGATAAATTTTCAAAATGTATCCCGGGTAACAAAACTTGACCTACCATTTTGAACTTTTACTGTAGTAAACAAATTCAAATCATTCCGAATTTTTGGCATATTGTTGGGGACACCTAAGGTCACATACTAGGATTTTCTTAGCATTTTTAACGAAAAATAAATGCATAAAATGATGTGTGGACTGACTGACAAAAACAGAGAGTTACCTAAATGAAGCTGAATGTATGAAATATTAAATAAATTCATGGAACATGCTATTTTAATGAAATAAAACGTAAATCTAACTTATTTTAATGCATGAACATGATGAAATGAAGAAATTTAATCAAGAAAGCATGAAAGACATCCTTTGATATGTGTCATTTTATGAGAATAGCTCGATCCATCACTCGGATGAGCTCTTTCTTCAAAATGACAATACAAATCGAGCAATGATATTATAATATCGAAATCAATAGGAATATAATTGCACCTTGTGTTTTTCTGCAGCTTTGGAACTCTCGAAATGAATGACGACCTTGATAATGGGCTCCAGAGGGGCGTGAATCCAGGGGAAACCAAGAAAGGAAAAAAATGGAATTTTGAAGTTCAATTCTCAAACCAGGGCCCTCCCTGTACTGGGCGTGGACTAGGGTATTTATAGCAATTCTGGAGAATTTTGAATTTCAAACAGGCTTAATCTGAGCCCTCCATGTGGCGCCATCTCAGGGCATGCCATGTGGAATTTTGAGAAAATAAAAATGAGAATTTTGTGGGTGAGACACCTCAGCAGGGGAGTTTGAAATTTGAAATCTACTTTTTCTGGGCTTCTCAATGGCGCCACCTCATGGTGGATTTATTTTGAATAAAATAATAAAATAATAAAGTGAAGCCAAGTGGGAGCTCTGGAATGGTGCCACCTCAAAAAAGGAGTTTGAGATTTGAATCTAGAAGCAGTAGGAGCATGCCATGTGGCAGGAGGACAGGAGCAGAGGAAGCAGAATGCGCCACCTCAGAGGAGGGTTGTTTCCACTTTTTCTAATGCAGGGGGATTTGGACACGTGGCGGTTCAGGATGGCTCTACTTCTGACAAGTGTCAGCTAGCTGGAGGAGTCTTCTCAAATGGCGCCACCTCAGGGTTGGATTTAAAATTTAAATGATGCTGGCTTCTGGAGGAATTGAGGGTGGACATGTGGCAGCACCTCTGGGTGATCCTGCAGTGACATGTGGCGGAGGGAAGAGAAAGAGGGACAAGTACATGTGGCGCCATCCCAGACCAGATAGAAAAGGTAAAGTTCAGGATTTGCGCCACCTCAACCTGGGTTTGAATAGTTGCTTTTTCTGAAGAAGGCCAAGAGTGACATGTGTCCTCTACTTTGTCTGAAGGAAGCTAAAAGTGACATGTGTCACCTACTTTTCTGAGAAAAGTAGGGAGAGACATGTGTCAGTCTGCTTTTTCTGAAAAAGGGAGAGATTGACACGTGTCTCTGCAAAGACACTTCAAATGGTGCCACCTCAGGGGAGACAAGCTTTACTTTTTCTGAACAGGACAACACATGACATGTGGCATCTCAGGGTGGCATGGGAGTGACACATGGCACAGGGTGAAGATGGTGGATACTGACACGTGGCATGGAATATAGAGGATGTCTAATGACATGTGGCGGCATCTTAAGGTGTCCCCACACTGACACGTGTCGGAGGATGGAAGGAGAGAGAAATGACATGTGGCACCACCTCTAGGTGAACCTCATGCTGACACATGGCAGGGCAATGGGAGGAGAGAGAAAAAGGTCCAGTGGCGCCAATCCAGGGACAAGGCTCCTATATTTTTGGTTTTTTTTAAAATTCAGGTTTTTCAAAAGAAAAGCCTATGTGACACCACCTCAGGGTGGGCCCCACATTGCTTCTTTATTGAAATAAGGATAAGACAGTAAAACCTCTTTTTGGAATTTTCATAAAATCTGAACTAATTGGCAAAACAGAAATTTTGAAAAGAGTTAGCCCTTGTAGGGCAATTTTGTAAAAGGAAGATATTTGAAAAAGGGCAAAATCTGAGATAAGGTGGCTGAAATCCATATTAAAAACTATCCAGATCGTTTTCCTGAGAAAATATTTTGAAATTCAGAGTCCTGGGGGTAAAATGGGAAGAATTGATAATTTTGAAGACCCAAGGTTTTGAAATTGATTTTGAAAATAGGATTGAAAAATTTGAAATCAAGAGTTCTGAACCTCGAAATGACATGTTGTGCAGTGCAGTGATATGAAAAGTTCATGCAATGCTATGCAATAACATGTCTTATGAAATGTAATCTTGAATCAGGATTTGGAGATTCCCGTCTCCTGTCAAGAATAGAACTTTGAACATCTGAGCAAAAAAATAGAGAAAATTGAGAGTTGTAGATGCAATCTGGACTTTCTGCGAGGTCCGAACTCAGAAAATGACCATTTTGCCCTTCGGCGATTTCAAAGGCTGGATGATGATGCTTGGTGGAAATGTCAGAGAGGTGAATGAAAATTTGGGGTGTTTACACACCTACTCCAGTTGGTTCAACAAAAGCCCCAGTTGCAGCTCCTTCTCCTCCAAGGCAACCAATCACTGCAGCCCATCAACAAGCATTCCATATCAACTGATTCAAGGTAGGACCTTGATCATGCATATAATTCAGGGTTTATTAACATTTAAATATGCATGATTTTATAAAATAATGTTTCAAAAAACCCAATTTTATGATAGTTTTCGAGTAAATATGCTAAAATGATTTAAAAATAGAAAATGCATGGAAAATAGTTTTATTTTACAATTTTATGCATATTTTAGTTTTTGTTATAGTCATAGTAGTTTTAGTTTTAGTTTTCAATAAAAATAATAATAAAAAAATAAAAATAAAAATAAAATAAAAATTAGAGTTAAAAATTAGAGTTAGATATATTGTGAAATAAGGTTAGTGTAAATAATTTTTTAGAATAGTTAGTTCGTTTGAGGTTTTTAGTAAATAGTTTGCTTTTTTTACTCTTTTAAATAGTTTGTTGTTTGTAGATTATTTTTAAAAAAGAAAAAAAAATAATAATAATAAACCAAACCGGTTCAAATCGATTTGCATTTGGTTTTTAAACTAAAATAAAAAAAATATATAATAAATCAAACCGGTTTGCAATTTTAAAAAAGAAAACTAAAAAAATAAGTAACCGGCTTGAACCGGTTTGTATTAGTTTCAAACCGGTTCCAACCGGTTTGGGGTTTTTAAAACCCACGAAATGAAATTTTTTCGGTGCCTCCTCTCATTCACGGCTGAAGCCATCTTTCCCCTCTTTCCCTCTATTCCCTCTCTTCTCTCCTTTCTCCACCATTGCCGGTGGCTATCCTTTTTCCCTAACTTCTCCTTCTTCCTCTTTCTCTATCTACACTCCAGCCAACGGCAGTGGTGGAAGCTCCTCATTCCGGCGATGGCAGTGGTGGTGGAGGTCGCCACATTCTTTCCTAACCCCTCTAAGGTACGGTGATCTTCTGATTCTTCTTGTTCTCCTTCAGATCTTCTTCTTTCTCCTCTTCTTCTTCAGTTCTTCTTCTTCATCCTCTCTGATTCGTCTTCTTCTTCTTTTTCTTCCTCTGATCTTTATTCTTATTCTTCTTTCATCTTCAGATTTTCTTCATTTGTTTCTTTATATTCAATTGATATTGATTTTCTGTAAAAAACTAAAACTAAAAAAAAGAGAAAACGTAAAAAGAAAAAAAAAACAGAAAAAATGTGCATCATCATAGCAACGGATCCATGCGTTGGGTTTACTCTGATTTGAATCTATCGCCGGATTTCATACAGCATCGCAAGTATAGATGATCCAGATCATCTGGATCTGGATCAATTAATTGTTCTGTTTTTGGTTCATCTGAGATTATCTGGATCCAGATCATCTGGATCATCTGCAAGATACCGGAAATTTCACGATAAAATAAATCTTGATCTGCAGTAATATCTATCCGGCAGATTCATTCCGGTGGATTTCAAATTTTATCATCTGAAAGTAAACGTATATGATGATGTGTCCATTGCTGGTCAATGCATTTTTCTTTTGGTGAATGATTTTTCTGAGTGAAAATAAACTGATTCAATGATATTGATATTCCTCATTCACGATTGAGAATCGGAAATAATTACATTTTTCTGGTGGCTACTGTTCACTACATCTTCCGGTAAACATTACTTCTGTTGGAAATAACAGTAAATGTTTTGTTTTAAAATTTGATCGGATGTCTGAATATCATATGAAGGGGGAAATTACCGATTTTTGAATCTGACTACTGTTTTCCAAAGCTGATTGGCTTTGATTTCTGATTTTATCAAATAGTTGAACTTTGAATAAAATTTCAGTCTATCAGAATTATCACTTTGCTTTTTGTTTTTCCGGCAAGAATGATATGATGCTGGACCGACTTAATTGGATATCTGGATTCAGTTTGAGATATCGAATTATCTGATGATAAGGATTAAGCTGATTTTTTTTTAGATATTACTTAGTATTTTGATATTAGGCTACTTAGTTGATTGATTGATTCTTTGATATTAAAAATAGTTGCAAGTAGTTAGCTAGACTCAATAAAAATAAAAAAATATATCATTTGCATTTAAAATTGTCATTTAGATTTCTTTAATGATTTCTTTCGTATTCTTAGCGATTAGTAGTATATTTTAGTACATTCTATTTCTTCTTTCTCTGGTACTGCTTGTGTTTCGTTTGACTTGTGCAGGATTGCACGAGATTGGAGCAGAAGAGACTACGTGACACGAAGTACGAAGATAGAAGATTTTTACTTTTCAGTTTAGACTTAGAATTTTAATTGGGTTTGTAAATATTGCACTTTACGCCCTCTGTGAAGGGTATTCATTTGCTGTAATAGTTAGTTGTTTTACTTTTCTTGAACATTTTACATTTCAAATAATTCGACAATAAAGATTAGTTTAGATTTGTGTACTTGAATACGATATATTCCCGTTCCCTGAGTTCGACCCGGTCTCATCCACTAGTGAGAACCGGTTTTTATTATTTCATGTCTGGTTTTCACATGTTTTTCATTTAAAAATCTTTTCAAAATTACAACGATTATAAAGAAGACATCAAATTTTTGGCGCCGTTGCCGGGGAACGGCGTAATATTAGTATTTGCTTTATTGCCTAGTGTTTGTGTGCATTTAGGTTTAGAACCACGTATGTGCATATCTTAGAGACGAACTTACTTTTCTGCACAGCCCACCTATTAGGATCCCCTTAGAGGTGACTGTGTACGATTGGTACCGTACACATAGATTTCATATTTTTAATGCATAATCTCTGTTATGTGTAACTGCGTGGTGTTTGTTTAGTTTTTGTTGTTTTTAGTTTACTCGCTTTGTGGTTTGCGTGGTTTGGCCGCTTAGTGCGTTAGTTAGGTAGAAAACCCAGAGTTAAGACGTGTGCTACACCGGTCTACTCTAAGGTGTAAGCAATGGCTGACGATCATCAATTGATCCGTCCTTTGAGGGAGTATTTCATGCCAAATACGTATACTCCCGCTTCCTGCATCACGAGACCTGATGTAGGAGCGAGCCATTTTGAGATTAAGGCCAGTGTGATTCAAATGTTACCTTCGTTTTATGGCCTTAGCAATGAGGACCCATATCGTCATCTCGACGAATTCCTTGAGATTTGCTCGACTGTGCGAATCAATAATTTTGGAGAAGATGCTATGCGGTTAACCTTGTTTCCGTTCTCTCTCAAAGATAAAGCCAAGCATTGGTTAAAATCTCTTGAGACGGTTCATATTACTACTTGGGAAGGAATACAAAGAGAATTTTTAAAAAAATATTTCCCAATTGGTAAGAGGAACCAGTTTCGTAAAGCTATAACCAGTTTTTCTCAAATTGAGGAAGAACAGTTTCACGAGTCTTGGGAGAGATTGAAAGATCTTCTCCGCAAGTGTCCCCATCACCAAGTGCCTCGTTGGCAGTTGGTGCAGTATTTTTATGACGGGCTTACTGAAAAGCATCGTCAAATGGTTCATTCGTCTTGTGGGGGCACTTTTATGCTCAAAAGTGAGGACGAGGCTTGGTCTTTATTCAAGACCTTGAGTGAAAACACGATGCATCATACCTTGTCTTCACGGCTCGATAGGACTACATCTTTGTCTAGTGGTCCTAGGAAAGTTGGGATTTCCGAAGTTGGGTCCGAATTAGAATTGCGTATCAAGGTTGACCAGTTGACTAGGAAGTTAGATCAATTCCTAGCCAATTCTTCGAGAAATCAAGTAGAAAGAGTGTGCGAGCTATGTGCTAGCTCTGCACACTGTGTTGTGGATTGTCTGGCAGCGTCCTTATATCCTGAATTCGTTCAGGAGCAGGTGAATGTTGCCCAAGGTTTCGCTAAACCCATGCCCGATTCAATTACATTCTCATATAACCCAGGTTGGCGAAACCAGTCTATTTTTCCATCCCATCAGCCCTCCCAGACACAGTATAGACCCAGTAACCCTTCACAAGGTTACTCGCATCCTATATTTCCACAGGTTCATCCCCAGTATTGTCTACCTTCTCCTCAGGAGCCCATTCCAAGTTCATCATTTCAAGAGAAGATGTTAGAAGCCTTTTCTGATATCAAGGCCACTCTTTGTTCCCATACGCAGTCAATAGCCAAGCTAGAGACTCAAATGGGACAGTTAGCTCAGACATTGAGTAGACAAATTCAGGGGAACCTTCATAGTCAGTCTGTTGTCTCCAAGGGAGAGGATTCCATGTCATTTGACTTGCAACCTACTTCACATCATAAGCAAGTCGAATATGTTACATCCCTTCAGTATGGGAAGGCGTCTCACCCCACTCAGGAATCGACTCATGAACCCCATATCATTTCTACTGACGAGTCGATCTCCATGATACCTCAGCAGAAGGGGCCAGACTCACAGCATCCATTATCATCATATAGAGCCCCATTTTCTCAGCCATTAGGATCACCGATTGTTTTTAGTAAGCAAGAGGTACAGATGCAGAAGGTGCTTGACCAAGTCAAGCCTGATCATATTCACCACTTGTTTGAAGTTGCATTCATTGATAGTCGGTCGGTCCTGGACTCTCATTGCTTGACCAGTCTCTCAGATGAGACTAATCTCAGTTCTTCATGTCAAGAGAGTCATGATACTACATTTGGAGGTAGAAGAGATGGAAACACAGTGCGTAGTGTCACAGATGACACTCTTTTCTTCATAGAACCCGGTTGAGTCTGACTTCATGTCCATTGATCTCATGGACGATGAAGGATTTTTCCAGGGATCTGTCTGGCTGGGGACGTGAAACTTAGCGCTTTATGGGAGGCAACCCATATCTTGTACATTATTAGGTTTACTTAGAATTTATAGATTTTATTTTGTTTTTACTTTTTAGTTTTCTTTATGAGTTTTTCATATTCTTTTTGTTTCATTCATGGTTTCATGTTTTGTCATATATACATTGCATCTATTACATTCATAGAACGTGTATTTTTAATTCATGTCAGGTCATTCTACTCTTTTCCCTCATTTATTTCTCTCATGTGCATTCACGTAGTTTCATATAAGCATGGGGGAATGCCACTGGGACAGTGTCATTCAAGCATGGGGGAGAGTGTAGTTTACACACCTTGATATTTCTGTTGACGTTCTTGCACATGTTTACACATATCTCATGAAAAGTAGATTTTTAAAGAAAAAGTTTGAACTTATATGAATGTTATTTCAAATTTAATATTTTTAGAGGATTTTTAAGCCCCACGAAAAAATTTTCTGACATAGATCTAAAAATTATGGTTGTTTATGCGGATTTCAAAGAAATGATGATAGATACATGTTAGAATTTATTTTGAATCATAAATATGAATATGCACAGTTCTATTTTTGAAAAACTAAGCAAATGAACAAAAGCATAAAAATGAGTTCAAAAGAAAAAATAGCATGCGTTAGGTTGTTTGGATAATTCCACAATCCTTAGTAGATGGAACTTAGATGTAAGTTGAAACTTTTAATTCCATTTTCGAAAAGGAGAGTGGAAAACTTCGTGATCCTAAGTAACTGAGAACAGATATAAGTTGAAATATTTGACTCTCATGTTATAAAGGTGAATGAAGGAAGTCACTTTTATGTCTTAGTTGATATCTTTTGGTATGTATTGAAAAAGTATAGAAGATATTGACATTGCACAAGGCATAAAAGCATACCACACGCAAGCTATAAAAGAAAAATAGGAACGCAAAAAGAAAAAGCGTGAAAAGAAAAAAATTGAGAAAAGAGCTGAAAAAGAAAGAAAAGTTCAGTGCTTAGAAGTATGATTGAGAAAACCTGTGCAGAAAACATATGAGTGAGGATAAGTAAATAATAATATGTTTTTATTGGATTTTCTAAGAATTAAACATAAATAATTATGATATTTAGAAAAGTGAAAGAAATTCTTTTTCTGTGGTGGTATATAAAAGACTAATTATGTTTTGATTTTGAAATAACAGGAAATATTTGTGAAAATAAAGTCTTTAATTACCTACTGCTTATGAGGATGTGTAATATTATGCATACATGATAGAGATGTTTGTGGGTAGCATCACTGCAAACCCTCACGAGACCTTACTCGTCCACTGGGGTAACCCAGGGGTTGAAAGGGCTTGTTGCATAAGCTAAATGCAACCGTGATTCCTACGAAAGTGAGTTAGATGATAGTCTCATTTCTTGCATTTTTCTAGTTTGCTCGAGGACTAGCAAAACATAAGCATGGGGGTATTTGATCATGCATATAATTCAGGGTTTATTAACATTTAAATATGCATGATTTTATAAAATAATGTTTCAAAAAACCCAATTTTATGATAGTTTTCGAGTAAATATGCTAAAATGATTTAAAAATAGAAAATGCATGGAAAATAGTTTTATTTTACAATTTTATGCATATTTTAGTTTTTGTTATAGTCATAGTAGTTTTAGTTTTAGTTTTCAATAAAAATAATAAAAAAAATAAAAAATAAAAATAAAATAAAAATTAGAGTTAAAAATTAGAGTTAGATATATTGTGAAATAAGGTTAGTGTAAATAATTTTTTAGAATAGTTAGTTCGCTTGAGGTTTTTAGTAAATAGTTTGTTTTTTTTACTCTTTTAAATAGTTTGTTGTTTTTAGATTATTTTTAAAAAAGAAAAAATAATAATAATAATAAACCAAACCGGTTCAAACTGGTTTGCATTTGGTTTTTAAACTAAAATAAAAAATATATATAATAAATCAAACCGGTTCAAACCAGTTTGCAATTTTAAAAAAGAAAACTAAAAAATAAGTAACCGGCTTGAACCGGTTTGTATTAGTTTCAAACCGGTTCCAACCGGTTTGGGGTTTTTAAAACCCATGAAATGAAATTTTTTCGGCGCCTCCTCTCATTCACGGCTGAAGCCATCTTTCCCCTCTTTCCCTCTATTCCCTCTCTTCTCTCCTTTCTCCACCATTGCCGGTGGCTATCCTTTTTCCCTAACTTCTTCTTCTTCCTCTTTCTTTATCTACACTCCAGCCGGCGGCAGTGGTGGAAGCTCCTCATTCCGGCGATGGCAGTGGTGGTGGAGGTCGCCACATTCTTTCCTAACCCCTCTAAGGTACGGTGACCTTCTGATTCTTCTTCTTCTCCTTCAGATCTTCTTCTTTCTCCTCTTCTTCTTAAGTTCTTCTTCTTCATCCTCTCCGATTCGTCTTCTTCTTCTTTTTCTTCCTCTGATCTTCATTCTTATTCTTCTTTCATCTTCAGATTTTCTTCATTTGTTTCTTTATATTCAATTGATATTGATTTTCTGTAAAAAACTAAAACTAAAAAAAAGAGAAAACGTAAAAAGAAAAAAAAACAGAAAAAATGTGCATCATCGTAGCAACGGATCCATGCGTTGGGTTTACTCTGATCTGAATCTATCGCCGGATTTCATACAGCATCGCAAGTATAGATGATCCAGATCATCTGGATCTGGATCAATTAATTGTTCTGTTTTTGGTTCATCTGAGATTATCTGGATCCAGATCATCTGCAAGATACCGGAAATTCCACGATAAAATAAATCTTGATCTGCCGTAATATCTATCCGGCAGATTCATTCCGGTGGATTTCAAATTTTATCATCTGAAAGTAAACGTATATGATGCTGTGTCCATTGCTGGTCAATGCATTTTTCTTTTGGTGAATGATTTTTCTGAGTGAAAATAAACTGATTCAATGATATTGATATTCCTCATTCACGATTGAGAATCGGAAATAATTACATTTTCTGGTGGCTACTGTTCACTACATCTTCCGGTAAACATTACTTCTGTTGGAAATAACAGTAAATGTTTTGTTTTAAAATTTGATCGGATGTCTGAATATCATATGAAGGGGGAAATTACCGATTTTTGAATCTGACTACTGTTTTCCAAAGCTGATTGGCTTTGATTTCTGATTTTATCAAATAGTTGAACTTTGAATAAAATTTCAGTCTATCAGAATTATCACTTTGCTATTTGTTTTTCCGGCAAGAATGATATGATGCTGGACCGACTTAATTGGATATCTGGATTCAGTTTGAGATATCGAATTATCTGATGATAAGGATTAAGCTGATTTTTTTTTAGATATTACTTAGTACTTAGATTACTTAGTATTTTGATATTAGGCTACTTAGTTGATTGATTGATTCTTTGATATTAAAAATAGTTGCAAGTAGTTAGCTAGACTCAATAAAAATAAAAAAATATATCATTTGCATTTAAAATTGTCATTTAGATTTCTTTAATGATTTCTTTCGTATTCTTAGCGATTAGTAGTATATTTTAGTACATTCTATTTCTTCTTTCTCTGGTACTGCTTGTGTTTCGTTTGACTTGTGCAGGATTGCACGAGATTGGAGCAGAAGAGACTACGTGACACGAAGTACGAAGATAGAAGATTTTTACTTTTCAGTTTAGACTTAGAATTTTAATTGGGTTTGTAAATATTGCACTTTACGCCCTCTGCGAAGGGTATTCATTTGCTGTAATAGTTAGTTGTTTTACTTTTCTTGAACATTTTACATTTCAAATAATTCGGCAATAAAGATTAGTTTAGATTTGTGTACTTGAATACGATATATTCCCGTTCCCTGAGTTCGACCCGGTCTCATCCACTAGTGAGAACCGGTTTTTATTATTTGATGTCTGGTTTTCACATGTTTTTCGTTTAAAAATCTTTTCAAAATTACAACGATTATAAAGAAGACATCAGACCTCTTTGGCTATTTTATTTGATCTCATCCAAAGTTTATTTTATGTTTTATCTTTTGTTGCAAACTTGATATAAAAGTCATTCTTTTTTTTTATGAAAGACATGACCATAGCTTAATGTCAATCAAGCCATGGTGATGCTCGTTTTGAACCCAATATATATATATATATATATATATATATATAGAGAGAGAGAGAGAGAGAAAGAGTTTAGGACTGGGTTTAATGGTTGAAGATACATATTTTCTCTAATAAGACTATATGGGTGAGAAGATCCACCCCTTCAATGGACCGGATCTCTCACCAATAGCCAATATCAAGTCAACTTTGTGCATCCTTGTTTTTCTTCATTTTAAACATTATATTCATGTTAGATATGCATTTTAGGCATCTCATTAGTTTAGTTTTATTGTTTTATTAGTAGTTTATTTAATGTCATTAAGATTCGTATTAAGGCTTGTAGGTGTTAATTTTAGCATAAGTTACAGTCGTTATTTTATGTATATTTTCGTCTCAATAAATCCCAAAAATTCATGGTAGTTAGGTCTATTTGTCCATGATCTCATATTAAAAATCTGGATCAATTTGGTTTTGGAAGTCCATTAAATAAATCGGATTCCAAACCAGGTTTTGAACTTTTTGGAAATTCCAGACTTTCTTTTAGCAGACTTGTCGGTCTGAGATCTCCCAGATGGACAATTCGAATCTTCCTCTAAAAAATACAGTTGATTTTTGTTAGAATCTATTGTTTTCAGTATTTTCCCATATTTTTACAAGGAGGTTTGGCCTCTTCTAAAAATTGAATTTCTCAGACCCCTATGAAAATCTTGATTTCTGCTTGTCAAGGTCTAGACTGACCCTAATCCGTTGTGATGCTTCAATATGTAGGTTGGATGTCAAACCTTTCAACAGAGTAATTGTTTCTCATTATTCCCTCTATCATTCTCAAAAATTTTAGAATTTTAGGAGCAACATAGATATTTTTCCCGGAATTAAACTCTTTGTCTGTCAAATTCCAATGTCTGAAAATTACAGAGATTTAGATCTTTGATAATCCTCTGCTCCTTTCCAAACCATAGCTCAAATCCTAATATTGTAAAAATAGGAATTATTTCTATATTTATCAGGGCCATTATCCCAAAATCTTAGTCATTTTCTCCACAATTTGCTATTTTTCCCATAATTGTTGCTGAAACCTGTCTGTCTGCCCTAACTCTTAGAGTCACCGGATTCCGATCAGACTTGCCAGAGCGGTCAAGCTCCGACCATAGGTCAAAAACAAAAGTTGTAAAAGGAAAAAATCTTTGCCTAACTGTCCTATGTCACTCCATAAAATTTAGGGAATTTTTATGGTAGTTTAGTACCCGAAATTCAGTTTAGATTTAGAGTTTTAGGCAAAATCTTGAATTTAAGGATTTTTAGTTAATTTTCATATAAAAAAATCTTAAAAATATAGATTTTCGAGATTCATTCTATTTTTAGGGTTAGTCTAGGTGTCCATGCCAAACTTTGGATCAATTTCAAGCTCATTTACTTTGTGTGTTAGTTAATCTTTAAATTCAGAGGCGAAAATCAAGTTAAATTCAATAATTTATGATAGTTTTGCCATTGTATGGTTTCTATCATGTGAATAAGTATATAGAATCATACTAGGGTTAATTTCCATATCATTTTCATTGCATATTTTAACTTTTTGCAAAATTTATTTCAGAAAACCCTCATTTTAAGGCCATAGTCTTGTTATCAGGGGCATTTTCGTCATTTTGACCTTAATTTCAAATTTTCAATCTTTAATTCTCTGCATTTTCATGCATATATTGCATCATATTATGTTTAATCCTATTTCATTTTATTTTTAAATTTCCAAATTTTACAAAAATTCTCTTAGAAAACCCTGATTTCCAGGTCATCAGGGGTATTTTGGTCATTTTTACTCTAATTTCGAATTTCCAGGTTTATTTTCGAATTTGATTACTTATTTTTCATGTTTATATCAAAGGAGGTATGAATTGGGTTTATATCTGAATAATATCCAATAATTTCTAATATTTTTGGATAAATCCAGATAAACCTATATTTTTGTGCTAACATGTTTTCTAGTTTTGCAGAAATATTCAAGAAGCAGACTTTCATTTATTTACTTTACTCAATTCAATGTAATATCAAAATTGTAATATTTGAAGTAAGATTTACATTTTCAGATTAGAATAGGACTGCATTGCATGTAGTTTAATTCTGCAAATTTTAATATCTGATGTATCATTTATGCACATTTTTTTAAATCCACTATGGTTGACACGAATGGCACGTGCACAAGCTCTTAAGGAGTTGACAAACTTGGTAGAATTCATACTTATGTCCATAGTCAGAATATGAAGGAAACCCATATTTCTGATCTTCGTATTAGCCACATTCGGCCTACACTCTTAGGCTAACTTCAAAAATGCACTGCATTTCTCAAAATTTCAAAAGGATTTTCCCAATTGCTCAAAGAATTCTTTTTCAAATTCATATTCATTCTTTCAATTTGCATCATTTTCAAACTCATTTCCCACTTCCATTTCAGAGAAATTGATTTTCCCAGAACTTTCTAATTCTTTCTCAAGATTTGATTTTCTCAAAAACTCTGAGTTTTTAAATGGTATTTCAAAGTGTTTCCCAAGTTTAAATCATGATTTTCCAATGTTTTGACATTCTCAATATTATTTTCAAAGTTCAAAAATCGATTTTCTCAAATATCTAATTTTCCTGATAATCCATTTTCCATTTCAAAAGTCATTTTCTAATGAACTTCTTGATTTTCCCATAATTCTCAAATCCATTATAGAAATCGATTTCCTCAGAAAAGTAGTTCAAATCTCAAAAATTGATTTTCTCAAAGTCCAAGTTTTTTTCTAAATCAATTTTCCCTTCAAGAGTCATTTTTCAATACAATTTTTGTTTTCCAATGAAATTCAAGGATTTTCCCAGGAATTCCATTTTCAAGCACTTTTCCAGTCATTTTCTAAGTACATCTCAATTTTCCCAAAGCAAACATCATATTTCTCAAACTTGCATCTTTTCAAAAATTCCATACCATATGCCTGATTCTTTATGCATTCTAGAAAAATAGAACATGATTTAGATATTTGAGTCAAGTTAAAGCACACAATTGATCCTTGGTTCTATTACCCCTGGTAAAGGCGTGAGGAACGGTCGAACCTCGTACCGACATGCGGATCCCATTTCACGGAATTTTCCGTAAATTTTCAAAACGGAGGCGAGTAATTTTCAATAACCATTTTCAAAACTTTGGTCAAGTTTGACTCGCAGAATCGTTTCTCTCTCTCGCAGAGGGAGGGAAAAAAATTTCGATGATAACCGGCCCCTTTTTAGGCAGCCTCTAACACCATTCTCCTCCTCGTACGTTTGGCACTTGAATGCTATGTTTGGCAGCAAGCTTCTTGTTGTTATTTCTTTTCGCTTATTCGACACATATGGCAGCCTATCTCTTACTGTCAATTTCCTGCAAAAATATATTTAAGTTTGAACTTCTTTTTCTAGATCTGGGCATGAAAATAAAATGGTTTTCCAACTTACTTTTTGTGATACGGTGGTTCTTATGTTAATGGCTGAATACGCGCCTATGTGATGCCTAACATGCTGCAATTTCTTTTCCTTTCATTTCCTGAAGGAAGTGGCTTCTTGAGCAGCATCCTGGTGGCTGGAGTTTTTCCCAAAATTGCGCTCTTGGCAGCACCTAGTTGCTGCCAATTTTCTACATATAATACACGTGCAAGGCAGCTAGCAATCTCCCGCATGTTTAATGCTTATGGCAGAATATAGTTGCTGCAATTTTCTTTCTGCACACTTGGCATTTTTGGGCAGCGCTTTGGTTGTTGCAATCGTGACAATAAGAGCATAGTTTGGACTGCATATTGTAGCTTTCAATACCCTACACCCGCAGTCCCAGATTGGTTGTACTTTGTTTGTCAAAGCAGCCTAGTGTGAACTTAAGAAAATTTTATCATAGCATGATTGACCATGACACATTACGTGCACTACTCTACACCGCTATGAATTGTCTATATTGTGCATGAGATTCAAGTGTTGTGATTTCTATATCATGTCTTATGAAGTACACTATTGTCACAAGCACTTCTTGCAGGAGCTTGATACATATGCGTATTGGCCATAGAGGCATGTGTAAAATAGTCATAACTTGCTCAAAAATGATATAGTGTTAGCATTTAAATTACAAAAATATATGACAGTAGGCTTGATAATAGTTTTACTTGCACTTTGACACAATTACGAATTTATATTGAAGCATGTGTAGAACTATTCACAGCTGGATCGAGTGATACACTTTGATGCATTAGAATTTCTGAAAATCCTTATAGCATGCTAAATGAAATGCCACACGATACATACACTTGTTGCACATCTTGACACGGTTGCAAATATACATTATGAGCATGATTTGACATAAAAACATCGATGTTATAGAATGAATGAAAACTTGCCACTTGCACGTCATGTCACTGAACTCAAATGGGTTAATTGAATCATGCTCATAGAGTCAAGTGCCTTATGATTATAGTTGAACTATGTATGTGCAATGATTTTGCTTGCATAAACGTCTCGAATGAACTCCTCTATGTTTCACATCACATGGATGTATCTGCCCATTTGACACTTGACTCATCCCGAATGACTAGGTGGCATGAACATCACAGTAGGGTTATGACACGTGTTTGCAATCCTGGGTGCATTTTGAAACTCCATGGCGAGTTGTGTTGGGCAATGTACTCATTTCGTAAGTAGAGCTCACTTGTACTTGTGTCATAAACCCTCTAAATAATAAATGTGTGATGGATGCCTTTATAGGCGAAGTGCTCTTTGTAACCGTGTGAGGCTTGAGCACATGAATGGGCGGGCTAGACCATCGTGTTGCCCTGCAGGGAACACAAGGTCGGATGGGCCTAAGTACCTCAGAAGTAGGGAAAGTTGCTAGATAAGCCTAATTATGATGAACCGCTCGGTTGCCCATTCACAAAACGGTGGATTGGAAATCCATTATCGATGCGAGGTTCCTTGGCATACCCGAAGGGGTAATCAAGACAATGCAATTAAATTAATGTGTTAACAACTGATTTATGAGTCGATGTTTACTATTGTAGTTAATGGATTAAATTTCTAGTTGCTCTGTAATAATCTTATTTTTACTTTAGTTAATTTAGATTTTTTTTATAATGCGTAAATGGGCCTGAGATCCACATTTTGGATCCAAGACTCAGATAGGATCCTTATGGATATAGGTAAAATACCATATATATATATATATAAATGATGAAATATATATATATATATAAATATATATTATATAAGTGTTTTAATGGGATCCACGATTGGATCCATTCGGATCCAATTCGTGGATCCATACTGAGTGGGAGGTGCAGGTCCAAATTCGTGATCGGATTTGGATCCTGAGTCGCAGACCCAGACCTGGCCCGCACATTAAAAGAAATAAAGGGGGGTAATAAGGCAACCCGATATAGGTCGCCTGATATAGCTGAGGCAAAAGTTAGGATTCAGAGAGAACCCTAACTGAAATCGCATGGGAGAGGGGAGGAGAGTCTAGCGCAGCCACCGGAGTGAGGGTAACTGCCTCCTCTTTTCTCGGGTGGCCATCCTCCTTCTAAAGGGGGATCCTGAACCTTTTTCCTCCTTATCTCCCGTTCTCCATTTCCCTCTCTATTTTCCCCAAATCTCCCCTGTCTTTGGTTTCTCTCTCGCACACGACGTGAAGAGGTGACACTAGGGATGCGACCCCCCTAGCTCGGCAGTAGAGAAAGCGACATCAGTCGACCCTTCCCTCGCGACGACTGTCTCCGATCGCCGGAAAACCAACGAAAGAGGTATGGTGCTTCTCTTGAATCTGGGTGAGGAATCGGATATGGATTCGATTCCGTATGTTGATTTGAGATGAGAATCCATGGAACACCTATAGAGGGCTGTTTTTAAATCCCATGTCAAATTTTTTTTGAAAGATTGATCTAAAAAGAGTGATTATTGCATAGATTTTGATGAAATGAGAACATGTGATTGTTGGAGTCGTGATAGAATTATTTGTATGACAATGCATAGTCTTTTATAAATAAAAGTAATGAAAGAAATATATGTAAGGAGCAAATGTAGTTGTTCTAAGTCTTTTAAGTTTGTGCAATTAATGTTTGCTCTTGAATCTAGAGGTTTTATGTCTGAACATGAAGTCTAGTACAACTTTATATTAGACTTCACAGTACCATTTTTGCTTGTATAGCTTCTTAATAGAATTTATTGTTTATTCTAATGTTTCTTTATTTCGTGACTCCTCTTATCTCTTAATAACTTCATTGAACTCACTTTATTCTTGAGACGTGTTTTCAAAGTTTTATATTATATGACTTAACTAAGGCTTGTATCCTTAATTTGACGTTGCAAATTTCTTTTTTCATTTCCTTTTTCTCTTTATGAAGATCTTCAAGGCTTATTTAGCTTTAATTCGCCTAGTCTTCTGGCTTCTCTTGATTACTTCATTTATAGAATACAATTCTTTTGGTAAAGATGATTTTTTTTCTTTCTTTTTTATCCTTTTTTATAGTTCTAGAAACTTAATTAATCGCTTCTTCCTTTCGCTTGGATCTTCAAATTTGTCAATTACTTCTAGAAGAAATTGTTCTTCAAAGGAAAGGACCCAAACCTCATTGTCTGAGTCAGAGGAATAATTATTCCTACATGAGCATTCTTTTTCTGAGGATTTAGTTTCTAGTATTTGTAAGAGATTTTTAATTTTTTCTAAGTTTTTTCATATCTTCCTCTGCAGTTATTTGTTGTACCTTTTTATTTATGTCCTTTTGAAAGCATTTATTTGCATAATGCCCCCCTTTTCTCGAATTTATAGCAGGCAGAAGAAAATTTTCTTTATTGAGGCTCTCACCCTTGTGGCTTTTGACTAATTTTCTTTTTTTTTTAATCTATCTTGATTTTTATACTTTTGCTCATTTTCTCTTTATATTGTAGCGACTTCTTATTTTTGAATTTAGAGTTTTCAGTTGAGAATCCAAATTGTTCACAAAAATCTCCTGACTCTTGCTTCCCCAAAATTTTGTTCATTTTTATCTAATCTTTAATTTTATGATCATTACATAGTTGAGCTTCAATATTTTTTTGAATAAGATATCCTATATGGTAGTTTGAGTATGGGATTCTTCGTTCACCAACTTTACTTCTTAATTGAGTTCTAACTTTTTTTGCAAAGAGCGATGGCAATCCTTAGATGAATTTTTCTTCTCAAAAATCATTATTCAATCTAAAAGTTGGTATAATTTTGGTAAGAAGGTATCTTTATCTAAAGTTTAAAAGTGTTTTACACCTTAAATTAACGAGCTAAATCTTAATTTTCTCATATATGTCTCCTATGTCTTCCACAAAATGAAATATTATGTTGCTAGTTAGGGTGAAGATAACATTTGTTCGATTATTAGGTAAAGGGTTTCTGTCAGGATCCGCTTTTACATTTGTTGATATGGCAACCTTTTGCTTATTGGTGATGTAATTGTCGCACCACCCTCTAAGTTGTCTTGAGAACCCAACGATTGTCAAGCTTGCGGTTTGTGTAATGCCTTAAAATTTCTAACTTATAAAATTTAGGAAATTTTTAAAATTTTGGTAATCAATAATTTTTTAGAGTTAAAATGATAATTCAATGAAAATAGTGGTTTGTAAAGACCAAGTCAGTGAACCCTGGGTGGATTGCAGGTAAAATTTCTAACAAATGAATTGGATCCCCAAATGTCTTGGATTTGAGCCCGTATTTCCATACATCCATTAAAATTCATATAGATTCAAAACAAAGATTTATATAGAATTAGAGTTATACAAAAGTCCTTATACAAAATGACAAAATATGCTCAGGAGTGAACAACAGAGAGAATGGATTCTTAACAACATTGTGTCATCGCGCCATTGCTTGCAGCAACGGTCTACTCGTCTCTTGGATCCCATAAAATGGGTCAGACTCATGAAATCTTAGTAGGTATAATGATGTTAGACAATAGAACGAAACTAATACAAGTATTTAGCATGCTTCAAAACATTGGATCCCCATCCCTTGTGATGTGCCAGGGAAGAGCTCTTATATAAAGTCACCCATTCAGGCTAGTCTTTTTTTGTCCACCCGTAGACAAGAACTGGAATACTTGTTTACTAACTTTGATGATCGGGAATGTCGAGTCATTACCACTTGAGGAGCATAATTGTTATCAACATGTCCATCGGAGTTTGTATTTCTTATCCTCTCTCTTGATATAACTCAAGGATTAATGGGTGTGTCGGGTCTTCTATTATAGAGCAACTCATTCAACATGCTCTGGTCTTTTAAACCAAATCCAGCATTTGCCTGTGAAGGCGATCTCAATATTTATACATGATTTTTCTACAATTCTATGCATTATCACATAAAGAGGTTTGTCATAACCTCATTACATCCATCAGTGTACAAGCATGTCTCGCATGTTTGATAGAAATAATGTGATGAGAAACAACCAAGGTTTCAATAAGATAAACAATCAAGAAGTCTGAAAACTTATGATTTCTCATTCCTGAGGTTGGGGGCATATTCGGGTCATTCCCAGATACCAAATGGGAGGACTTGACGTATGTCTAACCGTAGTCAAAGTCTCGCATTTGTCAGTTTGAAGAGAAGACTCAGTTGTGAATATCTGAATCATGATATTCTCATCTTTTTAAAGTCCAAACCAGGTAGGAATAGAGTTTTGAAAAACACCCCAGCATTTGGGAGATATCTGATGAATACAGATGCAAAATCTTTGATGCATGCGAGCATGAGACTTATTTTATTTGCAAGATAAGCAGCGCATGTGAATCCAAATATCTCATACATAGTGATGTAAAATACTTGTTTTATTTGGCAAAACATCGAAGGCATGCAGACTTGATAGTCTCGTACATAAACTTTTGCAAGTCAAGGCATAAGTATGCAAAACTGCAAACTTTAAATAAATGCTTGCAGAAATTAAAGTAAGCAGGATTACACAAAACCGCATACTCTAAATAAATGCTTACGTAATTTAGATAGAGCAGTAGTACTCAAAACTACATACTCTAAATAATTATAAATGTATTAATAATTAAACGTATAACAAAGCGTCATACATCAAAAGGCCATCTTAAATAAAAGTA
Source organism: Nuphar pumila (assembly GCF_984573655.1). Lineage (NCBI taxonomy): Eukaryota > Viridiplantae > Streptophyta > Magnoliopsida > Nymphaeales > Nymphaeaceae > Nuphar > Nuphar pumila. The sequence goes on along the minus strand of NC_143264.1, from coordinate 57,844,466 downwards.
TGCAAAATTATGTATTTTGAAATAAATATATAATTTAAATAGAGCAGGAGTATGCAAAACTGCATACTCTGAATAATTATATACATATATATAATTACACGTATAACAAAGCATCATATGCTAAAAGGCCATCCAAAATAAAACAAAAGTACACAAAACTACGTACTTGAAATTATATAATTTTAAATAGAGCGGGGGTACTCAAAGTTGCGCACTTTGAATAATTATATACGTATATAAAATTACATGTATAACAAAGCATTATAAAGCAAAAGTACGCAAAACTTCATACTTGAAATAAATGAGTAATTTAGATAGTATATATATATGATGTAAATATAAATACATATATTAGAAGTGTTCAACTGCCATCGTCGCATGTGTTTTTCCCTACCTTAGAGACAGTTTGAATGTTTGACGATTCTAAATGTAGGTGTTAGCTTGCTCGTGCCTCAATATTCATGTCAAAGGTATAAAGTCTCGTATGTTGTACCAATTTGAAGTGCTCAAATGGTTCTATGAAACTGCATAAAGAACAAGGTCATAAATTTATTTATGGCGAAAAGAGGCAACTATCACGTCCCTGAGGTCAAACCTGAACTCTATTTGAGCTGCCCGGACCGAGCTGGGCATGTGTGGCTAACCTGAGTGACTTGATTATCGGAACGCCCGAGTTGGTTCATGCATGTTCGTAAATTGATGCACGGTTTGTGTAATGCCTTGGGGTTTTAAAACCTTTAAAAATGCATAATTTTTTTTATATAAACAACATAAATGGTTTTTGGTTTCCGGTTTTAAAACTCGTGCACGTCACATTTCACAAACCATAAAAGTAACAATAAATTTATATCAACATTATATACAGTTTCCTTTCACAAGGTTCAGAAATCAAAACATTTAGGATTAAATTTAAAATAAATCTCGAGATCTTGGAAATCTGGATTCTTTGATGCCGCTCTTGTCCAACATCCACTGTAATATTATCTACTCCATATTCGAACCTGAAATCCCCATAAACTAGGGTCAAACTTGTGACAGCAAGGTAAGCTATTAATCAAAATTATACAATTCAAATATTAAGCATGATTTTAGTAAATAAAAAATAAAAAATGCATACATCCAAGAACAATTACACAATTTAAAATAATTTTAAAACATGATTATGTGTGATATCAACAATGCATATTTTCATATCAAATTCTGTGAAAGAAAGGTTATTGTTTCGATATTAACGTCCTTCTGGTACGGTGAAGGGCACTTCAATCTCAGACTAAGTATTCTGGGGATATATTATTTTATTGTGGATTACCCGGATACCTGAATGAAATGGGATCCCAAGTGAGCGGTCAACGACCGAGAAGATTCTCGATAATGGTGAGCAAATAGGCGAATCAGGTGCATCCACTAACTGCGGCAGTCTCAAACCCGTTAGTCTCGACCTTCTTAACTTGAGTGACAGGAGGCCCAGAGAATCTATTGCTCCTAAAAATCATCATCTTCACAATGTCACTCCTGGTTGTACCACTACCCCTTCCAGGGTAGGCTAAACTAGATGGGCCTGAAGGATTCTTTTATAGGACTTTTAATATTTTCAAAACTAGGCTCAATAGACAAATAATTCTTTTTAAATAAACACTTGGGTCATATGTACTCAGCCCATCTAGAATTTTGCTCTATAAAATAAGCACTCGCCTATGAAGGCGAAAATTAAGTTTGTATGTAGACATGACTCATAAAGCAAATGGGTGCTTTTTTGCAACTTTTCGAAAATCAACATGCTACAAAAATCTTCTTTTTATTAAAATCGAAAATCAACAAGGTTTTGAACATAGTGCTTAATCAAAATTTGATTCAAAATTATAAGATTTGAAATCTTGTCATTCAAAACAGATATTTAATTCATGCATATATTAAAATATGCATTTGACCATGAATCAGATTTAAATAATCATATATGCATAAAAAATATGTCTAATATAAAAATTATAAGATTTTGATAGAATAACTTACCTTGATTTTTGGTAGAACGAGGAAGAATAAGATAAAGTGCTTGTGCTTTGATTTAATTTGATAAAATTTATTTTATTATATAATGTTTTTATATTGAATTTTGGGCAGTATTTGCACTATAAATTCATAGAAATATCTTTTTAAGAAATTATTAAAATCTAAAACTTATTTAGAAATAATCTTAAAAAAATTTATAAAAAAATTTCATAAAGTTTCCTCTGTAATAACTCAAATGTTCGAAAAAGAGTTTAAACTTGAATTCGAGTTGTAAAAAATTGAACATGACTTTGCATTAAAAATATTTTTATAAAGGTCTTTCAAAAAAATTGACTCAGGTATTTAAAAAGGATTTTGAAAATTTTTACATAATTTCCTTTAAAAAAATCAATTTTTTCTGAAATAACAATAAAATTTTTGATATAATTTCTACAAAATAAATTCAAAATTTTAAAAGTATCTAAAAAACTTTTGCCATAATTCAGATTCTTTTCAAAAATTATTTAAAATAATTTTTGCCAGAACTTCTACTATGAAAACTCTATTTTTCAAAATCTTTTAGAAAATTTTTGCCAGAACTACTGCTATAATAGTTATGAATACTTAAGAATATTTTAAAATTTTGAGCAGAACTTATCCTGCATAGAGCGAGGGTTGGATTAGATTTTGGCAAAATTACCAAAATTTTAATCTAGAAAAAGAAGTAGGAGGGAGAATAGGAGGTTCTACCATTACGAATTTAAAATTAGAAGAATTTGAATACTAACCTGATTTAGAAAAATTGAGCAGCGCTTCTGCGATCCAAATCTGATTTTTCTGGTAAATTTAGCAGAACTTCTGCAGGCAGCGCTTCCGGGGCTGGATTTAGCTCATCGAAGCTTCTACAAAGGAACATATCTTGTCTAGAGAGAGAAGGAAGAGGCTAGAAGGGGTTTCTCAGAAAAAATATGAGATTCAATGGAGGTTTAGGCTTAAAAGCTAGAGAGAGAAACTCAAGGTTAGAGAGATAAAGTAGAAGAGAGAGCTTAAAGAGAGAGGACTTTAGAACTTGGGTAGAGAGAGAGGGGGTGAGGGGGTATTTATAGTAGAGAGAGGAGGTGTTGCCCCCCTGTGGGTCCCACTTAAGTGATATTTGTCACTTGAGTTTAATAAAAAATTATATTTTAAAGACACTTGTCTATTTTTTATTAAAATATTACTTGTTGCTGTCATGTGTCAGAGAGAAAAAAGGGTTGAGTGTCACCTCGTCACTATGAGGTGACATGTGTCAGCTCATGGTTTTGGGAAAATGATGGTTGTCCTTGGTTTTGGGCCAATGGTTTTCCAAAACCATGGTCTCTAGAATAAAATAGTATAAAATATTATATTTTATTCGATTGCTAACTTTTTTATACCTATTATGCCCTAATTCAAATCCCTTCTTTCAAAAATGCCACATGGGAATTTTAGAAGCTACTTTATTGCCTTTCTGTAGTTCAGAAAATTTCCTGGTCTGCCATTGGGGTGGCAAATTACTGTTTTTGTCCGTGACAAATCTATTATTTCCCTGAAAATGTCCCTAAAAGAAAAATTACTATTTTGGCCTTATATAGTTCAGTATTTTACCAAAAAATGCCACTAGATTGGCAAATTACTAAGCTACCCTTGATGATTTGATTAATGATAAGAATGTCTCTGAATTTCGATTTTTGAACAAGCCTCTACAGAATTTTATCAGGATTCCAACTATGAATTCAAATTTCCATTTTAATCAATACTTACCAAAAATATTAGGGTTTTAAAACTATAATTCATATCTAGAATGAATCAGAATTAAAACTTGAATTTTCTTTAGAATTTATGAATCATTAAAAATTTTGAGTATTACAGTTTGGCTAGGGCTCATTTGAGCCAGGTTCATTTTAAAACAAAGACCCAAGCTTGTCTCGGTTTGAGGAAACCGAGCCGAGCTCGGTAATGGTGAACCGAGTCAAGCTCAATTTTGAGGAAAATTGTGTTTGACTTAGGTTACGTGGAACAAAATCCGCGACCGAACCAGCTCGGCCTAACTGAGCTAGACCCGAAACAAGAAAGGGAGGGGCTTGGCTTGGCCAAGCCTGACCTAATGAGGGAGGGGGCTGGGGCCAAAAAGGTCAAGTCGGGCAGCAAGCCAAGTCGGGCTCAGTTCCTAAATGGACAAGGGGATCCTTGCCTGAGACAGGCTCAATTAAGGAACAACCATTGGAGCTTTGGCTCGATTTGGGAAAACTGAGCTAAGCTTGGGGGGGAGGGGGAGGATGGACTGAGCCTAGCTCATCTTTTAGAGAGAAACGAGCTTGACTCGGTTAAGGGGGGGAAATGATGTTTGAAACTGACTTGGTTCCTCCAAAAAAATAGGGATCATGATTGAGCTCAGCTCGGTTCAAGCCTAGTTGTTGTTGCTTAAGTGAAACAGAGGCAAGGGAGGGGAGAGAGGCATAGTGGCCAGACCGAGCCAGTCTCGGTCTTGATCCAGAAGAAGACCAAGCTGGGCTTGGTCCCCATTTAGAAGGAACCAAGTTGGGCGCAGTTGGTCTGCCCAAGAGGTAGTAGCAGTCATCAGAAAAAAGGGAGGGGGAGAGGCACGACAGCGCAGGAGGCACCACCATGAGGTGGGGTTCCGGTCCTATCGCACCCTATCTAGTGCGGTGTGTGGCTGGACCACTACTTGAGGGAATGGTCAGCCATGACTGTCGTGGGCAGCCGAGGCAGTAGGAGAGAGGGGGTGATGACAGAGGGCAATGTCAGCCACCCCTCCTGGCTGAACATCCAACGGCAACAACAGTAGCAACTGCTATAATATCATGTGTTTTTTCATAGTTTTAAATTCTGAAATTTTAGCTAAGTGTTTTATAAAGTTGATAAAAATCATGAAACATACCCTCAATTATTGGTGATGTCAGCTGGGTCTGGGCATGGCTCAGGGCCCATTGACAAGATCAAAATAAGGCGAATAATATTTGAGAAACTTTTTGTCTTTAACTTTTAAAATCAAGCAAAAATCAAACAAACTTCAGGTTAAATTTAGGCAAAATTTAGAGGCAAAAATCATGTAAGTATACTGTTAGATGTGTCTCATAATTCTGAAAATATTGATATTTCATTTTTCTGAAATCGGGTTACAGTTGGCCCAAAATTCATGTTTTTCAAAATGACCCGCCTCTATTTTTATAATTTCTAGATTGGATCAGATTGGATCGGATCAGATCTGTTTGATCCAAGTTGATATAAATCTGGACCCAGTTCCAGACCCATATTAACTAGGATCTGGTCCAGGTTGGGATTCATATGGATTTGGATCTAAATTCGGATATGAAATCCAAGTTTAACCCATTTAAAACTTTAAATTCAATCTAAAGGTTAAATTGAGTAAGAATTTCATGTTGAGTGGACTTCCAAAGGGGGGAGACACCCTCTGGAATATTCTAAAATTTTAATAATTTAATATTAAATAATTAATAAAAATTTTTATTAATTAAATTTCAAAAATTTATTTATTGGATAAGGTGGAGTTCTACATGGAGTAGAACTATACCTACATAGGTGTTCTAGATAGATCTCAAATTAGTTAATAATAAAAAAATAAAATATAAGAGATAATAAGAGGATAAGTAAGAGTAGTTAGAGAGAGAGAGAGTTCTACATTTTGTAGAACTTTGTCCTCTATAGAAAGGACTATAGAGGGGACGTCACCCACTCTCTCTAAAAGACCAAAAAAATTATAATTTTTTTTATAAAAGGGTCTAACTCGTCTCTCTCTCTAGATTTTGCTTTCTAGAGAGAGAGGCGGGGGAGAGAGAGAGAAGGAAAAAAAAGAGAAGAAAGAGGAAACTGGGGGAAGAAGAAGAAGAGAGGAGGAAGATTCATCCTTTCCACCCATTATCCGATGATTTTTCTTATCTATTTATGTTTTAATCCAAGGTACGGGTCCCTCTCTAGATTCGTGTAGGAAGAAAGGGTTTTAAATTAGGTCCATGAAAAAGTTTGGGTGAAAAAACAAAATCAGATTCTAAAAACATGTTAAACCCATGTCTTGAGTCGCGATTTCATACATTCTTGGTTGATGTAACCATGCCAATGATTTCCATGCTTAAACATATGTTCAACATCAAGTATTCTTGGATTTACATATATGTTGTCAATTTCTGCATCCAATCCCTTTTTTATATTATATTATATAATATATATATATATATATATATTAACCCTGCCAATTTTTCCATAGGCTAGGTTTTAATACTCATGTTCAAAAAAAAAATGTATATGCTCATGATATAGATTCGGTTGTTACATCTAAAACATGCACTTCACTTACATGTATAATATTTTTTTCATATAAAATTGGCATATATTTGTTCTATTATCTTTTTGATAAAAAGAAATTGATTTAGGTTCGTGATCTTAGCCTGTTTTTGTTAATGGATCTTATGATTCATGCATGTAGCCTATTAGATACTTTTTTTGTCCTGTTGTGGCTTTCCCTGCAGCATATGCAGATTTGCAACATGTAGTTATAAATCTGGTTCAGATCTGCAACATATATACATGTATGCAGATCTGGCCCAGATCGACTAAGTATTTCAAGCATGCAGATCTAGAACAGATCTGCAACATGTAATTATGTTTGCAAATCTACAACATATACACATCTATGCAGATCTAGAACATATTTGTAGCATGTAATTGTGTTTGCAGATCTGGTTTAGATGTGCAACATATATACATGTATGCAGATCTGATAAGTGTTTTAATCATGCCGATCTGCAACATGTAATTATGTTTGCAGATTTGGTTCAGATCTGCAACATATATACATGTATGCAGATCCAACCTATATTTGCTAAGTGTTCTAAGCATGCAGATTGGGTCTGTCTGTCGATTTCCCTCTTGTGGTCAGATTTGTTGTGCTCTTGAACACGTAGACTTAGACCGAGTGATAAATTGACAGATAATCAAATTCATACCTACACCGATGGGCTGCTAGTAAACTCTACTTTTTTTTACTGTTGTGACGTTGGTCATCAATTTGTTTTGATGTTGTTTGATGATTGACATCAAACTATATTGATGCAAACTCTTTTAGATGTTGTCATGAATATCAAAATTGTTTTTTATGATGTTATGCATGTCAAAAATGTTTTTATTTGTTGTTGAATCTATTTTCTTTTTATGTTGTCATGTGGACTGTCATAAATGCCGAAAAATATGTTGTACATACATGTTTTGTGGATTATTGTTGGGCATTATGGTGTTCCAATTTTTTGTACATCATTGTTCTGTTGTTCGCAGCATGTCGTTGTATGTTCCTGCAGTAGCAACATGTTGCCAACAACACGCCAATGCCCAACGACAACTTGTTGTCAACAACATGTTGTTGCACATATGAGGCGGCTTAAGTATGGCTTGTTGGTTGGACCTTGGTCTGGTAAAATCTAGACCAGTATGCCCCTTCTTGATTCTTGTGCAATATGATTTGATTTTCATGGTGTCTGGCACATGGATTTTGATCAAATTGCTAATGTTTGGTATGTTATGTTTTTCTGAACAATGTAGTTATGTTCAGAATTTATTTATATGGACTACAGAGTACTTATGCTAAATATGATATTCATTCAATTATCATATTGCAAATGCTTATGTCATACGCATGAGAAATTATGAAATTTATTTTTTTGTATGCATGAATATGATCATGTGCATGTTTGAGAGCTTATGCATAAATTAGATCATGTTAATGTAGTTGCAAGCTTTTGTTCGCATCCATATGAATTTTTTTTTACATGTGCACTCTTATTGTGTGTGATCGAATGTGCATTGTGAACATATTTTGAGCAAGTGTGTGTATGTCCACTGAGAATTTTGCATAAGATGCATATATGTAGTTCGTTGAGAACCACTACAGGCCATGTGTGACCAGAGCATATGTTGCTCCAACAATTTATTTTTATGCATTACAAAATTTGTTCTAGAATTATTGGCTTTTCAAATTAATTACACTGTCAAAATGTAACGGGTCAGGGCCCGAGTTGGGTTTTGCATGTTGATTTGCAAAATAGTTCTTGTGAAATTTGTTTAAAAAGATAAAAGAGACAGACAATGTAATTAATTTTCTTCGTGGATGTCCCTTCCATAGTGTGAGAATCCTGAATGAAGGTTTTGGAGAAACCGTGAGGATACTAAATCTCTGTGTGCGAATGTGCCCTTGAACCCAATGTGGTAGTTCACCTTCCAGGCTACGGTTTTAAGGAGATTTCAGCCACTTTGCCTGGGGGTGGGTTAACACAGTTATTGTTATTGGTATACTAAGGAAGCGACATCAGTGGATGCTGATTTTTCTGATGTCCTGACATTAGATGTTGGTTTTTAATGTTTTAATGAATAGTGCTAATTCCTGATATCGATCAAGAAACAAGTGTGGAACTCAGTAATAAAATGCAAATTGTGTGTTAAGCTACAACTGGAAACCTATCTTGGACTTCGAGAATTGTTGTGCTTGTTTTGAGTATTCACGGGTTTAATAAAAAGTAAAACTAAAATCATATGCATTTAATAAGGACATGCATGCAAAAGAAAACTCAGATAATAACTTAATAAGTTATTCATGCATGTGCATTGAATCATGCATATTTACTATTTTGCATTAATTTATGCATTCATACTTATTTTGTCTTATATAAAAATTGTTATTGCATGATACTTGTTTTAAATGCTTGAATGGTAAATTAATTATGAAACTCTTATTGTTATATTCCTCTGAATTTACGCATGAATTTGGTTTATGCGCTTTCCTTTTTATTTGGATTTTTAGAGAAATTCATACACAGAACTCTGGTTCTTACCCTATATTTCAAAATATTTTTTCAGGACCAAGAGCTCAGTGATGTGGTGACTACTACATGGAGCCTAAGAGTTTGCGTGACCTGTTTCTGTTGTTCTTAACAGAGTGGCTCTATGTTACAGACTTTATTTATTTATGTTTTTTTGACATTCATTATATTGGTTAATAAAGTTGGTTGTCCTTCATTGATTCAATGCACTATCTCCATGGTTTGGTAATTATTAAATCTGTGAGACCCCGGATCCTTGGGTTTGGTTTCCACAATTATTAAAAAAAAAAACACTTTTCACGAGGATAAGTTGGGGTCATTATAGTTGTTGTTGTTGCTTCCAGAAAAAATGTAGAGGAGGAAGAAAGAGGGAGGAGGGGCTCACTTGAGCATCTCACGACACTAACGCTCCCTCGAGGTGGTAGCGGTGGCGCACGAAGGAGGGATAACAAAGAGAGATTTTGGAGAGAGAGAGGTTTAGGAGGGAGAGGTCAGAGAGAGAGAGAGAGGTGGTGAATGAGGGAGACATCGATGTGAGGGGGTTTAAATAGAGTCGGGGGTGGGGGTCGGTGAGTGTTGTATTTGATTGGATCCAACCCAAAAATAAGAGAGTAGGGTGTTTGGACCTGGGCTGGATCCTGTTGGATGCAACCCAAACTAAGAGAGGGGGAGCCAGTTTTGAGGTTGGATTGGGATTTGGACCCAACTCAATCTATATATAGAGAGAGTGTGTGTTTGTGGTTTGGATCCTTATGGTCCAAATCCATCCCAAACCCTTATTTCTAGGTCTTATGGATGAGATTGAGACTCGATTGGATCCAATTCTAATTCAATGCGACATTGTTGTATTTTGGATTTGGTTGGGTCCGCTTGGACCCAAACCTCAAAGTTATTTTATGTGGGACCCATTTTGGGTCTTGGATCCAACAAGACCATATATATAAATATATATATATATATATATATAAATAATAAACAATTAGATCTTTGCATAATTGAGATTTGATTCATAGTTTTGGATCAATTTCTAGACTCAGATCCAACTTGTTTTGAGATTGGATCCATCTGACAGGTCCAAATTTTAAGTCTTTTAAAGGCTTTAAGTCTTTTAAATGTTGCCATGCCTAGTCATTCAGGCCTGATATTAGAGCACGCGTGAGGTGTAATGTTCTTGTTCTGCACCACACATGATCTTACTAATTTAACTTGCTCATATAAAAGCAAAATTTTAGTCCATTCTATATGTTACAGATAAAATGGCCACGACTGCAGGTGAAATGTCCCAAATAATTAAACGTTCGGTAAGCCATAAGGTTCCCATTGATATAACAGTCCTTATGGAAACCATGATATGTTTTTGTATCCACTCTGCAAGTTGCTTGCGGATGCTTGTCCTTTTGGTATGTGAAATTGGAAGAAGTCCTTGTTATCTAGCTCTACAAGTTCATATCCATACTAGATTTGAATACATTTATTTAAGAGATTGAGTGAATCTTATGTATGTCAAATGTATGGTTGGGTCTAGGTTTTATAGGTGTCGATCCATGTGGATCTCCCATTGAAATCCAAAACCAAAAGGTGTTTTTATAATACAAACATCCAAAAGTTCATTGATTACTCATGGTCAATGGATCTCTCTTAAAACAGTCTCTTAACATTTAAAAAAAAAACAAAGAATTTGCGGAGTTTACAGTTTGGGCATCATTGTACCCTTGGGCCCTACAAGCATTTGTGTACCTAAGTATCTGATAACAAAGTGTGAAAAATTGGTATTGTCATTCCATCTAAATTTCATTCAACTATCGACCTCTCTCTCTCCTAGAATATAACATATAGGCAGTTTTTTTTCATTTTTTTGTAGTAATAAGATTGGAACTTGAAAGTTCCCTGCTTATAGATTTCTTTTATTGGAATCTTTGGGATTTCCAATTAGTTATGTTTTTTTTTATATTTTTGAAACATATAAAATATGAATTTTTGACCGACATAGATCTTATACAAGTTGATTGACCAGGGCTTTAAACAAATCTACTAATTAAAGCTTGTATTAATCTCCTAGCTATTTTGTCAAGTGACATGTAAATGGCTAACACATCTTTCATAGAGTCCCTAAATGCCCACCTGACTAAATGGGAGAATAGAGCTTTCCACGACAAGGAGGCCTCAGACCTTTGATAAAATTTATAAGCAACAATACTCGCTATTAGCCAATAAACTAACTTGGCTCTTATACCAACTTGCTACATGATCGATGCGATCAACAAATCATACACAAAATTAACAAAAACTTATAATGAATATTTAACATACATCTAACATTGCATTCTAGCATGATAATACAAAATGCTTTCTAGAAGTAAAACACTTAAATACTATTAGAGAAGTAGGTGACTCTTTTATCGAGGTGGACAACACATTTACACTACTTAGGAGAGAGAGAGAGAGAGTGACGAGAAGGATGCCCTTTTCCTTGCAAATGATCTATTTATAAAGGGAGGAATCTCAATAGCCAACTAAGAGAAATCCAATTTATTTTAGTGGTGTCTTATTTTTTATAATGAGGAATCCGCTTTGCTTTAGTGGAGTTTCTTATTTTGATAATAGAGAATATACTTTACTTTATTCCCTTGTCTTGATGTTTTTTTTGCTTCTTTCTTTTTCTAAGCCATCAATACATTTTGCTTTCTTGAAGGGTCATTTGTCTCTTCTACAATACTTGCTTTTTCTTCTTTTTCTGATATGGCATGTGGCTGCTACTGCTAGTTGAGGATGAAGTAGAATTTTCATCCTTTTTTTCTTATTTTTTTAATATAGAAAAGTAACTCATCTATTGTTGAAGGATCCTATTCTGAAGGATTCTCCACAAAAATGTTTAAAGGCTTTGTTGAGTGCTCCATTAACTCTAAATGCCTTTATAGGACTCAATTTCTAAATCTTTTTATGATAATTTAGGGATTTCTTTAAGGATTTTTTTCTCATTTTGTTTATAAACTATCCCATATTTGGGTTTTGAGCTACTTTTAGCTCTTTCCCTTGAATAATTAGTTGGATATAAAATTTATCCCACCACTTTATATCAAAATGCCTCATAAACATGGATGACTAAGTATTTTTAGTGACAATTTAAATTCTTATCTCATAATCCATGGGAGACATGCAGTTTCATAAAATCTCATTAGCCTATCATCTTCATCTTTAGGAAACCATAACTTATTGTTTGGAGTAATTTTTTAATCTTTTCTTTTAGATTGTCCTGCAAGATATCGTCCGTGTCCCCAAATTTTGACCACCAATAATAAAAAAACCACATTTGAATGTTTTCTAAGAGTTTGAATGTATAAAGAATTAATCCATATATCCATATAATTCTAGTAATTGTAGTATATTATGCCCTAGATGTCAGAGAATTATTTTCTAACTACATTGGGGTCATAGGAAATATCCCAATTGCATAGAAGAAAGATTTTTTCAACGCCCATATTTGAATGGGCATTTTCGCTTGTGTGCCATAATTTTGTACTCTTTGTCTAAATTAGAATTGTTTTATAGATTTTTTTATTCTTCCCTTTAGTTTCATGGATAAAGTACTCATCGCAAGGAAGGTATCTTCTCTCAAGATCCTATGGAGAAAGTGATTTCCAACACTTTAAGAGACAAAATTTTCTCATCAGCCCTACATATATAAAGGCAGCTCTGTTTTAATTTTCTTGACTTAATCAATGGAGTAGATGGAGATGAAATTTTCATCTTTATCATTCTTCACTGATGGAATTTTTCAAGTCTTGATCACATTTTTGTAGTTCATTTTTTCTATAAAAATTCATGAGATAAAAAGTCATGTAGTAAATTATTCTCACCGTTTATATATTTGATATTAAAATCAAAAGCAGATTATATACATTGATGATGCATTAATCTTCTCACAAAACATAGATCAACATTAGAGACATTTGAAGATTTTCTTCAACATTTTAAAACAAAATGGACTTGTTCTTTTGGCCAAAAAGATAAATCTATTTAAAACAAACATAAGATTCCTGGGATAAAAACTCCAATATGATAAAATCTTTTTGATCCAAAGAATATTAGATTTTGCTGAAAATTTCTCAAATGAAATTAAATACAAGACTCAATTGCAACGATTTTTTATATGCTGAAACTATGTTTCTGATTTCTATAAAAACCTTGCAAAAGATAGAAATTTTCCAAATGACAAGTTAAAGAAAAAACCTCTCCCATGGATAGAAAAAGCATTATGAGGTATAAAGAAATATCAAAAGGTGAGAACTTTACCGTACTTACAAATACTAGATTTAGGAGCCTTTAAAATAATAGAAACTGATGCATTAAAAGTTGGATACACAGGAATTTAAGTGACATAATAGAAAACTCTGAAAATGCATCTCAAGAAGAAAGTGAGTTTGATGAAGTTATTAAGGGACAAGAGAAGCCACAAAATAAAAAACAAATAGTTGATGATTTCCATTGAGAAGCTATACAAGCAAAAATGATAATGTAAAGTCCGGTATAAAGTTCTATCGGACTTTATCTTCAAACATATAACCTTAATAGATTGATGAGCAGACATTAATTGTATAGGAGAATGTTTGATTCCAACTCAATACTTTGAAAAAACTCTTCACCATATTAGAAATGCTAATAGAGAAAAAATGAAAGTAGAGTACAAACTACCTAAGCTACATGTTTGCTCTCAAGAAAGATGCATCAAAACTTTATTTTTATTATTCAAAAAATTGAGACAGAGTAATCTTAGAAAAGTCTCTTCCTATCACAAATCCAACCATTTCTCTCAACAAAAGAAGGAATATTTGGTAGGATTAAAGAAAATCCTATTTCCTTCAAGTTTTAATCTAGGATCGAAGAATCTTCACTTATACAATTAAAGGAAGTAATTTATTATAAGAAAACATTTGCAAATAAACTATTGAATGAAATTAAAACCAGAAAAATAGAAGAAGGACTAAAGAATCCCATGCCGCTTAAATAAATCAAAAAGTTCAACCAAAAACTTGAAAAAGAGGTATGTGCAAAAATACCTACCTCCTTTTGGTACATAAAAAAAATGAGGTTAGTTTACCCTATATTGAAGGGTTAGAAGAAAACAAAATTCCTAAGGTTTGGCCAATTCAAATGAAAGTTTATTAGAAACATGCAAAAAAGAAGTTTAAGGCTTTGTTAAAAAAACAATAATAAGAAAAAGTTGTTATCCTTGGAACTGCACAACCTTTTTCTATTGATAATGTTGCCGAAAAGAAAACATGCGTCCATCGGTTGGTTATAAATTATAAATCATTAAATAAAGTACTTAAATGAATAAGATATCTAATACCTTACAAACATGACCTTATTAGGAGAATTCATAGGAGCAAGATATACTCCAAATTCGATAGAAAACAATATACTTTTGAAGCAACCAAAAAACTAAAAAAATGAAGTTTATTGACTAATAGCGAGTACAATTTGTTGTCAGTAAAAAAACACGTGGCTAATAGCGACTATGAATATTGAATTGAATGTTTGTTTGTGATATATGTGTTTAGCATGCTTGATTCAGTGGGAATCAACTCTTGGTTTATGTTTTTTTGACGTAAAAACATATTTTTATGAGATGAAAACAATTGGCACCATCATAGCCATTGATTTTGGATCATCGAAAAAACCTTGTATTTGGGTGATTCAAAAGCCGGTTCCCACTAAACAAAACCTATAGATCATATCTACAATGTTAAACTTCGAGAAAAAAAATACTTAAAACTATTGTTTTTGAAGGGGCATAATGAGGCCAAACAAAAAAGGGGCCTAAGAAACACATTACTCATATATATATAGTAATGATTACGTGCTAAATGAAACATGTTAAATGGGTTTTTCTGCTCTTCTGATATTTTATTTCTCAGTTTGGACCATTGATTTTTCGATCATTATAAAAACCCAACAATGTCTATGTGTTGAAATCAAATACTTCAAGAGTTGATCCCTATAAAATCAATTTAAAATAAAACAAAAAAAACCTGAAAAAACTTATTTAGAATATTTCATTTAACACATACTCATTAATCTCTCTCTCTCTCTATATATATATATAAGTAATGGGTTGGTGCTAAACAGCATGCTTAATGGTTTTTTTGGGCTTTTTTTATTTTTATTTTAAAATTCTGATAGTACATATGTGATCTATGTACTTGATTTTATAGGGAGAGACTTTTGAAGCGTGTGATTCCAACACATGGGTGAGTTTTTATAAAGTTAAAAAAATCAACGGTTTAAAATCGACCCATATCAAGCGGTTTAGCACCAAATGGGTTTAGCACGGACCCATTACTATATATATATATATATATATTTATTTATTGTGAACCCCTGCTTGGGCGCGCTTCTCTTTGGGTATCGCAAGAATTCGGTCATTCTTGTTCTACTCCCAGCTCAGGTGCTCACCCACATATGATCCTCTCTCTCTCTCTCTCTCTCTCTCTCTCCATGCTCTCTCTGTCTCTCTCTCGCTCTCTCTCTCTCTATATATGTATATATTATGGTTATTTGGCTTAGGAGTGAATTCGTTAGTATTCTAGCGGGTTTTCATTCATACGTTTCCCGGTCCCGAAATTTGATACGACATAAATGTACACTTGAAACAAGAATCACATCTTATTTGACTCCGTGGTTCTTCAATTGTGACCCGTCAATGCTTTCCAATTCGAAAGAAAACATTTAGTTTGGTGTTGGTGGAGATGAATTTCCGTGCAAGTTGGTTAAGTGGTCCTGAAATTTGACGGGAATTTACTCTTTTGTGCATTAGAGAAATTGGTTTGCATTTGTTAGTTTTGGTTCATCGATCATATATATCGGATTCAAATTTGAAAATTTGATAGAGTTGCAAATCTTTTTCAGTTTAAATTGGAAGCGGGAGTTTGATTAAATTTAGCAATATCTTTGTGTGATAGAAATATCGTGAGCTTTGTATCATCTCGGCATGACTGATCTGTAAGTTACCATTTATTCCTCCTTTTTTGTTCTATCTGGCCGTTCTGTATGTTGTTTTTTTCCTTTTCAGTCTTCTCTTTCTTTTTCATCTACATCTAATGGATGCTAGAATTTCTGTTTCAGGAGTTACTCTGTGAAGGGACCATTGGTCATGGAGATGGATGAAATATACAATTGCGAAATCAAATTGGTAACTGTGGATTGTCTAATCAACTGTTTTTTCTGATTTAGTTTATAATGAACTGTTTAATTGAATTTTGAAGATGAAGTTAGTAACGTTGTGAAATGTTGCTGATATTGTAGAGGGTGAGCCCTGTCAGGCGTAAAGAGAAGGTGTTCATTGGTTGTGGAGCTGGTTTTGGTGGAGATAGGCCGTTGGGTGCTCTCAAATTGCTTCAACGAGTCCCGCAATTGGACTATCTAGTCATCGAGTGTTTGGCAGAACGTACTCTTGCTGATCGCTACCAGATAATGGTGTCTGGTGGTGATGGTTTTGATCCTCGTGGTATGTTTCCTTTCCACTATCTGGATGTGTGTTAATATGTATATTTATAAGCTACCGAAGAAGTGACGTGAAAGCATTTGCTTTGTTTTATGATCGTTTGATGCCCGAATTAGCATCTGTTGTATGTTCTGCCACCGCTCACTGCCATCTTGACATTATATTGATGCTATCATCATCCATCTACTTGTTAAACATTTCAAATTTCTAATTTAATGAATAAGCAAAAGTGGAGAGGCTCTGCCTACAATAACTGAGAATTTGTTGATTTCGAGAGATTTTCCAGTCCCCTTTGGAGGATTCGTGGTTTCACTCATTTTAGACAGTTGAAGATTAGTATGGCATGGTAGCAAAAGTTGACCCATTCGTGACACGAAAATATTAACCTAGTTTATTGATGATTTTATTTTATTATCATGATTTAGTTGCTTGTCTTTTAGTGTTCAATATTATGAGAATTTCAGAAAACACAAGTATATTGATGATTTCATTTTATCATCATGGTTTGATTATTTATTTTGTAATGTTAAATATTATGAGAATTTTAAAAACAGTGTTTTCTCCAAAATGAAAAGAACATCAAAATCTTGCCGTCTATAGTTGGAGGGTTTTAGCACTGGAAAACCAACTTCAAAAAATCTCCTTTTAAGCTTTCCGTTATTTCCTGCTTTCGTTTCTTCTATTTTATTTCTACATGATTGATTGAAGAAGCCCTGGTAAAATGTTCAATTTAATAGAGAATTTGATATCAAGAAATGCTTATATATTCCCTCCCCACCCGCTCACCTACCCAATGCCTGTCCCCACCCTATAGAAGAAAACATCAAAACAGCAGAGGAAACTGGTATTGAAGAAGAAACTTCACAATCAGATTAAACACCCGGACAGGCATGTATATAGACTGCACATTGTTTTCAGAACATGACTGGGAGGATGCAGCGGGTTCATCAATCATAATATGGGGCTGTGCAGCCTTTCTACGAGAATAAACTCGAGGAAAGAACTGAAAAAGTGGTTCAGCATTCTGATCTGAAACACTATGGACTGATTTGTCCATTTCTCTGGGTGACGCCAGCATAGAATCACAGGCAGTATGGTGCTCAGCTAGAAGGAATGAAAATCTATTGTATCATATTGATTTTCTGCACATGTACTGGAAGCATAATCATCTTCATGAAAAACGTGTTTAGAGATCACAAATTTTTGTGTGATGGGATTAAAGCACAGATATCCAAGATACTCATCATCATGCACCACAAGTTAACACTCTTGCGCTTTAGGAGCAAGTTTATTTCGTAACGAGGCATGTATGTGAACAAGACACTTGCTCCCAAAAACTCTCATTAGAGCATAGTTCGGGTGTTTCCCATGAAGGAGAAAAAAGAGAGTTTCTCCTCCTAGATTGGATAGGGGCATTCGGTTAATACAATACACAACAGTGTGAAAAGCCTCCGTCCAAAGAACTTTTCGAACACCGGAATCCACCAACATGGTTAATGTTGTCTCAAGATGTTTCCGCTCGGCCACCCCATTTTGTTGGGAGGTTTTCGGGCAAGACATCTCACACATTATACCGTTTTCATGTAAATAATTAGTAAAAGCCAAGAAAATATATTCACCACCACTATCGCTACGGAAACAAAGAATTTTGCAGAAGAATTGAGTTTCAACATAGGATTTGAACCTCCAAAAAACTTGAAAACTTTATCTTTGTGCTTTAAGAAATAAATCCAAGTAGACTTCGTAAAGTCATCAACAAAAATTACATAGAACTTGGATTTAGACATAGAGAGAACATACACTAGCCCCCACACATTAGAATGAACCAATTCAAATGGAAACAAAATTCTTTTATTAGCCAACTTAAAGAGCAATTCACAACTCTTACAAAAATGACACTTAAAATATAAAAATGACACTTTTGAGGCCGTATTCTTTAAGGGAATAAGACTTTTATTACATAGAGTTTGAATAAAACTAGAATTGCAATGTCCAAGCTTGTGGTGCCACACTTGGACTTATTTATTGGGACTAGTAACTTAAGACACAAGAACAGACAAAACACAATTGAGACTTTTGCGAGCTTCGTTCATGACATAGAGATTTCCGACCCTTTCTCCTTCAACGAGGATTTCCTTCATAAGAGGGTCCTTCACAGAAACAGAAAGAGGAGAGAAAACATGAGACTTGATTTGATCGATTAACTGAGGGGCAAAAATAAGACTTCGATGAATATTAGGAACAAGGTATTAGAAAGATTAAGAACTTCACAGCTCATTGGAATAGTGGCAGTTCCTATGTGTGCGATATGATGGTGTTTTGCGCCTCCCGTGACTATACTACCATTTTCACAATAGGGTATACGGCTATAGAGTTTACTTGTGTCATCTATTACATGATGGGCAGCTTTGAAGTCAACCATGAGTCATCTATTACATGATGGGCAGCTCCGAAGTCAACCAACCAAGTGTTATGTGCAGGAGAATTGGCATTTGATGTTGCTGCCCAGGTTGGTACATTTTGGCCAGCTACCCAAGAATTTGGATCAATGGTCCCTTGTGATGAATTTCCAGCAGCATTATGACGGAGCCCAACTTAATTGAAGGACATAATTAATGCATCAATATCACGATTTGATCCAGTGGTAGATGCAGTGTATCCTTGCTGACTCACATGGGGTCATAATCCAGAAGGTGGTGAAGGAGACAATCAGTAGGCTCTCAATCGTGGTGGATAAGGCACTTCAAGAGGCTTATATGTGGGTACATCTTGCCAATAACAATCGGAACAACTATAGCCCTTTTTTCCACACATCTGACAGGTAAGATTTGATCATGCACCCTGCTGTCCATGTTGGTATCCGCCAATAGTAGTAGTGTAATAAACGAAAAAAAAAAATATTTAAGTTTGGATTCGGGTCGAATCCGGACCCGGACCCGACCCGGACCCAAATGGAGGCACCGCCTCCCGTGTTTTGAAGACAGCGAGGCAGGGGTTTCAAAGAGAACCCCCGCCCCCCTTCTTCCTCTCTCGGTCTCTCTCCCCCGACCGACTCTCTCCCTCTTTCCCCCTCGTTCGTCCCTGCGGCCACTGACGCCGGTGACTCGCCGCCGACCACCATTTTCATCCCGTGTGCTGTAGGGAGCCGACAACCTCAGCTGCCGGCCATCTCCTTCCCTCTCTCTGCTGCGAAGGTGCCGGCGGCTCACCGCCACCGCCTTCCGCTCCGGCGACCCCAGGTACGCATCCACGTCCCCTCTTTTCCCTTCCTTTCGCCTCCTCTTCTACTTCTTCTTCTCGGTGAGGGGTCGACCGACAGGGGGGCAGAGCCCCCTGCCGTCGCCTCCTATCGGCAGGGGGTTACCCCTTGCCTTTCTCAAGATCGACCGACAGGGGGACTCCCCCCTATCTCTCTCTTTGGGTCGATTGACAGGGGGCAGAGCCCCCTGTCGTCGCCATTCGTCGGCAGGGGGCTCCGCTCCCCCTGTCCCTCTTGTTTCGCCGGCAGGGAGCGGAGCTCCCTGTGTCGGCCCACCTTTTCGGCAGGGGCTTCTGCTCCCTTGCCTTTTGTGGATTTCTCGGCTGGGGCGGAACCCCTGCCTCTTCGTGGTTCTTCCGGCAGAGGAGGGGCTCCCCCCCCCCTCTCTGTTCTCTCTGTCACGGCAGGGGAGGGGCCGAGCCCTCCTCCCTGCCTCCTGTTACGGCAGAGGAGGGGCTCGCCCCCCTCCTCTCTGTTCCCTCTATACAGTAGGGGAGGGGCACAACTCCTCCCTGCTCCTGTTCGTCAGGGGAGGGGTCGAGCCCCCTCCCTGCTCTTTGTTTTGACAGGGGAGGGGGCCGAGCCCCTCCCAGCTCCTTGTTGCGGCATGGGAGGGGGCTGAGCCCTCCCTGTGCCTCTTTTCTCGTTAGGCAGAGGCATCGCCCCTACCTTCGCTGTTTTTCGGCAGGCCGGGGCAAGCCCCCTCGCCTCGCTTTTCCCTGGCACATCAGGCGAGCCTCCGTTCGTTGTTGACAGGCAGCGACTTTGACCCTGCCTCTCTTCTACTTTGTCAGGCGGGGGCGCAACCCTGCCTGCCCTCGCTTTATGAGGGTAGGGGTGCAACCCCCTGCCTCCTCGGAGTCCGCTGATATCAAGTCAGCAGGGGCTCGCAGCCCCTGCTTCTTGCGCTTATAGCAGGTGCGCATGTGCACGATGCCCCTGCCTCTGCTTCCTTTACGTCAGGACGGCGACAGTGCCCCTGGCCTTCTATTTTTGGTGGTAGCATGCTAAGATCGTTACTTTTGCAGCTCGTGCGACGGATCCTGATTGCGCTCCGTGACCCAAGCCGTCCACCGCTCACACTCGCAGACGCCAGCAAGCTTGCAACTCCCAAAGGTAGGAGAAAATTGCACAGAGGACTTGGACAATTGAATTGAGTTCAATTAACTAAAAAGGACAATTAAATAAATATATATGCATATATATATATATCATATATATTTATACGAGTATGCATTTAACTCAAGGACGTGGTTTTGCGATCCTTGTTCTTTACTTTGCCGTCGTGCATCATACAAAGGTTTTGCGAGTGCACTCCTGCTTACAGTTCCTTTACTTGCCGCTGCGCGTTGTGCCGAGGGTTTGCGTTGCACTTCTGCTTACCGCCTTTACTTTGCCGTCGCGCTTTGCGCCTAGGCTCTTGCTTTTGCATATGTGTTGGTATTGCCTTGCTATTGCAGATGACGTGCATGTTCTTGCTCTTTGCGTATGCCTTAAAGACATCCTCGTGGAGAATGCAAGGGGCATTTACCACTCTCCCTCTTGCGACAAGAGTTCAGTCGGGAGCGAGCAACACATCATTGTCTAAGGAGAGGGATACATCGCAAGGATCCTGGCTCTTCGTGTGCGCAGTCCTGCAGAGTCGACTTGAGATTTTGGGGAACTGCGCAAAAGCATCTAAGACTGCTCCAAATCGAAGCATTTGGAATGATGTGATTGACTGGTTCTGCTCGCCTTTTTGGCATATCTCGGGTGATCCCGAATTGGGGGTTCGAGCGAACTTCTTAGCGGGTGTTTTGTTGAGAAACCCGTATCCCGTCTATCGAGGCCGGTATCGAGTCATGCGAGACATGTAGATACCCCAATAGCGGATGTGATTCAAGATAATCACATGCATAATGTTGGCACAAGATAGAGTAAAGTTGATAAACTTTACATCTTTGTGAAACACTCCTGTTAAGGCTTCTATTGAGGAGCTATACCCCCTTCATCCTAGAGTACTTGTAGTCATGCACGACACGTCTAGTACTGCGATGATCGGATGAGACGGTCGTGCGACCTCGAACAACACTAAATGCAAAATGCTGTAATCACATAAATGGCCTCACATTCGCCTTCACAGGCAAGATGCTCGAGTGGTTTAAAGACCACAACATAGAATGGGTCGTTAGTTAAGCAACCCCTAACGCACCCGTTCGCTTCTGATTGTCTGTCAAGGGAGAGGACAGATCGGTACAAAAACTCCAATGGACAGGTTGTTAACAACCACCCCACGGGCAAAAATCCGGCCTCCCTAGTCATTGGAGTTAAGGGATAGGGGCTACACAAGTTAGCTCAACACTTCTGCAGAAGTTGGATGCATCCGTGACACTGCTTTTCAGCCTCTGGGGAATCCTCTTTCGGCTAATGCCGTCCCCTTTGGAGCGGACTCAACTAGCTATTCGGGTTATTGAAAATACATAGAATAACAAACGCCCGAACTAGTCTCAGTTGTTTCTACGTTTTGCCTGCGCGTACCCGCAGGCCAGTAATTATCGAAACATAAGGTTTGTTCACACTGGTCGTGGGTCGTGAGATTCGCTTGCACTACTGCTTCGCTTGTACTACTAATTCACTTGCTTGCTTGATATTTTAGTATACTACTCGTTGAACTGTGCACGCCTGTCAAGGCGTTACTCTAGTTGGTTAAACTGCTTACGCAGTTCTTTGCGGAGTAATAAGGAGTTTCTCATACTAGTTAAATGCTTATAATAATAGCATTATACCAGTTGCTACATATTAGCATGTGACTTGCTTTATCCCTTGGTCGAACTGTTTGGTTCTTATTGTAGCGTAGCACTTGTTGGCTTGCATCTCATATGATTGATGTGATTGCATACAGCTCGTAATCTACGAACTGGTGGCAACTAGGATTGATGTGGCCGCTTGTCTTATAAGCTGCATACATATTGTGATATAACTGTTGCCGTATGATTGCTTATGAATGACTTGTGATGTAATGGTTTATGCCTTACAATTAATTTAATTACTTGTCTATGGACTGAGCCATTTTATGATAATTATATGTTTTACGAGCATTGTTATGCGTGCTTGTCTTATTCAGTTTTTTTGTTTGGCTGACGAGTAGAGTTAGTTACCCTTCGCCCATAGAATCAACTGAATTGCCATATCTGCGCGTTCTCATGTGTCGTTTACACATGCTTTGAGGGCCTATTTGAGGATTGCAATATTCCTTGTGGCAATCATACGATGCGTAGGATTATATGCTTCTGCATGGAGTGATACGATGCATATTGTTGATATTCATGCTTGTGCCCATATTGTGGCTACTGACATCGAGAGCAGTCAACTGTTCGGAGCAGTCGATTGTATAGATGCGTGTATCACCGAGTAGGGTGTTTGTCGAGCACCTGATCTCCAAAGGATTATCTGCGAGGGCGTGTATGATCAAGACCAGGTACCCGGCTAGAGTGGTAGATTCTCTGTGAGGATGTACACTGTCCACGAATGGGTAGCCGCGAAGACGATGAACTCCTGTGAGGAAGTGTATGGTCCAAGACCAGGTATACCATCTACGGCGGAATTCCTTGTGAGGTTATACATTTCCCAGACCAGGTGATCCGGCGTTGATCTTGTTGTTTGTATTAGTGGCTATCGACCCTGAGAGCGATCATTTGTGTTGATGCGTGTATCACAATGAATTTCATTGGATATGCATTAGTTGGGGACCCGCTTCCCAAAGGGTTCGCTGTGGGGGTATGTATGATCAAGATCAGGTGACCCGGCTAGAGCGGTAAAATCTTTGTGAGGATGTACACTGTCCACGAATGGGTAGCCGCAAAGACGGTGAACTCCTGTGAGGAAGTGTATGGTCCAAGACCGAGTATACCCTCTAGGGCGGTAATTCCTTATCAGGTCGTATATCTCCCGGACCGAGCGATCCGATGTGGATCTTGTGTTTTTGCTTACCACAGAAAGTTATGGTGAGTTGTGACGATTTTCTGCGATTGTTTGTGATAGCCAACTATGAATTCATAGTTTCGGCTTTCTGTTTCAGCATGATTACATGCAAGACTCATATATGAGAATCAAATCATTAGCGATTTGAGTTAGTGATTATGTTTTAGACCTTCTACGGAAGGGTGAGCTTTTCTGAGGAAGTATGACGCCTTAGTGCGTGATAACCGGTGACTGTTGGCCGCGTAAGGCCTTGAGAGATGGGAATAAATTAAGGTTGTTCAGGACAAAGCGTTTGTTAGAAGTCGTGAGAGCGACCAACGATGTCCTGATACTGTTTTAGATGCAGAGACCTTGTTCTAGGAATGAGGACAAGCTTGTTGCGTAGTAGTTCACAGCTTATGATCAAATGGATCGTATGCTGCGTTTGTCAGTTGAACTGCTTACTTGCTTTGAACTGCTTACTTGCCTTGAACTGCTTACTGTTTGCCCTGCTTACGCGCTTGCACTCCTTACTCGCTTGCACTGCTGACTCGCTTGTATTACTTATGTGTTTGCACTATTCACCTGCTCGCATTGCTTACCTGTTTAACTGCATATCTGCTTTAAACTGTGTAACATACTGAATTAAATGTACTTAATTCAGTTTCCTGTTAGCCTCTCTTGTGCACCTACTAGTTTTTCGCGAAACTAACCCATTCTATGGGTACAGGTGATGATTAGGTACACTACGGGCGATGGCGCAATTGCAAGATGGCTTCAAGACTTCTTCTTCCTGCTCTTAGCTCGCGTCCTGGACGCTTGGGTTTGTATCGGATTTCCCTTAGGATATCCGAATCTTGTGAATTTTGGTTCTTTTAGCTTGCCTTATGATTTATCAAAAGAAAATCTTTCGTTGATTTTATAAACAAACTCTGAAGGAAAGAGATATTTGTAGTCTCTTGCCTGTTTTTCTGAAAAGGTTCGCAAGTTTGAAATTTGGGGCGTTACAGCAGACCTCTATGTTAGGGACATTGTGAGATTGCACGGTGTTCCCGTGTCAATCATCTCCGATTGTGACCCGAGGTTCATCTCCAGGTTTTGGGGGCAGCTGCAGTTGGCCTTGGGCACAAAACTGAAATCCAGCACCGCCTTCCACCCTCAGACCGATGGGCAATCTGAACACACGATTCAGACTTTGGAGGACATGCTGCGAGCGTGCATGATAGACTGGAAGGGAGAATGGGACTCTCATACTGGGTTGGCAGAATTCGCGTACAATAATAGTTATCATGCGAGTATCGGTATGGCCCTGTACGAAGCCTTGTACGGGAAGCCTTGTCGATCACCTGTTTACTGGGATGAGGTTAGTGAACGGATGCTAAATTCACCTATAGTGCTACAACACTATACTCAGCAAGTGCATATGATCAGGGAACGTCTGCGTACCGCGCAGAGTCGGCAAAAGTGTTACTCCGATCGTCGACGTAGAGAGCTTGTGTTCTCAACAGGAGATATGGTTTTTGTTAAGGTATCTCCTATAAAGAGCGTTTTCCGTTTCGGGAAGAAGGGAAAGCTGAGTCCCCGGTTCATCGGACCTTTTGAGATCCTGGATCGGATCGGTGAGGTGGCGTACCGTGTTGCGCTGCCTCCTCAGTACACTCAGATCCACGACGTCTTCCACGTATCTATGCTGAGAAGATACGTTCATGACCCATCACACATCATTTATTATGATGATGTAGATATCAAAAAAGACTTGACGTTCGAGGAAAGACCAGTGACAATCGTTGATCGTCGAGACCAAGTGCTCAGATCGAAGACAATTTCTCTTGTAAAAGTACGTTGACAACACCATGGAATAAATGAATGTACATGGGAGCCTGAGTCTGATATCAGGGAAAAATACCCTGACTTATATTTTGACCAATATATGCAATAGAAATTTCGCGGACCAAATTATTTTAAGGAGGGTAGGATGTAACAAAAAAAATTTGTTTTGATTCGGGCCGGATCCGGACCCGACCCGACCCGGACCACCGCCTCTTGCTGTCTTTTAAGACAACGAGGCAAGCGGCAGGAGGGTTACGAAACCCCCCTCACTGCCTTTCCCCTCTGCTCTCTCGTCTCTCTCCCTTACCCTCTCGCTCGTCCACCGTCACCGACGCCGGCGACTCTCAACAACCCGCCGCCACCGACATCATCGACCCTCTTTCTGCCGGCGAGCTTCCCTCCGACGACCACCAGGTACGCCTTTCTCCCCCTTTTCTCTTCCGTTTCGCCGTCTCTTCTCCCGCTCATCGACAGACGGGGGCAAAGCCCTTCCCGTCGGTTGTTTACGACAGGGAAGGGTCGTGCGACAGGGGTTTTAACCATGGTTGCCAGTTGAGGAAGCGGGAGCGGGAAGCGATACGGGAAGCGGGAGTGGGAAGCGAGGCACTTTTAAAATTTTAGGAAGCGGGGAAGCGTGGGACCACTTAGGAGCGATTCGGGAAGTGTCTCGGAAGCGACCTAGGAAGCGTCTCGGAAGCGACCTAGGAAGCGTCTCGGAAGCGAGGGGGAAGCGAAAAAAATAAATAAAAAATAAAAAAATAAAAAATATAAAAAATTGGAAAAAACAGGGGAAGTGTGGGGGAAGCGAGGGGGAAGCGTGATGGGAAGCGCGCTTCCCATTAAAGGGAAGTGCGTCCCCCATTAAAGGGAAACGCATCCCCCATTAAAGGGAAACACGCTTCCCAAAAAAGGGGGACGCTTCCCCCCACGCTTCGGAAGCGCGAGGTTTCGCGCTTCCGAAGCGCGCTTCCCCTTTTAGCTAGGCGCTTCCGGTAACCCTGGTTTTAACCCCACCTGCTGTCGACAGGTCGGCAGGGGTAAAACCCCTGCCGCTTGTGAGGAGGGTTCCGGTAGGGGGTTTTGGGGCCCATGCCTGCCCTTTTGACTTTACCAGGGAGGGTCGAGACCCCTCCCTGCCTCCTGTTCTTCTAAGGAACCGACAGGGACCTTTGGTCTCTGTCTCGTATCCTGTTAAGCAAATCAACAGGGGCCTTTGGCCCCTGCCTCCTCTCCCAAAGGTCGCAGAGGGGCTATTGGCCCCTGCGTCTCTCTCTCGTTGCTCATTTTCTTGGCAGGGGTCATCGGCCCCTGCCCTTTTTTTGTTGTTGTTACTATTCCAGCAGGAGGCCCCTGCCCCTTTTACTGTTCCAGCAGGGACCATCAACCCCTGCTCTTTTTGTTGTTCCAGCAGGGGCCATCGACCCCTGCCTTTGTACTTTTCCAGCAGGGGCCGATGGTCCCCTGCTTTTCTTTTTCTTTTTCTTTTAAGATTTCCAACAAGGGCCGAAGGCCCCTTGTCTTTTTAAAAATAACCAGCGGGGGCCGATGGCCCCTGCACCTGTTCTTTAGCGGCCAGGGTCATTTGGCCCTGCCCCATCCTTTTTTCGAGTCAATTGGGACGGTTGGCCCCAGCCCTATGTATAAGAGAAGTCGAGTCTTCGCCTTGCTTTTGCTTTTGTGCATTTTAATATCGCATATTTGCAGCTATGACGGATCCCACTCGCGCTCCGCGACCCGAGCCGTCAATCGTGTACATCCGCAGACGCCAGCAAGCTCGTAACTCTCCAAGGTAGGGGAAGATTGCACGAAAGACTTGGATAATTGAATTAAGTTCAATTAAACTAAAAACGATCATTAAATGAATATATATATACAAATATATATATTTATACAAGTATGCACTTCACTAAAGGATGCGGTTTTGCAATCCTTGCCCTTTACCTTCTATTAGTTTTTACTTGCCATCACACATCGCATCGAGGTTTAGCGTTGCACTTCTGCTTACCGCCTTTACCTTACGTCGCGCTCTGCGCTTAGGCTCTTGCTTTTGCATATGTGTTGGTATTGCCTTGCTATTGCAGATGACGTGCAAGTTCTTGCTCTTTGCGTATGCCTTAAAGGCATCTTCGTGGAGGATGCAAGGGGCATTTACCACTCTCTCTCTTGCGACGAGAGTTGAGTTCGGAGCTAGCGTTACATCCTCGTCTAAGGAGAGGGATACCTTGCAAGGATCCTGACTCTTCGAGTATGCAGTCCTGCAGACGAGTTGGGGTTCGAGCGAGCTACTTAGTAAGGGTTTTGTTGAGAAACCTGTATCCCGTCTATCGAGGCCGGTATCGAGTCATGCGAGGCATGTAGATACCCCGATAGCGGATGAGGTTATAGAAAATCGCATGCATAATGTTGGCACAAGGTACTGCTGTTTTAAAAGATAAAGTAAAGTTGATAAACTTTACATCTTTGTGAAACACTCCTGTTGAGGCTTCTATTGAGGAGCTGTACCCCCCTTCATCCTAGAGTACTTGTAGTCGTGCACGACACGTCTAGTACTGCGATGATCGGATGAGACGGTCGTGCGACCTCAAACAGTGTTAAATGCACAATTCTGTAATCACATGAATGACCTCACATTCGCCTTCACAGGCAAGATGCTCGAGTGGTTTAAAGACCACAACATAGAATGGGTCGTTAGTTAAGCAATCCCTAACGCACCCATTCGCCTCTGGTTGTTCTGTCAAGGGAGAGGACAAAGCGGTACAAAACTTCAATGAACAAGTTGTTAACAACCACCCCACGGGCAATGATCCGGCCTCTCCAGTCATTGGAGTTAAGGGAAAAGGGGCTACAATAGTTAGCTCAACACTTCTGCAGAAGTTGGATGCATCCGTGGCACTGCCTTCTCTGGAGAATCCTCTCTCGGCTAAAGCCGCCCCTTTAAAGCAGACTCAACTAGCTATTCGGGTTATTGAAAAATACATAGAATAACAGATGCCCAAACTAGTCTCAGTTGTTTCCACGTTTCGCCTGCGCGTACCCACAGACCAGTAATATCGAAACATAAAGTCTGTTCACACGGGTCGTTGGGTCGTGAGATTCGCTTGCACTACGGACTCGCTTGCACTACTGACTTGCTTGCACTACTAATTCGCTTGCACTACGGACTCGCTTGCACTACTTATTCGCTTGCACTACTTACTCACTTGCACTACTTATTCACTTGTACTACTTACGCGCTTGCACTATTTTACCTCGTGCATTGCTTACCTGTTTGACTGCATATTTGCCTTAAACTGCGTAACCTGCTGAATTAAATGTACATAATTCAGTTTCCTGTGGTCTTTCTTGTGCACCTACTAGTTTTTCGCGAAACTAACACATTCTATGAGTACAGGTGATGATTAGGTACACCACAGGCGATGGCGCGATGGCAAGATGGCTCCAAGACGTTATTCTTCCTGCTCTTAGCTTGCGTCCTGATGTTTGGGGTTTTGTAACGGATTTTCCTTGGGATATCCGAATTTTGTACTATTTGGAGAACTTCTTAAATGAAAGTGGCTTTTCCAAGTGTTTGCAAGTAGCATGGGTTGTGCGTTTTTGTTCTTTTAGCTAACGCGCCCAAAGTTGTCAGCTTGCCTTTCTGAAATTAACAAAAGAATAGTTTTCCGCTGATTTCGTAAACCATCTCTGAGATAAAGAGATTTCTTTTTATTCTCTTGTCTGTTTTTCTGAAAGGTTTGCAAGTTTGAAATTTTGGGGCGTTACAGGCCATGTACTCTGATTCTTTTTATGCAATTGTCTCGAGACTTCTATTTCTTACTTAATTAATAAAATTTTGGTTTGCTATGGTGTGGATGATAAATTTAAAATCCCTTATGGTTGGTTGGTTATCCAATGATGAGTGGAACTGTTAAGGCCCCGAGTCTCTATTTCTGCAATGCTTTAAAAAAAAAAAATTTGCGTTTTTAAGGTATGAGTTGGAGTCGTTACAGGCAGCATGTTTCTCTTGCATAAACGTGCAGCCAAATAGTGTTGGACAGTAGGCAATCCTTCACCAAAATGTGTAGCATTGGTCTGCCTCACAGCAGCCCAACAAAAGTCGAACGATCATTTGATTAATGCATCTACATATACAAGAAAATAACATGCTGGAAATGCTATGTTGATGCATCTTTGTGCCTGAAAAATATCATGTATGCATACAGCTATACAATATAGTTACTAAAGATGACATCATTGTGTGAGAAATCCGATCAACATACATTCGGGTCTGGTCCGCACCTAATACGGTCTGTATTCGGGTCTGACCAGCCAGTAATATTATGTATTTTCATACTTAGTTATTTTCAGTTTTTTCAAAAATTTGGCTAAGTCTGGGAGAAAAATCGTTTGAACCTCAAATTTTGTTTACCGATGCTTTTGAGTTTGGGCTTAGCCCATGCCTCATCAGCTAGGTCTAAATGAGTCATCTAAAATGTGAGAATGAGTTTTATTTTCGACCTTTAAATTCAAGCAAAATTCGAGCAAAATTCGGGTTATTTTTGGGCAAAATTCGAAATTTATATTCATGTGATATATTGTTGGATGCATCTCGGAACGCCGAGCACAACGCTATGTTACTTTTCTGAATTAGAGTCCTGGTTGGCCAAAAAATCGCATTTTTTGAAAAAAGAGC
Source organism: Nuphar pumila (assembly GCF_984573655.1). Taxonomy (NCBI): domain Eukaryota; kingdom Viridiplantae; phylum Streptophyta; class Magnoliopsida; order Nymphaeales; family Nymphaeaceae; genus Nuphar; species Nuphar pumila. Next base: position 57,814,410 of record NC_143264.1, on the reverse strand, counting down.
AGTTTGTCGTATTAGATCCGGATTTGGATCGGACTGAATCCAATGGGTTTAATCCGAATTATTATAGATCTGGACTCTATCTACGACCCATAATAATATGGATTTGGTCCAGTCCAAAAATTATTTGGATTTTTAAAAATGGATTTGGATCTTAGATCTAAATCTAGATCCAAATCCATGCCCAACATTTTTCTAGCTTTAAATTCAATAACAAGCTTTAATTTGGGGTTAAATAAGGTTGAGAATTCTCCTAAGTTAATTTGGCTATTTTTGGAAGCTTTTAGATAATTATTAATTAATTAATTTTTATGAATTCTGAATTTTAATTAGGGTTGAGAAGGACTTCTAAATGGAGTCCTTGTACATGCCTAAGAAGGCTAGAGTAGGTTTTAGAAAGGACTTCTAAAAATTTGGAAACTTTGAAAAAGTCAAGTTTTAAAAGAGTTTAATTTTTTTTGGAAAGAGGGAGAGAGAATTCTCAAAAGAGGAGAGGAAATCCATCTAAAGGGGCTGGAGAAGGGGGAGGGCATAACCCCTCTTGGCCTATTTAAACATAAAAAAAAAAGGAAGAAAGAGAGAAGGAAAGAAAAAAAGAGAGGAAAAAAGAGGAAGAAAGAGGAAGGAGAGGAGGAGAGCTGCACCGGCCTTTCACCCACGTTTTTCAACCTTCACCCCTATTTTTCTTTATTTTTTTTATTCAAGGTATGGGTTTTCTCTCTTGAATCAAGTGGAAAATTGATATAGATGGGATTTCTATGCAATAATTTGATGGAAATCTATGGAAAAAGGGTTTAAATTTATGTTTTCGTAAAAATATATGAAGGAGGATGCATGGATCTTCTTCTATGGTTGTACCCTTAATTATTTTCATTCTTTCATGCAATAAAAAATCTGTATATACTAAAACAAAATTTTTATTGGTGGTAAATGCGTTTATTTAGAGGTTTTTGTTGATAGATATTGATATCCATGGATGCCCTTTATTTAGGCTGTAGTGGTACCTTGTCACTATTTCAAGAATTTCTCATGGGAATGTATGTGTTAGCTAACTATGCCATATGATTTGTTAGTAGTCTAAAATCAGTGCCTTCTCTTTTTTTTTGGATGGTATTATTAGTGTCATTTCTCTGCACGCTGCTGTTGTGGGGTACTCTCACAACCCTCTGTATGCCTATGCATACCTATCAATGGTGTCACAAAACTGTGCATACATATGCACATACTATCATATGCGTTTGTACATGAATATTAAATCTTTTTGTTCATTTTAAACAGTTCCATATTTCCATTGTTAGAGCTTGTGCACTGATGATCTACATCACACAAATATGGTTGCCTATGTGGGGGATACAACCATTTTTTTAAAGCTTCTAAAATGAGTAATATATATGGGGACATAGAATGGAGTATGACATAGCCGGTGAATATCAGCACATTAATCCAGTAAAAGTGCATTTAGGTAAACATTTCTAATCAGTCTTACTTTGTAGGTTTTCGGCAGTTCTTGTGGTTAGTCAGCAATTGTGAATTCAGGATTTTTTGTCTGGGTTAGAGCAGGGGGCTAACAAGTACATTGCCTTGAAATGGAAGGTGATTTACATATCAAACAGAGAAAGAAGTTGCAGTTTAGGAACTGTTGTAAATGTAGCAAAAGGAGGTTACAAACAACAATTGTTGTAAATGTAGCAAAAGGGGGTTGTAACTTGGTACTTTGCTAGCACGTGTTGGAACAAATTCTGATTATGTGATATAATGATGAGAGCATCTAGCATGCCTTTTGAAAGTACTGTTGAGGAAGCAAAAGCGTAGAACCTGGAACTTGTTGTAATGATGTATTGCATTATATTATTTCTTCTCTTGGTAGAGGACTTTCTTTTAATAAGTGTAGAGATTGAGTGGTAATGGCTTGGACTGGTATCCCCATCGGTGGGGATAAAGTAGTCATGGAGGTGTGTGCTCTAGCACTCAAGTGAGAGCACATATTGATAATCATCCATAAGCAGTAGATAGTTGAAAAACCAGAACTTTGTCAGATGATTGTATTCTTCATTTATAGGAACTCAATACTTGGAATTAGTATGTATTAGTCTATAACATAAAGGTGTCAAGTATTGATTGCAGATCTGGTTTGTTTTCAGGAGCATTTGGAATATGTTCGATTTCTAATATTTGCACCCAAACTTTTCCTTGTTTATGTTTGCTATCTTAGTAAACATTTACCGACATGAAGTGTTTATACATGATATGCTTGCAAGCATTCATCTAACATTCATACTCATAGTAGCAAACATTATTGGTATTCTCAAAATGTCACTAAAATGTCATGAAATGGCAGACCTGCACAGGTGCAGCCTGTGTAAGGAGCTGCTGGGTTTTGTTTCAAAAAAAAAAACAACTGAAAATAAAAGTTTTAAAAACAAATCTTGTGTGGCAGGTGGGTGGCCTGCTACCCCCAGCTGATTGGGTTCAGCTGGGTGGGGTTTGAACCCCTAGTCGACGGGGTCGGCAAGGCTATAGGCCTACTTCAAAAAAAAAATGTGATGAATCAATTATATTTTTGAAAACAAAGTTTTTATAAATAAAAAGAGACTTTGTTTTGGACAGGCGGGTGGCTTGTTTGGGATCAGCCGGGTCGGGGCTGAACCCTAGTCGACGGTGTCGGCTAAGTTTGATAAGCCAACTTAATATATATATATATATATATATATTTAACACTTATATTATTTAAGTCTGGAATTAGATATTTAATATGCATGTTAAAATTTCAGAATTTCGTTATACACATGTGGGTTGATTTGAATACATGTTGTGAATGAAAACTTTCACATGATTTGAATTGATATGACATACTTAAGTATTATGCTATACGAAGTTTGTTTCTAAGTGCATGTGCATACATGAATTAATGTGTGTTTCACATGTACATAAATGCATTGATTGTTCACTTGTCCAAATTGAGATGATTCATCAATGAAAGCATGTTTGTGGAATGGTTACATAAAGGTACATGCACATGAATACTGAACACATGCATATGAAGGTGGTATATCATGCACATGTTAAATTGACATATATGAATGTGCATTTTAAACGTATGTTGACATCATTTCATTTATAACATGATTGTTTCAATTTTTGCGTATGAGCCTGGTGAGTGGTGTGAGTTTTATGAAAACGCTTTTTAAAACAATATTTTTATTCAAAATCAAGTGAAAGCCAGACACCAAAAATATAAAAACCGACTCGCACGAGTGGTGGAGTCTGGGTCGATATGAGGGAACGGGAAATATTTTGTATTCAACACACAATCTACACTACTCTTTATTGCCTTGAAGAATAAAAAAATTTAATTAAATAAAATAACTAAGAGAGCACTGTAAAAGTATCTTTAACAAGATACTATAGTCGATGGAACAATATAAATGTGTGAACATACACACACCAAGAACACTTGAAACACTTGTGCACAAAAGCACAAAACACGAAATCACAAATGTGCAACTGCACTCATAAGTTTCATAAACAATAAAAAGGTTGGGCAATAATCCCCAACACCCTTGAGAGAAATACAAGAGGGAGTGCCCATATTTATAGGGCATTAGGAGACCTTGGAAGGGGCTCCACATAGTCGGTGGAGCCCCTCCAACGGTCACAAATGTGACCGTTGGAGGGGTCCAACGACTAGTGTGTTGGGCCCCTCCCAAGGTAGGTACAATGCATTAATTACAAGAAAAATAAAAAGAAATAGAAAATACAAAAACATATTCATAAAATAGAATATGTGTAAAATGCCTAAACTACCCCTAAGACTAAAGATAGGAATATATATATTTTATATATATAATAGGTAAATACATATACATATATATAATATATGTATATGTATTACCTTATATATATAAAAAATATATATGAAATTACAAGTTTGATTACATAATTTAACACCCCCCGTCAAACTTAGGGCAAGATGACCGATAGTTTGCCAAGAAGGAAGTTGAACCGCGGGGCGCACAAGGCTTTAGTAAAGAAATCTGCTAACTGGTATTCGGATGTGACATAAGGGAGATCAATGACTCCCCGGAGATATGCTTCACGAACATAGTGACAGTCTATTTCGATGTGTTTAGTCCACTCATGAAAGGTGTGATTTTTCGCAATGTAAATTGCACTCTTGTTGTCGCAACACAGCTTGGTGGGCCCTTCAATTGTGATCCCCATGTCTTCCAGCAGTTGATGAATCCAAACAATCTCCATGGTAGTAGTTGCCATAGCACGATATTCAGCTTCAGTTGAGTAGAGTGACACCTTTTGTTGCTTCTTGCATCTCCACGAAATTAGTGAGTCTCCTAAGAATACACAAAAACCAGTGGTGGGGTGACAATTATTTGAGTCACCTCCCCAATCAGAGTCAGTATAAGCAATCAATTTTAAATCGGATGAAGAGGACAGAAAAACTCCCTTATTTAGAGTACCCTTTATGTATCTTACGACTCGCAAGATGACACTCATGTGAACTGATGTAGGCGCATGCTGAAACTGACTTGGAGTATGGACTGCATGGGATATATCTGGTCTGGTAATACTCAGATACATCAAAGATCCTACAAGCTGTTTGTAGGGTGTAGGATCCGAAAGAGGAACCCCATCATCAATTTTCATTTTTGCCACTACTACTTCAGGAGTTTCGCAAAGCTTCTCATCTGTAATACCTGACCTGTCAATGATCTCAGAAGTAAGCTTAGTTTGAGATAAGAAGTATCCTCTAGGAGAATATGCTACTTTAATCCCCAAAAAGTAAGTTAGAAAACCCAAATCAGACATTTCAAACTTATCTTTCAAGATAGATTTTATACTTTTAACCCCGTTAGAATTACTCCCAGTGATGAGCATGTCATCAACATATAATAATAAAATCACAATCCCTGCATTGGATTTTCTAACAAATAGAGCAGTGTCTATAAAGCAAGAAACAAATCCATTTTCGATCATTACAGAGTTAAACCTATCATACCAGGCCTTGGGAGCTTGTTTTAGGCCATAAAGTGCTTTTTGAAGACGAACCCCTTTTCCCTTGGGAGTCTTCATTCCAAGTGGAGCATTCATATAAACTTCTTCGTTTAAATCACCATTTAAAAAAACATTTTTAATATCCATTTGATAGATGTTCCATTTGTTGATAGAGGCAACGGTTATAAGACATCGGACAGTGACCATACGAGCTATAGGAGCAAAAGTTTCTTCATAGTCAATACCATACTCTTGACTATATCCTTTTGCAACCAAACGAGCTTTATATCTTTCAAGGCATCCGTCACTTTTAGTCTTTATTTTGAAGACCCATCTGCACCCTATTGTTTTCTTACCTTTAGGAAGATTTTGAAACTCCCAAGTTTTAGCTTTTCTCTTCATTGTTCATTGCACTAATCCATTCAGGATACTTTTGTGCTTCTTCAAAATTTCTAGGTTCTATATAAGAATGAATGGTACTAAGACATGCTTTATATTTAGGTGAAAAAGAGTCATAGGAAATAAACCTAGAGGGAGTCTTTCTACTTCTTTCGGTTCTACGAGGAATTACTTCGTTCTGAGAAGCACTTGGACCAGTATCATCATATCTTTCAAGAGCACTTCTAAAGTTGTTTTGATCTCTATGAGTATAGGTGATAGTGTCTCTAGGTAACCCTTCATCAATATGTTGATGTGATGAAGGGAGCAAAGGGATGTTTTCCTCAGTTTCAAATTCATTTAAGTTACCTTGATCTGACTTATCATCGCTAGAGTCATCATCTTTATTTAGTAAATCAAATAAAAAAGAATAGTCCACATTCTCATTATGAGATTCACCACGTTCGAATCCACTAAGATTTTCCAAAAAACTCACATTTCTGGAAACATATAGTTTATCACTTTTGACATCATAACAACGAAAACCCTTTTGGGTTTCAGAATAGCCGAGAAAGGCACAAGGAATGGCCTTAGGAGAAAGTTTGTCATTCTTATCAGTAAGAACAAAACATTTACATCCAAAGACCCTTAACCTGCTATAATCAGGTTCCTTCTCGTATAATTTTACAAAGGGAGAAATTTTGCCTAAATTTTTCGATGGAAGTCTGTTTATCAGATAGACAGAGGTAAGGGCTGCCTCAGCCCAGAGATTCTTTGGAATGTTTTGTGAAATGAGTAAAGTCCTAGTTGTTTCAATGATGTGCCTATGCTTTCGTTCGGCTAACCCATTTTGTTGGGGGGTTTTTGGACAAGATTTTTGGTGAAGAATACCAAAATTTTCAAGATAACTTTTGAATTCATTTGAGAGGTATTCTCCTCCAGAGTCAGACCTAAGGATTTTTAGGGATCTATTGAATTGATTTAGAATCATCATATGAAAGCTTTTAAAAGTTGAGAAAACTTCATGTTTATGTTTAAGGAAATAAATCCAACAAAACCTAGTATAGTCATCCACAAAAATTACATAGTATGGAAATCCTCCTTTTGACATCACAGGAGCTGGACCCCATACATCAGAATGAACAATTTCAAAAGGTTTTGTCGTAAACATGGATCTTTGAGAAAAAGGCAAACACTTCATTTTCCCAAGAATACATTCATTACATATAAAATCACTTTTACAAAAATGTTTAATAAAAGGAAAATAGGAGATTTTAACAATATTGGGATGACCCAATCTCTTATGCCATACATGAATATCTTTGTTTTGAACAACATTACAAAATTGACTCTTGGGAACTTGAAGAAAATCAACGTAGTAGAGGTCTCCTCTTCTAGAGCCTTCCCCAATCAATCTCCCGGACTGACGATCCTGTATCCAACATTTATTAGAAGAGAACTTTATATCGCAACCATGGTCCGAGAGTTGGGAGACGGAAAGAAGATTTAAATTAAGTTTTGGGATAAGACGAATTTTTGGAACAAAAAAATCTTGTCTTTCAAAATTGCTTATTCCTTTAATCTCAAGAGGTATTCCATCCGCGGTTGAGACAAAGGATGGAAGAGTATTTTTAGAAAAATTTGAAAGGGAGCAAGTACTTGGGGTCATGTGAAAGGATGCCCCGGAATCTAAAAGCCAAGATGTCTTACCGGGGGAAGAAGATGACATAGTGGCTCCGGAAATGCCTCCCTTGAGAAAAGGTTGCAAAGCATCTACGATTTGTTGAAGAGAAAGAGGCTCACTTGATGAAGATCGTTCTTCCGCTTGGGATGCCATAGTTGTTGCAATTAATTTCTTCCATTTAGGACATATAGGTTTGATATGTCCCGGTTCTTTACAAAAGTGGCAAGTTAACTTGCTATAGTCCCTCTTGCCATACCGATCATTTCCTCCTTGGTTCTTGAAATGAGGAGGTCTATAGGTCTTCACGTTATTCCCCGGTCTTTACACGACATTAACCAATTCAACATCTTCTTGAGTGGAAGAGGTAACAAGAATGCTAGGATTATTCTTGCTAATCTCCCATACGGGTCTCTTCACCACTTAGCTTGGTGATAACATCTTCAAGGGAGGGAGATGTAAAAGCGGAGAGAAGAGAGGACCGAACTTGTTCAAATTCGGGTCTAAGACCGTTTAGAAAATTGAAGAATCGGTCTTCCTCAAGTTGTTTGTGCCTTAACTCGATAGCTTCTCCACTCTATTTTGGTTTAAGGATGGCAAGCTCGTCCCAAATAGAGGATAATTCGGCAAAGTACTCCCGAATGGTCATATCATTTTGTTGGAGGGTTAAAGCCCTCTTTTGGAGAAAGTACTTGTGAGATAAGTCTCTTGAAGTGTACATTTTCTCAAGATACAACCAAGCTTCGGAAGCTTTTTTAAATTTGATGATATTGGCGTTAATCTTGGTCTCAACAGATGAAAAAATCCAAGATAAGATCTTGAAGTTCTTCATTTTCCAATCATCATGCCTTTTAGAATATTCTTCAAGAGCCTTTAGTCTCTCATCCCCTTCAAGGATCTTAATATCCCCTCCTTCAATGGTGGTGATTTTGGGTTCTGGTTCCGGTATAGACCTGTGAATGTAACCCCAAAGCCCCTTTCCTTTAATATGGGCTTTCATATTACCGACCCAAATATGATAGTTTGAGTCATTAAGCTTGTTGATATGATTCACCAAACCCTAGGTAGAGAAAGAGAGATAGAGGAAAAGATAGAAGAGAGAGAGAGAGAGTGAGAGGGAGAGATGGCTGCATAGAGAAAACACGTTCTTACTTTCATTAGGGCTTCTCTGTTAAATAGAGAGAGGCTAAAAAGACTAATTACATCTAAGCCCTTTATGGAAAAATAATTTCAAATAGCCTCTAATATAAAATAACTTAACTTAAAACCACCTATTCTCAACACTCCCCCTCAAGCTGGAGCATAGATATCAATCATGCTGAGCTTGTCACAACATTTTGAGAAATTAGGTCTTGCCAGGGCTTTGGTAAAAACATCCGCTACTTGATCTTTGGAAGATACATGATCGGTGCAAATAAACCCAGTTTGAACCAGGTCACGAACATAGTGACAGTCAACTTCAATATGTTTAGTCCTTTCATGAAACACTGGGTTGTTGGCAATATATGTAGCAGCCCTATTGTCACACATCATCAACATAGGAAGGGATACTTTCTCCTGAAGTTCGGTCAAGACTGATTTTACCCACATAATCTCAGCTGCAGTCTGGGCCATTGCTCGGTATTCAGATTCAACACTCGACCTGGCTACAACGGTTTGCTTCTTACTCCTCCATGTAACAAGATTTCCTCCCACAAACACACAAAATCCAGATGTTGACTTCCTATCTTCGACAGATCCTACGTAATCTGCGTCAGTGTAGGCAACCACATCCAACGATGGATTTCGTTTAAACAACAGACCTTTACCAGGAGATGACTTTAAATACCGAAGAACCATCATAGCTGCATCCCAGTGAACTTTTTTAGGTTTGTCCATGAACTGACTAATTTTACTCACGGCTAATGAAATGTAAGGTCTAGTAACAGTCACATATAGCAACTTACCCACCAAGGATCTAAAGCTGGCACTATCCACATAGTCAGACTTCTCATCGAACATGTGAGTTTTGGGATCCATTGGAATATTAGCTGGCTTAGCTCCTAGCATTCCAATCTCTTTTACTAAGTCCAACACATACTTTCTTTAAGACAACACTAAGCCCTCTTTGTTTCTTGCAACCTCGATACCCAGAAAATATCGAAGATGACCAAGATCTTTAGTAACAAAGTGCTTCAGAAGATGATCTTTTGTTGCAGAAATATCTTGGGCACTGCTCCCTGTTAATATGATGTCATCGACATATACCACCATAACAACAATTCCAGTACTGGTTTTCTTGATAAACAAGGAATGATCTGAAGCTGACCTGACAAATCCAAAGCTCGACATTACCTCAAATAATTTGTGAAACCATGCCCGCGGACTCTGCTTCAGGCCATAAATAGCCTTCTTTAACTTGCACACCTTCTGACACTCCCCCTGAACCTCAAACCCTGGAGGTTGTTGCATGTAGACAATTTCATGCAAATCCCCATACAAAAAGGCATTCTTGACATCCAACTGAAACAAGGGCCATCCATGGTGTACAGCAACAGAAAGAACGAGACGAATAGTGCCAAGACGAGCAACTAGGGAAAAAGTTTCAAAAAAGTCAATACCAAAAGTCTGAGTGTAGCCTTTTGCAACCAACCGGGCTTTATACCGTTCAATCGACCCATCCGAGTTATACTTAATGCTATATACCCATTTGTAGCCTACAATATCTGCATCTGTGGGAAGATCAACCAAGTCCCAAGTGCCTCGAGACCATAGGGCATCCATTTCATCACGCATAGCCTGTAAAATTGTCTATGAAAAGACAATACGCATACGAGCACAAATAATATAGAAAAGATGTGCACGAAGGCACTCTCACAACACTTGAACAAAGTACGCAAAAGCGTAAAAATAATAAACATGCACAATGACATGTATTTTATAGAAAGAACCAAATGCTTGAGACTCTCAAGCTTAGGGAAAACAAGGGGGGAACACCCCTATTTATACAAGAAAGATGAGGTGCAAGGGGGCTTCCAAAGGAGTCGTTGGGGAGCCTCCAACGGTCACATTGTGACCGTTGGGGGCACCCAACGACTCTATTGGGGGACCCCCAATGCACCTTTTATGAAAAAGTAAAAAATAAAAAGAATAAAAATACAAAAAATAAAAAGAAAGAAAAGTCCAACATATTCCAAATGGAATATGCGTAAGAGGGGAAATTACAATTATACCCTTATCGGGTAAACATAAAAATAAAATAAAAAATATATATAAATATATATATTTATATATATAGAGATATATATACATATACATATATATATATATATATATTATATGTATATGTATCTCTATTTATATAAGTATATATATTTATATTTACATCAACGATTTTGAGAGATACATTTTAACACCCCCCTCAAACTTACAGTGTGATAACCGCAAGTTTGCCAAGGAGGAAATGAAATCTGGGCGAACATAGAGCTTTGGTGAAGAAGTCAGCAAGCTGATACTCAGACGTTACGTATGGTAGATCAATGACCTTCTTCAAGTATTCTTCTCTGACATAATGGCAGTCCATCTCTATATGCTTTATAAATTGCACTTTTATTGTCACAGCACAACTTTGTTGGTTCTCTGATAAACACTCCCATATCTTCCAAAAGACTTCGAATCTATACAATTTCCATGGTGGTAGATGCCATGGCTCTATATTCGGCTTCAGTGGATGACAGGGAGACCTTCTGTTGCTTTTTATATCGCCATGAGATCAAGGACTCACCTAATAAAACACAGAAACCAGTGGTGGAGTGACGGTTACTAGGGTCACCTCCCCAATCTGAGTCAGTATAAGCAAACAATTTCAATTCAGAGGAAGAGGATAAGAATACTCCCTTATTTACCGTTCCCTTCAAATATCTGATGATGCGAAGCACAACACTCATATGAACGGTTGTAGGAGCATGCTGGAACTGACTGACGATGTGTATAGCATGTGACAAATCGGGTCGAGTAATGCTAAGATACATTAAAGAACCTACCAACTGCCTGTAAGGAGTAGGATCGGTTAAAGGAACATCGTCGTCAATCTTCATTTTTGCCCCCACAACTTCAGGAGTTTTGCATACTTTGTCATCAGAAATACCTGACCTGTCAATAATCTCGCAGGCAAGTTTAGACTGAGATAGAAAATAACCACGTTGCGAATAGGCAACCTCAATTCCGAGAAAATATGTCAGAAAACCTAAGTCTAACATCTCAAATTTTGAAGTCAAGACGGACTTAATACCCTTGACTCCTTGAACATCATCACCTGTAATTAACATGTCATCAACGTAGAGTAACAAAATTACAATCCTTGCATTAGATTTTCTAGTAAACAAAGCAGTGTCAGTATAACATGAGGAAAAACCATTTTCCAACATTACACTGGTAAATCTATCATACCAGGCTTTGGGGGCCTGCTTTAAACCATAGAGAGCCTTACGAAGACGAAGAACTTTATCTTTAGGAATTATCATGCCTGGTGGGGCATCCATATACACTTCTTCGTTAAGATCACCATTTAAGAAGGCATTTTTAACATCCATTTAAAAAATGTTCCAATTTTTAATAGATGCAATAGTAATAAGACACCTAACGGTAACCATTCGAGCTACAGGGGTAAAGGTTTCTTCGTAATCAATTCCATACTCTTGCCCATACCTTTTTGCAACTAAGCGAGCTTTATACCTTTCTAGAGAACCATCGCTCTTAGTTTTAACTTTAAAGACCCATCGACATCCTATAGTTTTCTTTCCTATAGGTAGAGTTTGGAAATCCTAAGTTTCTGCCCTTTTAAGAGCATTAAGTTCACTTTGCATGGCTTCTTGCCATTCTATACATTTTTTAGCCTCTTCAAAATTTCTTGGTTCAAAATAAGAGTGGATGGCACTAAGACAAGCCCTATATCGGGGTGAAAAAGAGTCAAAAGATACAAAACGAGTTGGAGGTCTTCTATTCCTTTCAGATCTTCTATGGTCAAGAATAGGAGAAAACTCACTATATTGATCAATAGCACTTCTAAAGGCGTCTTGGTTTCTACGAGAGTAGGTTATTGGCTCACTTGGAACTCTACTTTCTTGTTCATTGAGTGAGTTATGTTCGCCAATATCTGCATCATTTTTCTCATCATGGTTTAATGATACCTCATCATCACTAGATATATCATCATTACTAGACAATAAGTCAAATAAGGAGTAATCAAAATTTTCTTGTTGAGAAACATTTTTTTCAAAACCACTCTCATTTTCTAAAAAAGTTACATTTCTAGAGACATATAACTTATCATCTCTAAGGTCATAACAACGAAAACCTTTTTGAGTTTCAGAATAACCAAGAAAGGCACAAGGAATAGCCTTGGGAGAGAGCTTGTCATTCTTATCCGTAAGTATAAAACACTTACATCCAAAGACTCTTAACCTATTATAATCAGGTTCAAGCATATGTAATACCTCAAAGGGAGATATTTTTCCTAATATCTTAGATGGTAAGCGATTTATCAAATAAACAGAAGCAAGAGCTGCTTCAGCCCAAAAGTTTTTAGAAATATTTTGAGATATAAGAAGGGTCCTAGTGGTCTCAATAATGTGCCTATGTTTTCTTTCAGCCAACCCATTCTGTTGAGGTGTTTTATGACAAGACCTTTGGTGAATAATTTCGTGATCCTCAAGATATACCTTAAATTGATTGGAGAAATATTCTCCTCCAGAGTCACTTCTAAAAATCTTTATGTTGCTGTTGAATTGATTCTTAATCATTGAATGAAAAATTTTAAAACATGAAAACACTTCATGTTTAAACTTAAGAAAATATATCCACGAATATCTGGAAAAATCATCCACAAATATTACGTAATAAGAAAAACCTCCTTTTGAAACAACAGGTGCAGGTCCCCAAACATCCGAATGAACAATTTTGAAAGTTTTAGAAGATAACATAGTTCTTTGCTCAAAAGGTAAACTTCGCATTTTTCCGAGAATGCAGTCATTACAAGAAAAAAAGCTTTTACATAGGTCTTTTGCAAAATGTAAATATGATAACTTGGTGATATTAGGATGACAAAGTCTTTTGTGCCACACATTTATATCTTTATGTTGGGCAACATTACACAAAATTTTTGGAACTTGAAGAGATTCCATATAGTATAAATCTCCTCTTCTAAAGCCTTCCCCAATCAATTTCCCGGACTGCGATCCTGTATTAAGCATTTATCACAAGAGAATTTAATATCGCAGCCATGGTCCGTGAGTTGAGAAACAGAGAGGAGATTTAAGTTAAGTTTAGGTATAAATCTGATTTTTGAAATAGAAAATTCTTGAGTTTCAAAATTACCTATTCCTTTAATTTCAAGAGAGGTTCCATCAGCAGTGGAGACATAAGATGGGGAACCATTTTTCGAATAATCGGAAAGTGAGAAAATGTTTGGGGACATATGAAAGGATGCACCGGAGTCCAAAAGCCAAGAAATTTTACCTGGAGAGGAAGAAGTGGATACGGCCGCACCGGAGGTAGATCCCTTGAGGAGAGGTTGAAGAGCTTCCACTATTTGATTTATAGAAAGGGTCCCACTCGAAGATGCCTCATCCTTCTGCGGTACACCAGTGGTAGCCATGGCTAGAAGTTTCTTCCATTTGGGACATACGGGTTTGATATGCCCCGGTTCTTTACAAAAATGACAAATAGTTTTGCTATAGTCCCTTCTTCCTCTTTGACCACCATTTTCACCTTGATTTTGAAATTTAAAATGAGGGGGACGATAGGTTCTTACATTGTTTCCGGGTCTGGATACGACATTGACCTCACTATTTTCTTCAATATTACAAGGGACCGCAAGAACATTTGGTCCTTGTTTACATAAATTCATACGAGTCTCTTCACCACTTAATTTGGTGAGAACATCTTCAAGAGAAGGGGGAGAAAAAGAGGAGAGAAGAGATGACCTTATTTGCTCAAATTCGGGCCTTAGCCCATTCAAAAAGTTGAAGAACCGATCTTCTTCAAGTTGCTTGTGACGGAGCTCAATTGCCTCTCCACTCCATTTTGGTTCAAGCATTGCAAGCTCATCCCAAATAGAGGAAAGATCGGCAAAGTATTCTCTAATCGTCATTTCACCTTGAGTAAGGGAGATAGCCTTCTTTTGAAGGTAATACTTATGAGAGAGATCCCTTGAGGTGTACATTTTTTCAAGATAATGCCAAGCTTCCGATGCCTTTTTGAATTTAATAATGTTGGCATTAATCTTGGTTTCCATGGATGAGAAAAACCATGAAAGAATCTTGAAATTCTTCATTTCCCATTCATCGTGTTTCTTGGAGTATTCTTCAAGGGCTTTGGTTCTTTCTTCTCCCTCAAGAATCTTGATTTCGCCTCCATTTACTACGGTAATCTTGGGTTCCGGTTCCGGAATTGTGCCAAGTACATATCCCCATAGGCCTTTCCCTTTTATATGAGCCTCCATATTTCCGGCCCAAACATGATAGTTGGACCCATTTAATTTGAAACCAAGAGCAAAATGAGACTCTTTTTCGCCCATTAGAGAGTAAAAAGGTAGAGAAAAAAGCGTACCAACATAATATTTCCAACACCAACTTTGCACAAGATTCTTCTAAAATATTTGAGAAGAAAGATCCACCACTTCAAACTTCAAAGATCGGAAGGCACGTTTTTCGAGGTACTCGAAAATGGAGAATCCCACGATCTTCAATAATCAACCTTGCTCTGATACCATGTAAAATTGTCTATGAAAAGACAATACGCATACGAGCACAAATAATATAGAAAAGATGTGCACGAAGGCACTCTCACAACACTTTAACAAAGTACGCAAAAGCGTAAAAATAATAAACATGCACAATGACATGTATTTTATAGAAAGAACCAAATGCTTGAGACTCTCAAGCTTAGGGAAAACAAGGGGGGAACACCCCTATTTATACAAGAAAGAGGAGGTGCAAGGGGGCTCCCAAAGGAGTCGTTGGGGAGCCCCCAATGGTCACATTTGTGACCGTTGGGGGCCCCCAACGACTCTATTGGGGGACCCCCAATGCACCTTTTATGAAAAAGTAAAAAATAAAAAGAATAAAAATACAAAAAATAAAAAGAAAGAAAAGTACAACATATTCCAAATGGAATATGCGTAAGAGGGGAAATTATAATTATACCCTTATCGGGTAAACATAAAAATAAAATAAAATATATATAAATATATATATTTATATATAGAGATATATATACATATATATATATATATTATATGTATATGTATCTCTATTTATATAAGTATATATATTTATATTTACATCAACAATTTTGGGAGATACATTTTAACATAGCCTGCATCCAGTTGGAGTCGACTAGAGCTTGACTGTGATGAAGTGGAACAAAAGAGGCAGACAGAGCAAAAATAAAATTCTGCATAGATGTCCCAAGATGAGCTTCTGATACAAATTGTGTGATGGGGTAAAGAGTGCACTATCTCTTTCCCTTGCGCAGAGCAATGAGAAGATCAACATTTGATGTAGGGGCAACAATTTGCTCAGAAATACTTACCTGCGGAGGAGAAGGTGATGGCGGCATGGAGGTAGGAGGCACCCTGTGCGTGTATACTATGGGAGGGTTTCGGAAGCGAGACACACCTGACACTGGAACCAAGGACTGAGGAGGAAGCGACTCTAACAGAAAGGGAGGAATCGGCAGAGGAAGGATATCACCAAGGCTCTCCTGTAGTCTAGGAGTAGTACTTGAAAAATAAGGAATAGACTCAAAGAAGGTAACGTTCGCACTAACATACTCTTTATGAGATATAGGGTCGTAGCAACAATATCCTTTTTGGTTCTTAGGATACCCAAGGAAAACACATTTAATAGACTGAGCAGCAAGTTTATCTCGATCCAGACCCAACTTATGCACAAAGCACACACACATCCAAAAACTTTAGGGGGGATAGGGAAGAGAGGAGCCTCTAGATGGAGAATTTGAATCAGGATCTGGTCTTCTACAGAGTTTGACGGCATGCGATTTATCAGAAAACCAGCTGTCAGAACCGCATCGCCCTAGTATGAAGCAAGCATATTCGATTGAATCATAAGGCACCGAGCAACATTAAGAATTTGTCTATGTTTCCTCTCAGCCACCCCATTTTGCTGGGAGGTATGGGGGCATGTAAATTGAGGTTGAATCCCATTACTAGAATAGAATTGAAGTAAGTCTTTGGATTTGAACTCAAAAGCATTATCAGTGCGGACAATTTTAACACACATCAAATTGAGTTTTTATCTCGGTAATTAAAGATTTAAGAATGACAGGACCTTGAGACCGATCTTTTAACAGGAACACCCACGATAACCTTAAGAAGTCATCAACAATAACTAGATAATAACGACACTGAGACCTATTCGAAATCCTACTCGGACCCCACACATCGACATGAAGCAGATCAAACAATCCTTGACTTGACGAACTCTGACTAGTGGGGAAAGAGCTTCAACAATGTTTTCCCAATTGACATGTTTCACACTGAAAAGAAGCTGAGGGAGGTATATGAGGAATGACACGACGAAGTTTTGTCACTGGAAGATGACCCAAACGATGATGCCGCAATAGAGGACTTGAGGATAATGTACCAGCAAAATAGGCCGAAACTTCTGGTTAGTGTAGGTAATACATACCACCTTCCTCATAGCCGCCACCAATTTTTCTCCCCGTCAGCAAGTCCTGAAAGGTGCACCCCATAGGATAAAAAATCACTCTACAATTCAACTCTTTTGTCATTCGACTGACGGATAATAAATTCTGTGGAAACGAAGGAGCATGAAGAACATGCGACAATTGAAGAGTAGGGGTAATAGACATGTTTCCTTGCCCTACAATTGGGGAAGAGCTACCATCAGCAAGACGTATCCCTTTTTGACCTGTCACAGGTTTTAAACTCAAAAAGTTGCTCGAGTTTCCACACAAGTGACCAGAGGCTCCAGAATCAATGATCCACCTACCACCTTGAGCAGATAGGCCATCACCTGCCGAGCACACAACCTCCGTAACAGAAGACTTCAAATTGGATGATCGTAAAGCAAGGAGCTCGTCATATTCAGCCCTGCTAAGAGTTACACAATCATTGGAGGAATCTGCATCTGATTTAACCACTTGAGCCATAATATAAACTAATTGGCTAGATTCACAGAATCAAGGAGTAACCACACGAGCACACCCACAATCAACTACGAACCTGACTATATCAAGTTTTGATTTCACCAATGAAATCTGAGAAAGACGACTTGCTACTATTCAGATCCAAACTTAATTTTTTTTTCTTTAAAGAAACTTGACCAGCACCTTCCACCTCAGCCGCGGATGGCTATAGGTTGCACATCAAGATCACACATCCAACACGATAAATATGTGTCTATTGATCAGACTCTCACACATCAGCCACTAAGACAACCAGTAGCAATACTCAACACAAAATCCTTCAACAAAAAATTCCACAAACAACCTATTTTCCCACACCAACATCAATCAAACTTTTGCAGAATCACGACAGGAACTACCAACATTTGCAAACAAAAAAAAATTTTAATCGCTGACCTGATTAAAAAATATTCATTGAATCAAAGTTTGATCACGATCAAGAAAGCCTCCACGATCGACTGTACTTTGATCACACTACAGGGAATCACGCCTGCTGAAAAAAAAAAGAAACCTGCTGCTTTCACGGCACACACTTTCCAACCAACCAGATCATGATGCTGCTAATATTCAGCCAACCAAATCACGACCCGTGATTTCTAGCCAACCAAATTACGATACAATGCAGGGATCACGACATCACAGCAAAAAACAAATCTCGGCAGAAAACGAAACCCAAACAACGACTCACCATCAACAGCGAACAAGGACTAACAACCAATCACGACATAGCACAAAACTTGCTTTCCAGCCAACCAAATCACGATACAGTGCAGGCAAAGGCAATCAAGGCATCACGGCAGAGATATACTCAGCAATGAATCACGGCAGGGGATCACAACATCACAACAAAACCAAAACAGGGCAGGAAATCTCGGCAGAAATAAAACTCGGCAACAGGGAACTCACGACAGGGGATCATGGTAGAGAGAAGCTACCAGAACTGCAAAAAAGGGGGGGGGGGAACCGCATCTTGCTTCCTTAGATCTGATGACAGATCTCCAGATCTGTCATCAGATCTTATACCTAAACCTAACCAGCTGACCTTATTTACAGATGCCTTTCGATCACGCTCCCACGATAGATTGATCACGATCAATCAAGCTCCCACGATCGCTGGCTCTGATACCATGTTGATATGATTCACCAAACCCTAGGTAGAGAAAGAGAGATAGAGGGAAAGATAGAAGAGAGAGAGAGAGGGAGAGGGAGAGATGGCTGCACAGAGAAAACACGTTCTTACTTTCATTAGGGCTTCTCTCTATGTTAAATAGAGAGAGGCTAAAAAGACTAATTACATCTAAGCCCTTTATGGAAAAATAATTTCAAATAGCCTCTAATATAAAATAACTTAACTTAAAACCACCTATTCTCAACAAAGCTTAAACCCAAGAGAGAAATGAGAGTTTTTTTTGCCCATTAGAGAGGAAAGAAGACAAGAAATAATACGTACCTTAAGTATTTTCCACGTCTTTCTTGATAAAAGAGGCTTCTAAAATATCGCCCGAAGAAGATGATCCACTTCAATCTCAAAAAGCTTGAAGGCACGCTTTTCAAGATACTCAAACGGAGGAAGATCACAATTCTTCTTTTTCAACGAGGCTCTGATACCATGTAAAAGTATCTTTAACAAGATGTTATAGTCGATGGAACGATATAAATGTGTGAACATACACACACCAAGAACACTTGGAACACTTGTGCACAAAAGCACAAAACACGAAATCACAAATGTGCAACTGCACTCATAAGTTTCATAAACAATAAAAAGGTTGGGCAATAATCCCCAACACCCTTGAGAGAAATACAAGAGGGAGTGCCCATATTTATAGGGCATTAGGAGACCTTGGAAGGGGCTCCACATAGTCGTTGGAGGGGTCCAACCACTAATGTGTTGGGCCCCTCCCAAGGTAGGTACAATGCATTAATTACAAGAAAAAGAAAAAGAAAATACAAAAACATATTCATAAAATAGAATATGTGTAAAATGCCTAAACTACCCCTAAGACTAATGATAGGAATATATATATTTTATATATATACTAGGTAAATACATATACATATATATAATATATGTATATGTATTACCTTATATATATAAAATATATATATGAAATTACAAGTTTGATTACATAATTTAACAAGTAGTGTCCTACTCAGAGGGCTTAAACAAATAATTAAATGGCTTATTACAAACCCAATTAATAAATAAATAAAACCCTAATCTAAAAAAAAGAAAAGCAAAAGTGTCTTCAGTGCTTGAGTCATCTTGTCCCCTTATGTCCCTTGATTGATTGTCTTTTTAGGTTTTCTTATTTCTTTGAGGTCTCTCCAAGGGCTCCCTGATGGGTTGAAGGGCATTTTTGAGGGGACCTTTTAGAGACCTCAGAGAGCTCTTCGGCGGTACGAAAAGGGCTCTCCCGCACGTCCAAACTCTTCCTTGCAAAATACAAAAACAAAACACAACAGAAAAAGAAGGCTATGAGAAATTCAAATGTAAATATGAAGAAAAATCACAAGAACATGAACTAATTAACATGAACTAACTACAAACTAACTTGTAACAACCTAACACTAAATGACGAAATAGCAAAACTACCTAACTAGCAATAAAAAAAAACTAAATTGCAACAAGCTGATGACTAACTAATTCAAGAAATCAATAATTCATGAAACTAAAGATCAAGAAAGCACTCAACTGAACATGACAAACTACTTAAATTACTCTAATATCATACGTTAATAACAATTGACAAAAACTAAGCACGAAGATTTACTACTAAACTATGCTACTTGGCTGACCCGAATCAAGTAAAGCTATTTATTAAACTAAATGTAAGATGAAAATAACTAAATAACTAATGCATGACACATACTAGAGGATGCTATACAGATTGTTAAAACACAAATTAAACTAATTAAGCTAACCAATGTACAACAATGACTAACCTAAACTAAAAAATTCTGTTAACAGTCAAAAGCAATGACTCAGCTGATATAAAAACTAACAGGCAGTTCTAATGAGAACGTGTAACAAAAAAATCACAACTAAAGCTAGCAACGTTTATTGAAAATAGTTAATAAAAGAAAGATGCACACGTTGCTGCACTAATTGACAAAATAGAAGACATGATGCTGAAGACGTTGCTCTTTTTTTTTTATCTAACCTGACTAGATGGACTATCCTAACGTGGATGACATGCTTATTGGGGCTAATTGAATTTGTTGAGAAACAATCACCGTACCAAGGATAGTCTCGTAATTATTTAATAGGTTGGGTCTATCGTAGTTTCTCATTGTAGCAAAGGGTATTTTTGTAGATGCTTATTTTATGTCTAATCTCTCTATTTAAATGAGATTAGACCTAATGTGAAGGTAACAATTCTTTCTCTCTCTCTCTCTCTGTCTCTCTCTTTTCTGATTTGTGTGAAACCCTAGTCGTCTTTAACATGGTATCAGAGCTGGACGCAATTCTGGGCATCTGACTTAATCGACCCACCTGTGGATCGGTTCCAACGTGTGCAACTTCTGATCTGATCTAACGTCTTCCTCCTCGGATCTCGCGTGTACAGCAGAAACGCAGATCTGAAGCCAACATGTACAGAGTCTGATCTGACGTCTTCCTTCTCCAACAGAAACACATATCAGATGGTGATCGTTGGAGTCTACAACGACTGGTTCTGGATCGCGTCCTCCATATGGTGATTCAACTGTCAGTTCGTGTTAATGGTGGTAGAGTGGACGTCGAACCAGCCTACAGCTTCGGGCATGAACCAGTCGCATTCATCTCTATCGTGGTAGCCTCTAAGGTTGCAGATGTGGATTAGATCAGATCTGATCTATATTATTCTGATATGAAGTTGGGTGTGTGGTCGTGGTATGCAGCCGGTCGCAGTCCTTTGTTGAGGTGGATGGTTTAGGTAAAGTTTCATTCAAAGTTATATTTGCAAGTTTTTGGATCTGAACAATCGTTGTGTTACAGTCGGTGGTCGTGTATCTCAGATTTCATCAGCGAAATTAAAACTTGATATAGTCGGTTTCATAGTTGGTTGGTGTGCATCAGATTCGAACTTTCAGCACGTTGTGTGTGCGTGTGGTTGTACCTGCATTTTTTTTTGGAACAAACCCATTATTTTATTCAGAGTTACCGGAAGTGCCTAGGGTAAAGGGGAAGCGCGCTTCCCCGAAGCGCACTTCGGAAGCACGAAACATCGCGCTTCCGAAGCGTGAGGGGAAGCGTCCCCCTTTTTTGGGAAGAGTGCTTCCCGCTTCCCTTTTATGGGAAGCACATTTCCTTTTTATGGGAAACACGCTTCCCCCTCGCTTCCCCATTTTTTTCGTTTTTTCGCTTCCCCCTCGCTTTCGGTTCGCTTCCTAGGTCGCTTCCGGTTCGCTTCCTAGGTCGCTTCTGAGACAGTTCATAATTTTCTTCTAAGTGGTCCCACACTTCCCCGCTTCCTACATTTTTGAAAGTGCCTCGCTTCCCGCTCCCGCTTCCTCAACCAGCAACTCTGATTTTATCCCATGGCTGGAATACAGAAGTCGGATATGAAGTCCGAAACAATGGCTGATTATAAAGCCTTTGCAAACCCCTTTTCGTCTGGATCATCGGTCAAACTGGATGAGACCAACTATGCTAGATGGTCTCGTACATTTATGATGTCTGTCTCAGGGCATCGTAGAAAACATACTTTGTTGAAAAATGAGCCCAAAGATAAACTGGAAAGTATGCTACATGGGAAGAGGACAATGATATTGTCATGTCATGGATTATGAATAGCGTGCAGTCTCACATAGCCGATGGGCTTATTTATTACACCACCGCAAAACAAATGTGGGATAATTTGCAAGATACTTACTCTCAAGAAACTAATGTTAGTCGGATTCTTCAAGTAGAGCAAGAGATCTATAAATTGCAACAAGGAGAGCAAACTCTAGCCCAATACTATGCCTCTGTGAAAGCAGCCTTTGAGAGACTAAACGCACATAGACCACTGTGCTGTGACAAACAAAAACTTCACCAGGAGCACACCATGGTTGCACGGTTCCTTACTGCCTTGTCAGCTGAATTCTCAGTTCCCAAAGTTCAGATGTAGACAGGCTTAGATGTTCCCACTCTTGCTGAGGCATATAATCGACTAAGTAGGCTTGCCATGTCTCTTCCTTCATCCCAATCGGAATCACAAACTTCTGCTCTGTCTGTTTCCTATGGCCGAGGATGTGGACGTGGACGTGGAGGTGGTCGAGGCATAGGAGGACGAGGCAAGCTTCAGTGTACCTACTGTCGGAGATTTGGGCATTTAGAAGATAGATGCTTTGACAAGAATGGAAGATCTCCTGCACCTTCAGTTAAAATTGTTCCTACAGCTCAAGTCACCAAACCCGAGTCTCCCGTTGTTCCTCCTAGTGATTCAGTTACTCTTACTCATGCTGAGTATGATGATTTGTTGGCGCATCGTCCGTCTAGTTCCCCCGTGGCTGATGTTGCATGTTCTGCAAGTGATGGATTATCTTCCCAAGGTAGTCGGTGGATTATTGATTCAGGGGCATCTAGACATTTGTGTGGAAATGAATATGATTTTTCATCTTTAAATAGTGTTGCTAGCCATAAAAAGGTAGTTCTTGCCGATGGAAGTTCCTCTCCCATTGTTGATCAGGGAAATATCCCCATTTCCCCTACTCTTCAGTTATCAAATGTTCTCCATGCCCCTTCATTCCCTCAAAATTTGTTATTTGTTAGTCGTGTTGCAAAAGATATGAATTGTAGAGTAATATTTGATCCTACTTGTTGCACTTTTCAGGACTTGCTGACGGGGAAGACGATTGGTGGAGGCTATGAGGAAGGTGAAGTCTATTATCTACACCAACCTGTTGGCTCTGTTTATTCGGCAGTTGAGTCATCCTCTAGTCCGTTGCTTTGGCATCATCATCTTGGTCATCTTCCGTTACTTAAATTGCGTAGAGTTATTCCTCATATCTTGCCATCCTCTACTCTGCTGTGTGAAGCATGTTAGCTTGGGAAGCATCATAGGAGTTCATTTCCGTCTAATCAGAGTCCTTCAAGTCAAAATTTGTTTGATCTTCTTCATATTGATGTTTGGGGTACAAGTAGAATTCCTAGTCGTTCTAAGTGTCGTTATTATTTAGTCATTGTAGATGATTTTTTTAGATTATCTTGGGTATTCTTGTTAAAAGATAGGGCTGAAGCCCTCATTATTCTTAAATCTTTGATTATTGAAATAAAAACTCAGTTTAATTCTTGCGTCAAAGTTGTTCGCACTGACAACGCTCTTGAATTCAAATCCTCTGAATTATTACAATTTTACAAAAAACTTGGAATCCAACCTCAAACTTCCTGTCCCCATACCTCTCAACAAAATGGAGTAGCAGAGTGCAGGCACAGACACATTCTAAATGTTGCCCGTTGCCTCATGATTCAGTCTAATATGCCGCATCTTACTGGGGAGATGTGGTCTAACTGCGGGATACCTAATAAATTGTATGCCTTCAACCTCTGTGGGGGATCATATTCCCATTCAAATTCTCAGTTCTGAAGCTCCACTATTCCCTATCTCTCCAAAGGTGTTTGGCTGTATGTGCTTCGTTCATAAACTTGGTCCCAACCGAGATAAATTGTCACCCCAGTCTATAAAATGTGTTTTTGTTGGGTATCCCAAACACCAAAAAGGATAGCATTGTTATGATCCCATTTCCCAGAGAAAGTATGTCAGTGCGGATGTTTCATTTTTTGAGTCTATCCCATATTTTTCTTAGTACCTCTCCAAGATTACATGCTAGCCAAGGTGACTCCTTTCCTCTTTCTGTTCCTCCATTTCCATTAGAGTCTGTCTGTCTTGAGCCTCTCGTTCCAAACTCGGTTCTGTCTCGTTACAAAAATCCTCCTATGGTGTACACACATCGAGCTCCACCCAACTCTCTGCCTTTGCCATCAGCTTCTCTTGAGGTGAGTGTTCCTACCCTACTGACGAGCCTATTGTTGATGGTGATTTACCTATTGCTCTTCGAAAGGGCAAAAGACAATGTACACTTCATCCTATTTCTCAGTTTGTTTCTGAGGCAAGACTTGGTGAAAATATGAAGAATTTTGTATTAGCACTATCTTCTACATCAGTTCCCCTAAATTATCATCAAGCTCTTCTAGACCCCAAATGGGTGAAGACCATACAGGATGAAATGGATGCACTGCTTTCTCGGAGAACATGGGACTTAGTTGATCCTCCATATGAGGCTGATATTGTTGGTTGTAAATGAGTATATACTATTAAGTATAACTCAGATGGATCGATTGAAAGGTTTAAGGCCCGCCTGGTTGCAAAAGGCTATACTCAGACTTATGGGGTGGACTTCTTTGAAACATTCTCTCCTGTTGCTCGTCTTGAGACTATTCGTCTTGTTTTGTCAGTCGTCGTGGACATGGTCGAGGCATATGAGGACGAGGCAAGCTTCAGTGTACCTATTGCCGGAGATTTGGGCATTTAATGGAAGATCTCCTGCACCTTCAGTTAAAATTGTTCCTACAGCTCAAGTCGCCAAACCCGAGTCTCCCGTTGTTCCTCCTAGTGATTCAGTTACTCTTACTCATGCTGAGTATGATGATTTGTTGGCGCATCGTCCGTCTAGTTCCCCCGTGGCTGATGTTGCATGTTCTGCCAGTGATGGATTATCTTCCCAATGTAGTCAGTGGATTATTGATTCAGGGGCATCTAGACATTTGTGTGGAAATGAATGTGATTTTTCATCTTTAAATAGTGTTGCTAACCATAAAAAGGTAGTTCTTGCCGATGGAAGTTCCTCTCCCATTGTTGATCAGGGAAATATCCCCATTTCCCCTACTCTTCAGTTATCAAATGTTCTCCATGCCCCTTCGTTCCCTCAAAATTTGTTATTTGTTAGTCGTGTTGCAAAAGATATGAATTGTAGAGTAATATTTGATCCTACTTGTTGCACTTTTCAGGACTTGCTGACGGGGAAGACGATTGGTGGAGGCTATGAGGAAGGTGAAGTCTATTATCTACACCAACCTGTTGGCTCTGTTTATTCGGCAGTTGAGTCATCCTCTAGTCCGTTGCTTTGGCATCATCATCTTGGTCATCTTCCGTTACTTAAATTGCGTAGAGTTATTCCTCATATCTTGCCATCCTCTACTCTGCTGTGTGAAGCATGTTAGCTTGGGAAGCATCATAGGAGTTCATTTCCGTCTAATCAGAGTCCTTCAAGTCAAAATTTGTTTGATCTTCTTCATATTGATGTTTGGGGTACAAGTAGAATTCCTAGTCGTTCTAAGTGTCGTTATTATTTAGTCATTGTAGATGATTTTTTTAGATTATCTTGGGTATTCTTGTTAAAAGATAGGGCTGAAGCCCTCATTATTCTTAAATCTTTGATTATTGAAATAAAAACTCAGTTTAATTCTTGCGTCAAAGTTGTTCGCACTGACAACGCTCTTGAATTCAAATCCTCTGAATTATTACAATTTTACAAAAAACTTGGAATCCAACCTCAAACTTCCTGTCCCCATACCTCTCAACAAAATGGAGTAGCAGAGTGCAGGCACAGACACATTCTAAATGTTGCCCGTTGCCTCATGATTCAGTCTAATATGCCGCATCTTACTGGGGAGATGTGGTCTAACTGCGGGATACCTAATAAATTGTATGCCTTCAACCTCTGTGGGGGATCATATTCCCATTCAAATTCTCAGTTCTGAAGCTCCACTATTCCCTATCTCTCCAAAGGTGTTTGGCTGTATGTGCTTCGTTCATAAACTTGGTCCCAACCGAGATAAATTGTCACCCCAGTCTATAAAATGTGTTTTTGTTGGGTATCCCAAACACCAAAAAGGATAGCATTGTTATGATCCCATTTCCCAGAGAAAGTATGTCAGTGCAGATGTTTCATTTTTTGAGTCTATCCCATATTTTTTTAGTACCTCTCCAAGATTACATGCTAGCCAAGGTGACTCCTTTCCTCTTTCTGTTCCTCCATTTCCATTAGAGTCTGTCTGTCTTGAGCCTCTCGTTCCAAACTTGGTTCCGTCTCGTTACAAAAATCCTCCTGTGGTGTACACACATCGAGCTTCACCCAACTCTCTGCCTTTGCCATCAGCTTCTCTTGAGGTGAGTGTTCCTACCCTACTGACAAGCCTATTGTTGATGGTGATTTACCTATTGCTCTTCGAAAGGGCAAAAGACAATGTACACTTCATCCTATTTCTCAGTTTGTTTCTGAGGCAAGACTTGGTGAAAATATGAAGAATTTTGTATTAGCACTATCTGCTACATCAGTTCCCCTAAATTATCATCAAGCTCTTCTAGACCCCAAATGGGTGAAGACCATGCAGGATGAAATGGATGCACTGCTTTCTCGGAGAACATGGGACTTAGTTGATCCTCCACATGAGGCTGATATTGTTGGTTGTAAATGGGTATATACTATTAAGTATAACTCAGATGGATCAATTGAAAGGTTTAAGGCCCGCCTGGTTGCAAAAGGCTATACTCAGACTTATGGGGTGGACTTCTTTGAAACATTCTCTCCTGTTGCTCGTCTTGAGACTATTCGTCTTGTTTTGTCAGTCGTCGTGCACTATGGTTGGTCTCTCTGTCAGCTTAATGTGAAAAATGCCTTTCTATATGAAGACTTGGAGGAGACAATTTACATGCGGGGAGTGTCAGAAGGTTTGCAAGTTGAACAAGACAATCTATGGTCTCAAGCAGAGTCCTCGTGCGTGGTTCTCTAAGATGGTTGAGGTCATGTCAGCATTTGGGTTTGTTCGATCTGCTTCAGACCACTCTCTTTTTATTAAAAAGACTTGTTCAGGGATTATGGTTATGGTAGTATATGTTGATTATATTATTATGAGATTTCGATCTCGTATGTGTGGTTCAGCTCTGCAAGAGCCTGCACAGGAAAGTAGAGAGAGAGAGAGAGAGAGAGAGAGAGAGAGATGCAAAATCGGCTGGGGTGGCACACAGCTTGCTCGACCTCCAAACCCTAACATTTATAAAATACAAGGAGTATACAACGAGCCTTGTAATATCAAAGATATTACAAGGATGCCATTAATGAAGATGAATTTAGCATGTGTGTTTCATTTAATATGCCATGCGTATGGATCTGGATCCAGATCCATACGCATGATATATTTTAACACCCTGCCTCAAGTTGTACGTGATTTTGGAGCATTTACAACTTGCTCTTCAATAACCAAAATTGACGTCCTGTTAACCCTGTAACGACCCCAACTCCTACCTTTGAAAAATGCGGAATATTTTTTTTTAAAAGAGTCGCGGAAAACTTCCCAGAGACCTGGGGTCCCTACAGTTCCAATTTCAGTTGGATAACCACACACCACAAAGCAACTTACATTTATCAATCATAACCAATCCACTGAATTCTTTTATTAATGAATCAATAAGAGTAATATGTTCCATGTCAAAAATGAAATATCAAACTGCAGGAAATCAGAAGAACTAAAAGAAAATAACAGTAGAGCCACTCTGTCCGTAAGTGAAGTCGTCTGAAACAAATGTGACCCTCGTATCTCTCAGAAGCTAGTCGACTTCACTGATCACCTGTGCCTGGGAAAAACCAATAAAATAAGAGGGTCAGAAATCCGAAGAATTCTGCGTACAAGTTTCCCTAATGAATCAAATAAGAAAAAGAGCATAAATAAGATCCATGTAATATTTTGAGGAATACAATTATACTCAATTCTTAAGTCCATTAACCATTCATGCATAATTAAACAGTTAACAGGAGGGAACACGAAATATGCAACATTGATCATAACTTAATCAATAAGGCAATTAAATGTAAAATAGATCAACATCATACAATGATCAACATAAACAACTAAGTGAACAGGTAAATATGCATGAACTAATGCATAGCAGGAATATGCATGATTTGTGTGCAATGCATGACCCATTTATTATCTTCCATTTAAGTTTTCCTCTTTCCATATGCATGTCCTATTAAATGCACACATCCTTAAGTTCCTCTTTTTAATTACAGTGGCCCACGGATACACCAAACGGGTACAATCCCCGAGGTTAAGTAGGGTTCCCGGGGTAGCTTCACACACAATTTGTATTTTGTTACCGGGTTCCAAACTTAGCCCACGACCGATATCAGGAAACAGCACCATCCATCGGAACCTTGGAAAACAGCATCCAAAGTCGGGGACACCAGGGAAAACAGCATCCACTGGCGCCACTTTCTTGGTATACCAAAACAAACTCACAGCTGTGACTAACACGCCACTCCCGGGTAAAGTGGCGGACTCTCCCTAAAACCGTGGCCAGGAGAAGAACCTCAATATCGGGTTCAGGGGCAACAAAACGCACACGGAGTTTTTGTATCCTCACGGTTTCCCCTAAACCGCAATATCCAAGATTCCCACGCTAAAGCAGGGACATCAAGGAGAAAGTGAATTACACTGTTCTTTATTTTCTTTTATCTGGTTATTAATTCATTTCCTTTTACATTTGCAAATTTACATGCAGAATTAATAATATAAGCTTGCACATCAACATGCTAAGCTTTTCACGGGACCACAGCCCGTGACAACATAGAACAGTGCGGTAAAACAACAATATCACATTTGATTTGTTGCAATGCATCACAAACAATTAAAACGGAGAACAACTAGTTCTCGAGGCTCACCCAGCCCCTGATGATCCAATTTATCATCGATGCACCACATGCAAAAACCATGAATAGCATACCACAAAGCATCACTTTTGAATGTTTCACAATGTACATTTATGCATGCCAATTAAAAATGCGCACTAAACAATGATAAGCATATGCATGCATATGAATTCGCAGTCTCATATTTATTGCATGTGTCCCCCGGATTTGCATATTCATGTCAACGGCATGATTTCATTGAGTATTTGTATGCATGCTTTCCCTGCAATACACACGTACAACGGCTATGTGCACACTCATACAACCACTCGCATGTAGACATACTTCAATTCCATGTAGACTCATGCATGAGAAAACAGCCAAGTGTTACCATTAGTAACGCAGCATAAGCTATCCTACGTATCTTGATCACCATGTAAATGGGCATGAACAAAATACATAAACATAAATCAAGATAGATTTGGTGTCCTAAGATTTCTTTTTATTATGATAAAAATGCACAACCCTTGCACCAAAACTTTCTCCAAGAATTTTGAAGGTTGACAATTAATATGAATATTAGGCATATGGTCTAAGTAGCACTGGTGAACACTGGGCGGCCTGGACCAAGACCATGTTGGCTTACCAAACAGAAGCTTCTAGCACTGGTTACTGGACCAAAAAGAGTTATGTAGAAAAGTCACCCAAAACACGAGTCAACAATTCACCAATCATACACCACAATCTTAGTAAACCATGTACAATCTTTCTAGGACACTGAACTTGGAAACATATTTTTGCAAAGGTAGTCACATTCATATATATATTGTTCACGAGATAAAGTATAACCAGAACATTTACATATGTTGAACATAAAGTAGCATATAACAAGAAACCATTATACACATGTTGGTCATGAGATAAAATATAACCAGGGTAACACTATAAAATCGGTATAACTGTTGTGTGTGTGTGTACAATAATGGGGTAATGATAGATGCAGCCCCCCTACATAACCAACCGAGCATGTATGTATATGTTGCAGTCAGACAATCTGGACATATGTTAAGTCTGGTCCCCCAATTAAAATTTGTTTGGCCTTCATATAAAGAATGACTATTATGCACTTTACAATTAAATAGGGGTATTTCTACTTACAAGAAAATAACATAACATGATGTATATTAACTGGATGGGTGGAATGTAATGTACAGGTTACATGGTCTAATCTAGCATCCCAAAAACAGACTGGTTTAGACTTCCAGACCCAACAAGCATATCAGAGTATTTGATAAGAATGAGCATTAGCATACCAAAAAGGTTTTCAGTTTGCAGGCATAATAATCATAACTTCTAAGTTATTTTTATTCATCTCTTCACTGACAGCAGCTAAAACAAAACACAGAAATGCAGCCTACTCAAAACAACAGAATATGCAAGACCATAAAAAAAAGATCAAGTAATCGATATTATTAATAAAAGACCAGATAACTTGGATCATTACAATATATATATATATGCAGGATAATAAAAATAACACACCCCTTTTTAGTATAGACAAAGCAGAATTTCTAATCCCCATTTCATATCTAAATGAACTGGTCTATTGAAAAATGAATGAATGTAGCCAAAACCATAAAAGATCTGGACAACTTTTGATTTCAGCAAGCACATGTCTAATTATATACTACACAAGGTCATATACATTCCAATAGAATAGACAAACTCTTAAAAGAATTGGGATTCCTAAAATCAGTACCTACTAAAAAAACCTTTTATGATATTCAGCATACACACAGAACTAAGGTTTTGCAATGATTTAGTCCACTCATAGGGAGTGTATTGCAAACCCTTACACATCCTTGGAACAAATACCCCACAAAATCACGATAGACCCCACTTATGCTAAACAATACCAAACCAGCCACACAATCTCAACATGTGCAACTCGAATCCTAAAAAAAAAACTGAAAATCAGATTACTAGACTATCGGTCGTGGAGAAAACTTCTGCTAGACAAACCTATCAGCCACAAAACTAATTTCGATAGCATCCTCAACCCACCCAATAAGGTACCAGTATAACCCATAGCCTCCAATTTCACAAAACTGACGATTTGGGGTTCCGACGACTCAAACCCCCAAATCTGCCCCTCTAACGATTTTCCTAAAATATTCCATGGAAAACAAAATTTGCACCCTCTTTCCCACTCGAAATCAAGAGGAAAAACCCGTACCTTTACAATCCGATGTTTTGGGGGTTGCGGTTGATGTGAGGAGACGAGCTATTCCACCGGCCTCAACTGCTCCGGTGTCGTGATGGTCGCACGCAAGGGAAGAGACAACAAAAGGGGCTGCCGTGGCCTGCGGTGGCTGCAGCCTTCCGGCGATCTTCCACCTCCCCAATGCTCGCCCACACGAGAGAGAGAGAGAGAGAGAGAGAGAAGAGGGTGAGACCCCCCTCTTCCACTTCCCATTTATCGCCGAACCCCCCCCTCTTTTCTTGCCGAGATGGGTGGGGGTTTCGGTTACGCCTGCGTAACCCCCCCCTCTTTCCCCTTTTCTGCTCTGCTACAACCTTATCGGGCAACCCTATCGGGTTGCCCCTTTCTTTAAAAGGGTTACACAGGGGGTGCGGCTCGGGTCCGGACCCGAGGCCCGTAACCCGACCCCCAACCATATGGATCCATCAGTTGGATCCGAATGGATCCAACTGTGGATCCTCGGATAAATAAAAAAAATAAAAATTTAAATTTTATTTATATATTATATTATTAGTTTTATTATGAATATGGATATAAAGGCCATTATATGGATCTTAGATCCATATGTTGGATCCATTTGGATCCAAACACGGATCCAACCTTAAATACTCGGTTTTTCTTTTCTTTTATACTATTAATTAATTATTTAACTATTATAAGTATAGTTTTAATACCCCATTGTGGGTTATTTACACGTTCTATTATGGATCCGGTAACGGATCCGAGACCCAAATTTAGAAAAATACTCGTTGTTTTCAAATAAATTTAAATAAATAAATTACAAAATTTGAGGTTATTACAAACCCCTTGGTAAACAGGTCTGCCACTTGATCTTCTGTTCGAACATGACGTAGTTTTATCTCCTTCAGCTCGACTTTCTGTCGTATGAAATGTTGATCAATCTCAATGTGCTTCGTTCTGCTATGCTGGATAGGATTACATGCATTGTTTATTGGGCTTTGATTGTCACATAGAAGAAATGATCGAATAATTGTCTCCCCAAGATCACTCAATAAGTGTCTAATCCATGTGGCTTCTGCCGTGCCTGCAGCCATCGATCTGTATTCAGCCTCTGTACTCGATCGTGTCACTGCCTTTTGTTTTCTGCTGCTCCAAGACACTAAATTGTGTCCAATATATACACAATATCCAGAGACAGATCGTCTCTCATCTGGATCCCTGCTCAATCTGCGTCTGTATAAGTGATGAGTTCATGTCCTCTATGCAAATTATCGTTCTTGCGATAAACAAGTCCGTCTCCTATAGTTCCTTTTAAATAGCGTAGAATGCACTTCACAGCTTCCATATGACCCTCTGTTGGAGCATGCATAAACTGGGATACCTGATTGACAACATAAACTATATCAGGTCTGGTAAAGGTCAAGTATTGTAACATTCCCACGAGACTGCAGTCAGAGAGGAGAATGAAAAGGGGAAAAGCGGAAAATGAAAAAGGGAAAAGATTGGGAGAGGAAGACAAGCCAAAACCTGTGATCTCGCTGAACACAATCCTAATAGGATTCCGCAACCAGGGAAAGCTCTGATACCATGTGAGATTTCGATCTCGTATGTGTGGTTCAGCCTGCAAGAGCCTGCACAGGAAAGTAGAGAGAGAGAGAAATGCAAAATCGGCTGGGGCGGCACACAGCTTGCTCGACCTCCAAACCCTAACATTTATAAAATACAAGGAGTATACAACGAGCCTTGTAATATCAGAGATATTACAAGGATGCCATTAATGAAGATGAATTTAGCATGTGTGTTTCATTTAATATGCCATGCGTATGGATCTGGATCCAGATCCATACGCATGATATATTTTAACTATTATAATCACAGGCAACAGTGAAAAAGACATCTCTGAAACCAAGTCCCACCTGTAGAAACACTTTGTAACTAAGGATCTGGGACCACTCAGATATTTCTTGGGCATAGAGGTTGCAAGGAGTAAATAAGGATTGGTTTTGTCATAACGAAAATATGTCTTGGACCTGCTAAAGGAGACATGGATGTTAGGTTTCAAACCTGCAAGGATTCCTATGGATCCTAAGGCTCACCTGTTTGATGAAAAATCAGAGTATGTGGACACTAGCAGTTATTGTTCCTTAGTTGGCAAGCTATTATATGTGACTGTAACAAGACCTGATATATCTTTAGCCGTGAGCAAGTCAGTTTATGGACAAACCTACAAAGGCTCACTGAGAGGCTGCAATGATGATCCTCAAATATCTAAAGTTATCCCCTGGCAAAGGACTATGGTTTAGACAAAATCTCTCTCTAGATGTTATTGTCTACTCAGATGCGGATTATGCAGGGTCGGTTGTTGATAGAAAGTCAACAACATGATTCTGTGTGTTTGTTGGAGGAAATCTGGTTACTTGGAGAAGTAAGAAACAAACTGTTGTTGCTAGGTCGAGCGCTGAATCAGGGTATCGAGCTATGGCTCAGACCGCTGCAGAGATGATGTGGGTTAAATCTGTGTTGACTGATCTCCAAGTAAAAGTCTCATTACCTATGGAGATGATATGTGATAATAGAGCTGCTACTTATATTGCTAATAACCCAGTGTTTCATGAAAGGACAAAGCATATTGAAGTGGATTGTCACTATGTACGTGACTTGGTACAAACTGGGTACATTTGTACCAAGCACATATCTTCAGAAAACCAAATTGATGATGTTTTCATAAAACCCCTGGCTAGTTCAAGTTTTTCAAAGTGTTGTGACAAGCTGAACATCATTGATATATATGCTCCAGCTTGAGGGGGGGAGTGTTGAGAAATAGTCACCGTACCAAGGATAGTCTCGTAATTATTTAATACGTTGGGTCTATCGTAGTTTCTCATTGTAGCAAAGGGTATTTTTGTACATGCTTATTTTATGTCTAATCTCTCTATTTAAGTGAGATTAGACCTAATGTGAAAGTAACGATTCTTTCTCTCTCTCTTTCTCTCTCTTTTGATTTGCGTGAAACCCTAGTCATCTTCAACAGAATTAAATAACCATTAATCTACAACAATACTCATCAAGAAGATACTAAAATAAGCAAGCTACCCTATTCTCAAGGGAAACGACGCTTAAGAAGACTCAGCTCCTATGTACTAATTGCCATTCATGCAAAACAAAAATTCAAACCAACAAGATTCTGGGCTGACATCAAATGACCTGCAGCAAATCAAAACTAACTAAATTACTGTACCAAGACTTGATATTAAACTATCTAACTATGGTGAATTTAAAACAACAAGACCATTATTAATAACTAGCTATTCAAAAAGACGCCTATGGCTGTTCGCAATAAAAAAAGAAAATGCATGATGTTTGACCGACTTCTAATTTAAGCTGAACACTAAACTAATTAAATCAATTAAACTAACTCAATAACCTATCACGAATCTGCTTTAACACCAACTAACTACCTGACATTGAAAACAATTAGCAAACTCCTTGGCGTCAAAACCGAGTAAACAAAAAAAACTATAAGACTATCAAAGAAAATGGCACAACGTCTTTTTCTTTTTACTTTATTTTTTTTTTTCGTTTTCATATGATAAACTAATCTAGTATGTAGATCTAGATGCAGTACACAAGTTACAAAAAGAATAAATAGCTATGATGCAGTGAATGCAATGCAAATTGTAGACCTACCGAGGTTTAACCCTGACCCTAGTTTGGTCTAGGTCGCACCTAGACTGTGTTGGATTGGTTTCAAACCAACTAAACTTGGTCTATGATCGCACCCAGGCCAAGTCGGTCTAGTTTAGACCCGAACCGAGTCAGTCTATGGTCTACAAAAATCATTGAGATAGAGGGTCACTCCCCTAGTCCGTCGATCTATCTCTTGGCTAAGCAATGCCGACAACCACTTAATTTTTGTTGATTGAGTCAGAGGTGCCCCCCTCTATCTCACGACGTGGACGTCAACAACTTCCTGGTTGCTAGCGGCTGAGACAGGATTCTAACTAGTGTCTCTCGCCTGTCCTCTCTCTCTTCCACAATTAAGGATGCTGACAACCGACGGCTGGGATAGAGGGTGCCCACCCACCATCAAGCCCTCTCTTCTTTACGATGGCGTAGGAGGTTGTCGACGGCTAAGACAGAGGGCACCATCCTCTGTCTCTCACCCTCTCTATCTCGGTGGGCGACACCAACAATCCCTTGGTTGTCGATGCTTGAGACAGAGGATGCCACCCTCTGTCTCTCGCCCCTCTCTCCTTTATACGAAAATGCCAGCAACCCTATGGTTGCCAGCCTCTCTCTTGTCTGACTAACGCCGACAACCTTTATGGTTGCCAGTGCCGTTCTCTCCTTCCATAAAACAAACACAACAAGGAAGAGAGAGGGTTACCTGTCAATTTTCCCGTGATCGAACGACGTCTCCCTCTCGATCCCCTTACTCTTTCTCTTACTCCTCTTTTGATCTAGATGCAGTAGGAATTGAAAATTGTGATGATCGAGCTAGTAAATACACAGAATCCCAAATCCGTTTGGTTTCAGTTTCCCATCTGTAATAGAAAATGACAAGATGATAAAAGAAGTTATAGACCTACCGAGGTTTAACCCAGGCCAAACGAAATCTGAACTACCATATAAATTTGAAATGATTTCTACATAGACTGTCAATGGGTCGGGTGTGACCCAGATCTGACCAGTACCGAACCCTACAGGGTCAGGGTTTGCTGATAATAACAGACTTTCTATCAGAATTCAGGTCTGATACAGAGTCCAAAAAGTATATGGAGCTGGGGATTTGTTGTGAAATTTTCATATCAGACCCAGGCCAGCTCAAGTTCCCATTAGGATCTACATAATTTCAACGTAACCAGGATGATCAAAATGTTATATTATCAAGTATAAACAAAAATCCATAAGCTTACTTGGTTACTCTCTCAAAGAAATTTTAAAATGAACTGTATTATGTTCTTGTACTAATGACTATTTGAGGGGATAGTCAGCATAAGTGTTTCCTCACTTGACAAATCTAATTCGAGTCGGTTGTGTTTGAATACAGTATGGTGAGATTCACATAGAAAAAAACAATGTTTCAGCAGATCTGAATATACGAATATATATATATATATATATATATATATATATATATATTAAAACACACACTAATACAATTAAAATCAGTTTGCTAAGCCTGTGACAGGTCTAGTTTGGATCAGATCTGATCCAAACCAGTCCGTCATGGGTTAAGGGTAACCCTGGCCGAGCCCCCACTCGTTTATATATATATATATATATATATATATATATATATATATATATATATATATATATATATATATATATATATATGTGCACAATCATGTATAAAGCATGTTCTTATCCTGAAATCAAAAGTTTGAAATCTGAAATACATAACACAAGCCATGCATACATTGAACTCCATGGCTCCTACTCTCCTGCATCAATACATTGATTGAACATGCACAAAAAAATCAGATTCATGGTTTCCATATAAAACCCCCACGTAAATCTGATTTAGACTGTTTCCCCCATCCGAATCAAAAGAAGAACCCATATCTTTGTTGAAGTTTGAAAAAGAGATCGGAAAAAATATTCGGAGTGAAAGAGGGTCTTCTTCTTCTCTTTTTCCTCTCCCACGATTTCCCTTCTCTCTCTTTCTCTTTCCTCTTTCTTTCTTTCCCATTTTTTTTTGAGGTTTTATAGAGGAGGGAATCCTCTAGAGTGTGATGCCCCTCTAGGGCTTCCTATATGGGCTGGGAGATAGAGTTTTCCCATATGGGACTCTATCTCCAACCCTCCTTTCCTAATCTCTTTATGTTGATTTTTCCACTTTTTACTTTTTTCTTTTCTTTTTACTTACTTACCTTTTTAGTTTTGTTTACTCAACCAAATTGGACTCTTCTAGAGACCCTAATTATTTGTTAACTACCATATCTAAATGAAATTTGGAATTAATTAAATTTTAATAATTAATTAATTAATAATTAATAATTAATAATTAATAATTAATAATTAATAATTAAATAATTAATAATTAATTAATTATTAATTAATAAATGTCCATAAGGTTCTTAGAGGGTGTCTTACTCCTCTGGGAGTTTTTTTAACTTCAAATTTCCTTAAATTAAACCTGTATATTGAATTTAAAGCTTTGAATTTTGTTGGACCTGAATATTGGATGTAGATCTAGATCCATATCCAATATCCATATGGATCTTGAACTGGTTCAGATCTTAATTAATATGGGTCTTGGATTGGGTCCAGATCCATATTAACTTGGATCATACAGATCGGATCTAGTCTGATCCAATCCAGACCCGGTCTCATCGAGACGAGCCTTTTTTAAAAAAAATGATTTTCGGGCCAACCGTAGCTCAAATTTAAGAAAATAAAATATCGTTGAATTCAGAATTTTGAGGCACATCTATTGATATATAACTTGAATTTTGCCTGAATTTAACTTAAATTTTGCTTGATTTTAAAGGTCAAAAATAAAAGTTTTTATTATGTTTCAATTGGCTCGTTTAGGTCTTGTTGATGAGACTTGGGCCAAGCTCAGATTCAAATGTCATTACCTAATATCGAGTATTTTTTCAATGTTTCTAGAACACAACCAATTTTTCTAAAATCTCTGAATTTAACTAAGTGTAAAAACACAAGATATTACATATATTATACATGCACATACACATACACACACACACACATATATATATATTTATATATGTATATGTATAGTGTATATATGTATATACATATATTTTTTTGTAATTCAAATTTATTATTTGTTTGTTTTTTATTTTGTACTTTAGCTAGGGATACTAATCTAACGGCTAGTATTTCTAGCCGTTAGACTAGCGTAACAGTTAGTTTGGGCTGCTCTTTGTTTATATATAGGGGATTCTCACCCCCCTTGTATTATGCATTCTTTGTGCATTTTGATCCCTTAATAAAATTATTATTTTAAAGTGTTGAGTGTGCTTTCTTGTAATTCTACTTTGTGCCCTTAGTGACTGTTGCTTTTATGCCCTTAGTGGCCATTGTGTGTGTGCCCCTAGTGGCTCATTTGTGCACTCTTGTGCTTGTGACCTTGGTGCCGGTGGGACCCATCTTCTTGGTGTTACTTCATTACACAGCTGTTTGCTCTACCCTTGTGCTAGGTGTTTAGCTTATAAAGTAATTTGGGGTCATGTACTTATTGGGCCATTTAAATGCTTTTTTATGTAGTTCTTTGCTTGTTTCTTTTTTATTTGTTTGTTTATATGTGTTTTAATGCCTTGTTATATGGTGTAGGTGGTTAGGTGTTGTATTCTTGTTTGTTGAGTATGGGAGTTCCATCACCTTTTTCTGTCTTATATCAAGTTGGATGGACAGCTTTTGTTTTTCACACAAGCTTCAGAGATTTCATTTGGACAGTTTTTCTTTTTCTATATGCTTCTGTTAATTCTGACACTGACTAATGTGCATGCAGTTTCAGAATGGATGTCTTTGCTTCTGCCATTAGCTGTTGAAAGAGAAATGTGCATAATTACCAACATGGGTGCAAGTAAGAACGTGTCTTAACATATTTAGGGTTCCAATATCTTGAAAATATATGCTGTTGGATTGGTTACTGTTGTAACTTGTTCTAAAACATCTTGTGAAAGTCAATCCACTTGGCGCACAGGAGAAGGTCCTAAACCTGGCAAGCAATCTTGGACTTTCCATAACAGTTTCTGTGGCTTCTGAGTTCACTCTACTTAAATCAGGTATACCGTAGCTTCTTGTTGGGGAACCACACCCAATTTGAAATATGTATGTCCAATTTTCTTGCAAGTGTAAGCATTGTCGCAATTTTATTGATCATATTTTAGTAAACTTTGATTTCTGTCTTAAGAAGTTGAACAAAGTGAATTTGCTGCTTTCTTGTTTCGTTACATTGCATACATGTTACCGCCATGTTAGCAGGCTATGATTTGCAGTGTGCATCATCATTAATCCAATTGTACTCTAATGACAAGTTGTAAATCCAATGTGTGTGCTACTTATGGGCAAGAGAACACTTAGTGAATATGACCTCTTATGGGTCAACACATGTAAACACAAGAATGAGCCACTAAGGGCTGAGAACACATAAAAATAATGGATATTTTTGGGGAATAATCCCTTTGAGAATGCATAACAAGAGAGAGGGGTCTCACCCCTTTATATACAAAGGAGAGGCACTAAAGAGCCACGGCTAGAAATCTAGCCGTTGGGTAGAGTTCCAATGACTATCCTAGTTCCCAAAAAGCCCTCTTGGCTGGGAATATTTACATTTTCTAAAAAGAAAGAATAAAAAAATAAAGAAAGATAAAATACGTTAGTTCCAGATTTACATGTAAAAAGACTAAAATACCTCTAACTAACATATGTAAACATATATGTTTACATTAACACTCTCCCTCAAACTTACGGTGGGATAATCGAAAGTTTGTCCAACAAGAAATGAAACCGTGGCAAAGACAAGGCTTTGGTAAAGAAATCTGCAAGCGGGTATTCTGAAGTCACATATGACAGTGAAATAGTTCTTTTCAAAAACTTTTCTCGAACATAATGACAGTCCATCTCAACATGTTTAGTGTCCTCATGAAAAATGTGATTTCCAGCAATATAGATGTCACTTTTGTTATCACCACATAATCTTGATGGCTCTGTCACAATTACTCCCATATCCTTGAGAAGACGCCTTAGCTATACAATTTCAGTCATAGTAGTTGCCAGATATTCAACTTCTATAGAGGATAGAGATACTTTATGTTGTTTTTTATATTTCCACGATATTATGGAATCTCCTACAAAAACATAGAAACCAATAGTTGAGCGTCTGTCATTTGGGTCTCTCCCCCCTTAATCAGAGTCATAATAAGTAATTAAATTAAGAGAAGAAGATAAAAATAATCTTTTAGAAACAGGATTTTTTAAATATCTAATAATACGCATCACGACCCTCATGTGCACAGAGGTAGGAGAGTGTTGAAATTGACTGGCTATGTGAACTGCTTGCGCTATGTCTGGTTTAGTAATAGTCAAGTATGTCAATGCTCCAATCATCTGCCCATATGTCAAGTAGGTTCTCCATCAACAATTTTTATCTTTGCATTTATCACTTCAGGAGTATTTACTCTTTTGTCATCAATAATTCCAGACCTAAAAACCAAGTTCAGTCATTTCAAAACTTTACTTAAGAATAAATTTAACTTGATCTACTTTCTTTTTATTTGCTCTAATTATGATCATGTTATCAATATAAAGTAATAAAATAACAATACTTGCAACAGAATTCTTAACAAAGAAAGCAGTGTCAGTATAATAAGAAGTATATCCAAGCTTAAGCATAACAAAACTAAAGCGATTATACCAAGCTTTTGGAACTTGTTTAAGACCATACAAAGTTTTTCTAAGGCATAGAACTTTTCTCTTAGGAACATTATATCCAAGGGGTGGATCTATATATATTTCTTTTAAATTACCATTTAAAAAATGCATTTTTAACATCCATTTTGATAAATTAGCCACTTCCTAACAGAGACTATGGCTATGAGAATTCTAAAAATAGTCATATGTGCTACAAGAACAATTGTTTCATCGTAGTCAATACCATATTCTTGAGCATATCCTTTAGTTACTAACCTAGCTTTATGTCTCTCTAGGGATCCATCACTTTTAGTTTTGACTTTAAAAACCCACCTACATCTTATTGATTTCTTGTTGGTTGGTATATCAGACAATTCCCAAGTTTGAGATTTTTCTAAGGCTCTAATTTCTTCAGTCATAGCATTTTTCTACTCAGGATAGTCCTTTGCTTTATTAAACATGGAAGGTTCAAAGTATGAATAAAGTTTTACTAAACAAGCTCTATAGTGAGGTTCAAAAGATTCATATGACACAAATCTATCTGGAACTCTACGTGGTCTTTCTGAGTGCCTAATTCTTGTGTTTTCTTGTTCTTCTATTGTTGAATATTTATCAAACGCACTTCATTGTTCATTATCTTGTCTTCTTTGATATTGAATGACATTTGGATGATCGTGGGGCTCAGTAGTTTGAGATTCGTTGCAAGTTATCTCATTAATATCTTCATTTAGTAGGGATATTTCTAAAAACTTGTATTCACTTTCATCTTTTTATGAGACAGTGTCAAAATCATTTTCTTGTTCTAGAAATGTGGCATTCATAGAAATATAAAGTTTCTTATTTTTAGTATCATAAAACTTAAATCCTTTTTGGCTTTCTCCATATCCTAATAATATACATGAAATTGCTTTAGGAGATAATTTATCATTCTTATGGATGAGAACAAAGCATTTACACCCAAAGACCCATTGTAACGATCCCAACTCATACCCAAGAAAAAGTGACAATTTTTTTTTTAAATAAGTGCGAAAACATTCCCAAAGACTCAGGACCTTACAATTAAACACCACCACCACAAGGAATCTTATACTCATCTTTCATACCAAACCAAACTTTATTTATTCAATTGTAAAGAGTCTGAGACATAATTAATTAAAAGTAAAGAAAGCAAAAGGAAAGACAAAAGGAAAAAGCCACGCCATTCAAAGAATCTGCCATGTAGTCGTGTGGTCCCCTCGTAACTCTTTTCAGAAGCAGGTCACCCCACTAGGCATCTGAGGCTGCGAAAAACACAAAAAGTAGGGTATCAGAATCCAAAGAATCATGCGTACAGGTCCCTCTAATGAATCAAATAAGTAAAAAGAACATAAATAAGATTCATGCAAAATTTTAGAGGGACGCATTTATGACAAATTCATAATTCAATTAACTATTCATGCAATAGAGAACATTTATTAAGCATGAGAGAACATTTAATAACAACAGAGGTCACAATATAAGCACTAAAGACATTTAACATGCATTAAAGAACAATATTATGCATTCGTCAATATATTACAATTAAGGAAACAAATAAATATGCATGATCTAATGTATAACAGTAATATGCATGATTCAGTGCAATGTATGAATAAATTATTATCTTTTATTAGAGTTTTTTTTATATGCATGTCCATAT
This sequence comes from Nuphar pumila, assembly GCF_984573655.1. Taxonomy (NCBI): domain Eukaryota; kingdom Viridiplantae; phylum Streptophyta; class Magnoliopsida; order Nymphaeales; family Nymphaeaceae; genus Nuphar; species Nuphar pumila. Next base: position 57,772,194 of record NC_143264.1, on the reverse strand, counting down.
TAAATGCACATAATTTAAGTTTCTTTTTTTTAATTACCGTTGCTCGCGGATACTCCAAACGGGTAAAATCTCCGAGGTCAAGTAGGGTCCCCAGGGTAACTTAATACACAAGTTGTATTTTATTACTGGGTTCTAAACTTTGCTCTCGATCGATATCAGGAAACAACACCATCCATCGGAACATTGGAAATCAGCATCCAATGTCAGAGACACCATGGAAATCAGTATCCACTGGCGCCACTTTTTTTGGTATATCAAAACAACAGTTGTGTCTACACACCACCCCCAGGCAAAGTGACAGACTCTTTCTAAAATCGTGGTTAGGAGAACCTCAATATCGAGTTCAGGGGCAACAACAACGCACATGGAGTTTTAGTATCCTCACAGTTTCTCCAAAACCGCAATATCCAAGATTCACACACTAAAGAAGGGACATCAAAAAAACATAAATTACACTGTTCTTTACTTTCTTTTATCTTGTTATTAATTCATCTCTTTTACATTTGCAAATCAACATGCAAAATTAATAACATAAGCTTGCAAATTAACATGTCAAGCTCTTCACGGGACCACAACTAGTGGCAACATGAAACAGTGCAATAATATCACATTTGATTTTTGCAATGCATTTAATAATTTAAAACAAAGAGCAATACATGCTCAAGGCTCACACAGCTCAGGATGATCCATTTGATCATCGATGCATTCATATGCAAAAATCATGAATCATATGCCAATATGCATCCACTTTTAAATGCCTCTTAAAGTACATTCATTTATGCCATCTTCAAGAGGATGTGCGAGTAACTATAATATTCATAGGCGTGTACATGAGTTCACACACTCACATTAGATTCTAACTTTCATTCAGTGTACAATTCCTGACAAATGCATGATTTCATTAATGAATTATTCCAATTAAAACGTGCGAACACTCATGCCATTTTGATCTTGCAAAAGCACCTAAATTCCGTATATATACATGCACAAGCCTGCTTGCAACAACAATTTCGAATAAGTATCACACAACAAGTTTAATCACATAAGGAACATCACCCCTTTGTATGCATATGATTAAGCCCAATACACTTAGCATAATTTGTAATATTAGCATGCATAGCCTAACCAATTTATTTTCATAAACAGAAAATTTGGGCCTGTCCATACCAAACCGCATATATATTTTATTTATATATTTTTTTGAAAGGAAGACTGATCCAGCACCCAGCCTACTGACGGTCGGCTGGGACTTGGCTCCAGCCCAGCTGACCTAGTCGGCTGAGCTTGGCAGTCACTATACACGCCCAGCTGGGCCAGTGAGCACCCTGCCAAGGCCTGGCAGCCAACCAAGTATCACTCAGCTGGGCTGCCAGCCAGCCCAGACCCAAAAAGAAAATTTTACTACTTTTTTTTCAAAAAAAAAACTACCTGCCAGGGCCGACTCGGCTGGGCCTGGCAGGTCTGTCAAAGCCTGGCAGGATGCTGCCCAGCTTGCACCAGTCCAACCGGGCTGGACTAGGCCTGACAGGGCCTGGCATGCCCCAACCGACCCACTCGGCTGGGCTGCCAGGTGTCCAGCTGGTACGAAGATGGGTCTGGTTCAGCCTGACCAGACCCCAGCTGAGCCATGTACACCTCATAGCCCCACAGGCTTGCACAGGCCTTTGCATCCAGACTTTTTCTACAAATACTCCAAAGAGGATAAACATACCACTTAACACAGATGTTCTCAATTATAAAACAAGGACACGATTTCTGGTTTAACCAGGAAATAGCTTACACTGATATCGTTTTATCCACACGCATAAATCAGAACACACAGGTTTTCTTTTTATTATGTATCTATATAACTAATCAAAATCTGGAATACGTTTCATGAATCCATAAGCTAATAACCCATGCTCATGTATGCATCTTAGTAAGTATGCATGCTAATGCTTATTCTTGTATCATACCCCCACGATCTTACATATTCTAAAACTGGACCTGATTTGCGCATGTTATAAAGATGTGAATCTATCCTGATTTAGGGATCCACGGACAAGATCCTCAAAAGTACATATTTTTCCCAAAATATAGTTCGAAAGATAGGGATATCAAACCCTTATAGGAGTAAATACTCAGACTTACTTCTCTCATATATTTTTTTTCTAAAATATTGCATAGAATACGAATTTGTGCTCCTTACCCTATTTGAAACAAAAGAGAAACCCATACCTTAACCGAAGATTGAAAGAAAAACAAAAAAGATTGGTTGCAAGCACCGGACGGTTGGAGATGAGGAGATCTCCTTCTTCTTCCTCCTCTCTTCTTTTCTCTCTTTCTCTTTTCTTTCTTTCCTCTCTTTCTTTTCCCCTTTCCCTTTTTTTTTCTTTCATAAAGTGAGAGAGAGGGGGTGACGTTCCCCCTTCTTCATCCCTTTCTAAAAGGTATGAGAACTCTCCCCTAGTTTCCAAATTTTTAGAAACTTCCCATGTTGACTTTTTTCCACATTTGGTATATTTATTTAATTTTAACTTACCAATTCTTTTAAAACTCTCATAGCCTCTCTTAAGTAAGAATAAGGAGTCCTACTCAGCCCTAAACTGTATTTTCGAAATTAATAAAATTAATTTAATAATTAATTTAATAATTAATTAATTAATAACTAATTAAATAAATTTTGAATTTCCAAAGTTAGTTTAATTACTCTAGGAGTCTTTTTAACCCTAACTAACTTTATTTTAAAGTGTTAAACTGAATTTAAAGCTAAATTGTTTTTGGACAAGAATTTGGATCCGGATCTAAAAATCCAAATCCATATCCAAAATGAAATTGGATCAAAATCTGGATTATCCCAGATTAAAGTAGGTCTTAAATAAGATCCGAATTCATAATAATTCAGATCATATGACTTGGATCCAATCCGATCCAGTTTCGGATCCAGTATCGACAAATTGCTAAATTTTCAAAAAAATATGATTTTCGGGCCAACTAGAACCCGAATTGAGGAAAGTAAAACACTGTTGCGCTCAGAATTCTGAGACGCATCCAACGACATGCAACACTAATATCAAATTCTAAATTTCGCCCGAAAATAACCTAAATTTTGCTCGAATTTTGCTTGAATTTAAAGGTAAAAAATAATTTTTTTTCTCACATTTCGATTGGTTCGTTTAGACCTAGTTGATAAGACCTGGGTCAAACCCAGACTCAAAAACATCAATCTAAAATCGAGGTTCAAACGATTTTTCTCCTAGACTTAGCCAAATTTTCGAGAAATCTCAAATTTAACTAAGTGTGAAAATACGCGATATTACACCCATAATCTAGGATAATCAGGAGAAACATTATAAATTTTTTCATATGGTGAAAGGTTTTGAATTTTTGAAAAAGGTAGTCTATTTATAAGATATACAGAGGTGAGAGCAACTTCAACCCAAAATATTTGGGAACACTTTTAGATATGAGATGAGTTCTAGTGATCTCTCTTCTGTGTCGATGCTTTCTTTCGACCAAACCATTTTGTTGTGGTGTAATGCAAATGACCTTTGATGAAGTATTTCATTTTCTCTTAGATATTGTTGAAAGTCATTAGACATGTATTCACCCCCTGAGTCAGAACGAAAAATAGATATATTGGACTTTAAAAGATTTGTAACTAACTTATGAAAAAATTTAAAATTCTCAAATATTTCATGTTTATGTTTGAGACAATATATCCAAGTATAGCGGGAGTAATTATCCACAAAAATAACATAATAAGTGTATCCTCCTTTGGAGGCAATAGGGGCAGGACCCCAAACATCAGAATGAATTAATTTAAGCGGTTTAGCAGCAAAAAAAGACCTCTCTTGATATGAAATTGATTTCATTTTTGCAATAATACAATCGGTACTAGAGATATCATTACAAAAAATCCTCAGAGGAGGAACATTGGATAATTTATACATACTAGAGTGTCTTAGTCTTTGATGCTACAAAACTTTATCCAATTTATGAACATTAAGACAAAAAGTCTTGATAGAAATTTTCAACTGATCCATATAGTATAAGTCTCATTCTCTATGCCCTTCCCCAATCTGCCTCCCGAACTGAAGATTCTGTGTTAAACATTGGTTAGAAATAAAGAAGACTCTACATCCATGATTAGTGATTTGAGAAACAAAAAATAATTTTAAATTTAGTTTTAGAGCAAATCTTATTTGAGGAATGCTTAAATTAGGATATTTTTCAAAATTTTCAATTCCATTAATATCAAGAGAGGTTCCATCGGCAGTACAAACATTTCTTTTACTAGTAGAGCTTCTGTAACGCCCCAAAATCCCGAACTTGTAAACTTTTTAGGAAAAATTTAAAGCTTTGCACTCAATCCTTTTTCAGAGTTTAAAATGGTAGTTCAGTGAAAAATGATATTTGAAATAACAAGTCAATGGACTTTAGGCGTTGTAACGACCCCAACTCGTACCTGTTTAAAAGTGTTTTTTTAAAACAATTGTGGAGACATTCCCAGAGATCGAGGGCCTTTACAATCATAACATATCTACAACCACAAGGGATCTTACATTACCATCAATGAAAATAAACCAACTTTATTAATTAAATCATAGAGTCTAAGAACAATATGTAAAGGAATGTAAATAAACCAAAAAGTTGAGCCCCTTTGTCCCTAAGTAAAACTGTCAAGCATTCATGTAGCCCTCGTAGCTCATCGTAGTAGCAAGTCCCCTCACTGAGTCTTAGAGGCTGTGAAAAACATAAAAATAAGGGTGTCAGAATCATAGATTCTGCATACGAGTCCCTCTAATGAATCAAATAAGCAAAAAATATATAAATAAGATTCATGCAACATTTTACAGGGACACAATTATAACAAATTCATTATTCAAATATTCACTCATGCAATAGAGAACAATTATTAAGCAATAGAGAACAACTATTAAGCAATAAAGAACATTTATCATGCATTAGAAAATAATTATCATGCAACCATTAATATAACACAAATAAGGAAACATGTAAATATGCATGATCTAATGCATAGCAGGAATATGCATGATATCAATGCATATACATGAGTAATTTATTATCTTTTATCAGAGTTTTTTTTATATGCACGTTCCTATTAAATGCACACAAATTTTGTTTTTCTTTTTATTACCATAACCCGCGGATACTCAAAACGGGTACAACAATTCTCAAGGTCAAGTTAGGTTTTCAGTTGTAGCTTGACACATAATTTACATTTTATTACTGGGTTCCACACTTAGCCCTCGACCGATATCAGGAATCAACACCATCTATCAAAACATTAGAAAATCCAATGCCAAGACATTAAAGAAATCAACATCCACTAATGCCATTTTCTTGGTATACCAATAACAACAGTTGTGTCTACACACCACCCCAGGCAAAGTGGTGGAAACTCTCTAAAACTGTTGCCGGGAGGTGAATCACCTAGTTGGGTTCAGGGGCACAAAACACACATGGAGTTTTAGTATCGTCACGGTTCCCCAAAACCACAATCTAGGATTCCCACACTAAAGAAGAGATATTCTAAAAAAACATTAATTACACTGTTTTCTCTTTTTATCTTTTCATTCAAAAGAATGATTTATTTCAAATCTTTGTTTTGCAAAACGACATGCAAAACCAAACAACATTCGTTTCGTAAATCAACATGCAAAACTCATCACGGAACTACAGTATTTTATAACATGAAACAATGCAATTAGTTCAATAAACATTATGTGGATTTTTGTGATGCATAAGAAAAAGCTAAACATGGAGCAACACCTGCTCAAGGCCCACACCGCCTGTGGTGATCCACTTTTGACCACCGAATGCTGTTAAAACATATGTAATAATACCATAATACCCGATAGGGGTATTATGGTCATTTCACAAAGTACCCCATAGGGGTACTTATTTTGTTTCTCGTATTTCACTATTTTTTATTTTTCTTTTTATTTTTATTTTTGTATTTTTTGGATACCGAAAAGGGGCCCCACAATGGAGTCGTTGGGGCCCCCAACGGTCACATATGTGACCGTTGGGGGCTCCCAACGACTCTATTGGGAGCCCCTTTGGTCTCCTCTTCTTATAAATAGGGGGAACCCCCCATGTATGTTGTATTGCTCTTGAGAGCTCCTCTTCAATAATAGTGATATTATTTTTCATGTGTGTAGCCTTTTTATAAGGCCCTTTGTATATCCCTTAGTGGATTTTCTCTCTTGTGCTTGTTGCATTTGTCCGTGTGGGACATAGTGAATGCTTTAGCATTCTTGGTTTCTTCCGCTTATTTCATTACATGGTATCAGAGCCATAAGATCTTCTAAAGGTAAAATCTTGTCTCTCTCTACTTCCTTTCTTTCTCACATCTTCCTTGTGTAGCAATGGAAGTCAAGATCGATCTATCATTCAAACTCAATGGAAAAAATTACATGATGTGGGCATCCGCAATGGAGAATAATCTCAAAGGCAAGAAGCTTTGGGGTTATGTAATGGGAACCGTTCCGGAACCCCAACTTAAGCTCACAAAGATGGAAGGAGATCAAGAGAAAGCACTTGAAGGCGATGCTCGTCTCAAGGCCATTGAAGATTATAATCATCAAATGGAAGATTGGGAGAGCAACCATGCAAAAATCCTTGCATGGTTTATGAATAATGTCGAACTTAAGGTATGTGCAAATATTGCAAAATTCCGCCGGGCAAATGAAGCTTGGTTTTTTATGAAGGGTATGTTTACCCAAAAGGATCTTGCAAGAGCTTATTTCTTGCAAGAAAAAGTAAGAACCACAAAACAAGGCGACATGAGCATACAAGATTACTATAGTGCTCTAAATCCTTTGTGGGATGAATTGGCTCTTTTAGAGCCTAAATGGGTATCTATGGAGGATGTGGTTCTAAGACAAAAACAAATGGAACAAGATAGATTGTTTCAATTTTTATTTGGGCTTCGTCCCGAATTTGAACAAGTGAGATCCTCACTTCTCCATAGATCCACGTTTCCTCCCTTAGAAGAAGCTATTGCCGAGATTACTCAAGAAGAGACTAGGCATAGCATGGGTAAAAGCATAGAGGAAGTTCTTGCCGTATCTAAACCCGGCAATCATGTTAAAACATACAAACCACCTCATTTTGGTAAGCAAGGGAGTGGTGGAAGAAAAATGATTATATGTCACCATTGTTATGAGCCGGGACATATTAAACCCGTTTGCCCAAAGCTAAATGGGGCATTCAAGCCAAAGGTGGCTTCCGTTGAAGAATCCACCACCAAAGAAGATGACGGCAAGAACGGGGATCTCAAAGACACTCTTGGACAAATCTCCTTGGCTCTTCAACAAATCTTAAAGGTCACTTCTTCCACCTCCGGTGCCGCCATTGCCTCATCATCACCTCCCGGTACGTACTCTTGGATTTTAGATTCCGGAGCTTCTTTTCACATGACCCCTCATGAAAATGCATTAACCAATGTGCACACCAATTCAAAAATGTCTTGTGTCTCTACGGCCGATGGAACTTTTCTCAAAATAAATGGTGTTGGAACTCTTGATTCTAAAAATGTTCAAAATTTCCTTGTTCCAAAAGTTAGAATAGTTCCAAAACTAAATCTTAACCTCTTTTCCGTTTCTCAAATAGCCGACCATGGATGTGAAATATCTTTCTCATCCCAAGGGTGCTTTGTGCAGGATCTCCGGTCCGGGAAGCGGATTGGGCAAGGCCATAGGAAGGGAGACCTTTATTTTATGGATAATTTAATGCTTCCAAATACCTCATTTTGTACTTATGTCCAAGACAAAAATATTGAAACTTGGCATAAAAGGCTTGGACATCCAAGTTACTCTAAAATGTATCTTTTTCCTTTTGGACACAAGTTTTGTAAAGAAAAAGATATCAATTGCAAAGATTGCATTTTTGGCAAAATGAAGTCTACTCCTTTTCCTATTAGATCCTTTGTGACAACAAGACCTTTTGAATTGGTGCATTCCGATGTTTGGGGGCCATCTCCGGTTCTATCTAAAGGTGGTTATTCATATTATGTTACTTTTATTAATGATTATACTAGATATGTATGGATTTATTTTCTTAACTTTAAATCGGAAGTTTTTAACTTCTTTAAAGAATTCCATGCAAAAATTCAAAATCAATTTCAAAGTCAAATATCCATTCTTAGATCCGATTCGGGTGGAGAATACTTATCAAATGATTTTCAAGCATATCTAAAACAACATGGCATTTGTCATCAAAAATCTTGCCCAAGAACTCCTCAACAAAACGGTCTAGCGGAAAGAAAACATAGGCATATTTTGGAAACCACTAGATCCTTACTCATTTCTAAAAATATTCCTAAAAATTTTTGGGCCGAAGCCGTGTTAACCTCCACCTATTTAATCAATAGGATGCCATCTTCAAAATTGAATAATATCTCCCCTTATGAAAAACTTTTTAATATGACACCCGACTACAATCGTCTTCGGATTTTTGGGTGTAAATGCTTTGTTCTTTTACATAAAAGAGATAAATTGTCACCTAAAGCAATAGAATGTGTATTTTTAGGATATGGTGAAAATCAAAAAGGCTATAGATGCTTTGATCATAAAAACAATAAGTTATTTGTCTCCAAAGATGTAACCTTTCTAGAAGATGAAAATGGATTTGACATATTGGAAAAATCAAATGAAATTGATTATATGTTTATCAATGATCTTTTAGAAGATTCAAATGATGACTCTTTGAGTCATCCGGAAATTTTAGAAAATACTCATGATTCTCATGATGATGATGTATCACCAACTAATGGTGACAATCTCCAAGTATACACTCGGCGTGAGGAAGCCCAACCTATTAGTGCTTTAGAAAAATTCTTGCGGCTTAATGAACCCCTAGAAGAAACCTCCCTTAGGCGTTCTTCTAGAGAATCAATTCCACCTAATAGGTTTGTCTCATATGAAACTCTTTCACCTAAATATAGAGCTTGTCTAATAGCCTTGCATTCTTACTATGAACCCTCCCATTATAATCAAGCAAAAAGTATACCTCATTGGGTTGAAGCAATGAAAGTTGAACTAGATGCTTTAAATAAAGCTAAAACTTGGGAAATAGTTCACCTTCCTCCAAATAAGAAAGCTATAGGATGTCGATGGGTCTACAAAGTCAAAACAAAAAGTGATGGTTCCCTAGAGCGCTATAAAGCTAGATTAGTTGCTAAGGGATACTCACAAGAATATGGCATCGATTATGAGGAGACTTTTGCTCCCGTGGCTCGCATGACAAGCGTTAGAACTTTAATTGCGGTAGCATCATCTAAGAAATGGCCTATATTCCAATTAGATGTTAAAAATGCCTTTCTTAATGGTCAGTTGAATGAAGAAGTATATATGGATCCTCCGCCGGGAATCAGTGTTAACCAAGGTCAAACCCTTCGGTTATTAAAAGCCTTATATGGTCTTAAACAAGCCCCTAAGGCTTGGTATGATAGATTTAGTGCTATCATGTTACAATTGGGATTTCGCTCATGTTATACTGACACTGCTCTTTTTGTTAAAAATGCAGGTAATAGTATCATCATCCTTCTGCTTTATGTTGATGATATGATCATCACTGGCAATGATGAAAGCGGTATTCTTAAAGTTAAAAATATGTTAAAACATAATTTTGATATGTCTGATCTGGGTTTTCTCAGGTACTTTCTTGGCATAGAAGTTGCATACTCTCCTCGAGGGTATATACTGTCACAGATGAAGCTTGCTGCAGACATATGCTCCAAATCTGGGATTTCAGATGATAAAAAGGTGGAGACTCCCGAGGTTATCAATGCTAAACTACGACTGGAGGATGGAGTTCTGCTGGACGATCCTACGCCCTACAGGCAACTCATAGGCTCCCTCACCTATCTGACTATCACCAGGCCCGATATTGCTCATGCTGTGCACTCTGCAAGCCAATTTCAGCATGCTCCTACATCTGTGCATATGAGTGCTGTGCTCCGGATCATTCGATATATTAAAAATACTTTGACTAAAGGGCTATTCCTATCCTCAATCTCTTCCTTAGATTTACTAGCTTATACTGATGCTGACTGGGGAGGAAACCCAAATGATCGAATCTCAACTACTGGCTTTTGTGTATTCCTAGGAGATTCGCTAATTGCTTGGAGGTGCAAGAAACAACAGAAAGTCTCATTGTCTTCTACTGAAGCAGAATACAGGGCTATGGCAACCACTACAATGGAGCTGGTGTGGCTTCGAAGTCTTCTTCAAGATATGGGAGTCGAAATTACCGGGGCTTCGAAGCTTTGTTGCGACAACAAAAGTGCTATCTACATTACCAGCAACCACACTTTCCATGAGAGGACGAAACATATTGAAATGGATTGTCATTATGTACGTGATGAATATCTTCGTGGGACAGTAACATTGCCATATGTCACTTCAGAATATCAACTTGCTGATTTCTTCACCAAAGCCCTGCCTGCTCCTCGCTTCTTGTTCCTCCTTGGCAAACTTTCGGTCATTCCCCCGTAAAGTTTGAGGGGGGGTGTTAAAACATATGTAATAATACCATAATACCCGATAGGGGTATTATGGTCATTTCACAAAGTACCCCATAGGGGTACTTATTTTGTTTCTCGTATTTCACTATTTTTTATTTTTCTTTTTATTTTTATTTTTGTATTTTTTGGATACCGAAAAGGGGCCCCACAATGGAGTCGTTGGGGCCCCCAACGGTCACATATGTGACCGTTGGGGGCTCCCAACGACTCTATTGGGAGCCCCTTTGGTCTCCTCTTCTTATAAATAGGGGGAACCCCCCATGTATGTTGTATTGCTCTTGAGAGCTCCTCTTCAATAATAGTGATATTATTTTTCATGTGTGTAGCCTTTTTATAAGGCCCTTTGTATATCCCTTAGTGGATTTTCTCTCTTGTGCTTGTTGCATTTGTCCGTGTGGGACATAGTGAATGCTTTAGCATTCTTGGTTTCTTCCGCTTATTTCATTACAAATGCATCTAATGCAAAAACCATGATAAGCATGCTACTTATACATTCATTTAACACGCTTCTAAATGCACCTTCATACATACTAAACAAGAATGTACATCAATAACAAATTTCACATGCATAAGATCACATGATTACAAAAATACAACTTTCATTTCATTTCATGCTCAATATGCAAACATCCATGTGATTATGCAAGTGCCATGCTCAGTCATATTCAGAATTTGGTATCTAAATTGACTTTGTCAGCTTGCGGCATTATCGAAAGGGAAGATGCTAGCTATCATCACAACTGGGTTTATAGATGAAATCAGGTTCAAGGACAATGAAAGAATGGTCATCAAAGCTAGGTTAGAATTTGAGGACATGTCTTTACTCCATTAATATCTTTAGCATGACAGGATGATGCACTTTGGTAGTCTGGTTAATACATTTAGAGTTTAAGCACATATGAAGCAGTGAGGTATCCACACTTGCAACTGCCTTCTAGAAAATATGATACAATATATATTATTCCACTTGTAGAAAACTATTTCTGGGTGTACAAACTCCAGAAAATATCCCTTGGTTATGACTCTTAAAAATCACTTTGAAGTTCATCATGCTTGAATAATTACAGCTTGTTTTGATTCCATGTGTTGCCTTCTGCAAACCTTTAGTGATGGTGTCCACTACTTGATTTCTGTACCTACGTTTTGTGTTTTTCCCTTCCCTCTTTCAATTTTTTGGCACAAGATCATTTTCTGCTGATGTAGTTGGATCTATCACAAAATAAGGAATTTTGCATGAGGTCTAAGAGCACCTTTATATCCCAATATACATTTGATTTTTGAATGTTCGGAACAAATGCCAAATTTAAATAATGTTGTCCAGAAATTTATGACATAAGAATACATTTTTATGCTGCCATCAAAATCCTTTCGTATTTAATACTAGCCTGTGCATTCAGCCCTTGTAAAGATTGGTATTCCAATTTAGTAGTCTTTTAATCTTGATAAATTGCTTTTTTTCATGATTGGGATTACTTGGATGTTTCACTAATTAGGCATATGTTTGAAGGAAACAAAAACAAATGCCACAAGATTTATACATTAATTTTTTTCAAATTGGTACTTCACATTCCCAAGTCTTTGCATGATGGATAGCTAATGATTTGTTTAAGACAACAATGACCTTTTTCTTTGATACTGGAGCATTAAATGCAGCCCCACATTTTGACCTAAAATTTAACTTTATTTTTCTTTATTTCACGTCTTACCACATCAAAATATTATTTTCTTTGAATTCAGATATCGGTATATGCCCCTTTTTCTCTTTTTTCTCCTCTTTTACAACAGAATCACTTATTTCTGTCTCTATGTGCCAGGATCATCATTGTCATGCTTGAATTCCGATCCTGTGGCAGAAGTAAGAGCCCCATTCTATGTTCCTGCACATGCTATCTGCATGCATGTGTTTTTGATGCTTGTTGTTATGTATTACTTTGTCTATTAATACTGATATTGAGAGGAGAAAAGGTTTCAGATTTAATAAAGGAAACGGATTTAAAGAAAAAAGGTGCAAAAGGAAACTTTTGGGTTTATAAACAAATCATTGGGATTAGGGTTTGAGAAAGATAAAGGAATATAAAGGAGGATAAAGAGGGAGAGATACAGAGAAACCAACCAGAGAAATCTTTAAATTTGTTGGACTTGGATTTTGGATTTAGATCTGGATTCAAGATCCAAATCCATATGGATCTCAAACTGGACCAGATCCTAATTAATGTGTCTTGAACGGGGTCCAGATCCATCCATATCAACTTGGATCATACGGATCAGATTCGATCCAATCCTAAACTGGTCACATCGAGGCGGGTCACTTTTTAAAAAATGCGATTTTCGGGTCAACGTAGCCCGATTCAGAAAAACAAAATATCAATGTTTTTAGAATTTCGAGATGCATCTAATGATATATTACCTGAATTTACTTGAATTTCGCCTTCAAATTTTGCTTGAATTTAACCCGAATTTTGCTCGATTTTAAAGCTAAAAAATAAAAAGTTTTTTCAAATCTTAATTGGCTCGTTTAGGTCTTGTCAATGGGTCTTGGGCCACGCCTAGACTCTCCACCTAAAATCGAGGATTGCTATCGACTTTCAAAGTACTTAGTCAATTTTTTAAAAAATCTCAGAATCTATAACGAAGGAAAAGTACACGATATTACACAGACACCTTGGATAGTGATATTTTAGTTTTACTTTATAATTTTCCTTTATTCTAAATTGTATTTAACTATTTTTTATTTTCTGGATGCTTAAAGGGTTCAAGTACATATCTGGGAGCCGCTCCAATTGTGCAATGCCTAGAGAAATACAAACCCCATGTGATAATTACTTCAAGGATTGCTGATGCTGCCTTATTTCTGGGTCCAATGGTATGAAAATGGTTCTATGCTTCTAAGTTTTCCAGAATCTTAATGTCATTTAGTTTCAAGGTTCTAGGCTTACTCTGCAATTTGGCTTGACTTTTTTCTTCATTTAGTAGCACTTCTCTATCTTGGTAGCCTATAAAGTACTTTGATTGGATTCTAATATTTGTGTTTTTGTACTACAATTTTGTTATGTTCAGATTCAGTCACGTTCTGTTTAGCAAGCTTTAGTTTTTGCTTTTCATTTTACTTTACACAGAAAATTTTCCCTTGTTTTTTTTTTTTGCATTTGCTTGTTGGGAACTCATAGAAAGTACTGATCTTTTCCTTTTAAGTCATTCACTCAGTTATATCTAATGGAGTTCTTCGTTGGTTTCTTCTCTCTAAGGCTTAAGGTTTCTGTAAGCAGTTCATGAATCATGGCCTTCGCATTTCGGCAACTCACAGGCTTCTCACATAATGTTAAGATGACAAATCTCTTTCTATAATGCTGCCAGCATTTAAAGAGACTGTGGCATGTCTCCTTTAAAGCCTATCAGTTTATCAACAGGGAATTCCTTCTTTGTTCATGTCAACTTGTCACGAAGCGGCATGGAACCTGAGACACAAAGGAAAGACAAATAAAGAGGAACAAATGCATAGACATAACTCATTTGACCATAGATAAGAAATAACATTTATACATTTATAAAAACACCAACAAATAACATAGTAATTTTTATTAATAATAAAATAAACAAAATTTACATATAAACCTCACTGCAAAACAATTACACAATATCCTATCTCAAACTCACAATGAGGCATAAGCCTTATATAAATAGCCAAGCAAAGTACTAGTCGTTAGCTGTCAGACCATCCTAATGGCTAGTAGACCCCAACAGCTAGTTGGACTAGCTACCAAAATACAAAAAAATAAAAAGAATAAAATTAAAAGAAACCCAGAACTAGCCTACAAGTATACTTATCCTAAAATACATGGAAAAGGTATACCTAAATATACCTTGAGTATAAGACTACATAAAAAGAAGGAAATACCTAAAGTACACTTAGGTGTACTTTGGTATATACATGACAAAAATTATTACACAAGAAAAGGCTACATATATCTTAACACCCCCCTCAAACTTGTGGTGGATCACCGAAAGTTTGCAACAATAAGATATGGATGGGTCTTCAAACCCTTGCATAAACATCAAGATGAGATCTTGAACTTCAATCATCATTAAGAAATTTAATTCATGTCGCCTAAGCTCAATCCATGAGTTCTCTAAGTTCCTGCAACATGAAGCAACAACTACAACAAAACGATTATAACACCAAAAATAACACACACACACACACACACACACACACACACACACACACACACACATATATATATATATATATATATATTTCATAAATAGTTATAATATTAGATATATATACATATGGAGAGAGGATGGTCAAGCATACCAAAAACAGATGAAAATACAATATATAAAAAATAAACTAGACAATATATTGAGAATAAACTTGTTTTATAGAGGAAAAACATTACCATGATCACACACACCAACAAAATAAGTATAGAAAATAAACTAGACATTTATTATTATTATTTATTTTGTTTTTAAAAAAGTAACAAGAAAAATATTTTGAAACAATTCTTTTAAATTTTTTAGAAAAAGTAGTAACTATTCAAACAAGACACTGTTAAGACAAGCTTCTAATATATATTTATATGTATATATAGATATATACATATATCTATATGTATATATTAATATATATGTATGTCCATATTATGTAAACCGAAATACCCCAATCCGGGGTATTTCGGTCATTTCAGTTTGTAATAGAAGTCAGCCCATTAGAGGCTGACTGTATACTTATTATTTTTGCTGTTTTTTTGCTTTTTTAATTTGATACTTTTGAATGGGACATCTCTAACTAGCTTTGGAGCTGCTCCTAACAGTCACATTTATCGTATGTTTTTCCTTCATTGTAGATTCTAAGATTTCTGAAAATTTGGCTAAGTATTTTGTAAAGTTGATAAAATCTTCGATTTTAGGCGATGTCAGCTTAGTCTGGGCATGGCTGATGACCCATTGACAAGACCTAAACGAGGCAAATAAGATTTGTTTAAACTTTTTATTTTTGACCTTTAAAATCGAGCAAAATTCAGGTTAAATTTAGGTGAAATTCTGAGGCGAAAATCAGATAATATATCATTAGATGCGTCTCAAAATTCTGAAAACATTGATATTTTGTTTTTCTGAATTCGGGCTACGGTTGACCCAAAAATCGCATTTTTTCAAAAATGACCCGCCTCGATGTGACTAGTTCTGGATTGGATTGAATCCAATCCGCTTAATCCAAGTTGATATGGGTCTAGACCCAGTTCAAGACCCATATTAACTAGGATCTGGTCCAGGTTGAGATCCATATGGATTTGGATCTTGGATACGGATCCAAATCCAGATCCATATATGAAATCCAAGTCCAACCAATTTAAAAGTTCTAAATTCAATTAAAAAGTTAAATTGAGTGAAATTCCATGTTAAAAAGACTCCCAGAGGGGGGGGGGGGGTGCCCTTTTGAGCATTATGGAAATTTATTATTTTAAAAATAATTAATTAAATATTAATAATTAATAAATTATGAATTTTAATTATCTGGATAACGGAAAAATAACACATTTGGTAGAACTCTACCTAGATAGATCTCAAATTAGTAAAAAAAGAAATAAAATGAAATAAGAGATAATAAGAAGATAAATAGTAGTAGTTAGAAAGAGATTGAGTTCTACATTTTATAGAACTCTATCCTCTATAGAAGGACTCTAGAAGGGACGTTACCCTCTCTCTAGAAGACCAAAAAAAAATTATAAAGGGTCTAACTTGCCGCCTCTCTCTAGATTTTGTTTTCTAGAGAGAGAGATAGAAGAGAGGAAAAGGAAAGGAAAGGAAAGAAGAAGAAAAAGGAGGAGAAGAAGGAAAGGAGGATCCCTTTCCGTTCTGATCATCCGATGAAGTTTTTCCGCTCTTTTTCCGTCTCCAATCGAAGGTACGGGTTTTTCTATTGATTCAAACATGGAGAAATAGCCTAGATTAGGTTCATGTAATATTTTAGTGAAAAAAAGAGAGATCTGATTTTATGTATATATATAGAAATACACGATTTCGAATATATATATATATATATATATATATGCAAATTTACTCTTTTTTAATAATTTTTATTGTACAAAAAAACTTGGTTTATGCTTGTCGATCTCTTGAATTCATGTATTGATCATGTATAGTTTATTTCATGTTCAGATTTTATAACGCCCCAAAATTTCGACTTGTGATTTCGAAAACTTTATCGAAAAACCTTTCAAAGATTTAAAGTTTTAACTTTTAAAAATGACAGCGGAAGACATTTAGAAAGGAACACAAGTCAACAATTCTGGGTACGTTAGCTGAAAAACCATCATTCACATGTACAACAACTTAAAGGAATTTAAGAAATAAGACAATAGATTAAAATCTGCAGTTTATTACAAAATGAGCATTTTATTCCAAAGTTCAATAAATCTAAGAAAACTCCAAAAAGTCCCAGAGCCAAGCCGCCAACAGAAAGAAGATGAATCTTGATCCACGTTGCACCACGCCATCGGTCGCCAGTGAAGTCCTACTCCTCACCTGCCCATGAAATGGGTCAGTTTCATAACAAACCAGTAGGTGCACGAACAGATAGGTAGAATGAAAATAAAACAGGACATTCATGAGATAAGCAGTTGTAGTCTATTCTAACGAATGTAATAAGTGCAAAGAGTGGTTAGTTGAAGCAGTGTAAGTCTCAGTCATCTACAACTATTCATGAAGATATTCTTTAAGTTCTGATATTAGTTGGCCTGTGGGTACGCACAGACGCGAAACGTAGAAACACCCGAGACCGATACAGGGGGTTTATTATGTCAGGTGTTTTCATTAACCCGGATGGCTGACTGAGTCCGCTCCTAAGGGGACGGTCAGTGACCAAGAGAGTAAATCCCCAAAGGCATTCGTGGCCCATGGATGCATCCAACTTCTGCAGAAGTACCTGGGAGTTACCACCTAGGATAATTTATGGTAATCCCATTTCCCCTAACTCCGATGACTGGGGAAACCGAGTCTTTTGCCCGTGGGGTGGTTGTTAACAACCTGTCCATCGGAGTCTTTGTACCATCCATCCTCTCCCTTGATGAACCGTGAAGATCGGATGTGTACGACGGGGGTTTCTTAACCGCCGCCCCATCCTACATGCTCTGGTCCATTAGACCCACTCGAGCATCTTGCCTGTGAAGGCGAATGGTCACCCTTTATGTGATCTCAGCATTGTGCTAATTGCACTCATCGAGGTTGCTATAACCTCATCATCCCACCATCGTAACCCACATGGGACGTACTTGTCCAAAAGTACGATCGTACCTTCCTAGAGGTACAACTACGATGAGAGGGCAACATAATGTTCTATGATACTTTTGGTTCATGCATGTATTGCCCTATGAGCAAATGGGCCTGTGGAGGCCGGTATTATCTCATTGATATCAATAAACAGTTGCTTGATCACTTCGAGGTACTCAATGACCTCCCGTACTATTTGTATCATACCTGTCTTCAGGTCTAATGATAGTAATTTGTGGGTTTTTCGATAGATAACCCATCACAAAGTTTTATAAAAATCTGTATTATACTTGGCATGCTCGAATACTAAGAAACAAGAAGTCTCATACACGATTCATCAGGCAATAACCAATAATGCATCTATAGTAACTTATAACAGTGAGCAAGGCAAAAATACAGCAATAAAATCTTTCTAGCAAGGAGTTTACTCGTAGAGCTCACAATAAGCATGCAATTTCAAAACAAATACGGGAGCGGAAACACCATACAGACAATCACCAGTTAAGAAATTCTACGAGTAAGAATGCATGTCAAATGAACTATTCTATCACAGAATCCTTATAATTTATTTCATTCACACAAACCCTTCGTGCGACTTTCCCCTACCTCGGGATGTCGTGCAGCTGCGTGCGTCTACGCGTGTAGATGATACGAGGCTCGGGCCGCGGAGTCAGAGCGGGGGTCCGATGCGAGGTCTGCAACAGTGCTATTTTAATTATTATGCGGAGAAGTAGAAAAACAAGCCTGCCTATAGGAGAAAAAGAAAGGCAGCAGGGGTGTGCCCCTGCTGGCCGAAAACCGAAAAACGACAAGGGGCGAGCCCTTGCCTGCAGACAGCCGCGGGGAGACAGGGCTGAGCCCTCTGTCAAAAACAAATAGCGTGGCGGCAGGGGAAAAACCCCTGCCGACAGCCACCAAGTGGCAGTAGCTGAGCCCCTGCCGACAGCAAGAAGTGGCAGGGGCTGAGCCCCTGCCAACAGCACACAGTGGCAGGGGCTGAGCCCCTGCCGACAGCAATGGATGGCAGGGGGCCAGCCCCTGCCGGAAGCACATGGATGGCAGGGGCCAACCCCTGCCGAAAACACAAGACGGCAGGGGCCAACCCCTGCCGACAGCAAGAAGTGGCAGGGGCTGAGCCCCTGCCGACAACACAGGTCGGCAAGGGGCCAACCCCTGCCAACAGCACTAGACGGCAGGGGGGCCCAGCCCCTGCCGACAACACAGGTCGGCAAGGGGCCAACCCCTGCCGACAGCACTAGATGGCAAAGGGGCCCAACCCCTGCCGAAAGCACAGGTCGGCAGGGGCCAACCCCTGCCGACAGCACGAAGTGGCAGGGGCTGAGCCCCTGCCGACAACACAGGTCGGCATGGGGCCAACCCTTGCCGACAGCACTGGACGGCAGGGGGGGCCAGCCCCTGCTGAAAGCATAGGTCGGCAGGGGGCCAACCCCTGCCGACAGCACGAAGTGGCAGGGGCTGAGCCCCTGCCGACGGCGCAGGTCGGCAAGGGGCCAACCCCTGCCGACAGCACTGGACGGTAGGGGGGGCAGCCCCTGCCGAAGGCCACAAGGTGGCAGCAAAAAGGGGTGCCGCAGGGGCCACCGGTCCCCTGGCCAGCCCCTGCCGAAAGCACAGGTCGGCAGGGGCCAACCCCTGCCGACAGCACGAAGTGGCAGGGGCTGAGCCCCTGCCGACAACACAGGTCGGCAAGGGGCCAACCCTTGCCGACAGCACTGGACGGCAGGGGGGTGGCAGCCCCTGCTGAAAGCACAGGTCGGCAGGGGGCCAACCTCTGCCGACAGCACGAAGTGGCAGGGGCTGAGCCCCTGCCGACAGCGCAGGTCGGCAAGGGGCCAACCCCTGCCGTCAGCACTGGACGGTAGGGGGGGCCAGCCCCTGCCGAAGGCCACAAGGTGGCAGCAAAAAGGGGTGCCGCAGGGGCCACCGGTCCCCTGCCGGCACTCCGGCGAATCGCAGAGGTAGAAGGGGACGACAAGGGCCGCGTTGGACACCTGTCGGGGCCCCGGTGACATAGGGAGGCGGTGGGAGGCCGCGGCAATGGCTGTGAGCCGCCTGCCGGCCTCCCGGCGAGGTGACAGGGAGGGGGTGAGGAAGAAAAGAGGGAGGAGAAAATGGAAGAACGGCGTACCTGGGAGTGGTGGCCGGCGTCGGCGGCGGGCGCAGCAGGGAGGAGACCAGCGTGAGGGGGAGGAAGCTCGAGAGGGGAGGCGTGCCTCCCCTCGCCCTCCAGCAATGCTCATAAAGAGCTCGGGGGGGCGATGAAAGGGGAAACCTCGGTGGGTTTCCCCAATCAACCCGAAAACGAAGGGGGGAGAAGAGGGGGGGTGCGGCGCTCGGGATCCTGCGTCGGGTTACTTAAAACCCTAAAATAAAAAGGGGCCCGGGTCGGGTCCGGACCCGACCCGGGTCAGATCCAAACAGATTTTTTTTTTAAATGGGGTTTTACATCCTACCCCTCTTAAAAGAATTTCGTCCGCGAAATATTTATTACCTTGAAGAATCAAAATACAGGTGAGGATATTTTTCCCTAATATCGTTCTAAGGTTCCCAAATACATTCGTCAATTCCATGATGTTGCCACCGAACCTTTACAAAGGAAATGGTTTTTGATCTTAGCACTTGGTCACGACGGTCGATGATCTCCACTGGTCTTTCTTTGAATGTCAAGTCCCCTCTAATGTCCACATCATCATAATGAATGATGTGCGATGGATCGTGAACATACTTCTTCAACATGGATACGTGAAAAACATTATGGATCTGAGCATACTGCGGAGGTAACGCCACGCGGTAAGCTGCTTCTCCAATCTGCTCCAGGATTTCGAACGGTCCGACGTATCTAGGACTCAGCTTTCCCTTCTTGCCGAACCGAAATACGCTCTTCGTCGGAGCTACTTTAACAAAAACCATCTCACCAACATCGAAGGTAAGCTCTCGTCGGCGTCTATCTGCATAGCTCTTCTGCCGACTCTGAGCGGTACGGAGTCATTCCCGAATCATCTGCACTTGCTGAGTATAGTGTTGCAAGACTATAGGTGCCTCCAAACTTCGTTCGCCAACTTCGTCCCAGTAAACAGGTGATCGACATGGCCTCCCATATAAAGCTTCGTGTGGGGCCATCCCGATGCTCGCATGATAGCTGTTGTTATACGTGAACTCCGCCAAACTGATATGGGAATCCCACTCTCCCTTCCAGTCCATCATACAGGCTCGAAGCATGTCTTGCAAGGTTTGAATCGTACGCTCCGACTGCCCGTCCGTCTGAGGGTGAAACGCAGTACTAAACTTTAACTTTGTGCCCAACGCCAACTGAAGTTGTCCCCAAAACCTTGAAGTGAATCTAGGATCACGATCGGAGATAATCGAGACTGGAACACCGTGCAATCTCACAATCTCTCTAACATAGAGATCAGCGAGACTATCCAACGATTGATTGTGACGGATAGGTAGGAAGTGAGCCGACTTGGTGAGTCTATCGACGATCACCCAAATTGCGTCATGCTTCCTCCGCGTTCTCGGAAGACCGACTATGAAGTCCATGGTAACATCTTCCCACTTCCATAGAGGGATTTCTATCTGCTGCATGACCCCACCGGGTCTCTGGTGCTCGATCTTGATTTGCTGACACGTTAAACACTTCGAGACATACTCAGCCACGTCTCGCTTCATACCGTTCCACCAATAACTGCGTTGTAGGTCCTTGAACATCTTCGTGCTACCCGGGTGAATTGTGTACCTAGACTTGTGGGCTTCTGCAAGAATTTCATCTCGAAGAACCGGGTCATCAGGAACCCAAAGGCGCTCCCTCAACCATATACTTCCATCCTCCTTCAGACGAAAAGGTGTATCTGCCAGTATCGCCTGAGCCTTCAACTTCTCGTAGCGTGCATCCGTTTTCTGTCCATTGATGATCCTCGCAAGTAGCTCAGGTTGAGCAACAAGGTTGGATAAACCGATTAAACCTTGAGTGATTGCGAAAGGTTCCCATGAGGCTAGGTCTTCGACCAACCTCCATCCATCAAATAAAGCATTAATCGAAACTTTCGGTGCTTTGCGGCTGAGGGCGTCCGCCACTACGTTCGCCTTTCCTGGATGGTAGGAGAGGGTGAAGTCGTAATCCTTGAGGAATTCAAGCCAACGTCGTTGTCTCATGTTCAATTCTTTCTGCGAAAATAGGTACTTAAGGCTCTTATGATCGGTGAATGCCTCAAATTGCTCCCCATACAAATAATGTCTCCATATCTTCAGTGCGAACACCACTGCAGCTAACTCTAAATCGTGAGTTGGGTAGTTCTTCTCGTGAATTTTAAGTTGTCGAGAAGCGTAAGCGATCACTTTCCCATTCTGCATAAGCACAGCCCCTAAGCCTGACCGAGAGGCATCAGTATAAATCACGAATCCGCCCTTACCAGAAGGTAAGGTCAAAATAGGAGCACTGGTAAGTCGCTCCTTCAATAACTGAAAACTCGCCTCGCACTTCTCGTCCCATAAGAATTTAGCCTCTTTCCTGAAAACTAGACGGCAGGAGGGCCCAGCCCCTGCCGAAAGCACAGGTCGGCAGGGGCCAACCCCTGTCGACAGCACGAAGTGACAGGGGCTGAGCCCCTGCCGACAACACAGGTCGGCAAGGGGCCAACCCTTGCCGACAGCACTAGATGGCAGGGGGGCCCAGCCCCTGCCGAAAGCACAGGTCGGCAGGGGCCAACCCCTGCCGACAGCACGAAGTGGCAGGGGCTGAGCCCCTGCCGACAACACAGGTCGGCAAGGGGCCAACCCCTGCCGACGGCACTGGACGGCAGGGGGGGCCAGCCCCTGCTGAAAGCACAGGTCGGCAGGGGGCCAACCTCTGCCGACAGCACGAAGTGGCAGGGGCTGATCCCCTGCCGACAACACAGGTCGGCAAGGGGCCAACCCCTGCCGAAGGCCACAAGGTGGCAGCAAAAAGGGGTGCCGCAGGGGCCACCGGTCCCCTGCCGGCACTCCGACGAATCGCAGAGGGAGAAGGGGACGACAGGGGCCGCGTTGGCCACCTGTCGGGGCCCCGGTGACATAGGGAGGCGGTGGGAGGCCGCGGCAGTGGCTGTGAGCCGCCTGCCGGCCTCCCGGCGAGGTGAGAGGGAGGGGGTGAGGAAGAAAAGAGGGAGGAGAAAATGGAAGAACGTCGTACCTGGGAGTGGTGGCCGGCGTCGGCGGCGGGCGCAGCAGGGAGGAGACCGGCGTGAGGGGGAGGAAGCTCGAGAGGGGAGGCGTGCCTCCCCTCGCCCTCCAGCAATGCTCATAAAGAGCTCGGGGGGGGGCGATGAAAGGGGAAACCTCGGTGGGTTTCCCCAATCAACCCGAAAACGAAGGGGGGAGAAGAGGGGGGGTGCGGCGCTCGGGATCCTGTGTCGTGTTACTTAAAACCCTAAAATAAAAAGGGGCCCGGGTCCAAACAGATTTTTTTTTTTTTTAAAATGGGGTTTTACAGATTTGATGAGTGTTCACCCAAGAATGGGCATGTCGATTTTTTGTTTTCTTGTACATGCATAGCAAAAATACAAATGGATGCAATAAAATCAGATTTAGTGATCTTATTATTGTTCATGTCATGGAACATGTATATATGGATCTATACATGTTCTCAATTCCCTTTTATTGGACATACATGTTGAATTTCTATCTATCTATCTATATATATTTGTAACACTCACATTCTATCAGTCTTTACTTGCTGTTGCGCGTTGCGCCGAGGTTTTGTGTTGCATTTCTGCTTACCGTCTTTACTTTGCCATTGCACTTTGCTCCTAGGCTCTTGCTTTTGCATATGTGTTGTTACTGCTTTGCTATTGCAGATGACGCGCAAGTTTTCGCTCTTTGCGTATGCCTTAAAGGCATCCTCGTGGAGGATGCAAGGGGCATTCACCACTCTCTCTCTTGCGATGAGAGTTGAGTTGGGAGCTAGCGTTACATCCTCGTCTAAGGAGAGGGATACCTCGCAAGGATCCTGACTTTTTGAGTACGCAGTCCTGTAAACGAGTTGGGGTTCGAGCGAACTTCTTAGCAGGGGTTCTGTTGAGAAACCTGTATCCCGTCTATCGAGGCCGGTATCGAGTCATGCGAGGCATGTAGATACCCCGATAGCGGATGAGATTCTGGAAAATCGCATGCATAATGTTGGCACAAGGTACTGGCTGTTTCAAAAGATAAAAAATGTCAAAAGTAAAGTTGATAAACATTACATCTGTGTGAAACACTTTTGTTGAGGCTTCTATTGAGGAGCTATACCCCCTTCATCCTAGAGTACTTGTAGTCGTGCACTACACGTCTAGTACTGCGATGATCGGATGAGACGGTCGCGCGACCTCGAACAGTGCTAAATGCACAATGCTGTAATCACATAAAATGACCTCACATTCGCCTTCACAGGCAAGATGCTCGAGTGGTTTAAAGACCACAACATAGAATGAGTCGTTAGTTAAACAACCCCTAACGCACCCATTCGCTTCTTGTTGTTTGTCAAGGGAGAGGATAGAGCGGTACAAAACTCCAATGGACAGGTTGTTAACAACTACCCTACGGGCTATGTCACACGGACTCGGCTAAGGAGGTGCCGCACCCGAGTCGACACGCCCCGACACGGGTGCGGACTCGGGTGCGGCTTCGGACTCGGCCCGGACTCGGTCAACGCCGAGTCGGACTCGGTCAACGAGTCCAGGCCGAGTCCGTCCACATTTTGGACTCGGTCAACTTTGACCGAGTCCAAAAATGTCCCTAAAAAACCATTTTTTTATTTTTTTTTTTGCTTAAAAATATATATAAAAAAAGGCACAGTGCAGACTGTGACTGTGCTGCCTGACTGTGACTGTGCACAGTCTGTGCAGTGTGCACAGTCACAGCCTGTGCACAGTCTGTGCCTGTGCACAGTGCACAGTCTATGCCTGTGCCTGTGCACAGTGCTGTGCAGTGTGCACAGTGCACAGTGCTGTGCCTGTGCACAGTGCACAGTCTGTGCCTGTGCACAGTGCACAGTGCACAGTCTGTGCCTGTGCCTGTGCACAGTGCTGTGCCTGTGCCTGTGCACAGACACACAGACTATGCTGTCAGCTGTGGCATTTTAAAAATAAAATAAAATTATATATATATATATATATATATATATATATATATATATATATATATTTTTTTTTGCCGAGTCCCCGTGTCCAAAAATTTTAAAATTGTGCCGCACCCGTGTCGCACCCGCACCCGCACCCGCACCCGCACCCGCACCCGCACCCGCACCCATGTGACATAGCCTACGGGTAATGATCCGGCCTTCCCAATCATTGGAGTTAGAGGAAAGGGGCTACAGTAGTTAGCTCAACACTTCTACAGAAGTTGGATGCATCCGTGGCACTGCTTATCAGCCTTTGGAGAATCCTCTCTCGGCTAAAGTCGTCCCTTTAGGAGTGGACTCAACTAGCTATTTGGGTTATTCAAAATACATAGAATAACAGACGCCCAAACTAGTCTCAGTTGTTTCTACGTTTTGCCTGCGCATACCCGCAGGCCAGTAATATCGAAACATAAAGTCTGTTCACACTGATTGTTGGATCGTGAGATTGTAAAACCCACGTTAAAAAAAAAAAAAATCGGACCCGGGTCGGGTCCGGACCCGACCCGGGCCCATCATCATTAGGGTTTCATAACCCGACACAGGATGTCTTTCTTCTGTGCGCCGCACCCCACCGCGCCTTCGATACGATAAGGGAAACCCATCAGGGTTTCCCCATTTGTCGCCCCTCCCCGAGCTCTTTAAGAGCGTTGCGGGAGGGGAGGATCGATGCCTCGCCCCCTTCTCGTTCCCTACAGGCGACAGCCTCGCCGGCAACCCCGACCGACGCCTCCTCCCCCTCGCGCCCTCTTCCCTCGTCTGCCTGCCGACGCCTCCTCCTGCTGGTCCGATCGCCGCCGCTGCTGCAACCACCGCCGACGATCCTCTCCCTAGGTACGTCGTCTCCTCCCTTCACCTCTCTCTCTCTGTCATCTCGCTGGAAGGCACGATAGGAGGTCGGTGGCCCCTGCCGTGCCCTCCCTCTTCACCTCCCTCTTTTTCTCCCTTCTTAGGGGTTCGCAGGGAGGCCGGCAGGCGGCGCACGACCCTTGCCGTGCCCTGCGTATCCATCAGAGGCCGACAGGGGGCCTATGGGGCCCCTGTCTACTCCTTCTCTTCCCTGTGAGAGATCGGGCGACCGACAGGAGGTCGGTCGTCCCCCTGTCTCCCTTCCCCTCTTCTTTTAAAACCCAGCAGGGGCCGATGGCGGCCCCTGCCTTTTTTCTCCATGAACGACAGGGGCCATTGGCCCCTGTCTCCTCTTTTGGAAGCTGCGGGGGGGCCTTTGGCCCCTGTGCTCCCCTCCCTCTGCTCATTTTTTCGGCAGGGGCCATCAGCCCCTGCCATTTCTCTTTCTGGTAGGGGCCGATGGCCCCTGCCCTTCCTTTAAAGCCAGCAGGAGCCTTCGGCTCCTGCCTCCCTTTTCGGAGACCCAGCAGGGGCCGATGGCCCCTGCCCCTCTTTTAGTCATCTGGCAGGGGCCGATGGCCCGTGCACTTGTTTCCTTTGGCGGCATGGGTCATTGGACCCTACCCCATTCCGTTTCAGGTCAGCAGGGACCGTTGATCCCTGCCTTGTTTTGCAGAGAAGCCGAGACCCCAGTCCTTTGTTGTCGTTTTCCCTATTCATTCAAATGCATACTGATAACGTACCTTTGCAGCTTACGCAATAGTCCCCGTTCGTGCTCCGCGGCCCGACCCTCGTATTATCCTCACGCGTAGGCGTACGCAGCTACACAACATTCCGAGGTAGGGTAAAGTCGCACAAAGGGCAATAAATGAACCTATTTAAGTTGAAATAATTAAGATGCCCATGCTAGATATGCTTAGATTTATATTGCTTCTGCATTGCATATTTTCTTGTCTGCATATTTATAAGTCGAGGTATGATTTTACTCTTTGAGTATTAATTTGCGTATTTACTTATGTGGTTGAAGGTGGATTTGTATTTTTTGCAATACTTATACCTTTAATTGCTTGCATATATACTTGCATGTACGTTCCTATGGGTCGATATACAATTTCATTCTTCGATCATTATTTTGCATAGTTGCTTATGAGTTGAGGTGTGGTTTCGTATTCTTGAAATACATATGCCCTTGTTTGCTTGCATCCATTTTTGCCTGCACGTTTTCTTTGAGTGAGGTACGACTTCGTGTCTCGTGTATTACTTATGACCTTATGTGTTTGCCTATCTAAGTGGTCAAGGTATGGTTTTGGTACCTCGTATGTTACTTATGTGCTTTTCGCTCGATGTGCGGCATTGCAAGTCGAGAGTTGCTTGTTGTCAGGTTATAACCTGCATATGCTCATATTTATGGTAAATATGTACTTACATAAACGTAGTCTTGTGCCTATCCTGATATCACTTGTTTTCAAAACACTAGAAGTTGTGTTTGTGCATTACAGTTCTTTAAAAGCGAGTTTCCTTCTGTCAACCCAGTGCTCTTCAAATTGCACAGCTTTTGCAAAGTTAAGTTTTAAGTCTCGCAGGATTGCGAAGTCACATTTGGGCCCTCCTAAGTCCACACTTGGGAGAAATGTTTTATAACCCCGATTCGAGTTGCGACCCAATTCGAATAACCCCGATCAGGGGTATGAGCCTATGAATGAGTGGGGTTCTGTTGAAGGACCCATTCTTCATTTATCAATCTAGTGTCGCATGTCGATACTAAGATAAATTTTTGGATGCAAGATTGATAGTGTTGTGCCTTGTGTGAATGACTTAATGTGGCATTGTGGCTTTTAAGGATGAATCGTGCCAAATGAGCACTCCTATATTCTTTGGATCGTTATGAAGTTGGGTGTTGGGTATTCCTTTTGAGAAGCCTACGCACCTCCCTTTTTCAGTGTTGCGTACTTTTAGACATGCACGACATGTTAAGTACTTTGTTGATCGAACGAGAGATCCGAGACGACCTTGTATCATGAAATATGCAAAATATTGTTAAAATGAATTCAAGACTTATCTTGTCAAATTGTGTTGTGTTACTTCTTATGCAGATAATATCTGTAGGGGTTTCTTTGGTGAAACCATATCTCTTTTATCGTAGTCGTGCTTTTGACAAGTACATCCGTACTTTTTGACAAGTACGTTTTCTTACGTTGCGATGATTGGATGAGTAGGTTGTGGCAACCTTGATGAGTGCAAATAACAAAATGCTGAGATCACCTAAATAAGTGATGATTTCCGCTTTCACCGGCAAGATACTCGAGTTGGGTCGAAAGACCAGAGTATGTAGAATGGGTCTTCAGTTAACTACCTCTGATGTACTCATTCGAACCGCTGACTCCTGTCAGGAGAGAGGACGGGAAGGTACAAAAATTTCGATGGACAAACCATTAATGGCAGTTACGAGCAAAAGACTCGGCTTCCCCAGTCATCGGAGTTAGAGGAAAGAAACTACCATAATTATCCTAGGTGGTAGCTCTCCATGTTCAGGATGCATCCATTGTTTATGCTGCTTTGGGGATTTCTCTCTTGGTCACTGACCGTCCTCTTAAATGCGGACTCAGTCAGCTATCCGGGTTATCTTAAAATACATAGCATAATAAACCCCCGGATCAGTCTAGCTGTTTCTAGAGTCGTGCCTTGTGCGTACCCACTTGGCCAGTTAATATCGATAATTGCTTGTCTACGTGACATATTAAATTATTTTGCTTAACTATGTTCTATATCGTCCTGTATATGCACCTACCAGTTTTTAGTGAAACTGACCCATTTTATGAGCAGGTGATGTATAGGTGATACACTCTGTGATGGCACGATAGCGCGATGAGATCAAGATAGAGCTCTTTCCCTAACGTTTCGCTCCTGAGGACATGGTAAATTTGGTATAGAGTGTATTTCAAAATTTCTCTTTTTATTAAACCTTGAGTTACTAAAACTGTTTTAGTAAACTTCTTGGTTTCAACAAACAAATTCTCAACCATTGAAATTACATATTAAAACCATTTGATTTCAATAGTTGTGCGGAATTCGGTAAAGGAAAGTTTACGCTGTAATGCGCTCAAGGTCCATTGACTTGTGGTTTTAAAAAAATATCATTTTCCGCTGAAATACTATTTAAACTCTGATTATTGTATGATTTCAAAGCTTTCTAAACTATTCTAAAAGTTACAAGTCCTGGATTTTTGGGGCGTTACAACTTGGTATCAGAGCTAAGGGAAGCAAGGATTCTTGACCATTGAGCATCCGCATCGCGCTGTGAGTATACCTTTCCTATTGCTTAGTAGGTGTATTTGCATTGTTAAGCTAAGTGACTTGACACGTTCTGATTATGTACCAGCATTGCTGGGTTTTCATAAACTACTCATGTCAAACATGAATAGTACTTATGTTTTTGGCTTATTTCAAGCTTCCTGAAATTTTTAATTATTGGTATTCCTTGTTTACTCCAAGGATGACAAGAAACTCGAATGAAGAGTCTGTTGACGAATGGTTAGATCAGCGGGGATTCGTGATGAATTCTCTAAGTTCCTTGGCAGCGGCTATGCGAGATCAGATTCGTTCTCAAAGGGAACCAGTGCCCGTTCCTGAGCCGAGCCCGCATACCGCAGTGACATATGAGAAATTTCTGAAGCTTGACCCCCCGACCTTCGACGACAAGCTCAACCCAGACATGGCCGATAACTGGGTGAAGGAGGTGGAACGAGTGTTCGAGGTCTTGTCAGTGTCTGACGACAAGAAGACGTTATTCGGGACCTTCAGGCTGAAGGAGAATGCCCGCAGTTGGTGGGACATGGCCCGAGGTGTGCAATTTCCTGGAATTTCACCCATTCCTTGGGAAGCTTTCATAAAGGCTTTCTTGGAGAACTACTTCCCGCCTCATGCGAGGGAGAAGAAGAAGGTGGAGTTCTTAGAGCTCAGACAGGGTAATTCGAGTTTGACGGATTATATCGCCAAATTCCAGAGCTTAGAATCCTACTGCCCTAACCTGTTCGCGGATGATCGCGAGCGAGCAGAAAAGTTTGTTCGGGGTCTGAAGGAGGGGCTCATGTATCTGGTCCTAACCAGCATGCCCTCGACCTTCTCTGCGGCAGTTGCTGCCGCCACCCTCTTGAGTGAAGCCTGGGAGCGCACTAGAAGTACTCAGGGCAAGAAGCCACCCACTGCGGGTGGTGAGCCGAAGACACCTTCCGACGACCCAAGCAAACGACCGTTCTTTCCTATAAAGAGCGAAGGAGGAAGGAAACAGTATCCTCCTTCGAAGCGTCAGCGGCCTCAGGGCAACCCTCCAGCCAGACAGCAGGCTGACAATGTATGTCCCAGATGCCAACGATCTCATATTGGGCAGGCATGCCCGCTTGACACAGGCGGATGCCTCTATTGTGGCAAGATGGGCCACTACGCCCATGATTGCCGCCAAAAGGCGACTGATGACTCCAGGCATAACAACGGAGCACCTTTGCTCCCTCGGCCACCACAGCCGCAACAACAGTATCTGACGCCACAACCGCAGGCGAGCGGTCAGAGAAGGGCACCAGGACACATCTACACCGCCAAGGTCGAGCAGTTGACCAAGGGCGACCTAGTGCTAGGTACCATTTTTGTCGCTAACCAAGCGACTTTTGTGTTTTTTAATTGTGGTGCCACACACTCTTTTATCTCGGTAAAATTTGCCGATTTTTTGCACGTACCTGTAAAACCCTTGCATAATACCTTTGAAGTGTATAACCCGATTGAGAAAAACACCATTTGTGCGGTCTACATACCAGAGTTGGACGTAGTCTTGAAAGATCGACATTTACCGGCTTGTGCTATCCTGCTAGTTATGACGAAATCTGGCATCATCCTAGGCATGGATTGACTGCACAAGTAGCATGCCAAGATTTTCTGCCAAGATAGCAGGATTGTCTTATCTCCACCAGGGATGCCCAAGGTGGAATTCAAAATCGTAAAACCCGTTCGGGCGAGCAAATTGATTTCGTCGCTGAAGGCGCAGAGCTACCTGAGGAAGGTAAGAACTGCCTTTTTGGTTAGTGTCATCCAGTCTGAGCCGACGCGAGTCCCGATGGGAGACTTGGAGGTTGTTTGAGATTTTCCAGACGTCTTCCTGGAGGAACTGCCAGGCCTTCCTCCACCTCGTGAGGTGCAGTTCAGCGTCGAGTTGCTGCTGGGTACTACGCCAATTTCTAAGGCTCCATATCGGATGGCGCCAGTCGAGCTCGAAGAGCTCAAGAAGCAGTTGCAGGAGTTGATGGATCACAGATTCATCCGCCCCAGTGTGTAAAACCCATTTAAAAAAAAAAATCTGTTTGGACCCGGGCCGGGTCGGGTCCGGACCCGACCCGGGCCCCCTTTTTATTTTAGGGTTTTCAAAAGAAAAACCCGAGCATTCGGGCGCCGCAACCCCCCCCTTTCTTTCCCCTTCGTGTGCGGGCAAGTTTGGGAAACCCACCAGGGGTTTCCCCTTTCGATTGCTCCTGCGCCTTTTTGAGGGAGGTTGGAGGGCGAGGGGAGTCACGCCTCCCTCTCGCAGCCCTCGCTCCCCCCTCCGCGCCGGTCTCCTCCCTGCTGCGCGCGCCGCCGACGCCGGCCACCACTTCCAGGTACGCCGTTCTCTTCTCCTCCCTCTTCTCTCCTTCCACCCCCCTCTGTCTCCTCGCCGGGAGGCCGACAGGCGGCGCACGGCCCTTGCCGCGCCCTCCCGCATCCCCTGTACCTTTCGGAGGGTCGACAGGGAGCCCTCGGGCCCTGTCGCCATTTTTCTTTTTCTACCGGGGCTGTCGAAGGGCCAGCAGGGGTCCAGTCACCCCTGCGGCACCTGTTGCCGTCATCATTTTGGGGGTCGCCATGACTCGGTCTGGCAGGGGCCCAGCCCCTGCCATTCGTCGACTCTTCCGGATAGGGGCCGAGGCCCTGCCACCTCATTGCCATCGGCAGGGGCTCAGCCCCTGCCACTTGACGTTTCTGGCAGGGGCTCAGCCCCTGCCACCTTCATTTTCGCAGGCAGGGGCTCAGCCCCTGCCACCTTCATTTACGCAGGCAGGGGCCCAGCCCCTGCCACCTAATCGGTTCTGCAGCCCCTGCCACCTTCATTTACGCAGGCAGGGGCCCAGCCCCTGCCACCTAATCGGTTCTGGCAGGGGCTCAGCCCCTGCCACCTTCATTTTCGCAGGCAGGGGCCCAGCCCCTGCCACCTAATCGGTTCTGGCAGGGGCTCAGCCCCTGCCACTTTCATCTTCGCAGGCAGGGGCTCAGCCCCTGCCACTCGACTGTTGCTGGCAGGGGCTCAGTCCCTGCCACTTGATTGTTCTGGCAGGGGCTCAGCCCCTGCCACATTTATTTTGCCGGCAGGGGCTCAGCCCTGCCGCTTCTTTGCGTTGGCAGGGGCTGACCCCCTGCCGCCTCAGTAGTTTTCGACAGGGGCTGATCCCCTGTCGCCCCGTTGCTGTCTGCAGGCAAGGGCCCGCCCCTTGTCGTTTTTCGGTTTTCGGCCAGCAGGGGCACACCCCTGCTGCCTCTCTTTTTCTCCTATAGGCAGGCTTATTTTTCTACTTCTCCGCATAATAATTAGAGTAGCACTCTTGCAGACCTCGCATCGGACCCCTACTCTGGCTCCGCGGCCCGAGCCTCGTATCATCTACACGCGTAGACGCTCGCAGCTGCACGACATCCCGAGGTAGGGGAAAGTCGCACGATGGGTTTGTAAGAATGAAATAAAATTATAAGGATTTTGTGATAGAATAATTTTTTTTGGCATGCATTCTCAATCGTAGAATTTCCTAACTGGTGATTGTCTGTGTTGTGTTTCTGCATCTGTATTCTTTTGAAATTTCATACTTATTGTTGAAGATCTACGAGTATACTCATTGCTAGAAAGACCTTATTCCTGTATGTTCGCCTGGCTCTCTGTTATAAATTACTATAAATGCCTTATTGATTATTGCCTGATGAATCTTGGATGTGACTTCTTGATTCTTAGTATTCGAGCATGCCAAGCATAATACAGACATTTATAAAACCTCGTGATAGGCTATCTATCGAGAACCCACAAATTTACTTTGGTAATTAGACCTGAAGAAAAGTATGATACAATAGTACGGGAGATCATTCAGTACCTCAAAGTGATTAAGAAATTCCTTATTGATATCCATGAGATGATACCGGCCTCCCCAGGCCCCTCTGCTCAGAGAGCAATTCATGTTACGTATGAACCAAAAGAATCATAAACCATTATGCTGCCCTCTCATCGTAGTTGTACCTCTGGGAAGGTACGATCGTACTTTTGGACAAGTACGGCCCATGTGGGTTACGATGGTGGGATGATGAGGTTGTGGCAACCTCGATGAGTGCAATTAGCAAAAGGCTGAGATCACATAAAAAGGTGACCATTCGCCTTCACAGGCAAGATGCTCGAGTGGGTCTAATAGACCAGAGCATGTAGGATGGGGCGGCGGTTAAGAAACCCCCGTCGTACCCTTCTGGTCTTCACGGTTCATCAAGGGAGAGGATGGATGGTACAAAGACTCCGATGGACAAGTTGTTAACAACCACCCCACGAGCAAAAGACTCGTTTTTCCCCAGTCATCGGAGTTAGGGGAAATGGGATTACCATAAATTATCCTAGGTGGTAACTCCCAAGTACTTCTGCAGAAGTTGGATGCATCCATGGGCCACGAATGCCTTTGGGGATTTACTCTCTTGGTCACTGACCGTCCCCTTAGGAGCGGACTCAGTCAGCCATCCGGGTTAATGAAAACACCTGACATAATAAACTCCCGGATCGGTCTCGGCTGTTTCTACGTTTCGCGTCTGTGCGTACCCACAGGCCAGTTAATATCAGAACTCAAATAATAATTTTATGAATAAATGTAGATGACTGAGACTTACACTGCTTCTCTTTGCACTTATTACATTTGCTAGAATAGACTACAACTGCTTTAATTGCTTAAATATCATAATTACTTATCTCATGAATGTCCTGTTTTATTTTCATTCTACTTATCTGTTCGTGCACCTACTAGTTTGTTATGAAACTGACCCATTTCATGGGCAGGTGAGGAGTAGGACTTCACTGGCGGCCGATGGTGTGGTGCAACGTGGATCAAGATTCATTTTCTTTCTGCTGGCGGCTTGGCTCTGGGACTTTTTTTGGAGTTTTTCTTAGATTTATTGAACTTTGGAATAAAAGACTCATTTTGTAATAAACTGCAGATTTTAATCGATTGCCTTATTTCTTAAATTCCTTTAAGATGTTGTACATGTGAATGATGTTTTTTCAGCTAACGTACCCAGGATTGTTGACTTGTGTTCCTTTCTAAATGTCTTCCGCTGTTGTTTTTAAATATTAAACTTTAAATCTTTGAAAGGTTTTTCGATAAGGTTTTCGAAATCACAAGTCGAAATTTTGGGGCGTTACAACTTGGTATCAGAGCCAGATCAGAAAGAAGTGAATCTTGACTATTGAGCATCCCATCGCGCTGTAAGTAAGTCTTTGATATTTTATAGCATGTTTAGACTAAATTATATTCTTGTGTTATTCGTAGTACCGTTGGATATATGGATCCGGTTACTGGTTCTAATGGTAGTCGCGATAGGAGCACGCGTAGTGTACGTGGCCGTTCCGTAGGGGAGAGGGGCGGACGTGAGATGTTCGGGGCTAGTTACTGGGCTAACCGCCCTCCTCTACCCATTTTTACGGATGAGCAAGGCTTCGCACTACCGATCGCCTACCAGATACCCTTGGCAGCAGCGTGGGCTGAGGTGCATGCTCGAGAAGGTGGTTTCGTGCCTTCACACATTCGGGTGCACCATCAGACACCACAGGAGTCATCGGGAGATTTTGTTCCCCCTGAGTTAGCAGCGAAGTGTGGTTTCTGCGGAGAAACAGGCCACACCATGGATGCCTGCCTCCACAAGGCTGAGCATGACGACAAGATCGCAATTTCGACTGCAGGCGAGCAACCGCCCCCTCCAGCTGACCCAGTTGGCGGTGTATCACCCACATACACACCTGCGACGGATTCTTCAGATTATAGTCTTGGTTCACCGGAATATACTCCGGCGACTCCCCTTTACGGGCAGGAGCCCTCCTACGAGGAGCCACTTCCCTTCACCCTAAGCGCAGATTCAGGCGCACGGGCAATAGAAGGGAATATCTTAGGAAGTATTCTAGTCGTCCCTAAGGGGAGGTAGCACTTACCCAGTTTTGTTGGAGTTTGTGAACTCATTTATAATTGTAGAATAGAACTTTTGCTCATGTACCAGCACAGCTGGATTTTAAATAATTGACTTTCGTAATAAAGATTTATGTTTTTGCCTTGCTTCTATACTTATGCCTACTTGTACGTCTTCAGTATTTTTGACTTTAATCTTGGTTGCTTTTAAGGATGGCGGGAAACTCAAGCCACAGCATGGCCGATGAGTTGCGTGAACAGAGGGGATTCATGATGGATACCCTCAACTCCTTAGCTGAGGCGATTCGTAACCAGGGTCGCCTCCATCAGGATCCAGGTTCCCTTGTTGGGAATGCACCAACCGCCACATATGAAAAATTTCTGAAGTTGGACCCTCCTACTTTCTCTGGCAAGGTTGATCCTGACTTGGCGGAGAGTTGGGTTAAAGAGGTGGAACGGGTGTTCCAAGTGTTGTCCGTTCCTGATGATAAGAAGACAATGTTCGGGTCCTTTCGTTTGAAGGACGACGCTCGCGAATGGTGGGACACTACGCGGGAGGTGCAGTTTCCGGGTGCTGAGGTGATTCCGTGGGAGGCCTTCCGAAGGGTTTTTCTCGGAAACTATTTCCCTCCTCATGCGAGGGAAAAGAAGAAGGTGGAATTTCTAGAGCTGTGTCAAAGAAGCTTAAGTTTGAACGAATATATCGCCAAATTTCAACGGTTGGAGCGCTTTTGTCCTCACCTATTCGAGGATGATCATGAGCGGGCCGGGAAGTTTATACGCGGACTGAAGGAAGGACTCAAGCATAGGGTTCTCACCAGCATGCCCGCGACTTTTTCTGCGGCAGTAGCAGCAGCCACCCTACTGAACGAGGATTGGGAGCGTTAAAAAAGTGTGCAAGCCAAGAAGTCAACCACGTCAGGTGGTGAGCAGAAGAAGACATTTTCCGACGGCCCAGGCAACGACCACCTTTTCCAGTGAAGACTGAAGCAGGGAAGAAACAGTTTCCTCCAACAAAACGCCAGCGACAACAGGGCCCTCCACCACCCAGGCAACCGTCGAGTGATAACTGCCCCAGGTGCAAGAGGCCTCATGTGGGACAATCTTGTCCGCGGGACACTGGCGGATGCCTGTACTGTGGCAAGATGGGCCAATTCATACGCGACTGCCGGAAGAAAGCAGCAGATGACCTCAAGCGAACCGGCAACGTATCTCAGCCTCCTCGACCCCCTCATCAGCAACAACAGCGAACACAACCAAGCAGTGGCAGAGAGCCGGGTCGAGTTTATGCAGCTACGGTCGATCAATTGACCAAAGGGGACCTCGTTCAAGGTACCATTCTTGTTGCCGATCAAGCAGCTTTTGCACTCTTTGATTGTGGTGCCACACATTCGTTTGTTTCAGAAAAAATCGTAAAACAATTGCATATAACGGTAAAAACGCTTGATAATGCTTTAGACGTGTATAACCCCGTTGGGAAGAACACAGTTTGCACCACTTTCATACCTGAATTGGACGTAGTTGTGGCAGAGCGGCACTTGCCTGTTTGTGCTATCCTGCTGGAGATGACTGAATTTGACGTCATCCTAGGCATGGATTGGTTGCACAAGTATCATGCCAAGATCTTTTGCCGTGATGGCAAGATCGTTTTATCACCTCCAGGCTCTTCGAGAGTAGAATTCAGAATCCCCAGACATGTTCGAGCAAGCCGGATGATCTCGGCGCTTAAGGCACAGAACTTCTTGCGGAAGGGATGCACTGCCTTTTTGGTTAGTGTTATCCAGTCAGATCCAATGCCCATTCCCATCAGTGAGCTTGATATTGTTCGCGATTACCCCAACGTTTTTCCTAAAGAGCTGTCGGGACTTCCACCGTCTCGTGGGGTAGAATTCAGTATTGAATTGCTACCAGGTACGACACCAATCTCCAAAGCACCCTACAGAATGGCGCCAACTGAGCTTGAGGAGCTGAAGAAGCAGTTGCAGGAGTTGTTGGATCAGGGATTCATTCGCCCCAGCGTTTCTCCTTGGGGAGCTCCTGTACTCTTCGTGAAGAAGAAGGACGGGACTTTGCGGTTGTGCATCGACTATCGAATGCTCAACCAGGCCACAATAAAAAACAAGTACCCATTGCCGCGTATCGAAGACTTGTTCGATCAGTTGCAGAAGGCCAAGGTTTTCTCGAAAATCGATCTTAGGTCCGGATACCATCAACTCAGAATTAGGAATGAGGATATTCCTAAGACGGCCTTTCGGACGAGATACGGACATTACGAGTTCACAGTCATGCCGTTCGGACTGACCAATGCCCCCGCAGCTTTCATGGACTTGATGAATAGGGTGTTCAAGCCATTTTTGGACACCTTCGTGATCGTGTTCATCGACGACATCTTGGTGTACTCAGAAAGTCGAGAGCAACATCGAGAGCACCTAGTAATTGTGTTGGAAACCTTGCGAAAGGAACGGTTGTATGCCAAGTTCTCTAAATGTGAATTCTGGCTCGAGGAAGTTATGTTTTTGGGACACGTTATTTCTAAGGAAGGAGTGTCCGTGGACCCTGCAAAGGTGGAGGCTGTACTTGGTTGGCAGCAACCAAAGAACGCGCGTGATATCAGAAGTTTCCTTGGACTAGCGGGTTACTACAGAAGATTCATTCAGGATTTTTCTAAAATTGCGTTACCCCTGACGAAGTTGCTGAAGAAAGAGGCTAAATTCTTATGGGACGAGAAGTGCAAGGCGAGTTTTCAGTTGTTGAAGGAGCGACTTACCAGTGCTCCTATTTTGACCTTACCTTCTGATAAGGGCGGATTCATGATTTATACTGATGCCTCTGGGTCAGGCCTAGGGGCCGTGCTGATACAGAATGGGAAGGTAATCGCTTACGCTTCTCGACAACTTAAAATTCACGAGAAGAACTACCCAACTCACGATTTAGAATTAGCTGCGGTGGTGTTCGCACTGAAGATATGGAGACATTACTTGTATGGGGAGCAATTTGAGGCATTCACCGATCATAAGAGCCTTAAGTACCTATTTTCGCAGAAGGAATTGAATATGAGACAACGGCGTTGGCTTGAATTCCTCAAGGATTACGACTTCACCCTCTCCTACCACCCAGGAAAGGCGAACGTAGTGGCGGACGCCCTCAGCCGCAAAGCACCAGAAGTTTCAATTAATGCTTTATTTGCTGGATGGAGGTTGGTCGAAGACCTAGCCTCATGGGAACCATTCGCGATCACTCAAGGTTCAATCGGTTTATCCCACCTTGTTGCTCATCCTGAGCCACTTACGAGGATCATCAATGGACAGAAAACGGATGCACGCTACGAGAAGTTGAAGGCTCAGGCGATACTGGCAGATACCCCTTTTCGTCTGAAGGAGGATGGAAGTATATGGTTGAGGGAGCGCCTTTGGGTTCCTGACGACCCGATCCTTCGAGATGAAATTTTGGCGGAGGCCCACAAGTCTAGGTACACAATTCACCCGGGTAGCACGAAGATGTTCAAGGACCTACAACGCAGCTATTGGTGGAACGGTATGAAGCGAGACGTGGCTGAGTATGTCTCGAAGTGTTTAACGTGTCAGCAAATCAAGATCGAGCACCAGAGACCCGGTGGGGTCATGCAGCAGATAGAGATCCCTCTATGGAAGTGAAAAGATGTTACAATGGACTTTATAGTCGGTCTTCCGAGGACACGGAGGAAGCATGACGCGATTTGGGTGATCGTCGATAGACTCACCAAGTCGGCTCACTTCCTACCTATCCGTCTCAACCAATCGTTAGATAGTCTCGCTGATCTCTATGTTAGAGAGATTGTGAGATTGCACGGTGTTCCAGTCTCGATTATCTCCGATCGTGATCCTAGATTCACTTCAAGGTTTTGGGGACAACTTCAGTTGGCGTTGGGCACCAAGTTGAAGTTCAGCACTGCGTTTCATCCTCAGACTGACGGGCAGTCGGAACGTACGATTCAGACCTTAGAAGACATGCTTCGAGCCTGTATGATGGACTGGAAGGGAGAGTGGGATTCCCACATCAGTTTGGCGGAGTTCGCGTATAACAACAACTATCATGCGAGCATCGGGATGGCCCCATATGAAGCTTTATATGGGAGGCCATGTCGATCACCTGTTTACTGGGACGAGGTTGGCGAACGAAGTTTGGAGGCACCTATAGTTTTGCAACACTATACTCAACAAGTGCAGATGATTCGGGAACGACTCCGTACCGCTCAGAGTCGGCAGAAGAGCTATGCAGATAGACGCCGACGAGAGCTTACCTTAGATATTGGTGAGATGGTTTTTGTTAAAGTATCTCCGACGAAAAGCGTATTTCGGTTCGGGAAGAAGGGAAAGCTGAGTCCTAGATACGTCGGACCGCTCGAAATCCTGGAGCGGATTGGAGAAGCAGCTTACCGCGTGGCGTTACCTCTGCAGTATGCTCAGATCCATAATGTTTTTCACGTATCCATGTTGAAGAAGTATGTTCACGATCCATCGCATATCATTCATTATGATGATGTGGACATTAGAGGGGACTTGACATTCAAAGAAAGACCAGTGGAGATCATCGACCGTCGTGACCAAGTGCTTAGATCAAAGACCATTTCCTTTGTAAAGGTTCGGTGGCAACATCATGGAATTGACGAATGTACTTGGGAACCTG
The DNA here is from genome assembly GCF_984573655.1 of Nuphar pumila. Taxonomy (NCBI): domain Eukaryota; kingdom Viridiplantae; phylum Streptophyta; class Magnoliopsida; order Nymphaeales; family Nymphaeaceae; genus Nuphar; species Nuphar pumila. Next base: position 57,732,509 of record NC_143264.1, on the reverse strand, counting down.
AGAACGATATTAGGGAAAAATATCCTGACCTGTATTTTGATTCTTCAAGGTAATAAATATTTCGCGGACGAAATTCTTTTTAGAGGGGTAGGATGTAAAACCCATTTAAAAAAAAAAAATCTGTTTGGACCCGGGCCGGGTCGGGTCCGGACCCGACCCGGGCCCCCTTTTTATTTTAGAGTTTTCAAAAGAAAAACCCGAGCATTCGGGCGCCGCAACCCCCCCCTTTCTTTCCCCTACGTGTGCGGGCAAGTTTGGGAAACCCACCAGGAGTTTCCCCTTTCGATTGCTCCTGCGCCTTTTTGAGGGAGGTTGGAGGGCGAGGGGAGTCACGCCTCCCTCTCGCAGCCCTCGCTCCCCCCTCCGCGCCGATCTCCTCCCTGCTGTGCGCGCCGCCGACGCCGGCCACCACTTCCAGGTACGCCGTTCTCTTCTCCTCCCTCTTCTCTCCTTCCCCCCCCTCTGTCTTCTCGCCGGGAGGCCGACAGGCGGCGCACGGCCCCTGCCGCGCCCTCCCGCATCCCCTGTACCTTTCGGAGGGTCGACAGGGAGCCCTCGGGCCCTGTCGCCATTTTTCTTTTTCTATCGGGGCTGTCGAAGGGCCAGTAGGGGTCCAGTCAACCCTGTGGCACCTGTTGCCGTCATCATTTTGGGGGTCGCCATGACTCGGTCTGGCAGGGGCCCTGCCCCTACCATTCGTTGACTCTGTTTGGCAGGGGCCCAGCCCCTGCCATTCGTCGACTCTTCCGGATAGGGGCCGAGGCCCTGCCACCTCACCGCCATCGGCAGGGGCTCAGCCCCTGCCGTCTCGTGTCTGTCAGCAGGGGCTCAGCCCCTGCCGATTCGATGTTTCCTGCAGGGGCTCAGCCCCTGCCACTTGACGTTTCTGGCAGGGGCTCAGCCCCTGCCACCTTCATTTTCGCAGGCAGGGGCTCAGCCCCTGCCACCTTCATTTTCGCAGGCAGGGGCCCAGCCCCTGCCACCTAATCGGTTCTGGCAGGGGCTCAGCCCCTGTCACTCGGCTGTTGCTGGCAGGGGCTCAGTCCCTGCCACTTAATTGTTCTGGCAGGGGCTCAGCCCCTGCCACATTTATTTTGCCGGCAGGGGCTCAGCCCCGCCGCTTCTTTGCGTTGGCAGGGGCTGACCCCCTGCCGCCTCAGTAGTTTTCGACAGGGGCTCATCCCCTGTCGCCCCGTTGCTGTCTGCAGCCAAGGGCCCGCCCCTTGTCGTTTTTCGGTTTTCGGCCAGTAGGGGCACACCCCTGCTGCCTCTCTTTTTCTCCTATAGGCAGGCTTATTTTTCTACTTCTCCGCATAATAATTAGAGTAGCACTGTTGCAGACCTCGCATCGGACCCCCGCTCTGGCTCCGCGGCCCGAGCCTCGTATCATCTACACGCGTAGACGCTCGCAGCTGCACGACATCCCGAGGTAGGGGAAAGTCGCACGATGGGTTTGTAAGAATGAAATAAAATTATAAGGATTTTGTGATAGAATAGTTTTTTTTGGCATGCATTCTCAATCGTAGAATTTCCTAACTAGTGATTGTCTGTGTTGTGTTTCTGCATCTGTATTCTTTTGAAATTTCATACTTATTGTTGAAGCTCTACGAGTTGACTCATTGCTAGAAAGACCTTATTCATGTATGTTCGCCTGGCTCACTGTTATAAGTTACTATAAATGCCTTATTGATTATTGCCTGATGAATCTTGGAGGTGACTTCTTGATTCTTAGTATTCGAGCATGCCAAGCATAATACAGACATTTATAAAACCTCGTGATAGGCTATCTATCGAGAACCCACAAATTTACTTTGGTAATTAGACCTGAAGAAAAGTATGATACAATAGTACGGGAGGTCATTCAGTACCTCAAAGTGATTAAGAAATTCCTTATTGATATCCATGAGATGATACCGGCCTCCCCAGGCCCCTCTGCTCAGAGAGCAATTCATGTTACGTATGAACCAAAAGAATCATAAACCATTATGCTGCCCTCTCATCGTAGTTGTACCTCTGGGAAGGTACGATCGTACTTTTGGACAAGTACGGCCCATGTGGGTTACGATGGTGGGATGATGAGGTTGTGGCAACCTCGATGAGTGCAATTAGCAAAAGGCTGAGATCACATAAAAAGGTGACCATTCGCCTTCACAGGCAAGATGCTCGAGTGGGTCTAATAGACCAGAGCATGTAGGATGGGGCGGCGGTTAAGAAACCCCCGTCGTACCCTTCCGGTCTTCACGGTTTATCAAGGGAGAGGATGGATGGTACAAAGACTCCGATGGACAGGTTGTTAACAACCACCCCACGAGCAAAAGACTCGTTTTTCCCCAGTCATCGGAGTTAGGGGAAATGGGATTACCATAAATTATCCTAGGTGGTAACTCCCAGGTACTTCTGCAGAAGTTGGATGCATCCATGGGCCACGAATGCCTTTGGGGATTTACTCTCTTGGTCACTGACCGTCCCCTTAGGAGCGGACTCAGTCAGTCATCCGGGTTAATGAAAACACCTGACATAATAAACTCCCGGATCGGTCTCGGCTGTTTCTACGTTTCGCGTCTGTGCGTACCCACAGGCCAGTTAATATCAGAACTCAAATAATAATTTTATGAATAAATGTAGATGACTGAGACTTACACTGCTTCTCTTTGCACTTATTACATTTGCTAGAATAGACTACAACTGCTTTAATTGCTTAAATATCATAATTACTTATCTCATGAATGTCCTGTTTTATTTTCATTCTACTTATCTGTTCGTGCACCTACTAGTTTGTTATGAAACTGACCCATTTCATGGGCAGGTGAGGAGTAGGACTTCACTGGCGGCCGATGGTGTGGTGCAACGTGGATCAAGATTCATTTTCTTTCTGCTGGCGGCTTGGCTCTGGGACTTTTTTTGGAGTTTTTCTTAGATTTATTGAACTTTGGAATAAAAGACTCATTTTGTAATAAACTGCAGATTTTAATCGATTGCCTTATTTCTTAAATTCCTTTAAGATGTTGTACATGTGAATGATGTTTTTTCAGCTAACGTACCCAGGATTGTTGACTTGTGTTCCTTTCTAAATGTCTTCCGCTGTTGTTTTTAAATATTAAACTTTAAATCTTTGAAAGGTTTTTCGATAAGGTTTTCGAAATCACAAGTCGAAATTTTGGGGCGTTACAACTTGGTATCAGAGCCAGATCAGAAAGAAGTGAATCTTGACTATTGAGCATCCCATCGCGCTGTAAGTAAGTCTTTGATATTTTATAGCATGTTTAGACTAAATTATATTCTTGTGTTATTCGTAGTACCGTTGGATATATGGATCCGGTTACTGGTTCTAATGGTAGTCGCGATAGGAGCACGCGTAGTGTACGTGGCCGTTCCGTAGGGGAGAGGGGCGGACGTGAGATGTTCGGGGCTAGTTACTGGGCTAACCGCCCTCCTCTACCCATTTTTACGGATGAGCAAGGCTTCGCACTACCGATCGCCTACCAGATACCCTTGGCAGCAGCGTGGGCTGAGGTGCATGCTCGAGAAGGTGGTTTCGTGCCTTCACACATTCGGGTGCACCATCAGACACCACAGGAGTCATCGGGAGATTTTGTTCCCCCTGAGTTAGCAGCGAAGTGTGGTTTCTGCGGAGAAACAGGCCACACCATGGATGCCTGCCTCCACAAGGCTGAGCATGACGACAAGATCGCAATTTCGACTGCAGGCGAGCAACCGCCCCCTCCAGCTGACCCAGTTGGCGGTGTATCACCCACATACACACCTGCGACGGATTCTTCAGATTATAGTCTTGGTTCACCGGAATATACTCCGGCGACTCCCCTTTACGGGCAGGAGCCCTCCTACGAGGAGCCACTTCCCTTCACCCTAAGCGCAGATTCAGGCGCACGGGCAATAGAAGGGAATATCTTAGGAAGTATTCTAGTCGTCCCTAAGGGGAGGTAGCACTTACCCAGTTTTGTTGGAGTTTGTGAACTCATTTATAATTGTAGAATAGAACTTTTGCTCATGTACCAGCACAGCTGGATTTTAAATAATTGACTTTCGTAATAAAGATTTATGTTTTTGCCTTGCTTCTATACTTATGCCTACTTGTACGTCTTCAGTATTTTTGACTTTAATCTTGGTTGCTTTTAAGGATGGCGGGAAACTCAAGCCACAGCATGGCCGATGAGTTGCGTGAACAGAGGGGATTCATGATGGATACCCTCAACTCCTTAGCTGAGGCGATTCGTAACCAGGGTCGCCTCCATCAGGATCCAGGTTCCCTTGTTGGGAATGCACCAACCGCCACATATGAAAAATTTCTGAAGCTGGACCCTCCTACTTTCTCTGGCAAGGTTGATCCTGACTTGGCGGAGAGTTGGGTTAAAGAGGTGGAACGGGTGTTCCAAGTGTTGTCCGTTCCTGATGATAAGAAGACAATGTTCGGGTCCTTTCGTTTGAAGGACGACGCTCGCGAATGGTGGGACACTACGCGGGAGGTGCAGTTTCCGGGTGCTGAGGTGATTCCGTGGGAGGCCTTCCGAAGGGTTTTTCTCGGAAACTATTTCCCTCCTCATGCGAGGGAAAAGAAGAAGGTGGAATTTCTAGAGCTGTGTCAAAGAAGCTTAAGTTTGAACGAATATATCGCCAAATTTCAACGGTTGGAGCGCTTTTGTCCTCACCTATTCGAGGATGATCATGAGCGGGCCGGGAAGTTTATACGCGGACTGAAGGAAGGACTCAGGCATAGGGTTCTCACCAGCATGCCCGCGACTTTTTCTGCGGCAGTAGCAGCAGCCACCCTACTGAACGAGGATTGGGAGCGTTAAAAAAGTGTGCAAGCCAAGAAGTCAACCACGTCAGGTGGTGAGCAGAAGAAGACATTTTCCGACGGCCCAGGGCAACGACCACCTTTTCCAGTGAAGACTGAAGCAGGGAAGAAACAGTTTCCTCCAACAAAACGCCAGCAACAACAGGGCCCTCCACCACCCAGGCAACCGTCGAGTGATAACTGCCCCAGGTGCAAGAGGCCTCATGTGGGACAATCTTGTCCGCGGGACACTGGCGGATGCCTGTACTGTGGCAAGATGGGCCATTTCATACGCGACTGCCGGAAGAAAGCAGCAGATGACCTCAAGCGAACCGGCAACGTATCTCAGCCTCCTCGACCCCCTCATCAGCAACAACAGCGAACACAACCAAGCAGTGGCAGAGAGCCGGGTCGAGTTTATGCAGCTACGGTCGATCAATTGACCAAAGGGGACCTCGTTCAAGGTACCATTCTTGTTGCCGATCAAGCAGCTTTTGCACTCTTTGATTGTGGTGCCACACATTCGTTTGTTTCAGAAAAAATCGTAAAACAATTGCATATAACGGTAAAAACGCTTGATAATGCTTTAGACGTGTATAACCCCGTTGGGAAGAACACAGTTTGCACCACTTTCATACCTGAATTGGACGTAGTTGTGGCAGAGCGGCACTTGCCTGTTTGTGCTATCCTGCTGGAGATGACTGAATTTGACGTCATCCTAGGCATGGATTGGTTGCACAAGTATCATGCCAAGATCTTTTGCCGTGATGGCAAGATCGTTTTATCACCTCCAGGCTCTTCGAGAGTAGAATTCAGAATCCCCAGACATGTTCGAGCAAGCCGGATGATCTCGGCGCTTAAGGCACAGAACTTCTTGCGGAAGGGATGCACTGCCTTTTTGGTTAGTGTTATCCAGTCAGATCCAATGCCCATTCCCATCAGTGAGCTTGATATTGTTCGCGATTACCCCAACGTTTTTCCTAAAGAGCTGTCGGGACTTCCACCGTCTCGTGGGGTAGAATTCAGTATTGAATTGCTACCAGGTACGACACCAATCTCCAAAGCACCCTACAGAATGGCGCCAACTGAGCTTGAGGAGCTGAAGAAGCAGTTGCAGGAGTTGTTGGATCAGGGATTCATTCGCCCCAGCGTTTCTCCTTGGGGAGCTCCTGTACTCTTCGTGAAGAAGAAGGACGGGACTTTGCGGTTGTGCATCGACTATCGAATGCTCAACCAGGCCACAATAAAAAACAAGTACCCATTGCCGCGTATCGAAGACTTGTTCGATCAGTTGCAGAAGGCCAAGGTTTTCTCGAAAATCGATCTTAGGTCCGGATACCATCAACTCAGAATTAGGAATGAGGATATTCCTAAGACGGCCTTTCGGACGAGATACGGACATTACGAGTTCACAGTCATGCCGTTCGGACTGACCAATGCCCCCGCAGCTTTCATGGACTTGATGAATAGGGTGTTCAAGCCATTTTTGGACACCTTCGTGATCGTGTTCATCGACGACATCTTGGTGTACTCAGAAAGTCGAGAGCAACATCGAGAGCACCTAGTAATTGTGTTGGAAACCTTGCGAAAGGAACGGTTGTATGCCAAGTTCTCTAAATGTGAATTCTGGCTCGAGGAAGTTATGTTTTTGGGACACGTTATTTCTAAGGAAGGAGTGTCCGTGGACCCTGCAAAGGTGGAGGCTGTACTTGGTTGGCAGCAACCAAAGAACGCGCGTGATATCAGAAGTTTCCTTGGACTAGCGGGTTACTACAGAAGATTCATTCAGGATTTTTCTAAAATTGCGTTACCCCTGACGAAGTTGCTGAAGAAAGAGGCTAAATTCTTATGGGACGAGAAGTGCAAGGCGAGTTTTCAGTTGTTGAAGGAGCGACTTACCAGTGCTCCTATTTTGACCTTACCTTCTGGTAAGGGCGGATTCGTGATTTATACTGATGCCTCTGGGTCAGGCCTAGGGGCCGTGCTGATACAGAATGGGAAGGTAATCGCTTACGCTTCTCGACAACTTAAAATTCACAAGAAGAACTACCCAACTCACGATTTAGAATTAGCTGCGGTGGTGTTCGCACTGAAGATATGGAGACATTACTTGTATGGGGAGCAATTTGAGGCATTCACCGATCATAAGAGCCTTAAGTACCTATTTTCGCAGAAGGAATTGAATATGAGACAACGGCGTTGGCTTGAATTCCTCAAGGATTACGACTTCACCCTCTCCTACCACCCAGGAAAGGCGAACGTAGTGGCGGACGCCCTCAGCCGCAAAGCACCAGAAGTTTCAATTAATGCTTTATTTGCTGGATGGAGGTTGGTCGAAGACCTAGCCTCATGGGAACCATTCGCGATCACTCAAGGTTCAATCGGTTTATCCCACCTTGTTGCTCAACCTGAGCCACTTACGAGGATCATCAATGGACAGAAAACGGATGCACGCTACGAGAAGTTGAAGGCTCAGGCGATACTGGCAGATACCCCTTTTCGTCTGAAGGAGGATGGAAGTATATGGTTGAGGGAGCGCCTTTGGGTTCCTGACGACCCGATCCTTCGAGATGAAATTTTGGCGGAGGCCCACAAGTCTAGGTACACAATTCACCCGGGTAGCACGAAGATGTTCAAGGACCTACAACGCAGCTATTGGTGGAACGGTATGAAGCGAGACGTGGCTGAGTATGTCTCGAAGTGTTTAACGTGTCAGCAAATCAAGATCGAGCACCAGAGACCCGATGGGGTCATGCAGCAGATAGAGATTCCTCTATGGAAGTGAAAAGATGTTACCATGGACTTTATAGTCGGTCTTCCGAGGACACGGAGGAAGCATGACGCGATTTGGGTGATCGTCGATAGACTCACCAAGTCGGCTCACTTCCTACCTATCCGTCTCAACCAATCGTTAGATAGTCTCGCTGATCTCTATGTTAGAGAGATTGTGAGATTGCACGGTGTTCCAGTCTCGATTATCTCCGATCGTGATCCTAGATTCACTTCAAGGTTTTGGGGACAACTTCAGTTGGCGTTGGGCACCAAGTTGAAGTTCAGCACTGCGTTTCATCCTCAGACTGACGGGCAGTCGGAACGTACGATTCAGACCTTAGAAGACATGCTTCGAGCCTGTATGATGGACTGGAAGGGAGAGTGGGATTCCCACATCAGTTTGGCGGAGTTCGCGTATAACAACAGCTATCATGCGAGCATCGGGATGGCCCCATATGAAGCTTTATATGGGAGGCCATGTCGATCACCTGTTTACTGGGACGAGGTTGGCGAACGAAGTTTGGAGGCACCTATAGTTTTGCAACACTATACTCAACAAGTGCAGATGATTCGGGAACGACTCCGTACCGCTCAGAGTCGGCAGAAGAGCTATGCAGATAGACGCCGACGAGAGCTTACCTTAGATATTGGTGAGATGGTTTTTGTTAAAGTATCTCCGACGAAAAGCGTATTTCGGTTCGGGAAGAAGGGAAAGCTGAGTCCTAGATACGTCGGACCGCTCGAAATCCTGGAGCGGATTGGAGAAGCAGCTTACCGCGTGGCGTTACCTCTGCAGTATGCTCAGATCCATAATGTTTTTCACGTATCCATGTTGAAGAAGTATGTTCACGATCCATCGCATATCATTCATTATGATGATGTGGACATTAGAGGGGACTTGACATTCGAAGAAAGACCAGTGGAGATCATCGACCGTCGTGACCAAGTGCTTAGATCAAAGACCATTTCCTTTGTAAAGGTTCGGTGGCAACATCATGGAATTGACGAATGTACTTGGGAACCTGAGAACGATATTAGGGAAAAATATCCTGACCTGTATTTTGATTCTTCAAGGTAATAAATATTTCGCGGACGAAATTCTTTTTAGAGGGGTAGGATGTAAAACCCATTTAAAAAAAAAAATCTGTTTGGACCCGGGCCGGGTCGGGTCCGGACCCGACCCGGGCCCCCTTTTTATTTTAGAGTTTTCAAAAGAAAAACCCGAGCATTCGGGCGCCGCAACCCCCCCCTTTCTTTCCCCTACGTGTGCGGGCAAGTTTGGGAAACCCACCAGGGGTTTCCCCTTTCGATTGCTCCTGCGTCTTTTTGAGGGAGGTTGGAGGGCGAGGGGAGTCACGCCTCCCTCTCGCAGCCCTCGCTCCCCCCTCCGCGCCGGTCTCCTCGCTGCTGTGCGCACCGCCGACGCCGGCCACCACTTCCAGGTACGCCGTTCTCTTCTCCTCCCTCTTCTCTCCTTCCCCCCCCTCTGTCTCCTCGCCGGGAGGCCGACAGGCAGCGCACGGCCCCTGCCGCGCCCTCCCGCATCCCCTGTACCTTTCGGAGGGTCGACACGGAGCCCTCGGGCCCTGTCGCCATTTTTCTTTTTCTATCGGGGCTGTCGAAGGGCCTGTAGGGGTCCAGTCAACCCTGCGGCACCTGTTGCCATCTTCATTTTGGGGGTCGCCATGACTCGGTCTGGCAGGGGCCCAGCCCCTACCATTCGTTGACTCGGTCTGGCAGGGGCCCAGCCCCTGCCATTCGTCGACTCTTCCGGATAGGGGCCGAGGCCCTGCCACCTCACCGCCATCGTCAGGGGCTCAACCCCTGCCGTCTCGTGTCTGTCAGCAGGGGCTCAGCCCCTGCCGATTCGATGTTTCCTGCAGGGGCTCAGCCCCTGCCACTTGACGTTTCTGGCAGGGGCTCAACCCCTGCCACCTTCATTTACGCAGGCAGGGGCTGAGCCCCTGCCACCTTCATTTACGCAGGCAGGGGCCCAGCCCCTGCCACCTAATCGGTTCTGGCAGGGGCTCAGCCCCTGCCACCTTCATTTTCGCAGGCAGGGGCCCAGCTCCTGCCACTCGGCTGTTGCTGGCAGGGGCTCAGTCCCTGCCACTTAATTGTTCTGGCAGGGCTCAGCCCCTGCCACATTTATTTTGCCGGCAGGGGCTCAGCCCCGCCGCTTCTTTGCGTTGGCAGGGGCTGACCCCCTGCCGCCTCAGTAGTTTTCGACAGGGGCTCATCCCCTGTCGCCCCGTTGCTGTCTGCAGCCAAGGGCCCGCCCCTTGTCGTTTTTCGGTTTTCGGCCAGTAGGGGCACACCCCTGCTGCCTCTCTTTTTCTCCTATAGGCAGGCTTATTTTTCTACTTCTCCGCATAATAATTAGAGTAGCACTGTTGCAGACCTCGCATCGGACCCCCGCTCTGGCTCCGCGGCCCGAGCCTCGTATCATCTACACGCGTAGACGCTTGCAGCTGCACGACATCCCGAGGTAGGGGAAAGTCGCACGATGGGTTTGTAAGAATGAAATAAAATTATAAGGATTTTGTGATAGAATAGTTTTTTTTGGCATGCATTCTCAATCGTAGAATTTCCTAACTAGTGATTGTCTGTGTTGTGTTTCTGCATCTGTATTCTTTTGAAATTTCATACTTATTGTTGAAGCTCTACGAGTTGACTCATTGCTAGAAAGACCTTATTCCTGTATGTTCGCCTGGCTCACTGTTATAAGTTACTATAAATGCCTTATTGATTATTGTCTGATGAATCTTGGAGGTGACTTCTTGATTCTTAGTATTCGAGCATGCCAAGCATAATACAGACATTTATAAAACCTCGTGATAGGCTATCTATCGAGAACCCACAAATTTACTTTGGTAATTAGACCTGAAGAAAAGTATGATACAATAGTACGGGAGGTCATTCAGTACCTCAAAGTGATTAAGAAATTCCTTATTGATATCCATGAGATGATACCGGCCTCCCCAGGCCCCTCTGCTCAGAGAGCAATTCATGTTACGTATGAACCAAAAGAATCATAAACCATTATGCTGCCCTCTCATCGTAGTTGTACCTCTGGGAAGGTACGATCGTACTTTTGGACAAGTACGGCCCATGTGGGTTACGATGGTGGGATGATGAGGTTGTGGCAACCTCGATGAGTGCAATTAGCAAAAGGCTGAGATCACATAAAAAGGTGACCATTCGCCTTCACAGGCAAGATGCTCGAGTGGGTCTAATAGACCAGAGCATGTAGGATGGGGCGGCGGTTAAGAAACCCCCGTCGTACCCTTCCGGTCTTCACGGTTCATCAAGGGAGAGGATGGATGGTACAAAGACTCCGATGGACAGGTTGTTAACAACCACCCCACGAGCAAAAGACTCGTTTTTCCCCAGTCATCGGAGTTAGGGGAAATGGGATTACCATAAATTATCCTAGGTGGTAACTCCCAGGCACTTCTACAGAAGTTGGATGCATCCATGGGCCACGAATGCCTTTGGGGATTTACTCTCTTGGTCACTGACCGTCCCCTTAGGAGCGGACTCAGTCAGCCATCCGGGTTAATGAAAACACCTGACATAATAAACTCCCGGATCGGTCTCAGCTGTTTCTACGTTTCGCGTCTGTGCGTACCCACATGCCAGTTAATATCAGAACTCAAATAATAATTTTATGAATAAATGTAGATGACTGAGACTTACACTGCTTCTCTTTGCACTTATTACATTTGCTAGAATAGACTACAACTGCTTTAATTGCTTAAATATCATAATTATTTATCTCATGAATGTCCTGTTTTATTTTCATTCTACTTATCTGTTCGTGCACCTACTAGTTTGTTATGAAACTGACCCATTTCATGGGCAGGTGAGGAGTAGGACTTCACTGGCGGCCGATGGTGTGGTGCAACGTGGATCAAGATTCATTTTCTTTCTGTTGGCGGCTTGGCTCTGGGACTTTTTTTGGAGTTTTTCTTAGATTTATTGAACTTTGGAATAAAAGACTCATTTTGTAATAAACTGCAGATTTTAATCGATTGCCTTATTTCTTAAATTCCTTTAAGATGTTGTACATGTGAATGATGGTTTTTCAGCTAACGTACCCAGGATTGTTGACTTGTGTTCCTTTCTAAATGTCTTCCGCTGTTGTTTTTAAATATTAAACTTTAAATCTTTGAAAGGTTTTTCGATAAGGTTTTCGAAATCACAAGTCGAAATTTTGGGGCGTTACACAGTGTCTCGCTCTAGGGAGCTCCTGTCTTGTTCGTGAAGAAGAATGACGGATCATTGCGTTTGTGCATCGATTATCGGATGCTTAATCAGGCGACAATAAAGAATAAGTACCCATTGTCACGCATCGAGGATCTGTTCGACCAGTTGCAGAGGGACAAGATCTTCTCAAAGATTGACCTTAGATCTGGGTACCATCAACTCAGAATTAAGGGAGATGATATCTCCAAGACGGCCTTTCTGATCAGGTACGAGCATTACAAATTTACGGTCATGCCCTTCGGACTCACTAACGCTCCTGCAGCGTTTATGGATCTCAAGAATATGGTGTTGAAACATTTCTTGGACACCTTCGTGATCGTGTTCATCGACGACATCCTGGTGTATTCCGATAGCTGAAAGCAACATCGTGAGCACTTGAGAGTTATTCTCGAAACCTTGCGAAAGGAGCGTTTGTTCGCTAAGTACTCTAAGTGCGAGTTTTAGCTCGAGGAGATCATGTTTTTGGGACATGTCATCTTCAAGGAAGGTGTGTCCGTGGATCCCGTGAAAGTCGAGGCTATACTCAGTTGGCAGCAGCCGAGGAATGTTCGTGACATTCAGACTTTTCTTGGATTAGCTGGGTATTACCGAAGATTTATCCAGGACTTTTCTAAGATCTCTCTACCCTTGACGAAGCTCCTGAAGAAAGAAGCTAAGTTCGTGTGGGACGACATATGCGAGAGCAGTTTTCAGATGTTGAAGGAATGTCTTACGACTGCTTCTATTTTGGCCCTACCTTTGGGTCAAGGTGGTTTTGTGATTTACACCGACGCTTCCGGGACATGTTTGGGTTGCATCTTAATGCAGAATGATAGAGTGATCACCTATACATCGCGCCAACTTAAAATACATGAGAAGCATTATCCGACTCATGATTTGGAGTTAGCAGTGGTGGTCTTTGCATTGAAGATATGGCGACACTATTTGTACAAAGAGCGGTTCGAGGCTTTTACAGATCATAAGAACCTAAAATATTTGTTCTCGCAGAAGGAGCTGAATATGCTGAAATTCTTCAAAGATTACGACTTTACCTTGTCCTACCACCCAGGAAAAGCGAACGTCGTAGCCGACGCTCTGAGCCGCAAGTCTCCCAGCGTTTCCGTTAATTTATTATTTGTGGGGTGGAAGCTGATCGAGGATCTGATTTCGTGGGAACCGTTTGTGGTCACTCAAGATTCGATCAGTCTTTCCAGCATGGTAGCTCAACCTGAGCTATTGTCAAAGATCTTTGTCAGTCAGAAGATCGATGCGCAGTACGAAAAGCTGAAGGCTCTAGCGCAGTGGGCCGATACCCCCTTTTGTCTGAGTGAGGAAGGAGGTGTATGGCATAAGGATCGTCTCTGGGTGTCAGAAGATCCTATTTTCAGAGATGAGATTCTCGCTGAAGCCCACAAATCCAAGTACACGATTCATCCAGGCGGCACGAAGATGTTCAAAGATTTGCAGCGCAGATATTGGTGGAGTGGAATGAAGCGGGACGTAGCCGAGTACGTTTCAAAGTGCTTGACTTGCCAACAGGTTAAGATCGAGCACCAGCGACCAGGCGGAGTGATGCAGCAGATGGAGATTCCACAATGGAAGTGGGAAGACATCACGATGGACTTCATCGTTGGTTTGCCGAGGACGCGGAGGAAACACAATGCGATTTGGGTGATCGTGGATCGACTCACTAAATCGGCGCATTTCCTCCCTATACAGCTCAGTCAGTCACTGGATAGCTTGGCAGACCTCTATGTCAGGGAGATTGTGAGATTACACGGTGTTCCTGTGTCATTCATCTCCGATCGTGACCCGAGGTTCACCTTCAGGTTTTGGGGGCAGCTGCAGTTGGCCTTGGGCACAAAACTAAAATTCAGCACCGCCTTCCACCCTCAGACCGACGGACAATCTGAACGCACGATTCAGACTTTGGAGGACATGCTGCGAGCTTGCATGATGGACTGGAAGGGAGAATGGGACTCTCATACCGGGTTGGCAGAATTCACGTACAATATTAGTTATCATGCGAGTATCGGTATGGCCCCGTACGAAGCCTTGTACGAGAAGCCTTGTCGATCACCTATCTACTGGGATGAGGTTGGTGAACGGATGCTAGATTCACCTATAGTGCTACAACACTATACTCAGCAAGTGCAGATGATCAGGGAACGTTTGCGTACCGCGCAAAGTCGGCAGAAGTGTTACGTCGATCATCGACGTAGAAAGCTCGTGTTCTCAACGGGAGATATGGTTTTTGTTAAGGTATCTCTTACAAAGAGCGTTTTTCGTGTCGGGAAGAAGGGAAAGCTGAGTTTCCGGTTCGTCGGACCTTTTGAGATCTTGGATCGGATCGGTGAGGCGACTTACCGTGTTGCGCTGCCTCCTCAATACGCTCAGATCCACGTCTTCCACGTATCTATGCTGAGAAGATATGTTCATGACCCATCACACATTATTCATTATGATGATGTGGATATCCAAAAAGACTTGATGTTCGAAGAAAGACCAGTGGCAATCGTTGATCGTCGAGACCAAGTGCTCAGATCGAAGACGATTTCTCTTGTAAAAGTACGTTGGCAACACCATGGAATAAATGAATGTACATGGGAGTATGAGTCTGATATCAGGGAAAAATACCCTGACTTGTATTTTGACCAATATATGCAATAGAAATTTCGCAGACGAAATTATTTTAAGGAGGGTAGGATGTGCACTTTGGTTCTTTGAGCTTATGCGCCCAAAGTTGTCAGCTTGCCATTCTGAAATTAACAAAGGAATAGTCTTTCGCTGATTTCATAATCCATCTCTGAAGTAAAGAGATTTCTTTTTAGCCTCTGGTTTGTTTTTCGGAAAGGTTTACAAGTTTGAAATTTTGGGGCGTTAACTATTAGCTATTCTCTATGTGTTCTGTCATAGTGAAAAGGTTATGGGTTAGTGCTTGAGTTGTTCATGTTGTTGTTGCTGAGGAGGTTGGGGTGTGCCGCTCATCCACTGGAGGTTGTCGGCCTTCTTCTTGCGGCAATCGCGGATAAAGTGGTCCATCTTGCCACAATATAAATAGTCACCAGTGTCTCGGGGGCATGCTTGTCCACGATGAACATAGTTGCATCTTAGGCATCTCCGGTTTAACGATCGTTGCAACTTATTTCCTTCACCAAGTTTATGTTTTTTAGCAGGTCGACGCTTGTTATCATTACGATCTTCAACAAACTTTTTGTTGCGACTTTGATTAAGGTGTCATTTTTTAGCAGAATGACTTACCTTCCCACATAAAATACAATCATCGGGGTCCCGAAGGTACATCAGATCCGAAAGAACTTGAGGGCTAACACCTCGTTCTAGATTGGAGCTTTTGCAAACCAACCTATCCACCCTATGATCCAGGTTCTGGACCTTCGCTTGGAGCCATTCAACTGCTCCGATCAATGCTTCCACGACTGCGATGGCACGATGGCATGATGACATCAAGATGAGACTCTTTGTAACGACCCCAACTCATCCCCTTTGAAAATGCGGAATTTTTTTTTTTTCCTAGAACAGTGCGGAAAACTTCCCAGAGACCCGGGGTCCTCACAGTTCCAATTCCAACTGGATAGCCACAAACCACAAATGAACTTGCAATTAACATCCATAACTAACCATTACCTTTATTCATGAATGAAAAACTAATCTCAAAAAAATAAAGTGTCTGACTCAAGTAACTACTAATGACATTAAGCAAATAACAAGAACACTAGACTGAAAAACCGAAATAAAGAGCCACTCTCTCCACAAAGAAGACTGTCAAACTCGTTGTGACTCTCACGCCCTCGCAGTAGCTGTCGACTTCACTGATCACCTGCTTCTGCGAAAAACCAACGAAGTAGGGTGTCAGAATCGAAATCCTGAGCACAGCTACTTCTTAATGAAACAAGTGAGATAAAGAATGAAGATGAGATATCATGCAACAATTAATGGAAATACATACAAGACAGTTTATAGCAATTGAGAATTTAATCATGCAACAATCATAATTGCTAAGCTCGCAAAGACAGTAAAGCAGTAGCATCTACTAAAATTTCAGCATGCAACAAGAATTTAACATTCAACATCTACCCTCATGTACTGAGTAAGGAAACCATTAAAGTATGCATGATCTAATGCATAACAGGAAAAATGCATGTCTTTTATGCAATGCATGAATCATTTTATTATCTTCCATTTAAGTCTTTTGTTTCCTTATGCATGCCCTATTAAATGCATACAACTTTATGTTTCTCTTTTAATTACCGTTGCCCGCGGATACACCAAACGGGTACAAACCCCGAGGTTAAGTTAGGTTCCCAGGGTAGCTTAGCACACAATTTATATTTTATTACTGGGTTCCAACTTAGCCCTCGACCGAATCACCTTCGGAACATTAGACCTCCACATCTAATGTCGGGGACACAAGGGACACCCCACGCCCACAAGTGCCACTTTCTTGGTACAAAAAACAACAGCTGTGTCAAACACACCACTCCCGGGTAAAGTGGCGGACTCTCCCTAAAACCGTGGCCAGGAGAAGGAACCTCAATATCGGGTTCAGGGGACCAAAATTAAGCACACGGAGTTTTGTATCCTCACAGTCTCCCCAAGACCGGATTTCTAAGATCCCATTCTCCAAATGGGTGATCCCAGAAGGTATATTACACTGTGCTTTATTATTTCTTTTATTTAAAATTTAATTTCTTAAATTTTTCAACATCATATGCAAAAAGAAAGATAAAAGCTCGCATCTACCTCGCGAGAGCCATCACAGGACTCCGGCCTGTGGAAACATATAGAACAGTGCAATAAAACTGAAATATTAATAAGGCATGATCTTTGCAATGCATTGAAATGAATGAGGGAAAACAATTCCACAACTCGGGTTTACCAAACCCTCGATGATTCATCATGATCACCGAAGCACTGATGCAAGAATCATAATCATAAGTATGCAGTGGTATTAACATGCCTGCAAGGGATAGGCATATACGTACCAAATTAACCTATTGACAATAAACATGAAATATGACATTCCCATATGCAGATTACACAACCCATGTTATACCCCATTTTTCTGTGCATATGCATGGTATGCGCATGCATGCCTCTTTATGCAATTATCACCACATATGGTTCAAATCATGAATTGTAATGAGATGAATAAAAGAGCATTCATGTGTTTATGTATATGCAACCACACCTGTTAAGTCTATAAATAAGTAAGCACTCAACAACTTTGTCATGGAATAAAGTGTAAGCATGCTCAAACACACATATGAACCACATCAACGCCTAACATATGTGAAAATTAAAATTTCAGGTACATGACTTATTCCCAAGGTTTAACATGCCGTAAGAGATTTAAAAGCCTAACTTTACTAATTGCAGCCAGCCCTGTTTTTATAATTTAACACACTTATATCACTAGCATGCTACAATACCCACATGAGAAAAAAAATTGTATCTAACAGCGCAGCCCAGCCGACCCGGTCGGCTGGGTCTGACAGGGTATTCACAGGCCCCTTTTGGGCCTGTGTAAGCTGCCAGGAAGCCCCTCCTGTACAGAAAATTTTTTTGTATAAAGTATACCCAAAAGTTTTCTCAAGGCCAAGGCCCAGGCCAGCACCCACTGACTGGGTCGACTGGGCCTGCCCCAGCCCTGCCAAAACCATCCACACACACCCAACCAAGCACTTGGCTGGGCCTGTCGGTTCGGCCAGCAGCTGACAGTCAGCCGAGAGCCACTCTGCTGGCTGCCAGCCAGCCAAACCAACAGCCGAAACCTCACTAAAAACAGATTTCACAGTTTTTTTTTTTTTTTAAGAACAATGCCCAGCCCAGCCGACCCTGTCGGCTGGGTCCACCAGCATGTGCACAGACCCAGTTTGGGCCTGTGTATGCTGTCAAAAAGAACAGCCTACCTGCCACAAGAAAACTGATATATATATATATATTTATTTATTTATTTATTTATTTTTATATAAATGTTTTTGTTGCAAGCCTGCCCAGCCGACCTTGTTGGCTGGGCTTAACAGCATATACACAGGCCCAGTGTGGGCCTGTGTATGCTGTCTACAAGAACAGCATAAAAGAAGTTTTATTTACGCACACTACCTGTTAAAAATATCATGTATATATTTTTTTTTTGAAAAGGGGAAGAACACCCAGCCCAGCCGACCCTGTCGGCTGGGTCCAGAGGCATACACACAGGTCCAGTTTGGACCTGTGTAGGCTGTCAAAGGTGACAGCAAAACCCACCCCACAAAAACTGGATATATTTTTTTGAAAACACATACCTGCCCCAGCCGACCCTGTCGGCTGGGTCCAACAGCTTGTACACAGGTCCAGTTTGGACCTGTGTATGCTGTCAACAACAGCAACACCACTTACTTTGCAAAACTGCAATCTTCCCTTTTTATTTTTTTGAAAAGGATACCCAGCCCAGCCGACCCTGTCGGCTGGGTCCAAGACATGTACACAGGTCCAGATTGGACCTGTGCATGCTGTCAAAGAGAACAACAAAACACCTCTTTTGAAAAATCCTCCCCCTAGTATGTCATATATATGTATCTATATATATATATTTTTCTGAAACAACAAAAATACAGCCTATACTAATGGAATGACGGTGGAAATCGAGGGTCCACTGTTCCTCTATGGATTTCCACTAAAAGAAGCATGGAAAATCCAATCTTTACCCTATTTCTCATTTATTTCAAGAAGAAGTACCCGTACCTTTTTGGAAAAAGAAAAGAATAGAGGCTATGGGGGCGTGTGGCTGAGCTCCAATGCTTCCAACCTTCTCTTCTACCTCCTTCACTCCTCTTTGCTTTCTCCTCTTTCTCTCTCTCTTCTCTCTCTCCTGTTTTTTTTTTCTCTCCAGCCAAAAGAAAGGAAAAGGGCTGCCGCCCCCCCTTCCTTCTCCTATTTAATGCTGGAAACTCATTAGTGAGTTTCCAGATTTGGGTCTCCCACATTAGGGAGTTTCCAAATTCTAGACTCCTTCCCTAATGTACATTTGGTTGACTATTTGACCTCCTAATCCTAAAAGGTATGGAATCCTCAATACCCTTTTTTAATTAGGGAAGAGGGCTAACCCTAAACCCTCTTAACTCTATTCCCGAAATTAATAAAAATCATTAATTTAATAAATACAATTTTTTGAATTTACTTATTAATGGGTACTCAAAAGTTCCCAAAATTGGTCATGTTGACCCTGGAGACTTTTTATATAATAATAACCCCAATTTAAAACTCTCAGCTGAATTTAAAGTCATAAAAATGTTAAGCTTGGATTTTGGATCGGATCCGGATCCAAGATCCAAACCCATACTCATACAAGATTTGGATTAAGACTTATATCCATTCCAGATTTTTGTAGGACCTAACTAGGACCCAAATCCATAAAAATTTGGATCCTATACCTTGGATTCAATCCGATCCAATTTCGGATCCGTCCCAACAAACTGCTAAAATTTTAGAAAAACGTGATTTCTGGGCCAACCGGAACTCGGATTTGAAAAAGTAAAATACCATTGCACTCAGAATTTCGAGACGCATCCAACGATATATTACATGAATATCAAATTCCGAATTTCGCCCGAATATAACCCGAACTTCGCTTGAATTTCGCTTGAATTTAAAGGTTGAATTTAAAACTCTTTGCCACACATCGATTGGCTTGTCTAGACCCTGATGATGAGACTTGGGTCAAACCCAAACTCTAAGACCTTGGTCTAAACTCGAGCCTCAAACGATTTTCTTACCAGACTTAGCCAAATTTCAAAGTTTTTCATGAAGTGACTAATGTCTGAAAACACGAGATCTTACATCCCTACCCCCTTAAAAGAATTTCGTCCTCGAAATTAGAACGTACCAAATAAAAGAGGATAGTGTTGACGCATATCCGCCTCAGGCTCCCAAGTGCATTCATCTAGCCCATGATGCTGCCAACGCACCTTTACAAATGGAATCGTCCTACTGCGCAGTACCCTTTCTTGGCGTTCCACAATCTCTATCGGCTTCTCGTCCGTTGTTAAGTCAGGTTGTACCTCGATCGCCTCATAGTGAATTACGTGTGAGGGGTCAGGCACGTACTTTCTCAACATCGAGACATGAAAAACATCGTGAATCTGCGAAAACTGAGGAGGAAGGGCTACTCGATACGCAGTCTCTCCGACACGTCCAAGGACTTCGAAGGGTCCCACATACCTGGGACTCAACTTGCCTTTCTTCCCAAACCGGAAGATACTTTTCGTAGGCGAGATTCGAACAAACACGTGATCGCCTACCTCAAAACTGAGCTCTCTACGCCGCTGATCGGCATAACTCTTTTGCCTACTTTGAGCTGCAATCAACCTTTGTCGAATTAAACGTACCTGATCCGCATAGTGCTGGACGATTTCTGGAGACTCTACTGCTCTCACTCCAACCTCATCCCAACAAACCGGTGATCTACACGGTCGGCCATACAGTGCTTCATACGGGGCCATGCCAATACTAGCATGAAAGCTATTGTTATAAGAAAACTCTGCAAGCTTCACATGTTTGTCCCAATCACCGGCCCAATCCAGAGCGCACGCTCTCAACATGTCCTCGAGCGTCTGAATCGTTCGCTCTGACTGCCCGTCTGTCTGCGGATGGAAAGCAGTACTAAACTTCAAGGTAGTGCCAAGGGCTTTCTGAAGCTGGCGCCAAAATCGAGATGTGAACCTCGGATCCCGATTTGACACTATCGAACGAGGCACTCCGTGAAGCCTAACAATCTCTTCTACGTAGAGATCGGCCAAACTCTCCAAGCTTTGACTAATCCTGATCGGAAGAAAATGAGCACTCTTTGTCAACCGATCCACAATCACCCATATGGCATCTCGTTGTCGTCGGGTCTTAGGCAGCCCTACGATGAAGTCCATTGAGATATCATCCCACTTCCATTCTGGAATCTCAAGAGGCTGCAAAAGTCCACCCGGTCTCTGGTGTTCAATCTTCACTTGCTGGCAAGTAAGACACCGAGATACGAACTCCGCGATGTCCCGTTTCATCCCATTCCACCAGTACGTCCTCTGAAGATCTTTGAACATCTTGGTGGAACCAGGGTGAACGGAATACTTCGACCTGTGAGCTTCACTCATCAGCTCTTCCCGTAATGCTTTAGGAACCCACCATCGGTCTCCGAACATAATGGTCCCGCTCTCCTCTCGGCTAAACTGCGCTTCTGGTTTCTGAGCACTATCGCACAACTTCTCAAAGTCCGGATCTTCTGATTGGAGTTCCTCGATTCGGTCTATGATCTCTGGTCGTGCCTGCATCCCGGCACAAAGGATGCGCTCAGAGTCATCAGAAAAAAGGTTGTCATTGTACGAACTCCTCGACCAGATCCCAACTGCGTCCAATCAAGCTAGCTGCTGTGACTGACGCCTTCCTACTAAGCGCATCAGCCACCACATTCGCCTTACCCGGATGGTAAGCGATGGAGAAGTCGTAATCCTTTAGGAATTCCAACCACCTACGTTGCCTCAAATTCAGGTCCCTCTGGGTGAAGATATATTTGAGGCTCTTGTGGTCAGACATGACCTCAAACGTTTCTCCATAAAGGTAGTGACGCCAAATCTTCAGCGCGTACACTACTGCCGCTAACTCCAAGTCGTGTGTGGGATAATTCTTCTCATGCACCTTTAGCTGTCGGGAAGCGTATGCTATGACATTTCCATGTTGCATAAGAACACAACCCAGTCCAGTCCCTGACGCATCACTATATACCACAAAACCACCCGCCCCGGAAGGCAATGTCAACACCGGCGCTGTGGTCAACCTCTTTTTTAACTCTTGGAAACTGTCTTCGCAGCGAGAGGACCATTCGAACTTCACTTCTTTCTGCAACAACCGAGTCATCGGAGCCGCTATACGCGAGAAATCTTGAATGAATCGACGATAATAACCCGCCAATCCCAAGAAACTCCTAATGTCTGTCACCGTCTTCGGTTGTTCCCATGACAAAACGGCTTCCACCTTTGCTGGATCAACCTCTACACCTCTCTCGGATATCACGTGACCAAGAAACATCACCCTATCGATCCAAAACTCACACTTTGAGAATTTAGCATAAAGCTGATGTTCTCTCAGTGTCTGCAGCACGAGTCGCAAATGCTCTCGGTGATCTTCCACACTCTCCGAATATATCAGAATGTCATCTATGAACACGATGACAAAAGAATCCAGCCACAACTTGAAAACCCGGTTCATCAGATCCATAAATGCCGCAGGGGCATTTGTAAGTCCAAATGACATCACTAGAAATTCATAATGCCCATATCTGGACCTGAACGCTGTCTTAGGAATATCTTCGGTTTTAATCCTCAGCTGATGATATCCTGAACGAAGATCGATTTTCGAGAACACCTTGGCCCTTCTCAACTGATCAAACAAATCATCGATCCTAGGCAAAGGGTATTTGTTCTTCACCGTCACTTGATTCAACATGCGGTAGTCAATACAAAGTCGCATTGAACCATCCTTCTTCTTAACAAAGAGGACCGGGGCACCCCAAGGGGATACACTCGGTCTAATAAATCCTTTGTCAAGAAGCTCCTGCAACTGCTTTTTCAGTTCCCCTAACTCAGTAGGTGCCATGCGATACGGAGCGCGTGAAACTGGTGTTGTACCAGGCACTAGCTCGATCGAGAACTCAATTTCTCGATGCGGAGGCAAACCCGGCAAATCCTCGGGAAAAACATCCGGGAATTCGCGGACAACGTCTAACTGCTCCAAGGACGGCGCCTGACTGTCTTGAGCAGAAACACTGGCCAAGAATACCATGCAACCCTTCTTGTGGTACTTGGAGACCTTCAAAGCTGACACGATCTTCACCTCATCGGTTGGTCTCGTCGAATGGCACAACAATGTCGATAACTTGGGGTGCTCCAAGATTACCTTCCTGCCCCGACACTGGAGGGTCGCATTATGCTTGGACAACCAGTCCATGCCCAAGATGACATCATAGAATGTCATATCCAAAATGACCAAATCGGCCGACAACTCATGACCTTCTATCACCACGCCTACGGACGGAAAATACTTCCCGCAGGAAGAGGATGCACCCATAGGTGACATCACATCAAGAGCCCTTTCGAGGCTAGATGGAGCCAAATCAAGCAACTTTGCAAACGAAGAGGAAATAAAGCTGTGTGTTGCACCCGAATCAAACATAACACGTGCAAAGTGTTCGGCGACTAAGAATATACCTTCGATCAGATCAGCCTGATCATCCTGGGAGGTTGCTGTCGTTGCGTAGACCCGTCCATTGGTCTTGCGCTGACCCTGCTGCTGTTGAGGCCTCTGCTGCTGTGGTTGTTGCGGCTGTCCACCCGGAACCGCAGGCTTGTTCGGACAGAAGGGGGCAATGTGCCCTGGTTGTTGGCACTGGTAGCATACCCCCTTAAACGATGGGCAAAAACCTAATGGATGATTCTTGCCACATCTGCGGCATGCCGGTTGGGCCTTCCCCTGTTGTCTCCGCGGCTGAGGTCGGCCCTGTTGCGTGCCCTGCTGTCACCCGTCCCAGGTCCGCTGCTTCTTCCCGTTCTGCACTCCCCCTCCTGCTGGAGGATTCTTCCTGGTCCCGCCTGAAGAACCTCCTCTGCTGCCACCCTTCTTCTGAAAACCACCTTTGGATCGTTCCCAGTCCTCGGTCAGTACGGTGACCGACTCGATCGCCTCGGCCAGGGTAGAAGGACGACCCCCGAGCACACGAGTCTGTAACCCGTCCTTCAGTCCACGAACGAATCTAGCTGCCCTTGCCTTCTCATTCTTGAAGAGGTTTGGGCTATACTTCTCAAGCCTCCGGAACTTAGTAGTGTATTCCACTAGACTCATGGTCCCCTGAGTCAGATCGAGGAACCTTTGTTGCATCTGCTCCTCGGCGTAAGGGGGAAAGTAGGCGTCCAGAAACTCCTCCCTGAACGTCTCCCAAGGAATCTCATCCCAATCAACAAATTTCACCCTTCGCAGGGTGTCCCACCAGTTCATGGCATCGCCCTTTAAGCGGTACGTGCCAAAGGGTGTCTTTCTCTCCTCAGGGACAAGTAAGACGTCAAACACCCGCTCAATCTCCTCGACCCATCTCTCGGCAGCCTCCGGGTCTGCCTTTCCTGAAAAGGAAGGCGGGTCCAACTTCAGAAACCTCTCGAACGAAACGCCACCTGCGTTGGGAACGATGTTGACCGGAGGGTCACGAGTCGCTGCCTGCACGACTGCCTGTGCAGCCTGTGCTGCTTGGGCCGTTTGTGCAGCTTGTGCCGCCATAGTCTCTGTTAGGGTATGGATGGTCTCCATCATGAAATCTCTTTCCTCCTGCCAGTTCGTGGGAGCAGCAGTAGAAGACGAAGCGCCTCTACGGGTATAGTGCAACATCTACAATGCACTACCTTTTCAAATTAGACTATTATTGACACTACCCCTTTAGGGTTGATCATGAACAGTATTTGTTCCCGAATCACATCAAACTTTTAATTCACACCAAAGAACATTAAATTTTAAGTAACATAATCACATAGGACTTATATAAAGTAAGCAAAAGTATTAAGCAACATACCAGTGAAGAAGACTGCTCTGGAGGACGAGTCACAACTTGTTGACGCTTCAGGACAGGGCTCACATACCAATTATGATAATTAAACATTAAAAGACGATAAAATTGCAAGTATTTGTGGGGCTCTGATACCAAACCTGTAACGACCCCAACTCATCCCCTTTGAAAATGCGGATTTTTTTTTTTTTCCTAGAACAGTGCGGAAAACTTCCCAGAGACCCGGGGTCCTCACAGTTCCAATTCCAACTGGATAGCCACAAACCACAAAGGAACTTGCAATTAACATCCATAACTAACCATTACCTTTATTCATGAATGAAAAACTAATCTCAAAAAATAAAGTGTCTGACTCAAGTAACTACTGATGACATTAAGCAAATAACAAGAACACTAGACTGAAAAACCGAAATAAAGAGCCACTCTGTCCACAAAGAAGACTGTCAAACTCGTTGTGACTCTCACGCCCTCGCAGTAGCTGTCGACTTCACTGATCACCTGCTTCTGCGAAAAACCAACGAAGTAGGGTGTCAGAATCGAAATCCTGAGCACAGCTACTTCTTAATGAAACAAGTGAGATAAAGAATGAAGATGAGATATCATGCAACAATTAATGGAAATACATACAAGACAGTTTATAGCAATTGAGAATTTAATCATGCAACAATCATAATTGCTAAGCTCGCAAAGACAGTAAAGCAGTAGCATCTACTAAAATTTCAGCATGCAACAAGAATTTAACATTCAACATCTACCCTCATGTACTGAGTAAGGAAACCATTAAAGTATGCATGATCTAATGCATAACAGGAAAAATGCATGTCTTTTATGCAATGCATGAATCATTTTATTATCTTCCATTTAAGTCTTTTGTTTCCTTATGCATGCCCTATTAAATGCATACAACTTTATGTTTCTCTTTTAATTACCGTTGCCCGCGGATACACCAAACGGGTACAAACCCCGAGGTTAAGTTAGGTTCCCAGGGTAGCTTAGCACACAATTTATATTTTATTACTGGGTTCCAACTTAGCCCTCGACCGAATCACCTTCGGAACATTAGACCTCCACATCTAATGTCGGGGACACAAGGGACACCCCACGCCCACAAGTGCCACTTTCTTGGTACAAAAAACAACAGCTGTGTCAAACACACCACTCCCGGGTAAAGTGGCGGACTCTCCCTAAAACCGTGGCCAGGAGAAGGAACCTCAATATCGGGTTCAGGGGACCAAAATTAAGCACACGGAGTTTTGTATCCTCACAGTCTCCCCAAGACCGGATTTCTAAGATCCCATTCTCCAAATGGGTGATCCCAGAAGGTATATTACACTGTGCTTTATTATTTCTTTTATTTAAAATTTAATTTCTTAAATTTTTCAACATCATATGCAAAAAGAAAGATAAAAGCTCGCATCTACCTCGCGAGAGCCATCACAGGACTCCGGCCTGTGGAAACATATAGAACAGTGCAATAAAACTGAAATATTAATAAGGCATGATCTTTGCAATGCATTGAAATGAATGAGGGAAAACAATTCCACAACTCGGGTTTACCAAACCCTCGATGATTCATCATGATCACCGAAGCACTGATGCAAGAATCATAATCATAAGTATGCAGTGGTATTAACATGCCTGCAAGGGATAGGCATATACGTACCAAATTAACCTATTGACAATAAACATGAAATATGACATTCCCATATGCAGATTACACAACCCATGTTATACCCCATTTTTCTGTGCATATGCATGGTATGCGCATGCATGCCTCTTTATGCAATTATCACCACATATGGTTCAAATCATGAATTGTAATGAGATGAATAAAAGAGCATTCATGTGTTTATGTATATGCAACCACACCTGTTAAGTCTATAAATAAGTAAGCACTCAACAACTTTGTCATGGAATAAAGTGTAAGCATGCTCAAACACACATATGAACCACATCAACGCCTAACATATGTGAAAATTAAAATTTCAGGTAGATGACTTATTCCCAAGGTTTAACATGCCGTAAGAGATTTAAAAGCCTAACTTTACTAATTGCAGCCAGCCCTGTTTTTATAATTTAACACACTTATATCACTAGCATGCTACAATACCCACATGAGAAAAAAAATTGTATCTAACAGCGCAGCCCAGCCGACCCGGTCGGCTGGGTCTGACAGGGTATTCACAGGCCCCTTTTGGGCCTGTGTAAGCTGCCAGGAAGCCCCAAAAGTTTTCTGAAGGCCAAGGCCCAGGCCAGCACCCACTGACTGGGTCGACTGGGCCTGCCCCAGCCCTGCCAAAACCATCCACACACACCCAACCAAGCACTTGGCTGGGCCTGTCGGTTCGGCCAGCAGCTGACAGTCAGCCGAGAGCCACTCTGCTGGCTGCCAGCCAGCCAAACCAACAGCCGAAACCTCACTAAAAACAGATTTCACAGTTTTTTTTTTTTTTTAAGAACAATGCCCAGCCCAGCCGACCCTGTCGGCTGGGTCCACCAGCATGTGCACAGACCCAGTTTGGGCCTGTGTATGCTGTCAAAAAGAACAGCCTACCTGCCACAAGAAAACTGATATATATATATATATATATTTATTTATTTATTTTTATATAAATGTTTTTGTTGCAAGCCTGCCCAACCGACCTTGTTGGCTGGGCTTAACAGCATATACACAGGCCCAGTGTGGGCCTGTGTATGCTGTCTACAAGAACAGCATAAAAGAAGTTTTATTTACGCACACTACCTGTTAAAAATATCATGTATATATTTTTTTTTTTTGAAAAGGGGAAGAACACCCAGCCCAGCCGACCCTGTCGGCTCTGTCCAGAGGCATACACACAGGTCCAGTTTGGACCTGTGTAGGCTGTCAAAGGTGACAGCAAAACCCACCCCACAAAAACTGGATATATTTTTTTGAAAACACATACCTGCCCCAGCCGACCCTGTCGGCTGGGTCCAACAGCTTGTACACAGGTCCAGTTTGGACCTGTGTATGCTGTCAACAACAGCAACACCACTTACTTTGCAAAACTGCAATCTTCCCTTTTTATTTTTTTGAAAAGGATACCCAGCCCAGCCGACCCTGTCGGCTGGGTCCAAGACATGTACACAGGTCCAGATTGGACCTGTGCATGCTGTCAAAGAGAACAGCAAAACACCTCTTTTGAAAAATCTGCCCCCTAGTATGTCATATATATGTATCTATATATATATTTTTCTGAAACAACAAAAATACAGCCTATACTAATGGAATCACGGTGGAAATCGAGGGACCACTGTTCCTCTATGGATTTCCACTAAAAGAAGCATGGAAAATCCAATCTTTACCCTATTTCTCATTTATTTCAAGAAGAAGTACCCGTACCTTTTTGGAAAAAGAAAAGAATAGAGGCTATGGGGGCGTGTGGCTGAGCTCCAATGCTTCCAACCTCCTCTTCTACCTCCTTCACTCCTCTTTGCTTTCTCCTCTTTCTCTCTCTCTTCTCTCTCTCTCTCTCCTGTTTTTTTTTTCTCTCCAGCCAAAAGAAAGGAAAAGGGCTGCCCCCCCCCCCCCCCCCCCTTCCTTCTCCTATTTAATGCTGGAAACTCATTAGTGAGTTTCCAGATTTGGGTCTCCCACATTAGGGAGTTTCCAAATTCTAGACTCCTTCCCTAATGTACATTTGGTTGACTATTTGACCTCCTAATCCTAAAAGGTATGGAATCCTCAATACCCTTTTTTAATTAGGGAAGAGGGCTAACCCTAAACCCTCTTAACTCTATTCCCGAAATTAATAAAAATCATTAATTTAATAAATACAATTTTTTGAATTTACTTATTAATGGGTACTCAAAAGTTCCCAAAATTGGTCATGTTGACCCTGGAGACTTTTTATATAATAATAACCCCAATTTAAAACTCCCAGCTGAATTTAAAGTCATAAAAATGTTAAGCTTGGATTTTGGATCGGATCCGGATCCAAGATCCAAACCCATACTCATACAAGATTTGGATTAAGACTTATATCCATTCCAGATTTTTGTAGGACCTAACTAGGACCCAAATCCATAAAAATTTGGATCCTATACCTTGGATTCAATCCGATCCAATTTCGGATCCGTCCCAACAAACTGCTAAAATTTTAGAAAAACGTGATTTCTGGGCCAACCGGAACTCGGATTTGAAAAAGTAAAATACCATTGCACTCAGAATTTCGAGACGCATCCAACGATATATTACATGAATATCAAATTCCGAATTTCGCCCGAATATAACCCGAACTTCGCTTGAATTTAAAGGTTGAATTTAAAACTCTTTGCCACACATCGATTGGCTTGTCTAGACCCTGATGATGAGACTTGGGTCAAACCCAAACTCTAAGACCTTGGTCTAAACTCGAGCCTCAAACGATTTTCTTACCAGACTTAGCCAAATTTCAAAGTTTTTCATGAAGTGACTAAGGTCTGAAAACACGAGATCTTACACTCTTTCCTTGACGTTTCGCTCTTGAGGACAGTTTGGTAATTTTGCATAAAGGCTTTCTAGAAAACTTTTTCTTTGTACAAGTCTTAAATTATTATAAAGTGCATTTCAGAATCTATTTGGTTTATTAAATGTACGGAGTTTCAAATTTGTTGCGAAAGAAAGTTTGCACTGTAATGCGCTCAAAGTCCATTGACTACTTCAAACCCTATTTTCCACTGAATTACTATTTAAAAACTCTGATAAACGAATGATTACATAGCTTTCGAACTTTTCAAAAAAAAGTTACAAGTCCTGGATTTTGGGGCGTTACACATGGTGCCCCTGAGGATGAGATTTGCCATGCTGGTAACCTCAGAAACATCACTGCGGGTGAAGATGGTAACTGTAGCCTGTGTTGCAGTGTGAATTTTATGGTCATGTTTCAAGTTTCCTCCTTGCCGTCTGTAAATTCTTTTTTTTTTAAACAATTAGAGTACAGCCCCAGCCGAGCCCAGTCGGCTGGGATCAAGGTGGCCCTGCAAACAGACCCTGCACAGGCCGGGCTTGTGCTGGTCTGGCAGAGCCCCCTTCTGAGGCACGACCAGGGCTGTCAGGCCAGCCCAGGTCTGACAGTTAGTGCACAGGCCCTACCAGGGCCTGTACATCCAACTGCTAGGGCCTGGCAGTCAGCCAAGCCCTGCTCGGCTGGCTGCCAGCCCCTAAGCACCCTCAACAGAAAGGGACTTCAGTTTTTTTTTTTTGAATAACCCACTGCCCACCGGGTCTGGCAACATCTGGAACATGGTAAGTCCAATAGGCAAAACCGATTCTAAACATTCAAATCATGTTTTTTTTTAAATAGAACATCATAAAAACTAGCAAAAGAAACCTTTAAATAAATACTTTTACCACCAATAAAAATTCTGTTTTATCATGTACAAATTTTTTATTTCTTTGAAAGAATAGAAAAAATCAAGAATACAACCATGGAGGAAGATCCATGCATCATCCTCCATGTGTTTTTGCAAAAATATAGATATACACTTTTCCATGGATTTCCATCAAATTATTGCATGGAAATCCAATCTATATCAATTTCTCACTTGATTCAATAGAGAAAACCCATACTTTGAATATCCAATGAAGAAAAAAATAAGGGTAAAGGTTGAAAAACGTGGGTGGAGGGCTGGAGCAACTCTCCTCCTCTTCTTCCTCCTTTTCCCTCTCTTTTTCCTTCCTTCTCCCTTTCTCTTTCCCTTTTTTTTTAACTTTATATAGCCAAGAGGGGGGGTGACCCCCCCCCCCCCCTTCTCCAGCCCTCTTTAGATGGGCTGGAGAGGGATAGTTTCATCATAAGAGGACTCTCTCTCTCTCTCACCTTCCTTTTTCCAAAAATTTCCAAAATCTTATTTTTTTGACTTTTTTCAAAGTTTCCAAATTTGTATTTTTTTGAGTCTTTCTAAACTCTCCTTAGCCATACGAGGCATGTACAAGGACTTTTTAAGAAGTCCAAATCATTCATATCATAGAAATTCGGAATTGCTAATATTAATTAATTAATTAATTATTAATTAATTAAATAATTTTGAAATTCTCAAGTTAGTTTAATTACTTTAGGAGTCTTCTTAACTTCAGTTAACTTCAATCTATAACTTTAAACTGAATTTAAAGCTAGATTTTTATTGGGCATGGATTTGGATTTGGATTTGGATCCGGATCCAAAATTCCAAATCCATATCCAAAATGAAATTGGATCATGATCTGGATCAAATTCAGATTAATATGGGTCTTGGGTAAGATCTAAATCCATATTAATTTGGATCATAAGCATTGGATCCAATCTGATCCAACTCCAGATCCAGTTCGACAAACTGCTCTTTTTTTGGAAAAACGCAATTTTTGGGCCAACCGAAACTTAAATTCAAAAAAGTAACATATCATTGCGCTCGGCATTTCGAGACGCATCTAACGACATATTCCACAAATATCAAATTCCGAAATTTGCCCAAAAATAACCCGAATTTCGCTTGAATTTAAAGGTAAAAAATAAAACTCTTTCTTATACCTTGATTGGCTTGCCTCGACCTTGTCGATGAGACCTGGGCCAGGATAAGACTAAAAAACATCGGTCTAATAACGAGGTCCAAATGATTTTTCTTCCAGACTTAGCCAAATGTTTAAAAAAATCATAAAACCGGCCTACCTTATATTACGCATACGTGCATTTAAAAACACAAATTTACACATCCTCGCCAAGTCTCTATTTTTAAAAGGGTTTCACATGCGAAATTTCAAGCTCGTCTTATTCGTTGTCTCAAAAAGCAAAACAAATATTGTAACGCCCCAAAATTTTGAACCTTATAAATTCCTTGAAATAGTTGGAAAATTCCTTTTCTTTACAGAGTTTATTTCTAAAATCATCGGAAACGATTTCTTTTAAAAGAAAAAGGACAGGTTTGACAACCTTGGGCACGTTAGCGAGAAAACAAAGATTTACCATGGACGATCTGCAATAATACTTAGGAAACCATTTCTTCTATTTAAAGAGAGTATCAAGTTTGTACAAAATTTGGGTTTCCTCAAGGGAAAACCGTATCAAAAACCAAAATGTCCAGGAGAAGAACTACGAGCAGAAACAGTGGATCCTTAAATCATCTCGCAGTCGCGCCATCGCCTGATGCACCTAATCGTCACCTGTACCCATGAAATGGGTTAGTTTTGCGAAAAACTAGCAGGAGAGTACAAAGACAGAAAGAACTAAATTAGGCATAAATAATTTATGCAGCAGGTAGTAACGAGCAAACTAAGCAGATAGACTCGAGGAATAAGCTAAGTATAACAAACTGAAAAGGGTGTGCATGCTCAATTTAGTTATTACTTGATAACCGGCCATGCGGGTACATACATGGTACGTGAGTCGAAACAGTCGAGTCCAAGCCGAGTGTTCATTATGTTAAGTATTTTAATATACCTCGGTTGTCTGACTGAATCCTATTCCTATGGAGACGACCGATGGTCGAGAGAGTAAGTCCCCAAGGCCTGATAGGGATGCATCCAACTTCTGCAGAAGTGTTAGGCTAACTTATGTAGCCCCTATCCCTCCCCCTAACCTCCGATGACTGGAGAAAAAAATGGGTCTTTTGCCCTTTTAAAAAGCCATAAATGGTCTGTCCATCGGAGTTGGTACCCTTCGTCCTCTCTCTTAACGAAGCCAAGTTGAATTGAGCGCGACGGGGTTTCTTAGCCATTGCCTCATTCTTCATGCTCTGGTCCATTAGACCGAAACGAGCATCTTGCCTATGAAGGCGATCCCATTTTTTTTTATATGTGATTTCAACAATGTGCACTAAGCATTAATCGAGGTCATAAGACTCTCTCATCCAATCGTCGTAGTACTAACATGTCTCGCATGTTCAAGGAGTACACTTACGAGGAAAGGGATACAGGTCCTTAATAGGAGCCTCGGGAGTGTGTTTCACAAAGATATAATGTTTTTAAAAGCTATTTTAACATTTCAAATCTTTCGAAACGACACACAACTTGCCAACATATGACATGTGATTTTCTCGAATCTGACATCCGATGACGCAGTGTTTGGGTGCTATATAAACGACACTGGTTTTGGTAAATGGGTTTCACAAATGAACCTATCACCCAACAACTTGATCTTGCCCCAGATCAAGGGTTTTCCCAAAACATATCGGGTAGAAAGAGGAATAGGTATTCCTCCCGAATACACTGAGTCTATGGCAAGGCAAAAATAAAAGACAATAATGCGAAAAGGAAGTGCCTGGGTGCGAAGCGCGACGACAAACAGGAACTGCGAAAGCAAGGGACAAGGATCGCGAAACCGCGTCCTTGAATTAAAAGACATTAAGTAGTAAAATACGAAAGCAAAAGCCTAGGCGCAAAGCGCGACGACAACATAAACAGGAAGTGCGCAAGCAAAGGACAAGGACCGCGAAACCGCGTCCTTGAATTAAAAGACAATAAGCAGTAAATACGAAAGTAAAAGCCTGGGCGCAAAGCGCGACGGCAAACTGAAATAGGAAATGCGAAAGCAAAGGACAAGGATCGCGAAACCGCGTCCTTGATTTAAAAGTGTACTTATATACGTATAAGTATATAAATATATCATTAAGTGCTTTCGATCATTAATTATTTAAGCTTGATTTAATTATTTAAGTCCTTGTGCAACTTCTCCTACCTTGGGTATTACGAGAATGGAGTCGTCTACGAACGTAGGTGATTGTCGGTTTAGTTCGCGGGGCGCGAACGGGCTCCGTTGCGTAAACTGCAAAATACGTAGTTTAGCATGCATAAAAAGAATAGATAGGGAGAAAGCTTAGTTTCTCCGCAATCCACTGCAGGGGTCATTGGTCCCTACAGTTGCGAAAGAGAACAGGGTAGGGTCCAATGACCCATACCGTTAAAAGAGATGGGTGCAGGGGCCAAATGGCCCTTGTCGAGTTTTGCTCGACAAGAAAATGGGACAGGGGCCAGAGGCCCCTGTCGGTCTAAAGAGGGACAGGGGTCATTGGCCCATGCTGGGTTTCAAGGAAAAGAGGGGGAGTGCGGGGGCCAAAGGGGCCCCCCTGCCTCTATTCTTTTCTTTTTCCAAAAAGGTACGGGTACTTCTTCTTGAAATAAATGAGAAATAGGGTAAAGATTGGATTTTCCATGCTTCTTTTAGTGGAAATCCATAGAGGAACAGTGGACCCTCGATTTCCACCGTGATTCCATTAGTATAGGCTGTATTTTTGTTGTTTCAGAAAAATATATATATAGATACATATATATGACATACTAGGGGGCAGATTTTTCAAAAGAGGTGTTTTGCTGTTCTCTTTGACAGCATGCACAGGTCCAATCTGGACCTGTGTACATGTCTTGGACCCAGCCGACAGGGTCGGCTGGGCTGGGTATCCTTTTCAAAAAAATAAAAAGGGAAGATTGCAGTTTTGCAAAGTAAGTGGTGTTGCTGTTGTTGACAGCATACACAGGTCCAAACTGGACCTGTGTACAAGCTGTTGGACCCAGCCGACAGGGTCGGCTGGGGCAGGTATGTGTTTTCAAAAAAATATATCCAGTTTTTGTGGGGTGGGTTTTGCTGTCACCTTTGACAGCCTACACAGGTCCAAACTGGACCTGTGTGTATGCCTCTGGACCCAGCCGACAGGGTCGGCTGGGCTGGGTGTTCTTCCCCTTTTCAAAAAAAAAAAATATATACATGATATTTTTAACAGGTAGTGTGCGTAAATAAAACTTCTTTTATGCTGTTCTTGTAGACAGCATACACAGGCCCACACTGGGCCTGTGTATATGCTGTTAAGCCCAGCCAACAAGGTCGGCTGGGCAGGCTTGCAACAAAAACATTTATATAAAAATAAATAAATAAATATATATATATATATATCAGTTTTCTTGTGGCAGGTAGGCTGTTCTTTTTGACAGCATACACAGGCCCAAACTGGGTCTGTGCACATGCTGGTGGACCCAGCCGACAGGGTCGGCTGGGCTGGGCATTGTTCTTAAAAAAAAAAAAAAACTGTGAAATCTGTTTTTAGTGAGGTTTCGGCTGTTGGTTTGGCTGGCTGGCAGCCAGCAGAGTGGCTCTCGGCTGACTGTCAGCTGCTGGCCGAACCGACAGGCCCAGCCAAGTGCTTGGTTGGGTGTGTGTGGATGGTTTTGGCAGGGCTGGGGCAGGCCCAGTCGACCCAGTCAGTGGGTGCTGGCCTGGGCCTTGGCCTTGAGAAAACTTTTGGGTATACTTTATACAAAAAAATTTTCTGTACAGGAGGGGCTTCCTGGCAGCTTACACAGGCCCAAAAGGGGCCTGTGAATACCCTGTCAGACCCAGCCGACCGGGTCGGCTGGGCTGCGCTGTTAGATACAATTTTTTTTCTCATGTGGGTATTGTAGCATGCTAGTGATATAAGTGTGTTAAATTATAAAAACAGGGCTGGCTGCAATTAGTAAAGTTAGGCTTTTAAATCTCTTACGGCATGTTAAACCTTGGGAATAAGTCATGTACCTGAAATTTTAATTTTCACATATGTTAGGCGTTGATGTGGTTCATATGTGTGTTTGAGCATGCTTACACTTTATTCCATGACAAAGTTGTTGAGTGCTTACTTATTTATAGACTTAACAGGTGTGGTTGCATATACATAAACACATGAATGCTCTTTTATTCATCTCATTACAATTCATGATTTGAACCATATGTGGTGATAATTGCATAAAGAGGCATGCATGCGCATACCATGCATATGCACAGAAAAATGGGGTATAACATGGGTTGTGTAATCTGCATATGGGAATGTCATATTTCATGTTTATTGTCAATAGGTTAATTTGGTACGTATATGCCTATCCCTTGCAGGCATGTTAATACCACTGCATACTTATGATTATGATTCTTGCATCAGTGCTTCGGTGATCATGATGAATCATCGAGGGTTTGGTAAACCCGAGTTGTGGAATTGTTTTCCCTCATTCATTTCAATGCATTGCAAAGATCATGCCTTATTAATATTTCAGTTTTATTGCACTGTTCTATATGTTTCCACAGGCCGGAGTCCTGTGATGGCTCTCGCGAGGTAGATGCGAGCTTTTATCTTTCTTTTTGCATATGATGTTGCAAAATTTAAGAAATTAAATTTTAAATAAAAGAAATAATAAAGCACAGTGTAATATACCTTCTGGGATCACCCATCTGGAGAATGGGATCTTAGAAATCCGGTCTTGGGGAGACTGTGAGGATACAAAACTCTGTGTGCTTAATTTTGGTCCCCTGAACCCGATATTGAGGTTCCTTCTCCTGGCCATGGTTTTAGGGAGAGTCCGCCACTTTACCCGGGAGTGGTGTGTTTGACACAGCTGTTGTTTTTTGTACCAAGAAAGTGGCACTTGTGGGCGTGGGGTGTCCCTTGTGTCCCCGACATTAGATGTGGAGGTCTAATGTTCCGAAGGTGATTCGGTCGAGGGCTAAGTTGGAACCCAGTAATAAAATATAAATTGTGTGCTAAGCTACCCTGGGAACCTAACTTAACCTCGGGATTTGTACCCGTTTGGTGTATCCGCGGGCAACGGTAATTAAAAGAGAAACATAAAGTTGTATGCATTTAATAGGGCATGCATAAGGAAACAAAAGACTTAAATGGAAGATAATAAAATGATTCATGCATTGCATAAAAGACATGCATTTTTCCTGTTATGCATTAGATCATGCATACTTTAATGGTTTCCTTACTCAGTACATGAGGGTAGATGTTGAATGTTAAATTCTTGTTGCATGCTGAAATTTTAGTAGATGCTACTGCTTTACTGTCTTTGCGAGCTTAGCAATTATGATTGTTGCATGATTAAATTCTCAATTGCTATAAACTGTCTTGTATGTATTTCCATTAATTGTTGCATGATATCTCATCTTCATTCTTTATCTCACTTGTTTCATTAAGAAGTAGCTGTGCTCAGGATTTCGATTCTGACACCCTACTTCGTTGGTTTTTCGCAGAAGCAGGTGATCAGTGAAGTCGACAGCTACTGCGAGGGCGTGAGAGTCACAACGAGTTTGACAGTCTTCTTTGTGGACAGAGTGGCTCTTTATTTCGGTTTTTCAGTCTAGTGTTCTTGTTATTTGCTTAATGTCATCAGTAGTTACTTGAGTCAGACACTTTATTTTTTGAGATTAGTTTTTCATTCATGAATAAAGGTAATGGTTAGTTATGGATGTTAATTGCAAGTTCCTTTGTGGTTTGTGGCTATCCAGTTGGAATTGGAACTGTGAGGACCCCGGGTCTCTGGGAAGTTTTCCGCACTGTTCTAGGAAAAAAAAAATCCGCATTTTCAAAGGGGATGAGTTGGGGTCGTTACATTAAGTGATGCTTTTAAAAACATAAATAAAAGAAAACCAAACCCACGGCTCTCCAGGCCGATGATGGTCATCGAGGCATCACATCACAAAACAAAAGTAGTGTTTCATTTATAACACTAAGCCAAAGTGCCAAAAGCATTTGCACTTATGAAAATCATAAATCCAAACATATGCATGTCATAATGCATTCATATGCATTTTCAATATGTGTGTGTTACCTACATCACATTTAACCAAATCCATGGTTTCTTTAAGTGTGTGAGTGTACATGTACCAATTCACACAATAATCAAGCATACGAGTTCAAGAAGAATTAATAATAACTGACTCATGTTCACACCCATGAGTACCATAATCATAACAGTCAAATGAAAGCATAAACCTCCCCGACAGTGTTTCCATACAATCCCATACCCCAACTTTTAAATAACACATGAACTTTAGACAAAAGTAAAATGTTCAGATAGATACAACAAAGCAAGATACAATACATATAAAATTTCAGTTTTATGTGTCCATCCTCCCTAAACAGTGTAACATGAGCAATATTATACACAACCGAAATTTTCAGGTTATGTTGAAATGATCCCACGCTGCATCTTACAAACTTTGAGTTTAACCACACTCAGGCACCATCTTATGCCAATAGACAGCCTACAGCATCACATTAGGTAATGCATGCGAGATCCTATCGGACTTTCACAGTTCATGAACCTATCAGAAGTATATTACATCATTCATGTTTTAATGGTTTAGGACTTTGTATATTCATTTGTGAAAATAGAAAGTCTGATTAACAACATTCGGCTAACTATGAAAACATATGGAATTCAGCCCTGTCAATAGAAATCAGGACATGTATATATATATATATATATATATATATATATATATATATATATATATGCTGTAGAGACAGAATTAAAAACCCTCTGGCATGAGCAGGTAAAACAGGCATATCAAACATAAAATTTGCATGGTACGTAGGGCTGCCCCTTTCAAACATAATTAATCTAATGCAGGTATACCAGCAACCATTCAAGTTGTTCCTATCCCCATTGCCGCATTCGTACAACTCCCTGTTTTACAACAGAATTTTTATTCCTATATGGCAGTAACACAACCCAAAGATAAGTGGGTCCCTAACTAGTCCATTTCCAGCAAAATTTTTATTAAAGCTATTCAGTAAGGAAAAATAGTTTTGTTTTTAAAAAGATACACAAGTTCAATCCCAGCCTTAATGTCAATTACTATTAACTTTAAAATCAGTCAAGTTGGATGATATTTAAAAGCTTTGAGACTACTCATTCATATCGATTATTCTGTCTAAGTTGACAGAAGTATTGGATGCTAATATTAGGCTCAGAAATTTTAGTTCAAAAACAGTAACTATAAGACCACTCCTTCAGGATTCCTTACATATAGATAAACCCTTAACAGGAAAACAAACCCACCTAAAAGATAATGGATCAAAATCTCTGAAATGTATGCAAGGACGTTGTTCCACATAGGTGAAGTATAAAGCACTCTTATAAAAATCAGGGTTGCCGTTCCACCCTAATCAAGTTTCACTCATCTAGAACTTCATTCCAGCAGAGACACAGACTATAATTATCAGTTCTGTATGCTCTTAACCCTCGATTCAAGCTTAATATAACAGATGATAATTTAACTTCATGTAAAGGTAAACCCTGAATGTAGCTGATGTGGATAAGAAATCACAAAAAGTACTTTGTACACAAGCAACCATCTAAAGTCTGAAATCATTAATTAACTAAAAAGAATATCCAACTCAAGATTACAGCTATGTACAATTTTCCTCATGATGATTGTTAGAGCAGTTCATGCTTGAAAGAACAAGTAAAGTGCACAGTGCCCTATGGACACACTTTAATTAATAGGACAGCCGATGCATTAAATTTTCATATAGTTGGCTCCAAGCCATTATCTAATACAGCCAAAAATCCAGGATAATCCAACAAATCACCACATTAATACATGCTAAGTACTAAAATTTCAGAAATTACACTAAATCAACAATCAATTAGGGAAATAAAATTTTATTTAAATAGAAACCAGAACCACAACCAGAAAACAATCAGATTCCCTCTTTTGTAAATTCATTTACATGCACCATAATCTTCTTTTTATCACAAATCGACCCCAGGCTTCCACAATCAGGTTCATCGAGTCCCCAAAGAGGAAACCCCCAAACCTGGGGTTGTCCATTTCGGGAAAATCGGGAATCCCACGACTGGGGTTATCCTATACCCCAGTCGAATCCCAAATCGTTGTGATTTAGGGATTCTGCAGGGTGGGATTAGGCAAGAAAAATACCCAAATCCAGTTGGGTTGAAAAAAAATGTTTTCGGTTTAGGGTTAGGCACAGAAACCCCAACCATAGCTAGGGTTCCGAAATGGGGTTGTCAGCTAAACCCCCAAATCGGTTGTCGTTACTACTCAAAACCCCCGATTTTTTTTTTCTTCTCTCGAAAACACACGCACGGAATCGAATCCCTATTCGATCCCTCACCCTATTTCCAAGAAGACCCGTACCTGTTTGGAGCTTTTTCGACGATCCTTCCGGCAATCGGAGGCTGCCGTGGCCTTCGGTGGTGGCTGGTGGCCAAGGCTCCACTCACGGATGCTGTCGTGGTTGTTGGTGGCCGAATCTCACCGGCGACCTCCTCTCCTCCGGCGCACGCACACAGACAGAGAGAACAAAAGAGACGAGGGAGAGAGATGAGGCTGAGTGAAGAGGGCAAGAGCCCCTCTCCACTGTTAAAATATGATGTATATTTATATATATATATATATATATCTATATACATAGATTACGACACATACACATATATATAATATATATATATATATATGTCTATCTATATATATAAATATATATATATATTTATTTTGTAAAACCCGATAGGGGTATTTTTGTAATTTCACCCTGTACACGCATATCATTGATATGCTTTTCTCCTTTTCTTTTTCCTTTATTCTTTTTCCTTTTTTTGCTTTTTTCTTTTTTGTTTTTATTCACTTGAGAGGGGTCCACATAGAGTCGTTGGACCCCTCCAACGGTCATAAATATGACCGTTGGAGGGGCTCCAACGACTCTATGGGAGCCCCTCCTTGGGTCCCTTGCTGTGTATAAATAAGGGGCTCAGCCCCATGTATTTGCTAAGCTTCTCTTGAAGCATTCTATGAAGTGAGATATATTTTTTATCTTCTTTTTGTGCTTGACCACTTTTGTGGTTTATTTTGCCCTTTAGTGGCATCTTGTGTATGTGCGTGCTTCCGTGCTTTCGCTTGGAGACATTGCTCTTTTCATTTGGCACTTCATTACATGGTATTAGAGCCTTGGCTAAGAAGACTTCATTGGATCCTCCGTTGACAAGTAATACCTCTCCACTCTCTTGTCTTATAAATTTTTCTTCTAATGGCCAACAAAGATGCAAAAATCGATCTCTCATTCAAATTGGATGGGACCAATTATCGCATGTGGGCGGCCGCTATGTAGAATAATCTCAAAGGTAAAAGGCTTTGGGGTTATGTATGTGGAACCATTCCGGAACCACAACTAAAGAGTTAACTAAATTTGAAGGAAGTGAAGAAAAAGCCTTGAATGAAGAAGAAAAAGAAAAGGCTATTCTTGATTACTCTTCTAAAATGGAAGATTGGGAAAGTGAACATGCTAAAATCTTGGCATGGTTCATGAATAACGTCGAATTGAAGATTTGTGCAAATCTTGCAAAATTCAAGAAGGCTAATGAAGCATGGTTTTTCATGAAAGGTATGTACAATCAAAGAGACCTTGCTAGGCACTTTTTTCTTCAAGAAAAGGTAAGAGCTACCAAGCAAGGTGATATGAGCATTAGGGACTATTATAGTGCCCTATCCTCTTTATGGGATGAACTTGTCCTTCTCGAACCGCAATGGGAAGGAAGTGCTATTACTATGAGACAAGAGCAAATGGAAAAAGAGAGGTTCTTTTAATTTATTCATGGGCTTCGTCCCGAATTTGAACAACTTAGAGGATCTCTACTTCATAGAGCCTCTACTCCTCTAAGCGATATTTTGGCCGATTTATGTCAAAAAGAAACCCGTTTGGCCTTGAAAAGGGATGTTGATGAAGTACATGCCGTGTCTAGACCCGACAACAATGTAAGATCATATAAACCACCACATTTTTTGGAAGAATAATGGTGGAGGAAGGAAAATCATTTGTCATAATTGTAATGAACCGGGCCATATTCGTCCCGATTGCCCTAAATTCAAGAAGAAGGTAGCTTCCGTGGGAGAAACTCCTCCAATCATCAATGAAGATTCAAAGAAGGATGGTGACATAAAGGATTCCATCGCTCATCTAACCGAAACTCTTCAACAATTTATGAAGATGAACGCCTCTACATCATCATCCTCACCTTCCACTTCCGGTGCCGCCATTTCTTCATTCCCAGGTATGTCTTCTTGGATTCTTGATTCGGGTGCCTCTTTCCATATGACTCCAAATGCATCACTTTTGTCAAAACCAAGTCTCAATAAATTTAAATCATATGTATCCACCGCCGATGGAACTTCTTTAAATGTTGAGGGTATTGGAAACCTTGAGAAAATTTATGACCAAAACAAAGAATTTTTTGTTCCCAAAATCCGAATCATCCCAAAACTTAATCTAAATCTTTTCTCCGTCTCTCAAATTACCGATTTTGAATGTAATGTCTCTTTTTCACCAACCCATTGCTATGTGCAGGATCTCCGGTCCGGGAAGCGGATTGGGCAAGGCCATAGAAGAGGGGACCTTTACTATATGGATTTTTTGTCTTTGCCATCCAAATCATTTTGTAATCATGTTCAATCCAAAGATATTGAGACTTGGCATAGGAGACTTGGGCACCCTAGTATTTCTAAATTGTACCTTTTTCCATTTTTGTAAAAATTTTGTAATACAAATACTTTTACATGCAATGATTGTATTCTTGGGAAAATTCACTCTCTTCCATATTCTCATAGCAATTTTGTGTCAAAAAGGCCTTTTGAACTTGTGCATTCCGATGTATGGGGACCGGCACCCGTTATGTCCAAAGGAGGCTTCTCTTACTATGTTTCTTTTATTGATGATTTTACTAGATACACATGGGTTTATATTATCAAGAATAAATCCGATGTCTTCACCAATTTTAAAGAGTTTCACGCTCTTGTTCAAAACCAATTCCAACACAATATAGCCATTTTTAGATCCGACTCCGGAGGGGAATACATGTCTAAAGACTTCCAAAATTATTTTAAAACAAATGGAATTTTGCACCAACGATCTTGTCCTAAAACTCCGCAACAAAATGGTCTTGCGGAAAGGAAACATAGGCATTTAATTGAAACCACAAGCACTCTTCTTGTGTCTAAATGTGTTCCTAAAAACTTTTGGGCCGAAGCTCTTCTTACCGCAACATATCTTGTGAATCGTATGCCCTCTTCCTCTTTGAAAAATGTTTCGCCCTTTGAAAAATTATTTAAAATTACTCCCGATTTTAATAGACTAAGAATCTTTGGATGCAAATGTTTTGTACTTAGTCTAGGACAAGATAAGTTGTCACCTAAAGCTATTGAATGTGTGTTCATTGGCTATGGTGAGAATAAAAAAGGCTATAGATGTTATGATATTCGAAACAATAAATTATATGTGTCGAGAAATGTAAACTTTATTAAAGAACAAAATGGTTTCGATATCCACACATCTAAGGAAGACATCGATTATTCTTTTCTATTTGACTTAGCTCCTAGAATTGAGTCTCCTGAGGCTATTTCTTGTGATACTAGTTGTGATGGGATTTCACATTATAATAATATACAACAACATGATAATACCTCCCAAAATGAAAACCTTAATGATATAAATGTCTATACCCGGCGGATAGGAAATGAACATCAACCTGCTATTGACAGATACTCTCAAGACATTTCTTTAGAAGAATCTACTGACAACCATCTACCTAGGAGATCTTCTCGTACCAGTAGGCCACCACAAAAGTTTGTGTCCTATGAATCTTTTTCTCCGAATTATAGGACTTGTCTTATGTTAATACATTCGTATCACGAACCTTCCTCTTTTAAGGAAGCTAAAGATCACCCACATTGGATTGAAGCCATGAAAATCGAATTAGAGGCTCTTAACAAGGCCCAAACCTGGAGCATTATTCCTCAACCTTTAGGGAAGAAGGCAATTGGGTGTAGATGGGTATATAAAGTCAAAACTAAATGTGATGGGTCTCTTGAAAGATACAAAGCTCGTTTGGTAGCAAAAGGCTATGCCCAAGAATATGGGATTGATTATGAAGAAACCTTTGCTCCCGTGGCCAGAATGACTAGTGTACGAACCTTAATTGCCTTAGCATCCATCAAACAATGGCCTATATACCAACTTGATGTTAAAAATGCTTTCTTAAATGGAACTTTATGTGAAGAATTTCTTATGGATCCTCCGCCGGGTCTTGAAATTGGGAAAGGCAATATTCTAAAAATAAACAAAGCTCTTTATGGGTTAAAACAAGCGCCAAAAGCTTGGTATGATCTTTTTAGCAAAGTAGTTCTTGATAATGGTTTCTCCTCATGTTACACTGATACTGCTTTGTTTGTTAAATCCTCTAATGAATACATAACCATTTTGTTATTATATGTTGATGATATGATTATCACAGGTAATGATAAGAAAGGTATTGATCTTATTAAAAATATTCTTAAGAAAAATTTTGATATGTCTGATCTGGGTTTTTTGAGGTATTTCTTAGGAATTGAAGTTGCATACTCCCCCAAGGGGTATGTCCTATCTCAGATGAAGCTTGCCTCTGATATTATTGCTAGGTCTGGGCTAACAGATGACAAAAGGGTGGAGACTCCAGAAGTGATCAATGCCAAGATGAGAGCCAATGATGGCACTCCTTTAGCAGATCCCACACCTTATCGTCAATTGATTGGATCCTTAACATATTTATCTATTACCAGGCCTGACATTTCCCATGCTGTTCATAGTGCAAGCCAATTTCAGACTGCTCCTACCACCACTCACATGGCAGCAGTAATGAGGATTATCAGATATCTAAAAGATTCCATAACTAAGGGAGTATTCTTATCCTCTTCTTCACCTCTTACTTTACTTGCGTATACTGACTCTGATTGGGGGGTAACCCCGATGATCGTATTTCGACCACAGGTTATTGTGTGTTTCTTGGGGAGTCACTTATCTCTTGGAGGTGTAAAAAGCAGCGTAAAGTTTCTCTCTCATCTACTGAAGCCGAATATCGGGCGATGGCCACTATCACAACTGAGATTATATGGTTAAGAAGCTTACTTAAAGATATGGGTGTCTCATTCTCAACTCCC
Organism: Nuphar pumila; assembly: GCF_984573655.1. Taxonomy (NCBI): domain Eukaryota; kingdom Viridiplantae; phylum Streptophyta; class Magnoliopsida; order Nymphaeales; family Nymphaeaceae; genus Nuphar; species Nuphar pumila. Next base: position 57,688,399 of record NC_143264.1, on the reverse strand, counting down.
TCAAAGCTATGCTGTGACAACAAGAGCTCCATTTATATCGCTAGCAATCATACTTTTCACGAACGAACGAAGCATATTGAGATGGACTGTCATTATGTTCGAGACGAGTTTTTACGAGGCACCATTCAACTTCCATATGTTCCTACCGAATATCAGTTGGCGGACTTCTTCACCAAAGCTTTGCCTTCGCCTCGCTTCTACTTCCTCCTTAGCAAACTCTCGGTGATCTCACCATGTGTTTGAGGGGGGGTGTTAAAATATGATGTATATTTATATATATATATACATAGATTACGACACATACACATATATATATATATATATGTCTATCTATATATATAAATATATATATATATATTTATTTTGTAAAACCCGATAGGGGTATTTCTGTAATTTCACCCTGTACACGCATATCATTGATATGCTTTTCTCCTTTTCTTTTTCCTTTATTCTTTTTCCTTTTTTTGCTTTTTTCTTTTTTGTTTTTATTCACTTGAGAGGGGTCCACATAGAGTCGTTGGACCCCTCCAACGGTCATAAATATGACCGTTGGAGGGGCTCCAACGACTCTATGGGAGCCCCTCCTTGGGTCCCTTGCTGTGTATAAATAAGGGGCTCAGCCCCATGTATTTGCTAAGCTTCTCTTGAAGCATTCTATGAAGTGAGATATATTTTTTATCTTCTTTTTGTGCTTGACCACTTTTGTGGTTTATTTTGCCCTTTAGTGGCATCTTGTGTATGTGCGTGCTTCCGTGCTTTCGCTTGGAGACGTTGCTCTTTTCATTTGGCACTTCATTACATCCACTCCCCTCCTTTATCGGCCCCAGGCCTCCCCCTTCTCTGCCGAGATGGGCGCGGAGTCGTTACGCTCTGCGTAACCCCCCTGCCCCTGCGCCCCCCTTTCTGTTTTGTATTAGGTTTTATCGGGCAACCCTTATCGGGTTGCCCTTTTTATTTAACAGGGCAGAAAAATTTATGGGGTGGGGCTCGGGTCCGAACCCGAGACCTGCAACCCGGCCCCAAGTCAACATGGATCCACAAGTTGGATCCAACTGTGGATCCTCGGATAAGTTTTAAAAATAAAATTTTATTAAATTTTAATTTCACATTATACGTAAAATTTTTACCCCCATGAAAATGGATCCGCAAGTTGGATCCAAGTGGATCCAACTATGGATCCTCGAATCCGCTTAATATATATACATATATATATATATATATATATGTATATTTCTATTTTATTAATAATATTAATATTATTTATTTATGATTATACATATATATATATAGATATATAAAAATATATATACATATGTATATGGATCCGGTATATGGATCCCATACCCATCTACGCACCCCTATTGAATGATTATTCTCCAAATTATTTAATTAATTAAAAATTATTGTACTTATACGTACTTATCAAATTTACGAGGTAAATGTATGCAGAAAACCCCCATTATGGGTCCTGGATCTGCAATTTGGATCTAGGCCCAATTTGCATAATTTTATAAAATTTTCGGGTTTTACAGAAGATGCATTTGCATGTTCCCTACTCTTAATTGAGCTCTAAAAAGAACTCCAACTTTTAAGTTATTGACATTAGATATATTTTTTAGGGTCATATTGTTTGTATAGTAGCCTTAATCTTTTCCTTATAACATTGTGTATCTGCAAGCAAAACTAGTTTTATATCCATCTCCTTTAGCACTCATGCAGATCGGGTTTAATTGCTTTTTGATTCGGGTCAAAATTTTTATTTGTTTACATCTCTACATAGGCATGTATGAACAAAGAAGCCAACCATAACAGGAGGAAGAAAAATGTAAAAGATTTATCCCTAAAGTTCTGTTTGTAGGCATGAATTGGTCTTTCCAAATGTTCTTGATTGTTAGAATTATTAAGCACATGGAAGACTATGATTTACCTTATTCTTACATTTCACAAATTCAGTGTGGCTGTTATTGAATTTCATACCTGTTTATTTTTCACCAACCTGGGTTTTAACGGGTCGCATTGGAGAGCTTGATTATGTAGTTATTTTTATATGATGCTAGATACAATATTTCCTCCCATAGTATTAAGTAACAACAGTATATCACTTTTGTTGCACCATACATAGGTTTATGAACTGGGATGGAATTGGAATGACTTCAATGAGCTGGCACAGGGAGTGTTAGCTGGGCATCTTCTGGAATGTGGTTGTCAACTTACTGGGGGATATTACATGCATCCTGGTACATTTTCTGGTTCTTGCAAGTGTATCTCATAGGCACATCCATGATCGCTGTTGAAGCTTGACCTTTTATATCATGTACTAGCTTTGACATACCTGTGTTATTCCTCTGTTGAAATTGTTTGTGTTCCAGATCGATGATCTGCTGATTCTAATAACTAATAAGTATTTTTTTCAGGGGATAAGGATCGAGACCTCTCTTTTGAACAGCTTTTAGATTTGTCACTTCCATTTGCAGAAGTTAGCTTTGACGGAACAGTTTGTGTGGCTAAAGCAGAAAAAAGCGGTGGGGTCTTAAATTTTAATACTTGTGCACAACAGCTGCTGTATGAAGTTGGAGATCCTGGTGCTTATGTTACACCTGACGTGGTGAGTTAGAAACATTTGTTGGTGTTATTTTGTTTCTTGACTTTCTCTCCTAAGGGCACTTATTTTTAAACCATAGAACTATTAATACTTCAGAAATGCTGACTCTATATCTCCTCAAAACAGGTTGTAGATTTTCGAGATGTTACTTTCCATGCTTTGTCGAAAGATAAGGTTCTTTGCTTGGGAACAATGCCATCTACTGAAAAGTTTCCCAATAAGCTACTTCAGTTGGTTCCAACGGTAAAATATTCTGACATTCCAGAATTGAAGATTACGGAAGATGTACAAAATTTGAATCTGCCAAGCTTGGAATATCTGTTTATCTTCCCATACTTATGGCGTATGTTATCAGCATAGGTTTCTATGTGCAGCTCGATGTTTATTCCTTTATCATACTTCTAGTACAATTATGTAAGAACTATTGATGCTGCCAAAAAATCTAAAATTTATTATGCTTTTATTTCATGTTTGACCTACATATACTAATTCCCATCAATTGGATTTTGCAAAAAATAATTCTCATTTCTGATCAGGTTAGAGAAATTCAACTGCTGATGCACACCCAAGTTTGATACCATGTTTCTACACTTACACCGAGCCTGTATCTAAACCAAGTACTATTATTTTCTTTATCTATATAAAGTTTCTTTTGTTGTTTTCTTCATTTTTTCCTTGTAAATTGAATTTATTTTATAACATCTTCATATGGCTGTTTATGTGTTTTCTCTTATCTTTTCTATGTGCTTAGCAGTATCTATTTATAAGAGATCCATTACTGGGAACCATCTTATATATGTCATGCTACGGTATCTTCCCGTCCTTACATGCCTGTCATAATGTCATGCCAGACTCTACGTGGGCATCCATTGGACAATGTTTAAGCAGATTTCTGTATTGCAGATGCACATGAAGACAGCACACAGAAATATGAAAGTGTATAGGATTTCTTTTGTGTGAAACTTATTGTTGTTCAAGGATATGAAGAAAAATAAGTGGTTAATTTTCAAGATATTTGTCTGTGAAATTTGTTTTGTATTCAACTATATATAGGTTAACATGACTTCTAATTATGCTCAGTGGAATCTGGAATGAGTTCCCTTATCACTTTTAAGAATATAAAATGTATGTTTTCAAATGGAATAAAACAATATAAGGATAGCGAGAGACTGATTGAAACAAGATGGGAATATATAGATAGTTGGATTCAAAAGGAAATACTCTGAGGTGATGTGCAACTTTTAGCAGATTGTAATTTTTTTCTTTTACTTCTTTGCGACATGTCATCCATTTTTTTTTGGAAAAAAAGAGGGCTAGAAAATGTGTAATTAGTGGTCATTTGTAAATTTCAGGTAATTGATTGATCTTTGTCATAGCCTTTTCTTTGGTATTGATAAATGTTTTTTCAGGATTGCGGATGGAAAGGTTGGGGAGAAATATCTTATGGTGGTTATGCGTGTGTGAAGCGTGCGGAAGCTGCTGACTTCCTGGTTAGTCAATGCATAATATGCTCATGTTAGTACAGCATTGATTGTGCTTTTCGATCTTGAATTAAATTCCCATGTGCACAAGAATAGGTTACTTTATGGGAGGCTGCATTAGACTTTATATCTTCTGCTAATTATTTTGTTTCAGTAGCATTTTTGTTAAATTTGGCAGCTGTGGGACATCATCACAACCTTGAAGTAATAAATTCCAATTTATCAGATGCACTAGTGATTTATAGTCAGATATATTCAACAGGTCAGGTCATGGACTGAAGAAAGAGTTCCTGGTATTCAAGATCATATCATTTCCTATATTATTGGTGTAGATAGCCTAAAGGCATCAAGCATTGATGAGCATAACTCATGTATGGAACATGTTATGGACATAAGACTCAGAATGGATGGACTGTTTGACTCAAAAAACCATGCTGTTCACTTTGTCAAAGAGTTTGAAGCACTTTATACAAATGGACCTGCAGGAGGTGGTGGAATCAGGTTCTCTGCATTTTTAATCAACTGTTGCATGTGGACGTTATCTTGTAATACCAACTGTCAGACACTGATCTTTTTTTCTTAAACAGCTTCACTTCAATTTGCTCTTTTAAATATTGATCTTATTGATGGTCCTCTCTTTTTCTGCTTTGTAGCATGTCTGGTTTGTGATAGTCAAAGTCCATTCCATGAAATCAAGTCAACTGTTTGTTTTGACAGGTCCATGTTCCTCAAAGAAAAGGAGGAAAGGGAATTTTTACTTAACATGCAAGAATGCTCTTTCCTCATCACTTCTGTTGATTGTGCATCTATGTTTTCATAATTCAAAGAAACAAAAATCTTGATTTTGCAGAATGGGCTTCAATTTCAAGAACTAAACATGCTGTGAATAGATTTTCTTTTTCCATTATGCAAGGTTAATTTGTTAATCAGTTTAATTTGTGAAATGCAGCACTGGGTGGAAGAAGGAGATAATTCTTCAGAAAGAATTGGTAAGAGATATTCTTCGATTCTTGGTGTTGTTGGGCCTTTTTCTTTAAAGTTGAGCATGCATGAAACACATTCATGCACACAACTTCGTTAGGTGATAATAGTTAATTTTCCGATAATACAGGTAAAGCATTTATCTGAATCTCATTATTATTCATGCAAAATAAAAGTCCAAATTATGGGTATTTATGCTACCTTATTTCTTTCAGGTATTGTTGGCGAGTCAAGATTTTTTAAAGATTATAAGTGTATGTGTAACAGTGTAAGTGTCACGGGCCTATTTCCTTCAATGGGCCAGCGCGGCGCGGCAGTCCTTCCTCACCGCTGCAAGCCTACTAGTCAGCTCGCTTGCCGATCGCGGAAGCTTGTAATAAGAGAGCAAGAGAGAATAGAGGGAGAGAAATTGCAATCACAAGAAGCAATCACAACGAGGGTGAACAAATGAAAGCTCAACGCATTTACTTCATTCACAATTTTGCCTACAGGTTATTACAGTTCAAGTATACGGGCTGCCCCTTCGGGGTATTGATTCTGTAACGCCCCAAAATTTCGACTTGTGATTTCGAAAACCTTATCGAAAAACCTTTCAAAGATTTAAAGTTTAATATTTAAAAACAACAGCGGAAGACATTTAGAAAGGAACACAAGTCAACAATCCTGGGTACGTTAGCTGAAAAACCATCATTCACATGTACAACATCTTAAAGGAATTTAAGAAATAAGGCAATCGATTAAAATCTGCAGTTTATTACAAAACGAGTCTTTTATTCCAAAGTTCAATAAATCTAAGAAAAACTCCAAAAAAGTCCCAGAGCCAAGCCGCCAGCAGAAAGAAAATGAATCTTGATCCACGTTGCACCACACCATCGGCCGCCAGTGAAGTCCTACTCCTCACCTACCCATAAAATGGGTCAGTTTCATAACAAACTAGTAGGTGCACGAACAGATAAGTAGAATGAAAATAAAACAGGACATTCATGAGATAAGTAATTATGATATTTAAGCAATTAAAGCAGTTGTAGTCTATTCTAGCAAATGTAATAAGTGCAAAGAGAAGCAGTGTAAGTCTCAGTCATCTACATTTATTCATAAAATTATTATTTGAGTTCTGATATTAACTGGCCTGTGGGTACGCACAGACGCGAAACGTAGAAACAGCCGAGACCGATCCGGGAGTTTATTATGTCAGGTGTTTTCATTAACCCGGATGGCTGACTGAGTCCGCTCCTAAGGGGACGGTCAGTGACCAAGAGAGTAAATCCCCAAAGGCATTCGTGGCCCATGGATGCATCCAACTTCTGCAGAAGTGCCTGGGAGTTACCACCTAGGATAATTTATGGTAATCCCATTTCCCCTAACTCCGATGACTGGGGAAAAACGAGTCTTTTGCTCGTGGGGTGGTTGTTAACAACCTGTCCATCGGAGTCTTTGTACCATCCATCCTCTCCCTTGATGAACCGTGAAGACCGGAAGGGTACGACGGGGGTTTCTTAACCGCCGCCCCATCCTACATGCTCTGGTCTATTAGACCCACTCGAGCATCTTGCCTGTGAAGGCGAATGATCACCTTTTTATGTGATCTCAGCCTTTTGCTAATGGCACTCATCGAGGTTGCCACAACCTCATCATCCCACCATCGTAACCCACATGGGCCGTACTTGTCCAAAAGTACGATCGTACCTTCCCAGAGGTACAACTACGATGAGAGGGCAGCATAATGGTTTATGATTCTTTTGGTTCATACGTAACATGAATTGCTCTCTGAGCAGAGGGGCCTGGGGAGGCCGGTATCATCTCATGGATATCAATAAGGAATTTCTTAATCACTTTGAGGTACTGAATGACCTCCCGTACTATTGTATCATACTTTTCTTCAGGTCTAATTACCAAAGTAAATTTGTGGGTTCTCGATAGATAGCCTATCACGAGGTTTTATAAATGTCTGTATTATGCTTGGCATGCTCGAATACTAAGAATCAAGAAGTCACCTCCAAGATTCATCAGGCAATAATCAATAAGGCATTTATAGTAACTTATAACAGTGAGCCAGGCGAACATACAAGAATAAGGTCTTTCTAGCAATGAGTCTACTCATAGAGCTTCAACAATAAGTATGAAATTTCAAAAGAATACAGATGCAGAAACACAACACAGACAATCACCAGTTAGGAAATTCTACGATTGAGAATGCATGCCAAAAAAAACTATTCTATCACAAAATCCTTATAATTTTATTTCATTCCTACAAACCCATCATGCGACTTTCCCCTACCTCGGGATGTCGTGCAGCTGCGTGCGTCTACGCGTGTAGATGATACGAGGCTCGGGCCGCGGAGCCAGAGCGGGGGTCCGATGCGAGGTCTGCAACAGTGCTACTCTAATTATTATGCGGAGAAGTAGAAAAATAAGCCTGCCTATAGGAGAAAAAGAGAGGCAGCAGGGGTGTGCCCCTGCTGGCCGAAAACCGAAAAACGACAAGGGGCGGGCCCTTGCCTGCAGACAACAACGGGGCGACAGGGGATGAGCCCCTGTCGAAAACTACTGAGGCGGCAGGGGGTCAGCCCCTGCCAACGCAAAGAAGCGGCAGGGCTGAGCCCCTGCCTGCAAAATAAATGTGGCAGGGGCTGAGCCCCTGCCAGAACAATCAAGTGGCAGGGGCTGAGCCCCTGCCAGAACCGATTAGGTGGCAGGGGCTGGGCCCCTGCCTGCGAAAATGAAGGTGGCAAGGGATGAGCCCCTGCCAGAACCGATTAGGTGGCAGGGGCTGGGCCCCTGCCTGCGTAAATGAAGGTGGCAGGGGCTGAGCCCCTGCCTGCGAAAATGAAGGTGGCAAGGGCTGAGCCCCTGCCAGAAACGTCAAGTGGCAAGGGCTGAGCCCCTGTCGGAAACATCGAATCGGCAGGGGCTGAGCCCCTGCCGATGGCGGTGAGGTGGCAGGGCCTCGGCCCCTATCCGGAAGAGTCGACGAATGGCAGGGGTTGGGCCCCTGCCAGACCGAGTCAACGAATGGCAGGGGCTGGGCCCCTGCCAGACCGAGTCATGGCGACCCCCAAAATGATGACGGCAACAGGTGCTGCAGGGGTGACTGGACCCCTGCTAGCCCTTCGACAGCCCCGGTAGAAAAAGAAAAATGGCGACAGGGCCCGAGGGCTCCCTGTCGACCCTCCGAAAGGTACAGGGGATGCGGGAGGGCGCGGCAGGGGCCGTGCGCCGCCTGTCGGCCTCCCGGCGAGGAGACAGAGGGGGGGGGGGGAAGGAGAGAAGAGGGAGGAGAAGAGAACGGCGTACCTGGAAGTGGTGGCCGGCGTCGGCGGCGCGCACAGCAGGGAGGAGACCGGCGCGGAGGGGGGAGCGAGGGCTGCGAGAGGGAGGCGTGACTCCCCTCGCCCTCCAACCTCCCTCAAAAAGGCGCAGGAGCAATCGAAAGGGGAAACCCCTGGTGGGTTTCCCAAACTTGCCCGCACACGTAGGGGAAAGAAAGGGGGGGGGTTGCGGCGCCCGAATGCTCGGGTTTTTCTTTTGAAAACTCTAAAATAAAAAGGGGGCCCGGGTCGGGTCCGGACCCGACCCGGCCCGGGTCCAAACAGATTTTTTTTTTTTAAATGGGTTTTACATCCTACCCCTCTAAAAAGAATTTCGTCCGCGAAATATTTATTACCTTGAAGAATCAAAATACAGGTCAGGATATTTTTCCCTAATATCGTTCTCAGGTTCCCAAGTACATTCGTCAATTCCATGATGTTTCCACCGAACCTTTACAAAGGAAATGGTCTTTGATCTAAGCACTTGGTCACGACGGTCGATGATCTCCACTGGTCTTTCTTCGAATGTCAAGTCCCCTCTAATGTCCACATCATCATAATGAATGATATGCGATGGATCGTGAACATACTTCTTCAACATGGATACGTGAAAAACATTATGGATCTGAGCATACTGCGGAGGTAACGCCACGCGGTAAGCTGCTTCTCTAATCCGCTCCAGGATTTCGAGCGGTCCGACGTATCTAGGACTCAGCTTTCCCTTCTTCCCGAACCGAAATACGCTTTTCGTCGGAGATACTTTAACAAAAACAATCTCACCAATATCGAAGGTAAGCTCTCGTCGGCGTCTATCTGCATAGCTCTTCTGCCGACTCTGAGCGGTACGGAGTCGTTCCCGAATCATCTGCACTTGTTGAGTATAGTGTTGCAAAACTATAGGTGCCTCCAAACTTCGTTCGCCAACCTCGTCCCAGTAAACAGGTGATCGACATGGCCTCCCATATAAAGCTTCATATGGGGCCATCCCGATGCTCGCATGATAGCTGTTGTTATACGCGAACTCCGCCAAACTGATGTGGGAATCCCACTCTCCCTTCCAGTCCATCATACAGGCTCGAAGCATGTCTTCTAAGGTCTGAATCGTACGTTCCGACTGCCCGTCAGTCTGAGGATGAAACGCAGTGCTGAACTTCAACTTGGTGCCCAACGCCAACTGAAGTTGTCCCCAAAACCTTGAAGTGAATCTAGGATCACGATCGGAGATAATCGAGACTGGAACACCGTGCAATCTCACAATCTCTCTAACATAGAGATCAGCGAGACTATCTAACGATTGGTTGAGACGGATAGGTAGGAAGTGAGCCGACTTGGTGAGTCTATCGACGATCACCCAAATCGCGTCATGCTTCCTCCGTGTCCTCGGAAGACCGACTATAAAGTCCATGGTAACATCTTCTCACTTCCATAGAGGGATCTCTATCTGCTGCATGACCCCACCGGGTCTCTGGTGCTCGATCTTGATTTGCTGACACGTTAAACACTTCGAGACATACTCAGCCACGTCTCGCTTCATACCGTTCCACCAATAGCTGCGTTGTAGGTCCTTGAACATCTTCGTGCTACCCGGGTGAATTGTGTACCTAGACTTGTGGGCCTCTGCCAAAATTTCATCTCGAAGGATCGGGTCGTCAGGAACCCAAAGGCGCTCCCTCAACCATATACTTCCATCCTCCTTCAGACGAAAAGGGGTATCTGCCAGTATCGCCTGAGCCTTCAACTTCTCGTAGCGTGCATCCGTTTTCTGTCCATTGATGATCCTCGTAAGTAGCTCAGGTTGAGCAACAAGGTGGGATAAACCGATTGAACCTTGAGTGATCGCGAAAGGTTCCCATGAGGCTAGGTCTTCGACCAACCTCCATCCAGCAAATAAAGCATTAATTGAAACTTCTGGTGCTTTGCGGCTGAGGGCGTCCGCCACTACGTTCGCCTTTCCTGGGTGGTAGGAGAGGGTGAAGTCGTAATCCTTGAGGAATTCAAGCCAACGCCGTTGTCTCATATTCAATTCCTTCTGCGAAAATAGGTACTTAAGGCTCTTATGATCGGTGAATGCCTCAAATTGCTCCCCATACAAGTAATGTCTCCATATCTTCAGTGCGAACACCACCGCAGCTAATTCTAAATCGTGAGTTGGGTAGTTCTTCTTGTGAATTTTAAGTTGTCGAGAAGCGTAAGCGATTACCTTCCCATTCTGTATCAGCACGGCCCCTAGGCCTGACCCAGAGGCATCAGTATAAATCACGAATCCGCCCTTACCAGAAGGTAAGGTCAAAATAGGAGCACTGGTAAGTCGCTCCTTCAACAACTGAAAACTCGCCTTGCACTTCTCGTCCCATAAGAATTTAGCCTCTTTCTTCAGCAACTTCGTCAGGGGTAACGCAATTTTAGAAAAAATCCTGAATGAATCTTCTGTAGTAACCCGCTAGTCCAAGGAAACTTCTGATATCACGCGCGTTCTTTGGTTGCTGCCAACCTAGTACAGCCTCCACCTTTGCAGGGTCCACGGACACTCCTTCCTTAGAAATAACGTGTCCCAAAAACATAACTTCCTCGAGCCAGAATTCACATTTAGAGAACTTGGCATACAACCGTTCCTTTCGCAAGGTTTCCAACACAATTACTAGGTGCTCTCGATGTTGCTCTCGACTTTCTGAGTACACCAAGATGTCGTCGATGAACACGATCACGAAGGTGTCCAAAAATGGCTTGAACACCCTATTCATCAAGTCCATGAAAGCTGCGGGGGCATTGGTCAGTCCGAACGGCATGACTGTGAACTCGTAATGTCCGTATCTCGTCCGAAAGGCCGTCTTAGGAATATCCTCATTCCTAATTCTGAGTTGATGGTATCCAGACCTAAGATCGATTTTCGAGAAAACCTTGGCCTTCTGCAACTGATCGAACAAGTCTTCGATACGCGGCAATGGGTACTTGTTTTTTATTGTGGCCTGGTTGAGCATTCGATAGTCGATGCACAACCGCAAAGTCCCGTCCTTCTTCTTCACGAAGAGTACAGGAGCTCCCCAAGGAGAAACGCTGGGGCGAATGAATCTCTGATCCCACAACTCCTGCAACTGCTTCTTTAGCTCCTCAAGCTCAGTTGGCGCCATTCTGTAGGGTGCTTTGGAGATTGGTTTCGTACCTGGTAGCAATTCAATACTGAATTCTACCCCACGAGACGGTGGAAGTCCCGACAGCTCTTTAGGAAAAACGTCGGGGTAATCGCGAACAATATCAAGCTCACTGATGGGAATGGGCATTGGATCTGACTGGATAACACTAACCAAAAAGGCAGTGCATCCCTTCCGCAAGAAGTTCTGTGCCTTAAGCGCCGAGATCATCCGGCTTGCTCGAACATGTCTGGGGATTCTGAATTCTACTCTCGAAGAGCCTGGAGGTGATAAAACGATCTTGCCATCACGGCAAAAGATCTTGGCATGATACTTGTGCAACCAATCCATGCCTAGGATGACGTCAAATTCAGTCATCTCCAGCAGGATAGCACAAACAGGCAAGTGCCGCTCTGCCACAACTACGTCCAATTCAGGTATGAAAGTGGTGCAAACTGTGTTCTTCCCAACGGGGTTATACACGTCTAAAGCATTATCAAGCGTTTTTACCGTTATATGCAATTGTTTTACGAATTTTTCTGAAACAAACGAATGTGTGGCACCACAATCAAAGAGTGCAAAAGCTGCTTGATCGGCAACAAGAATGGTACCTTGAACGAGGTCCCCTTTGGTCAATTGATCGACCGTAGCTGCATAAACTCGACCCGGCTCTCTGCCACTGCTTGGTTGTGTTCGCTGTTGTTGCTGATGAGGGGGTCGAGGAGGCTGAGATACGTTGTCGGTTCGCTTGAGGTCATCTGCTGCTTTCTTCCGGCAGTCGCGTATGAAATGGCCCATCTTGCCACAGTACAGGCATCCGCCCGTGTCCCGCGGACAAGATTGTCCCACATGAGGCCTCTTGCACCTAGGGCAGTTATCACTCGACGGTTGCCTGGGTGGTGGAGGGCCCTGTTGTCGCTGGCGTTTTGTTGGAGGAAACTGTTTCTTCCCTGCTTCAGTCTTCACTGGAAAAGGTGGTCGTTGCCCTGGGCCGCCGGAAAATGTCTTCTTTTGCTCACCACCTGACGTGGTTGACTTCTTGGCTTGCACACTTTTTTAACGCTCCCAATCCTCGTTCAGTAGGGTGGCTGCTGCTACTGCCGCAGAAAAAGTCGCGGGCATGCTGGTGAGAACCCTATGCCTGAGTCCTTCCTTCAGTCCGCGTATAAACTTCCCGGCCCGCTCATGATCATCCTCGAATAGGTGAGGACAAAAGCGCTCCCACCGTTGAAATTTGACGATATATTCGTTCAAACTTAAGCTTCTTTGACACAGCTCCAGAAATTCCACCTTCTTTTCCCTCGCATGAGGAGGGAAATAGTTTCCGAGAAAAACCCTTCGGAAGGCCTCCCACGGAATCACCTCAGCACCCGGAAACTGCACCTCCCGCGTAGTGTCCCACCATTCGCGAGCGTCGTCCTTCAAACGAAAGGACCCGAACATTGTCTTCTTATCATCAGGAACGGACAACACTTGGAACACCCGTTCCACCTCTTTAACCCAACTCTCCGCCAAGTCAGGATCAACCTTGCCAGAGAAAGTAGGAGGGTCCAGCTTCAGAAATTTTTCATATGTGGCGGTTGGTGCATTCCCAACAAGGGAACCTGGATCCTGATGGAGGCGACCCTGGTTACGAATCGCCTCAGCTAAGGAGTTGAGGGTATCCATCATGAATCCCCTCTGTTCACGCAACTCATCAGCCATGCTGTGGCTTGAGTTTCCCGCCATCCTTAAAAGCAACCAAGATTAAAGTCAAAAATACTGAAGACGTACAAGTAGGCATAAGTATAGAAGCAAGGCAAAAACATTAATCTTTATTACGAAAGTCAATTATTTAGAATTCAGCTGTGCTGGTACATGAGCAAAAGTTCTATTCTATAATTATAAATGAGTTCACAGACTCCAACAAAACTGGGTAAGTGCTACCTCCCCTTAGGGACGACTAGAATACTTCCTAAGATATTCCCTTCTATTGCCCGTGCGCCTGAATCTGCGCTTAGGGGTGAAGGGAAGTGGCTCCTCGTAGGAGGGCTCCTGCCCGTAAAGGGGAGTCGCCGAAGTATATTCCGGTGAGCCAAGACTATAATCTGAAGAATCCGTCGCAGGTGTGTATGTGGGTGATACACCGCCAACTGGGTCAGCTGGAGGGGGCGGTTGCTCGCCTGCAGTCGAAATTGCGATCTTGTCGTCATGCTCAGCCTTGTGGAGGCAGGCATCCATGGTGTGGCCTGTTTCTCCGCAGAAACCACACTCCGCTGCTAACTCAGGGGGAACAAAATCTCCCGATGACTCCTGTGGTGTCTGATGGTGCACCCGAATGTGTGAAGGCACGAAACCACCTTCTCGAGCATGCACCTCAGCCCACGCTGCTGCCAAGGGTATCTGGTAGGCGATCGGTAGTGCGAAGCCTTGCTCATCCGTAAAAATGGGTAGAGGAGGGCGGTTAGCCCAGTAACCAGCCCCGAACATCTCACGTCCGCCCCTCTCCCCTACGGAACGGCCACGTACACTACGCGTGCTCCTATCGCGACTACCATTAGAACCAGTAACCGGATCCATATATCCAACGGTACTACGAATAACACAAGAATATAATTTAGTCTAAACATGCTATAAAATATCAAAGACTTACTTACAGCGCGATGGGATGCTCAATAGTCAAGATTCACTTCTTTCTGATCTGGCTCTGATACCAAGTTGTAACGCCCCAAAATTTCGACTTGTGATTTCGAAAACCTTATCGAAAAACCTTTCAAAGATTTAAAGTTTAATATTTAAAAACAACAGCGGAAGACATTTAGAAAGGTACACAAGTCAACAATCCTGGGTACGTTAGCTGAAAAAACATCATTCACATGTACAACATCTTAAAGGAATTTAAGAAATAAGGCAATCGATTAAAATCTGCAGTTTATTACAAAATGAGTCTTTTATTCCAAAGTTCAATAAATCTAAGAAAAACTCCAAAAAAAGTCCCAGAGCCAAGCCGCCAGCAGAAAGAAAATGAATCTTGATCCACGTTGCACCACACCATCGGCCGCCAGTGAAGTCCTACTCCTCACCTACCCATAAAATGGGTCAGTTTCATAACAAACTAGTAGGTGCACGAACAGATAAGTAGAATGAAAATAAAACAGGACATTCATGAGATAAGTAATTATGATATTTAAGCAATTAAAGCAGTTGTAGTCTATTCTAGCAAATGTAATAAGTGCAAAGAGAAGCAGTGTAAGTCTCAGTCATCTACATTTATTCATAAAATTATTATTTGAGTTCTGATATTAACTGGCCTGTGGGTACGCACAGACGCGAAACGTAGAAACAGCCGAGACCGATCCGGGAGTTTATTATGTCAGGTGTTTTCATTAACCCGGATGGCTGACTGAGTCCGCTCCTAAGGGGACGGTCAGTGACCAAGAGAGTAAATCTCCAAAGGCATTCGTGGCCCATGGATGCATCCAACTTCTGCAGAAGTGCCTGGGAGTTACCACCTAGGATAATTTATGGTAATCCCATTTCCCCTAACTCCGATGACTGGGGAAAAACGAGTCTTTTGCTCGTGGGGTGGTTGTTAACAACCTGTCCATCGGAGTCTTTGTACCATCCATCCTCTCCCTTGATGAACCGTGAAGACCGGAAGGGTACGACGGGGGTTTCTTAACCGCCGCCCCATCCTACATGCTCTGGTCTATTAGACTCACTCGAGCATCTTGCCTGTGAAGGCGAATGATCACCTTTTTATGTGATCTCAGCCTTTTGCTAATTGCACTCATCGAGGTTGCCACAACCTCATCATCCCACCATCGTAACCCACATGGGCCGTACTTGTCCAAAAGTACGATCGTACCTTCCCAGAGGTACAACTACGATGAGAGGGCAGCATAATGGTTTATGATTCTTTTGGTTCATACGTAACATGAATTGCTCTCTGAGCAGAGGGGCCTGGGGAGGCCGGTATCATCTCATGGATATCAATAAGGAATTTCTTAATCACTTTGAGGTACTGAATGACCTCCCGTACTATTGTATCATACTTTTCTTCAGGTCTAATTACCAAAGTAAATTTGTGGGTTCTCGATAGATAGCCTATCACGAGGTTTTATAAATGTCAGTATTATGCTTGGCATGCTCGAATACTAAGAATCAAGAAGTCACCTCCAAGATTCATCAGGCAATAATCAATAAGGCATTTATAGTAACTTATAACAGTGAGCCAGGCGAACATACAGGAATAAGGTCTTTCTAGCAATGAGTATACTCGTAGAGCTTCAACAATAAGTATGAAATTTCAAAAGAATACAGATGCAGAAACACAACACAGACAATCACCAGTTAGGAAATTCTACGATTGAGAATGCATGCCAAAAAAAACTATTCTATCACAAAATCCTTATAATTTTATTTCATTCTTACAAACCCATCGTGCGACTTTCCCCTACCTCGGGATGTCGTGCAGCTGCGTGCGTCTACGCGTGTAGATGATACGAGGCTCGGGCCGCGGAGCCAGAGCGGGGGTCCGATGCGAGGTCTGCAACAGTGCTACTCTAATTATTATGCGGAGAAGTAGAAAAATAAGCCTGCCTATAGGAGAAAAAGAGAGGCAGCAGGGGTGTGCCCCTGCTGGCCGAAAACCGAAAAACGACAAGTGGCGGGCCCTTGCCTGCAGACAGCAACGGGGCGACAGGGGATCAGCCCCTGTCGAAAACTACTGAGGCGGCAGGGGGTCAGCCCCTGCCAACGCAAAGAAGCGGCAGGGCTGAGCACCTGCCGGCAAAATAAATGTGGCAGGGGTTGAGCCCCTGCCGGCAAAATAAATGTGGCAGGGGTTGAGCCCCTGCCAGAACAATCAAGTGGCAGGGACTGAGCCCCTGCCAGCAACAGCCGAGTGGCAGGGGCTGAGCCCCTGCCTGCGAAGATGAAAGTGGCAGGGGCTGAGCCCCTGCCAGAACCGATTAGGTGGCAGGGGCTGGGCCCCTGCCTGCGAAAATGAAGGTGGCAGGGGTTGAGCCCCTGCCAGAACCGATTAGGTGGCAGGGGCTGGGCCCCTGCCTGCGTAAATGAAGGTGGCAGGGGCTGAGCCCCTGCCTGCGAAAATGAAGGTGGCAGGGGCTGAGCCCCTGCCAGAAACGTCAAGTGGCAGGGGCTGAGCCCCTGCCGGAAACATCGAATCGGCAGGGGCTGAGCCCCTGCCGATGGCGGTGAGGTGGCAGGGCCTCGGCCCCTATCCGGAAGAGTCGACGAATGGCAGGGGCTGACCGAGTCAACGAATGGCAGGGGCTGGGCCCCTGCCAGACCGAGTCATGGCGACCCCCAAAATGATGACGGCAACAGGTGCCGTAGGGGTGACTGGACCCCTGCTGGGCCTTCGACAGCCCCGGTAGAAAAAGAAAAATGGCGACAGGGCCCGAGGGCTCCCTGTCGACCCTCTGAAAGGTACAGGGGATGCGGAAGGGCGCGGCAGGGGCCGTGCGCCGCCTGTCGGCCTCCCGGCGAGGAGACAAAGGGGGGGGGGGAAGGAGAGAAGAGGGAGGAGAAGAGAACGGCGTACCTGGAAGTGGTGGCCGGCGTCGGCGGCGCGCGCAGCAGGGAGGAGACCGGCGCGGAGGGGGGAGCGAGGGCTGCGAGAGGGAGGCGTGACTCCCCTCGCCCTCCAACCTCCCTCAAAAAGGCGCAGGAGCAATCGAAAGGGGAAACCCCTGGTGGGTTTCCCAAACTTGCCCGCACACGAAGGGGAAAGAAAGGGGGGGGGGGTTGCGGCGCCCGAATGCTCGGGTTTTTCTTTTGAAAACCCTAAAATAAAAAGGGGGCCCGGGTCGGGTCCGGACCCGGCCCGGGTCCAAACAGATTTTTTTTTTTTTAAATGGGTTTTACAGATTCACCTGAACCGGGCAGCTTTCATCAGACTCAACAAAAGCAAAATAGACTCTAAGCGCAACTGTACACTGTAAGTCGCAAGGGAACATGCTCTCCCCTTCAAATCATGCGCCGTCCTCGGCGCCATCTGTTTCGTGGTAAGCCCTGACTTCAGTTGGGTAGCAGCTGTTCATTCGAAATGCAGGCTCCCACGTTGGTTCTGCTGTTTCCTCCCACTGCACCAAGTATTTCTTCGCTTGTCCCAAGTAGTTGACCTTGTGGCGAAGGATCTGACTGAGGTGCTTCTTGGCCCGTTGTGCTGTCGGGGCCTTCTGCATGATGGGAGCGCGTTGCGGCACATTGTGTTCCGGGTCTCCATCATCTGGATGGAACTGCTTGAGGTTGTACACGTGGAACACCGGGTGCACCTTGAAGTCTGGGGGCAACTCCAGCTTGTATGCCAGCTTGCCCACCTTCTTTGTGGTGGTGAAGGGTCCCTCATACTTTCTGAGTAGTCCGCGGTGCCGCCCGCGGAAGATGCTTGTGCGTCCAAGATATAACTTCACCAACACTTTGTCCCCAACTTGGAATCCTGCGGGCCGACGATGTTTGTCCACCCACTTCTTCATTCTCCTTGCCGCTTTGTGTAAGAATGCCTTCGCCAACTCATTTTGCTCGTGTCAGTCGCGAACAAACTGATAGGCGAAGGATAGTTTTCCCTTTTCTTGTGTGGCAAGAGTGTGCGGGGTCAGTGGCTGCTGCCCCGTGACTATCTCAAACGGGTTGTGGCCTGAAGACTCGCTCTTCTGCAGATTATAACAAAATTGTGTCACATCAAGGAGCTTCACCCAATTTTTCTGATTGGCACTAACAAAGTGCCTAAGGTACTGCTCCAGTATCTCGTTGATACGCTCTTTCTGCCCATCTGTCTGCGGATGAAAGCTTGTTGAAAACAGCAACTCAGAGCCAAGTAGCCGAAATACTTCACGCCAGAACTTGTCCGTGAAGCGAGCATCACGATCACTCACAATGCTCTTTGGTATGCCCCAGTGCTTCACCACATGCTTTACGAACAACTCTGCAGTCTTCTCTGCAGGGCACTCCTTGGAAACTGGGATGAAGGTGGCATACTTTGAGAAACGATCCACCACAACCAAAATAGAACTGAGGCTCTCTATCTTCGGCATACTAACAATAAAGTCCATGGAGATGCTATCCCAATGACGTTTTGGAATTGGTAGAGGCTCAAGGAGACCGACAGACTTCTAGTTTGTCCCCTTATCTTGCTGGCATATGAGGCATGTCCGCACATACCCCTCAACGTCGTCTCTCATCTGCGGCCAATAGTAGCCGCGCTCAAGGAGTGCTAAGGTCCGCTCCTGACCAGGATGGCCGGCCCATAGTGTATCATGGCACTCCTTGAGTAGCTCTCGGCGAAGGCTTCCCCACCGTGGCACAAAGATGCGTCCCCCTTTTGTTACGAGGATGTCATCCTGTAGCCAAAATGGCCGAGTCTTTCCTGCCTGCGCCAGAGAAACAAGGTGTTGTGCGGTCGGATCCTGCTGCGTACCCTTGCGGATGTGGCTCAACAATGCACTGTCCAAATGCATTTCAGAAGACTCCGCGCACGCAGCTGTCAATTCAGCCGTACGGCTCAGGGCATCCGCCACAACATTGGTCTTTCCAACCTTGTACTCCAAGGCAAAGTCGAACTCAGCCAAAAACATCTGTCATCGAGCTTGTTTAGGCGTCAACTTCTTCTGCGTCTGAAAATAGCTCGTGGCCACATTGTCCGTCTTAACGACGAACTCGGCACCCAAAAGGTAGTGTCGCCAGGTCCTGAGGCAATACATAATGGCGGTCATCTCACGTTCATGCACTGTGTAACGCCTCTCTGCATCTTTCAGCTTGCGACTCTCATATGCGATCGGATGACCATCTTGTATAATAACTCCGCCAATGACAAAGTCTGAGGCATCAGTGTGGACTTTAAAGGGTCCCGAATGATCAGGCAGTCGCAGCACCGGCTCCCTCACTAAGGCTTTCTTCAAGCCATCGAAGGCATCTTAGCACGCTCCTGTCCAGAGCCATACCCGATTCTTCTTTAACAAATCTGTGAGGAGCGCAGCAATGAGGGAATAACCTTCGATGAAACGCCGATAATAGTTTGCCAAACCGAGGAAGGACCGCAATTCTGGCACTTTGCTTGGCGGAACCCATTCCTGGATGGCCCTTATTTTCTGCCCATCCATACGCAGCACACCACGCCCCACAACGTGGCCAAGGAAGTTGATCTCCTCCTGCTCGAAGAGACACTTCTCTCGTTTGACACAGAGGTCATTCTCCTTCAGCACTTGAAACATTGTTGTAGATCACGATATCATCCGTGTAGACTACCACAAAGTTGTCTAAGGATAGAAGATCTGGTTCATTAAAGTCGTGAACGTGGCTCGAGCATTTGTCAACCCGAATGACATTACTAGAAATTTGTAAGCACCATAGCGGGTGACGCAAGTTGTTTTCGGCTCATCACCTTCGGCAATCCTCACCTGCCAGTAACCCGATCGTAGATCTAGCTTAGAAAAGATACGGGCACTGCTTAGCTGATCGAACAAGTCCGCTATCAATGACAATGGGTACTTGTTCTTCACTGTGACCTTATTCAGAGCACGGTAATTCACACATAACTGTTTAGAGCCATCATGTTTCATCTGGAAAAGGACTGGGGCACCAAATGGGGCTTTTGATGGACGAACAATGCCTGCGTCCAACATCTTGTCTAGCTGCCTGCGCAGCTCCTTTAGTTCAGCTGGCCCTATACTGTATGGGACCATTGCGGGAGGCTTCGCTCCCGGGGTCAACTCAATCTTGTGGTCGACCTCATGTCTTGGCAGAAGACGCTTTGGCAATTCCGGAGGCATCACCCCCCGAAACTCCTCCAATAGTGGGGCTAGGGTCGGAGGCACTGCTGCTTCTACCTTCCCTTCATCTGCACGCACTGCAACTAAGAATGTCTGCTCCCCATGCTTGACACCCTTCTTCAATTGCATTGCCGATAACACTGAAGACTTGCCTTTCTGCGTAAGGCACTGCACTGTGTGGGACAGGTCTGACCCCATAATCATCAACGTGTTAAACTTTGACAGCATCATAACATTCTGGCTTCACAGAAACTCCATACCCAGAATCACCTTGAAATCGTCTAGGGGCACCACAGAGAAGTTGGCTTTGCCGACCCAACTCCCCACTTGAGTAGCCACATCTCTTGCTTCACCAAGGATGAGCTTGGCCTTAGAGTTTACTGTTTTGATAGTCCTTTGCTTTGGCCCAGTTTTCAAGCCCAACCGCTTTGCCTCTTCCCGCGAGACAAAGTTGTGTGTGGCCCAAGAGTCTATCATAACTGAAGTAGACTTTCCATTCATAATGACTTTTACGTACATAAGTTCCTTACTGACCTGCATGTTTTTAGCTGCGCAACTTTTAGCTGCGTTAATCGATCGCATGGCCCCCATCCTTGGTTGCATGGTCTCAGTGTCACTGCATTCAGTATCGCTGCATTCTTCCCGTGCAGCATTGACTTGCCTGTCATCCTTTACAAGGCGCTTTGGGCACTGCCGGGCGATATGTCTTGTTAAAATGTATCTAATATATATATATATATGTTGTATATTACATCAATACCCGATAGAGGTATTTTTGTAATTTCACATAGTTGTTTTAGAAAACAACTATTTTTCTTTTTTGTCTAAATGTAATTTTTATTTTTGTTTTTTTAATTCTTTTTTATTCTTTTTTGAGGACCTAAAGGGGCTCCAACATAGAAGTCGTTGGAGCCCCCAACGGTCACAAATGTGACCGTTGGGGGCTCCCAACGACTCTATGGGAGCCCCCTTTTGGCCCTCCTTTTTCATCCTCTTCCTCTTGTATAAATAGGGGTGAACCCCTTGTGTATTCTCATCCTTGAGAGCTTTTCTCTCTTCTCAATAAGAGGCTTTTTATATTGTTGCCTTCTTAAAGGCTTGTGCTTGTATTGCCAGTTTGTGGATTTGTGATATTGTCTCTTTTATTCATTGTTGTAAGTGCTTGTATGCACTCTTTATATTTCCGCAATATCTCATTACATGGTATCAGAGCCACTCGATTCTTGAAGGAAAGGTGTGGTTCGTGTATCTCATATTTTGTGAACATCTTCTCACTTCTTGGCAACATCATGGAGACAAAGATTGACCTATCTTTCAAGCTCAATAGAAAGAATTATATGATGTGGGCATCGGCTATGGAGAATAATCTCAAAGGAAAGAAGCTTTGGGGTTTTGTCATGGGGACCGTTCCGGAACCGAAGCTTATGCTCACAAAGATGAAAGAAGGTCAAGAAAAGGCTCTTGAGAGAGATGCTCGCCTCAAGGCCATTGAAAGTCATCAAAAGGAAGTGGAAGATTGGGAAAACAATCACGCAAAAATCCTTGCGTGGTTTATGAACAATGTGAAACTTAAGGTATGTGCAAATATAGCTAAATTTCGTAGAGCCAATGAGGCTTGGTCCTTTATGAGGGGTATGTATACCCAAAAGGATCTTGCAAGAGCATACTTCTTGCAAGAAAAAATTAGAACCACCAAGCTATTAGAATGTGGAATATGGATTGGATATGGATCCGATATCGGATCCATATCCATCCACGAGTTTTACTTTAGCTGTATTATAATGTAACATGTGTTACTTATAAGGGGCAATTTTGTCCCTGTAAATTATAATTGTAACCCTATACTAATAAAGGCACGAGTGCAGCAACTGAGACATTAAGGGTTGCCGACTTCTCAAGAAAGGTTCTCTCTCTCTCTCCCTCTCTCTCTCTCACGTGTTTTCACATGGTATCAGAGCACGCTGTATTCCTGGGTGAAAAAGGATCTTCTTCCTCAGCGACGTGAACTACCAAATCTGTTCACGCGCACTAGCCAAGACTGCTGCAGCAAAAGCCGAGTTTTCAGAACTCGTGAATCTGCCTTCCTCAGCAACATGAATCAGTTCACGTAAATCAGCAAAAGCCGAGTTTTCAGAACTCGTGAATCTGCCTTCCTCAGCAACGTGAACCAGTTCACGTAAATCAGCAAAAGTCGAGTTTTCAGAACTCGTAAATCTGCCTTCCTCAGCAACGTGAATCAGTTCATGTAAATCAGGTTCCCATTTTTTTTTCCCTATTCCTTTCTGTAGGCATCTACTTCTTGATTTGTTTGTTCCCTTCACTCACAAAGAAGCTGAGTTCTTCTTATTTGTCATGATTTCACCGTAATTCATTTTTTCTTATTCCTAATTTATTTTTTTTATTCCTCGTGGTTTCACCGTGATTTGGTTTCACCCTCTTTTCTTATAGTTCTGTGATTTCACCCTCTTTTCTTATTGTTCTCCTTATTCCTGTTATTTCACACAGCAACTGCTGTAGTTGTTTTTATTCCCCTTAATCCACACACAGCAACTGCTGTAATCTCTCTTATTCCTTTTAATTCACACACAGCATCTGCACTTCTTTTTCTTAATTCACACAGCCACTGCAGGTCCCTTCTTCTTCTTCATTCATTCACAGTTGGTTACTTCTTCTTCTTCATTCATTCACAGTTTACACAAGAAGGATGAATTCGTTTCTTCTGGTACCTATTTCTGTCATAAGCTGCGTCACTCTATTCTTTGTTTTCAGCCACATCTCTGTCATAAGCCTACAAATGGATTCTTCAGGTAGTTCTAGTCTTTCCTCCAACTTCCTGGGGCAACTGGTTTCGGAAAAACTGAATACAAATAACTATCTGACTTGGAAAAGGCAGATTACCCCTTTTATTCGCAGTCAAGATCTTTCAGGTCACTTGGATGGCTCCACTCAAATACCTCCGGAATTTGTCACCACCGAAGAAAAAGGAGATGGAGCAATGTCAAGCACCACCCGCAATCCTGTATTTACTGCTTGGATGAAACGTGATCAGGCTCTCGTCGCATATATCACTTCCACACTGTCGCAAGAAGTTTTGGTTTCTATCCCTGATGATTGCACATCTAAAGTATTGTGGGAAACTTTAGCTCAAACCTACTCTCAGATATCAGAGGCTAAGGTACTATTTCTCAAGCGTGAATTTCAGCTTTTAAAGAAGGGAGCAATGACCATTATTGAATTTTTAAATCAAGTCAAAAGCATCACAGATCAATTAGCCCTTGTTGGATATCCAGTGTCCGATAAAGAAAAGGTGCAACAAACTCTGAATGCCCTGGGATCAGAGTATCATGTTCTTGTCACTTCTTTATTATGCTTGTCTTCGTTGCCCAGTTTTGAGGAATTACGTGCTAAACTCTTCCAATACGAGATGTCTTTGAAAAGCATATCTGATGCTTCAGCAGGGCAATCATCTACGCATGAGATTCTTGTCACACGGATGTTTGTTGATCGTACACGGGGAGGGTGTGGCAGAGGCAAGGGAAATCCAATTCAGGGTGGACGTGGGATACTACCTACACCAAATTCTAATGCCAATTTTTCAAAGAATGTTCCCACATGCTATCAGTGCAACAAGCGAGGTCATATCAAGGCCAACTGCTGGTTCAACCCACAAAATCAGAATAGAATGCAAAACACTAGAAATGTTGGTGCATCAGGAACTGCAGGTACGTTCCGAGTCAGTAAGGATGCTAAGGATCTCCTTCTATCTGCTATGGCCAACTTGAATCTGAAGCAAAATGATGATGGAATATGGTATGTTGACTCTGGGGCAGCAACCCATGTCACTAGTAATGCAGGTAAGTTCTCTACTATGACTCCCTATTTTGGAAAATCTAATATTGTAACTGGAGATGGGACTCACCACCCTATTTCGAACATAGGCAATGTCGTCATTCCTTTGTCTAAGTCATCCATTCCTTTATCTGATGTTGTTCATGCACCAAATATAAAGAAAAATATTGTATATGTTTCCAAGCTTGTTGATTCTACCAATTCTTCTGTGGAATTTACTCCTACTTCTGTCTTTGTCAAGGATCTTCAAACGAAGGAGATGTTCGCTAAAGGAGAGCGACGTGGAGACATGTATGTCTTTAATGAAGATCCAGCCTCCAGTGTCCTGAAGCCCCAGTCTGATCTCGTCCTCAAAAGTGTCTTAAGTACATCCAAATGTAATAAGTCAGATCTCTGGCATTCTCTTCTTGGTCATTGTAGTCAAGTCTTTATTGAAAAGTTAGTGTCCAACGGTCTTCTTTCGGAGTCTGTTTCATCTTTATTGAGAAATAAAATATGTCCCAGTTGTCAGGTCTGCAAAAGTCATGTACTTCCCTTTCATCAAATAAATAAAAGAGCTTCTATACCTTTTGAGATAATATGTTCAGATGTTTGGGGCCCAGCTCCTAATCCTTCCTCTTTTGGAAGTAAATATTATGTATCCTTTATTGACAGCTTCTCTCGTTTTACCTGGATATTCTTTATGAAATACAAATCAGAGGTTTTTTCCATTTTCCGTCACTTTCATGCCTATGTTAAAAATCAATTCTCTCAAAATATCCAAATTCTCCAATGTGATGGGGGTGGTGAGTATTCCTCTAAAGAATTTTTAGATTTTCTCCAAGATAATGGGATGCATCGTAGAGTTTCTTGCCCGTACACACCACAACAAAATGGAATCGCTGAACGTAAACACTGTTAAAATGTACCCATCTATTGTTGTAATTAGATATATTTTATATATATAAAAGATGATACATATACATATATGGTATATATGTATATGTATCCTCCTATTTATATATATATTTTCATTTTGTTTAGCCGTAGGGGTATTTTAGTCTTTTTCTCTGTTTTACGCACATTCACTTTATGGATGTGATTGTAATTTATTTTATTTTTCTTTTTCTTTTATTTTTTATTTCTTTTTTCTCAAGTACCAAAAGGTACCTTGGGGGGGGCACTCAAATAGACGTTGGGCCCCTTCCAACGGTCACATTTGTGACCGTTGGAGGGGCTCCAACGTCTATGTGTGGAGCCCCTCCAAGGCTCCTTTTTGTTGTTATAAATAGGGGCTCTCCCCTTTGTATTTCTTACTTCTTGAGGGAGCTTATGCTCCATTGTAATGGGGTTTTTACCCCTTCTCCATTATTCTTCAATGATATGCAACTTATGACTTTATGTCATATTTTTCCCTTTTTATGGGTTTTATGTGTTAGCACATTATGTGCTTATGTTGTTTCCCTTTAATGGGTATATTTGCACCTCACGTGCATAGATATGGGTTCATTATTGAACCCAATGTATTTCAAGTCACTTTCTAACATGGTATCAGAGCGAGGTCACGATGGGGTTGTCCTTTGGTGCAACGGAAAGCGTGTCGCTCAAGAAATGGTGAAGTATTCATTGCTCTTCCTAAAGTATTATGCTTTTCAAGTTATTCGGTATGTATCCCTTTTCTTAAAAGTATTATGCATTTGACAATATGTTTCTTGCATATAGTTTGTTCGTTTAATGGTCATGATAGTTGAATTATTTCTTTTCACATTTCGTGTGCTCATATATTTTGAAAATATCTCCTTTTAAATTTGGTGAAATCGTTTGTTGTCCAAATATAAAATTCGTGTTTATTTTTCGAACTACTCATCGCATATAATAGTAATTTATGTTTTTAAAAATTACCTTCAATTATGTGAGATTTATAGTTCTTAAATAAATATTTCATGATTGACCTATAAGTTAACTTTTAAAAATTATATATATGATTTCTTGCTAAAATAATGATCTTTGCTTAAAATTTCTTAACTCTCATATGAACCCTAATTTGATTTGAGTTCCCCTCTTGATTATGGATTTTAGTGCATTTTTGAAAAAATTGATATAATCATTGTATGAGAATCTCTCACATCTAAAATCTTTGTTGAATCCTAAAGTAGTTCTTGTTAATGATGACTTATAAGAATTCCTAAAAAGTTTTTCAATGTTTTTTTTTTGAAAAATTATCTATGATGAACCATTAGGAAAGATTGTTTTAAAAGGAATTTCCCACATAGAGTGCATAGTTCATCTATTACATCCTTTTTGGTATAAATGATTTCATTTTTTCCTTATAAACTTGTTGGTTTGTATTTTTCATAAGGTTTCGAAACCTCTTAATAATATCTTTAAAGATGCCTACATTGTCCATAATATGGTTTTCTTTGTCCTCAATTGCACTTATCAAGCATGTAATTACATAATTAAAATTTGAGAATTTCAAGCATTGCTCTTTTTATAAAGTGCATACTTGCTCACTTTTGTGTATTTTTGTATTTTGTGCACATTTGCTTCTCAAATATTTTGCGCTTGTATGCATTCCCTCTTTTTTATGATATACATGCCTTAGTGCATGTTTGTTTACACCTTGGTGTGTATTTGTTCAAGTATTGTATGAGTGCCTTCGTGCACATCTTTTATAAAGCCTTGTGTGCTTACATGTGTATTGTCTCTTTGTAGACATTTTTTGCATTATGGAGCCTTTATGCACATTTCTTTTGTGAAAAATATAATGAATTTAGATATTGAGTTCTTTTTAAATCATTGTAAGTGCTTATAGCACTTTGTATGTGTCCGCATATCTCATCACAATCAAAGAATATTTTAAAATTGTTGTATGGGATTTAATCCCAAATCTATAAATTTTCAAGTGTTTTTTGAATATTCTTTCCTTGAGTATTGTGTTAAAGCCTTCTTTGTGAACCATTACGGTTCTTATGATTTCTTTGATTAAAAGCTTGATTGTCTTGATGAATTCTTTATGTTGTTGTGTTTGTTGCTTAATAAGTCTTTTTTGGTACAAGACTTCTTTTGAAGATTAAGCATAATTCGTGTTTATGCAAAATTCTTTTGATGGATTATATTGGACCTTTGATTCAATTTGTTAATCGGTCCTCTTGGTAAAAACTTTTATTTGGAAAATGATTCCTTATGTGGTTACTGCCCTTTTGTGGCACTTATATTTGTCCATCACATGTTATTTAATGCATCATTTATTTGGCCTTATTATTGTTATATTAGAGATGTTTGTCGATGTGAGTTATGGGCACCTCGTGTTGTATCATTTTAGATTGTCCACCTTCCATATTATAGATGGTTGTTGAGGTGAATTATGGGCACCTTGGGACTCTAAAATGATTTGTTATTTGATCTCTAATTATGAGTGTGTCACTCATTTTTTCTCTTGTGGCCATTGATATTATGGATGCCTCTATGTAAATGTGATGGACATATGGTGTTTGAAACCTTAAATGTTTTAAGGTACATTTAAAATCAAGGTGTTTTGGGATTATAGCCCAACCTTTTATTTGTTTAAGAATGTTATGAGTGCACTTGCACATTTGTGATTCCGTATGTTGTGCTTGTTGTGCACATGTGTTCTTGTGTTTCTTCACAAGTGTTCTTGGTGTGTGTATGTTCACACATTTGTTCTCAAGAATATTATTTTATCGATTGTAGTATCTTGTTGAAGATACTTTTTACATGCATTTATTCCAAAATGTTATTGTTATGAGTATTCTTTTTTAAAAGGAATATTGTTTCATTCGAGGTTTTATTTATATGTTGTCATTACAAGCTTTATTGCCTCAAAAGTCCTTTCCTTTTATGCCCATTATCTAAGTGTCATCATATGTAGACAAGA
This sequence comes from Nuphar pumila, assembly GCF_984573655.1. Taxonomy (NCBI): domain Eukaryota; kingdom Viridiplantae; phylum Streptophyta; class Magnoliopsida; order Nymphaeales; family Nymphaeaceae; genus Nuphar; species Nuphar pumila. The sequence continues at coordinate 57,660,399 of NC_143264.1, read as the reverse complement.
ATTTTATTACACCTTCGTGTGTTTTTAGCCCTTTGTTGGCTTTTGCTCTCTTAGTCTAGTAGCTGAACACACTTGTCTTGAGTGATCTTATATGTAGACAAGACACGTTGATTCACACCATCGTGTGTGATCTTAGTCCATGTTGGCGTTTGTGTTCTTGTTCTAGTCGCTTAGATGTATGCCCATGGTTGGCTTATTTCACTCATTTCATGTGCCATCTTATGTAGACAAGAGATGTATTATGTTTTAGCCCATGGTTGGCTTATTACTCTTGTTCTAGTAGCTGAACATACTTGGTTTTAAGTGCATTTTTACGTAGACAAGAGATACTTTTTAGTCCATGTTGGCATGTATTCTCTTGCTCTTGTCGTAGATGCACTTATTTCAAGTATTATTATATGTAGACAAGAGGTTCGTTTACACACCTTTGTGTGTGTCTTTTGCCTTTAATGGTTTTATATTCTTGATCTAGTAGCTTATACACTTGATTTATGGGTTTTGGAGGACTAATGAGGAAGTTGTTTGTAATGAATAAACTATTATTGAAATTTGCAAAATTTCATTCATGACTTGTGTTTTTCAAGTAAATCATCTTTTTGATATGCATATCAAGTTGATTTCTTAGCATTTAATCTATATATTAAGTGCTTATGGTTTTTGCCACCCTTATATATAAAATATTTTTTTTTATTAAGTGTGACTTTCATAAATGTTTTTAAAAAACCTTGTGAACTCTTGGGTTTATTTTGCCTAAAGTATGCTTGGAGACTTCGTTTCTCTTTTTTGGATCTTCACTACATGTTTGAAGCATGTTTTAGTTCTTTGAGTATCAATTCATATAATGATTCGTATATGCATATGCTCTTTATGGCCTTTTTTGGGCTCTTATTCAATAAAACATATGTATGTTATGCCTCTTCGTAGGCTTCTTGTGGTATCCCTTAGTGGATCATTTTGTTATTCCCCATTATGGGGTTATATTTGTCCAATGGTGGACCATATGAATGCATTATGCATTCTTGCATTTTGCTTCCGCTCATTTTGTTTTAACATAATGTATGATTTAGAAACTTTGGTTTTCTAAATTTTTCGTTTCATACTAAAGTAACTATCATATTATGCATAAATTTTGCACCTTGTTAGGAATGTTCCTTTTTTATTAAAGTGCAAAGATATTGTTTACTTGTTCTTTGTTGTTTTCTTTTCTCAGGATCTTGGAGATAGGACAAAGGGAAGTACCCTGGATGGTTCGAGAAATGGGTTCATCATTTGAAGACAATTGGAGGAAGGCTATTTCAAGTTTCATTGCATCCTTGCCGAAGCCTCTTGGAGTCGCCGAAGCCTCGTGGAGTTTTGCCCTTTTTTCAATCTTTTCGTTTCCCTGCAAAGCTTGAGGGGGGGTGTTAAAATGTACCCATCTATTGTTGTAATTAGATATATTTTATATATATAAAAGATGATACATATACATATATGGTATATATGTATATGTATCCTCCTATTTATATATATATTTTTTCATTTTGTTTAGCCGTCGGGGTATTTTAGTCTTTTTCTCTGTTTTACGCACATTCACTTTATGAATGTGATTGTAATTTATTTTATTTTTCTTTTTCTTTTATTTTTTATTTCTTTTTTCTCAAGTACCAAAAGGTACCTTGGGGGGCCCACTCAAATAGACGTTGGGCCCCTTCCAACGGTCACATTTGTGACCGTTGGAGGGGCTCCAACGTCTATGTGTGGAGCCCCTCCAAGGCTCCTTTTTGTTGTTATAAATAGGGGCTCTCCCCTTTGTATTTCTTACTTCTTGAGGGAGCTTATGCTCCATTGTAATGGGGTTTTTACCCCTTCTCCATTATTCTTCAATGATATGCAACTTATGACTTTATGTCATATTTTTCCCTTTTTATGGGTTTTATGTGTTAGCACATTATGTGCTTATGTTGTTTCCCTTTAATGGGTATATTTGCACCTCACGTGCATAGATATGGGTTCATTATTGAACCCAATGTATTTAAAGTCACTTTCTAACAAACACAGACATATTGTGGAAAGTGCAATGAGTATGATGCATGGGAGTAACTTACCCATTAGTCTTTGGTCTGAAGCCTTTCACACTGCCACTCATGTGATAAACCGCCTTCCCATGCCTATTCTTGAAAATCAATCTCCCTATTATGTTCTCTTTGGTGCACATCCCGATTATAATGAGTTACGAGTTTTTGGATGCACATGTTATGTTCATATTGACAAATCCATGAGAACTAAATTCCAAGACAAAGCCTCTATATGCCAATTTGTAGGTTATGCAGATGAACACAAGGGTTACAGATCCTATGATCCTGCCAATAAGAAGATCAGAATTTCCAGAAATATTGTTTTTGATGAAAATAATTTTCTGGGAAAAGAAACAGATGTCAATCGTGAACCTACTGGTTCAGTTGCTAATTGGTATGATCCATGGCTTAGTGCTGAACTTATTTCACATGCTGCCGAGCATACTATTCTGCCTCCTGAAAGCATACATGGTGAGACAGTTTCAGATGATGCATCACAAGCATAGTGTCGAAGATACAAATGAAATGTGTATACCAGGAGATCTAGAGAGCAAACGAATGTACCTACTGAAGAACACATTGCATTGTCTAATGACAGAGAAGCACCAAGAAGATCAGGCAGGATAAGGCATCCTATTGAAAAGTGGGTTAGTTATGACAACTTTTCTATGGACTTTCAGATCTTTCTATCCCAGATTGAAAAACACGATGAACCACTTGGTTTTCATCAAGCTATCCAATCCAACAAATGGATTGAAGCGATGAATGAGGAGATCGAGGCACTTCATGAATGTCGAACATGGGAGATAGTTGGCCGTCCTCCAGATAAAAATGTTGTTGGTTCCAAATGGGTTTATAAAATTAAATATAAACCGGATGGTAGCATTGAACGGTACAAGGCGCGTCTTGTGGCCAAGGGTTTCACTCAAGAATATGGTCAGGATTATGATGAGACATTCAGCCCAGTGGTGAGAATGGGAACTATTCGCATTATACTTGGCCTGGCAATTGAACATGGGTGGATCCTCAGTCAGCTTGATGTTAAGAATGCATTCCTTCATGGGGACTTAAAGGAAGAAGTCTATATGGAGCAGCCTCAAGGTTATGCAGAGGGAAGCCCAAAAGAATATGTATGTAAGTTAACTAGAGCTTTGTATGGATTGAAGCAAGCTTCTAGGTCATGGTTTGAAAGTTTTTCCTTAGAAATCCATAAACATGGTTTCTTTCGTTCCCAACTTGATCATTCTCTGTTTATATATAGGAACGGTACCACTGTGGTTTTCTTACTCATATATGTTGATGATATTGTTATCATTGGTAATGCTCCAGACCACATTCAACGAATTAAAGTTCTATTGAGTATGCGGTTCAAAATGAAAGACCTTGGGGAGCTGAGATATTTTCTTGGAATAGAGGTAGATAGACAAGGTGATAAAATGTCATTAACTCAACATAAATACACTCTTGATCTTCTGGCTAAAGCAGGAATGACAGATTGTAAACCTCTACCCACACCCAGTGTTGTTAACCAAAGGCTCAATATTTGTGATAGTGAGTTATATCCTGATGCAGTCAAGTATCGGAGTTTAGTAGGTATGTTACAATACCTTACCTTCACTAGACCAGACATTGTGTATTCTGTCAATCAAGTATCTCAATTCATGCATGAACCAAAGACTGGTCACATGGATGCTGTCAAACACATCCTTTGCTATCTCAAAGGAACGGTGGGTGATGGACTCACATACACTCAGTCTTCATGGAAATCACCAAAACGTGACATACTTGCCTATACAGATGCAGACTGGGCAGGGGATCCAGATGAGAGAAGGTCTGTTTCAGGATACTGTGTTTTCATTGGGAGAAATCTTGTCTCATGGAGTAGCAGAAAACAGAAGGTTGTAGCAAGATCTAGCACAGAGGCAGAGTATAGATCTATGGCAGCTACCACAGCAGAAGTGACCTGGATTAGGCACCTTCTTACAGAGATGGGAGAGGATATCTCAAATTCGACACTTATGTGTGATAATAGAAGTGTTATACAAATTGCATTCAATCCTGTTCATCACAGTCGGACTAAACATATTGAAATCGATCAACATTTCATCAGACAAAAGATAGCCGACAAAGAGATTAAACCAGTTTATGTGCCTTCAGAAGATCAAGTTGCCGATATGTTTACAAAAGGTCTTACAAGTCATCGCTTCTGGTATCTGAAGAACAAGTTGCACATGGTTCAACCCCATGCACAACTTGAGGGAGGGTATTAGAATGTGGAATATGGATTGGATATGGATCCGATATCGGATCCATATCCATCCACGAGTTTTACTTTAGCTGTATTATAATGTAACATGTGTTACTTATAAGGGGCAATTTTGTCCCTGTAAATTATAATTGTAACCCTATACTAATAAAGGCACGAGTGCAGCAACCGAGACATTAAGGGCTGCCGACTTCTCAAGAAAGGTTCTCTCTCTCTCTCCCTCTCTCTCACGTGTTTTCACACAAGCAAGGTGATTCTAGCATTCAAGACTACTATAGTGCCCTAAACCCACTATGGGATGAATTGGCTCTCTTGGAGCCAAAATGGGTTTCTATGGAAGATATTGATTTAAGGCAAAAACAAATGGAACAAGAGCGATTGTTTCAATTTCTTTTTGGGCTACGTCCCGAATTTGAGCAAGTGAGATCTTCACTTCTCCATAGATCTATTTTTCCTCCTATTGAGGACGCTATTGCCGAAATCACTCAAGAGGAGACAAGGCTTGGCATGAGTAAGCATGTTAATGAAGTCCTTGCCGTATCCAAACCGGGTAACAATGTTAGAACTTATAAGCCTCCTCATTTTGGGAAACAAGGGAACTATAATGGAGGAAGAAAAATGATTGTTTGTCATTATTGCAATGAGCCGGGACACATTAGACCCGCTTGTCCAAAGCTTATTGGAACCTTCAAGCCTAAAGTGGCCTCTCTTGAAGAAACCACCACCAAAGAAGATGAAGGCAAGAACAATGACATTAAAGAAACTCTTGGACAAATATCTATGTCTCTTCAACAAATGCTAAAAGTTTCTTCCTCCACATCGGGTGCGGCTATTGCTTCATCATCATCACCCGGTACGTATTCTTGGATCCTTGATTCCGGAGCTTCTTTTCATATGACCCCTCATGAAAATGCACTTAGTGATGTTTGCACCAATTCAAAGGACTCTTGTGTCTCTACGGCCGATGGAACTTTTTTGAAAATTTCAAGTATTGGTTCTTTTAAAGATTCACAAAATTTTTGTGTTCCAAAAGTAAGAGTTGTTCCCAAACTAAATTTAAACCTTTTTTCGGTTTCTCAAATTGCCGACCATGGATGTAAAATATCTTTCTCATCTAATGGTTGCTTTGTGCAGGATCTCCGGTCCGGGAAGCGGATTGGGCAAGGCCATAGAAAGGGAGACCTCTATTATATGGACCATCTTGATCTCCCTACAAACTTTTTTTGTTCTTATGTCTAAGAAAAAAACATGGAAACTTGGCATAAAAGACTTGGTCATCCAAGTTATTCCAAAATGTGCCTCTTTCCTTTTGGAAACAAATTTTGTAAGGAAAAAGAAATTAATTGCAAAGATTGTATTTTTTGAAAAATAAAGTCTATTCCATTTCCAACTAGAACTTTTTCTCATCAAGGCCTTTTGAATTGGTGCATTCGGATGTTTGGGGGCCTTCTCCGGTTATGTCTAAAGGGGGCTATTCATATTATGTTACATTTATTGATGACTTTACTCGGTATGTTTGGATTTATTTCCTTAGTCATAAGTCGGAAGTATTTACTTTCTTTAAAGATTTTCATAAAAAGGTTCAAAATCAATTTCAAAGTAACATATCTATTTTAAGATCCGATTCCGGTGGCGAATACTTATCTCACGAATTCCAAAACTATTTAACCCAAAATGGCATTTGCCAACAAAAGTCATGTCCTAGGACTCCTCAACAAAATGGCCTAGCGGAAAGGAAACATAGGCACATTATAGAAACCGCTAGAACATTACTTGTATCTAGGAATATTCCAAAGAAGTTTTGGGCCGAAGCTGTTCTAACCTCAATCTATCTAATCAATAGAATGCCCTCTTCTAAGTTAAAAAATGCTTCTCCCTATGAAAAACTCTTTAAGTTTTCACCCGATTTTAATCGTCTTCGTATTTTTGGTTGCAAATGTTTTGTCCTACTACATAAAAGGGATAAGTTATCTCCAAAAGCAATTGAATGTGTATTTTTTGGATATGGTGAAAATAAAAAAGGGTATAGATGTTATGATTTTAAGAATGATAAACTATATGTTTCAAAAGATGTAACATTTCTAGAAGAAGAAAACGGTTTTGATAAAATAGAAGAAACAAATGAAATTGATTATATATTCTTATATGATTTCATTGATGACATACAAGAAGATTTTCTTGAAAACATAGACAATACTTGTGAGGTATCCCCTCTTGACATAACACTGTCAAATGATAGTGATTCAAATATAAATGTTCATGATAGTGATACCAATATAAATGTTTATTCAAGAAGAAATCAAGAAAAACCTATTAGTGCCCTCGAAAAATACTCTCAAAATTCTGAATCCACTGAGGAACCACCAGTTAGGCATTCTTCTAGAATATCAATACCCCCAAATAGGTTTGTATCCTATGATTCCTTAACTCCCAACTATCGGGCATGTTTGATAACTCTACACTCTTATTTTGAACCGGCCCACTATAATCAAGCCAAATCTATACCTCATTGGGTTGAAGCAATGCAAGTTGAACTAAATGCTTTAAAAAAGGCCAATACTTGGGAAATAGTTAATCTACCCTCACACAAAAAACCTATTGGTTGTCGTTGGGTCTTCAAAGTTAAAACTAAAAGCGATGGCTCTTTAGAACGATATAAAGCTAGATTAGTTGCTAAGGGATACTCCCAAGAATATGGCATTGATTACGAAGAAACATTCGCTCCCGTAGCTCGAATGACTAGTGTGAGGACCTTAATAGCTGTCGCATCAGCCAAAAAATGGCCTATTTATCAACTAGACGTAAAAAATGCTTTTTTAAATGGAAGTTTAAGTGAAGAAGTTTATATGGATCCGCCACCCGGAATAAATATTAAGCAAGGTCAAACACTTCGACTTTTGAAGGCATTATATGGTCTTAAACAAGCCCCTAAGGCTTGGTATGATCGTTTCAGTGATATCATGATAAAGTTAGGATTTCATTCTTGTTATACTGACACTGCTCTTTTTGTTAAACATGCAGGTTCTAGTATCGTAATTTTGTTGCTTTATGTTGATGATATGATTATCACTGGAAATGATCAAAATAGTATTATCAATGTTAAAAATATGTTAAAAGATAATTTTGATATGTCTGACTTAGGTTTTCTCAGATATTTTCTTGGAATTGAGGTTGCATATTCTCCTAGAGGATATATTTTGTCACAGATGAAGCTTGCTGCAGATATATGTTCTAAGTCTGGGATCTCTGATGATAAGAAAGTAGAGACTCCAGAGGTTATTAATGCCAAATTGCGGTTAAAAGATGGGGTTCTTCTGGAGGATCCCACCCCTTATAGACAACTCATTGGGTCTCTTACCTATTTAACCATCACCAGACCAGATATCACTCATGCGGTTCACTCAGTTAGTCAATTTCAGCATGCTCCTACAACTGTGCATATGAATGCTGTTCTCCGAATCATCCGCTACATACGGAATACCATCAATAAAGGGCTATTTCTATCCTCCTCTTCTTCCTTAAATCTTCTTGCTTATACTGATGCAGATTGGGGAGGTAATCCCAATGATCGAGTCTCAACTACTGGTTTTTGTGTCTTTTTAGGGGACTCTTTGATTGCCTGGCGATGCAAGAAGCAGCAGAAAGTTTCACTATCATCCATTGAAGCTGAGTACCGGGCTATGGCAACCACGACAATGGAACTTGTATGGCTTCGCAGTTTGCTTAAAGACATGGGCGTTGATATTACTGAAGCCTCAAAGCTATGTTGCGACAACAAGAGTGTCATCTATATTGCGAGCAATCATACTTTTCATGAACGTACAAAACATATCGAAATAGATAGCCACTATGTTCGTGATGAATTCTTACGAGGAACTATTGCTCTACCATATGTCACTTCAGAATATCAGTTGGCGGACTTCTTCACTAAAGCTCTTCCGGCTCCTCGCTTCATGTTTCTTCTTGGCAAACTTTCTGTCATTCCCCCGTAAAGTTTGAGGGGGGGTGTTAAAATGTATCTAATATATATATGTTGTATATTACATCAATACCCGATAGGGGTATTTTTGTAATTTCACATAGTTGTTTTAGAAAACAACTATTTTTCTTTTTTGTCTAAATGTAATTTTTATTTTTGTTTTTTTAATTCTTTTTTATTCTTTTTTGAGGACCTAAAGGGGCTCCAACATAGAAGTCGTTGGAGCCCCCAACGGTCACAAATGTGACCGTTGGGGGCTCCCAACGACTCTATGGGAGCCCCCTTTTGGCTCTCCTTTTGAGGCCCTTTGGCCCTTCTTTTTCCTCCTCTTCCTCTTGTATAAATAGGGGTGAACCCCTTGTGTATTCTCATCCTTGAGAGCTTCTTTCTCTTCTCAATAAGAGGCTTTTTATATTGTTGCCTTCTTAAAGGCTTGTGCTTGTATTGCCACTTTATGGATTTGTGATATTGTCTCTTTTATTCATTGTTGTAAGTGCTTGTATGCACTCTTTATATTTCCGCAATATCTCATTACATGTCTATCGCCGCAGAACCAACATGTCACAACCGCACCCTTGTTGTTGTTGTTATGCTTTGTGAAATTCTGCTTCTTTTCGGATTGATGGCGTGTCGACACCTCACCTTTATCATTACGCTGCTCATCCTTCTTGCCTCCGTGGTCAGACTTCTTCCCAACTTTGGTTTATGGGGTGAAAGGCTTGCGCTGAGTGTCAACTAAGCGCTCTGTCGCCACATATGCATCCTCCAAAATACGGGGGTTACTCCTTTCCACTTCAGAATATGCCCATGGCTGAAGTCCCACAATGAACCAGTTGAGCATGTTGTCTTCTAACATGTTAGGTATCTCCAGCATAAGCTTCTGGAACGTTCTGACATAGTCTTGCAACGAACCAGTGTGTTTGAGCTCACGAACCATCCAGTAAGCCTGCCTCTGCGCATTTCTTGGCATGAAGTAGTTGCGCAACTCCATTTTGAAGTCATCAAAGGTGTCTATCACACATTGACCCCTCTCCATGTCATTGTGCTTCCGCCTCCACCAAGCGATAGCATCTCCATCAAGTAAGGCCGCTGCAGCCTTAATCCTCAGATCTTCGAGGGTCACATTCTGGATATCCAAGTAGTCTTCTACTTGGAACAAGAAGTTCTCAATGGCCTTGCTGTCACGAGAACCATTGAATTTTGCTGGTCTTGGCACATCAATCATTGATGGTCTCTCACAATTTCCGCCATTTAGGGTCACCGTCCGCTGCAACGTACGATTCTTCAACTGAAGCTCCCCTACTTCAGTCTGCAAGTCGGCCACTGTAGTCGTCAACGAAGTGACCTGCTTCATTAATAAGGTTACCTGCTCTTGCAGGCTCGCCACCACATCATTCAGTCCATTGAATGCTTCACATGCGCGTGAAATCACTTTATCATGCGAAGTCACCTCTTTCACCAGCTTGTTAACAGTTGCAGCCAACTCTTCTTGGCCCCGAGGTGAATCCATCTCCTCAGCTTAAGCAATTGTCTTGCCTTTGGTGTTGCGCAAGTTTTGATAAGGCGCCACGATGTCTTGCTCACAAATCGCAGTCTGTCGGCGTGTCTGTCGACACAGACTCCGGAGTCCCTTCTCCAGCACGAGAACGGGCTCTAGTACCACTTGTCACGGGCCTATTTTCTTCAATGGGCCAGCGCGGCGCGACGATCCTTCCTCACCGCCGCAAGCCTACTAGTCAGCTCGCTTGCCGATCGCGGAAGCTTGTAATCAGAGAGCAAGAGAGAATAGAGGGAGAGAAATTGCAATCACAAGAAGCAATCACAACGAGGGTGAACAAAAGAAAGCTCAACGCATTTACTTCATTCACAATTTTGCCTGCAGGCTATTACAGTTCAAGTATACGGGCTGCCCCTTCGGGGTATTGATTCACCTGAACCGGGCAGCTTATATCAGACTCAACAAAAGCAAAACAGACTCTAAGCGCAACTGTACACTGTAAGTCGCAAGGGAACAGTAAGACTCGTGGTTTAAAAAAAAAGTGTTTTGGATCTAGGTTGGATCCGACCGGATCCGGGCCAACACAACCCCCGTGTTCTATTTAAACCCCCCACAGGGGGTGGGTTCTTTTTAAGGAACACCCAAAGCCCGAGTAACCCCAACACCTCACCTCTCCCTGACACTTTCCTTGAACCGCCCCGGCGAATGACCCGACCCCGATGCGACACCACCTCCCTCGCCTGAGTAACGCCGACGCACAACCCCAACCACCTGCCGGGATCTCTGCTCGCCGGAGTTCCCCGACCCCGAACCTCTCTCCCCTCATCTTCTTCCTCTCGCCGGCACGACCAGCCCCGACCTCGTCTCTCTCCTCCCTCTTCTTCCCCCCCCCCCCCCTCGTCTCCTTTCTGTTGTCGGCACACCCAGACCGGCGTTGCCCCTCAAGTACTCTCTCTCTCTCTCTCTCTCTCTCTCTCTCTCTATATATATATATATATATATATATATATATATATATATATATATATATATATATATATTTTCGGCAGAGGAGGGTGCCACCGTCAATCCATCACCGGATGCTAGCAAACAGGAGGTGGGCGTCAGCCCCGCCCCTCCTCCACCTCTCTTCTCTGCACTTCGCCAGACGGAGAGAGAGGGCAGCTCCGCCCCTCTCTGCTCCTTCCACTTCTTCTTTGTCTGCTCTCTGATCGGACGGGAGAGGCAGGCCAGCATGCTACCTTCCCACCGATCTTCTTACCTGCTCTTTGTCGGTTGGGAGAGGCGGGCCAGCAGGCCGCCTCCCTTCTATTCCTCTTCCTCGTTGGCGTTTTCTGCCAGACAAGAGACGCTGGCGAGCCACCTTGTTGCCCTCGGCTTCCTGCCACCAAATGGACCAAGGGTTGACCCCCACTTCCTCCTAGTTGCCTCGGTTTCTCAGGTCGAGGGTTGGCACCTCGGTTCCCCTGCTGAACCGCGGCCACTGCTACCCACAGACGACCCTCCTCTTCCTCGCATGTTGGTGACATTGACCCTGACCACCGAGCACACCCTTCTCTTTTTTTTTGGGTTGCTTAGCCTGCCGGGCTAAGCTCAACTGGAACCGAGCTCAGCTCGGTCCCCGCCTGCAGACTGAGCCCACCCCTCTTTTTTTTTCTTTTGATTGTTTGGCCTACCAAGCTAAGCTCAGCTGGAACTGAGCTCAGCTTGGTCCGCGCTTTCATACTGAGCTGACTCAATCAGTCATCTGAGCCGGGCTCAGTCGTGCTTTACCCTCCGCCTCTTGTACTAAGCCCGACTTGGTCCGGTCGGCCCGAATTGGGTTCGGGTTTGACTCCTGCGACGCAATCATCATCACGATAAGGTTTTAATATCATCCTTTATGCAGCGCAACATAATCCTGTTAGCGCTCCACACCGGCACGTGACACGTTTACCAAGGCATGAGCTTTTAAGAACCTACGCTTGAAATTGTCAGTGAGTTAGACCATCTCCGAGGTAGGGGAAAGTTGCATAAGAAAACAACAACAACAACAACAACTACGCCTTCATCCCAAAACAATTGGGGTCAGCGATATGAACCAAAAAGAAATTCATTTTGGGTCTTCCACATGAATCCTTTTCCTCCAATCATTTCTATCCAACGCCATGTCCTCGGTGAGGTTCAAAGCATTCATATCCTTTCCTATCATCTCCATCCAAGTCTTCCTAGGCCTACCCCGACCTCTTTTAACTAATATATTTTCCCATTTCTCCAACCTTCTAACTGGAGCATCATTAGGCCTTCGCCGAATATGTCCAAACCACCGTAAACGATTCTCTCGCATCTTATTTTCAATGGGTGCAACACCTACCTTCTTACGTATCTCTTCGTTCCGAATCTTATCTTTTATTGTATTTCCACACATCCATCTAAGCATCCGCATCTCAGCTACACTCATTTTTTGAATATGATGTCTCTTGGCAGCCCAACATTCCGTACCATATAGTAAAGCGGGTCTAATAGTCGTCCTATAAAACTTTCCCTTCAACCGCAATGGCATTCTACGATCGCACAGCACTCCAGTAGCACTTTTCCATTTCATCCACCCAACCTTTATCCTATGATTTACATCTCCATCAATTTCTTCATACTTTTGAATGATGGATCCCAAATATTTGAAATAATCATTCACCGGTATATCTTGCTCACCAAGCTTCACTACACTCCCATCACTACTTCGTTGCTTACTAAACCGACATTCCATATATTCAGTCTTACTCTTACTCAACTTAAAACCTCTAGCTTCCAATGTCTGTCTCCATAATTCTAACTTAGCATTAACCCCAGCTCTAGACTCATCAATCAAAACAATATCATCAGCAAACAACATACACCACGGTACATTTTCTTGAATTGATCTCGTAAGTTCATCCATCACTATCGCAAATAGGAAAGGGCTTAAAGCAGATCCTTGATGTAACCCAACCGTTATCGGAAAATTGGTTGTCACCCCTCCACAAGTGCGGACATTGGTTACTACTCCTTCATACATATCTTTAATTATACTAATGTACTTGAGAGAAACACCTTTCTTCATAAATGACAAAATATTTTTAACTTATACGTATTATATATATATATATACTTTTAACTCAAGGATGCAATTTTGCGTATTCTTGTTCATTTAAAATTGTCATTTTTTTTGCCGCCACACTGTAATGTGCATAGGCTACTGCTAACACAATTTATTTAGCCAATGTACGGTTTCGTACATCGTGCATCGCTTACGCAATTTATTTAGCCGATGTACGATTTCGTACATCGTGTATCGCTTATGTAATTTATTTATCCGATGTACGGTTTCGTGCATCACTTACATAATTTATTTAGCTGATGTACGATTTTGTATATCGTGCATCGCTTATGCAGTTTATTTAGCTCGATGTGTGGTTTTGCACATTAGGCCTTGCTTCATGTCATTTACTTTGCCGCCGCGCTGTAATGCGCACAGGCTTATGATTTGATATATATGTATTATATATATATATATATATAACTTTATAAAGTATGCAGTTCTTATGGAAGACCCAAAATGATTTTCTTTTTTGGTTCATATTGCCGACCCCAATTGTTTTGGGATGAAGGCGTAGTTGTTGTTGTTGTATAAAGTATGCAGTTTTGCGTACTCCTGCCTACCTTATATTATGCTTGCATGTATTTAAAAATGCATATTTGCGCATCCTCGCCAAGTCTTTATTTTTAAAAGGGTTTCAAATGCAAGATTTCAAGCTCGTATTATTCGCTGTCTCGAAAAGCAAAACAAGCATTTAAAGTTTGCGTACTTGCAACTGAGTTTTTCCCTTAAACCTATGTAACAGAAAGGCTTTGACTACGTAGCCCTAGGTGGTACGTATGTCCAATCTTTCTTTTTGGTATCCGAAATGACTCAGATATTCTCTAGCCTAAAGCACGGGACTTTAAAATTTTGAAATAATATTGGTGTTTCTTTTTGAGAAACCGATATCCTTCTCATCGTAGTGGTACTGTCAGACATACACGACATCTTAGTACTATGATGATTGGACTGGAGGTTATGGTAACCTCGTAGTGTGAAAATGCACAATGATTAAAAGAAAATCACATAAATAGTGATGATCGCCATTATAGGCAAGATGCTCGAGTTGGTTTAAAAGACGAGAGCATGTAGAATGGGTCGTCAGTGAAAATGGAACCTGACATACTTATTTGCCTCTTTGGTTCCGTCAAGTGAGATGATAGAATGGTACAAAAACTCCTATAATATCGTGTATTTTCATACTTAGCCTGAATTTTAACTAAGTGTTGTAGAAATATAGGTAAATCCTCGATATTAGGATGTGATGATTGAGTCCGAGCGTGGCCCAGGTCTCATTTACAAGATCGAAACGAGCCAATTAGGTGATAAAAAGGTTTATTTTCAACCTTTAAAATCAAAAGAAATTTGAGCGAAATTCATGCAAATTTCAGAGGCAAAATTTGATTCATATACCGTTAGATGCGCCTCAAAAATCTGAGTTCAACGGTATTTTACTTTTCCGAATTCGGGCTACGGTCGGCTTGAAAATCATATTTTTTCAAAAAAGGCCTTGCCTCGATAGGACCAGGTCTGGATTGGATCAGACCGAATCCGGCCTATATGATCCAAGTTAATATGGATTTGGACTCAGTCTAAGACCCATATTAATTAGGATCTGATCCAGCTCAAGATCCATGTGGATTTTGGATATGGATTTGGATCTTGGATCCAGATCCAAATCTAAAATCCAGATTCAACAAAATTAAAACTTTAAATTCAAAATACAGGGTTAGATTAAAGGATTTTTAAAGTTAAAAAAACTCCCGAAGGGATAAGGTACCCTATGAAAGCTTCATGCAAATTTCAGAGGCAAAATTTGATTCATATACCGTTAGATGCGCCTCAAAAATCTGAGTTCAACGGTATTTTACTTTTCCGAATTCGGGCTACGGTCGGCTTGAAAATCATATTTTTTCAAAAAAGGCCTTGCCTCGATAGGACCAGGTCTGGATTGGATCAGACCGAATCCGGCCTATATGATCCAAGTTAATATGGATTTGGACTCAGTCTAAGACCCATATTAATTAGGATCTGATCCAGCTCAAGATCCATGTGGATTTTGGATATGGATTTGGATCTTGGATCCAGATCCAAATCTAAAATCCAGATTCAACAAAATTAAAACTTTAAATTCAAAATACAGGGTTAGATTAAAGGATTTTTAAAGTTAAAAAAACTCCCGAAGGGATAAGGTACCCTATGAAAGCTTCTGAATATTTATTTATTAATAAATAATTAATATTATATATTATATATTATTTAATTCTGAATTTCAGAAGTTGCTAAATGGTGGGGACTCTAGAAGAGTCCATAATAGTTATGAGAAAGGCATAAGGTAGGAAAATAAAGGAACTCTAATAGAGTTAAAAAAAAAGGAAAGAATGAGAAAAGTCAAGAAGAAGAGTTTTAGGAAATTTGGAAAGAAGAGTTGGAGATGGACTCCTATATGGGAAGTCCAATCTCCAGCCCTCTTTAGAAGGAGCTAGAAAGGGGGGAGCATCACCCCCTACCTCTGCCACTTCGTGCATAGGCAGTAGCTATGCCCCTGCCTCTGCAGCTTTTCTGTAGGGAGCGAAGCTCCCTGCCTACCCTCGCACCGGGGTTTGGTCTGACGCCCTTTGCGGGTCTTATCGGACCCGCCTCCTATTTTTGGATCATGGCGTACTAACTTTTTTGCGTCGCAGGTTGCACGACGAAGCCCCCACGGGTCCCGCAGCCCGAGACTGTCATCTCTTACGCTCGCAGCCCGAGACTGTCAGCCCGAGACTGTCGTCGGCAGCTAGCCGAGAAAACACAGGGAAGAGGTGTTAGGTTTTATCACCCACGTTGCATTCACGCAGCAGCAGCAGAGAGAAAGAGGTTGGAGACGTCTGCAGCAAAGAACGGTTGATATCGTTCTCTTTTGTTGAGAACGTGCCCTAATACTCTTTATATTACTTATGGGTCTGAAGTAACAATAGATAACGGGTCTGCTCCAGGCCCAAACTCCCGACCCATGAAGAGATACAAGCATAATACATAATATAGAGATATAACAGTGCAGTGACATAAATACCCTTGGACGACTACCATCCTTAATACCCACCCTCAAGTTGTGCACAGTTTTAAACCATGGACAACTTGCCCTTTAAGTACAAAAAACGTATACTAGTGAGACCCTTGGTAAACAAATCTGCAACTTGATCTTCAGTGGAGATGTACACTGGGTCAATTTCTCCATCTTCAATTTTCTGACTATTGAAGTGTTGATCAATTTCTATATATTTAGTACGGCCGTGATGAATGGTGTTAAACGAAATTTGAATGGCACTTTGATTATCACAGTCGAGTGTAGCAGGCAAAAACTTTTCTCCTATCTCGTCCAGTATATGCCTCATCCAAGTGATTTCTGTGGTGGCTGCCGCCATAGACCGATATTCTGCCTCTGTACTGGATCGGGCAACGGCTCGTTGCTTCTTGCTACTCCACCCCACCAGATTTCCATCGATAAACACAGTATCCCGAAACTGATTTTCTGTCATCTGGATCTCCAGCCCAATCTACATCTGAATATACAGTGATTTGATGTTTGCTCCCCTCAACCCGAGACCGATGATAAAGTAAGCCATCTCCAATCGTGTCTTTTAAATATCGAAGAATCCTTTTAACCGCATTCATGTGTTCGGTACGCGGATCATGCATAAACTGAGATACCTGATTTACTGCATAGACAATATCAGACCTAGTAAAAGTAAGGTACTGAAGCATTCCCACAAGGCTACGATACTGCTTGGGATCACGATAGGGTTCTCCATCTTGGGCACTGAGCTTATGATTCAACACACTAGGAGTAAACAACGGCCTGCAATCTCTCATCCCTGCTTTATCCAATAAATCCATTGTGTATTTATGTTGAGTTAGGGATAAGGTTTCATTTTGTTGATCCACTTCTACTCCCAAAAAATAGAGCAAT
The DNA here is from genome assembly GCF_984573655.1 of Nuphar pumila. Taxonomy (NCBI): domain Eukaryota; kingdom Viridiplantae; phylum Streptophyta; class Magnoliopsida; order Nymphaeales; family Nymphaeaceae; genus Nuphar; species Nuphar pumila. The sequence goes on along the minus strand of NC_143264.1, from coordinate 57,643,550 downwards.
ATGCCTAAATCTTTCATTTTAAATTTTCTTCCCAGTAAGTCCTTGATGATCTCTATATGCTCATCCGAATTTCCGGCGAGAATAATATCGTCTACATATATAAGAAGTAGAGTGTTGACCTGTTGATGTCGATAGATAAACAGGGAGTGATCAAGTTGAGATCTAAGAAACCCATGTCGCTGAATTTCGAGCGAAAAACTATCAAACCATGAGCGAGATGCTTGTTTCAAACCATAAATAGCCATTTGTAATTTGCAGACATGTAAACTGGGACCATGTTCTGCATATCCAGGTGGTTGTTCCATGTACACTTCTTCCTTTAGATCGCCATGCAAGAAAGCATTCTTGACATCAAGCTGACAGAGTGTCCATCTATACTGTACTGACAAGCATAGAACCAGTCGAATAGTACCCAATTTAATAACTGGACTGAATGTCTCATCATAGTCTTGTCCATATTCTTGAGTGAAACCCTTAGCCACAAGGCGTGCTTTATACCGTTCAACAGATCCATCGGGCCTGTATTTGATTTTGTAGACCCACTTGGATCCTACTACATTTTTGTGCGAAGGTCGTGGAACAATTTCCCAAGTTCCACATTCGTGCAACGCTTGCATTTCTTCGTTCATGGCCTCTATCCACCTGTTTGATCTAGATGCATCTACAAAATTATTCGGTTCCCCTTGTTTTTCAATCTGGGAAATAAACAATTGTAAATCCATGGAGAAGTTATCATAACTTACCCATCTTTCAATGGGATGACGGGCTCTTCCAGACCTTCGAGGCTGAACGTCAGGGCATGAGTCATTGTTGTGGCCATTTCTTTTTGTATAGACAAGTCCCTGAAATCTTGTATTACCATCAGACGTAGATGGTACACTCAACTGGGAATCTATGACTCCCTCCATCTGAGAATTTTTGTCGGCCTCTTCTTACGCAATAGTTGGTGATTTACACGAACAATCATCTCGTGTTTCTGTCTGATCAAAAAGTTCTGCAGCCATCCACGGTTCATACACTTCATCCCTTTTTCTCTGCTCTGCTTGCTTCTCTCCCTGACTCTGCTTTGCTGCTCTGTCTGATTCCCCAGCAATGAACTCATCAAACACAACATTCCGTGAGACTTTAATGCGGCGAGAGGTTGGGTCATAGCATCGATACCCTTTGTACTGGTCAGCATAACCAACAAAATAGCACTTGCATGCCTTGTCTGGAAACTTGTCACGTTGAGAACTGTCAATGTGAACATAACAGACACAACCAAAGGCTCGCATTTCGTTATAATCAGGGTGTCTTTGAAAAAGAGTAAAATATAGAGATCTATCTTTAAGCAATTTCATAGGCAAACGGTTTATGACATATGTCGTTGTGTGGAAAGCTTCTGTCCATAAACTCAAGGGAACACAGGAGTCGTGGAGCATACTTAAGGCACTTTCCACGATGTGCCTGTGTTTTCTTTCAGCAACACCATTTTGTTGTGGTGTATGTGAGCAAGATATACGACGATTAATTCCATTCTTTTGGAGAAATTCAATAAATTCATGTGATAAATACTCTCCTCCTCCATCACATTGGAGATGTTGGATTTTGGATGAAAATTGATTATAAACAAGAGCATGGAGCGAACAAAAGATTTTGAATACTTCAGATTTGTGTTTCATAAAATATATCCAGGTGAATCTAGAATAACTATCAATGAAAATGACATAATAGCGGCTGCTAGACAAGGAGGTCTCGGGAGCAGGGCCCCAAACATCAGAATATATGATTTCAAAAGGAATTGAAGCTCTTTGATTTATTGAATGAAAGGGGAGTACATGACTCTTACATAACTGACAACTGGAACAAAGAGGTTCTTCTGATCTTTTATTCAAACTAAACTCTGGAACAAGCCCTTCTGACACAAGCTTTTCAATAAACGAACGACCACAATGACCCAATCGACGATGTCAAACTTCTGGCTTATTACACTTAGACAAACTTGTGAGAAATCAGATGTGGGAGTCACCTTACTATCGTAGCAAGAGATAGAGAGAGAGGTAAGAGGGAAGAGAGAAAAAATGTTGGGCGGCAATGGGATCTTCTCCCCTTTCCATTGATATTTATATGTTGTATAAGTGGTACAATACAGTACAGTGGTACAATACAGTACAGTATGCTGTACAAGTGGTACAATACAGTACAGTGGTACAATACAGTACATGAAATATATCCATTTACATATACATATTTAACAACCTCCCTCAAGTTGAGGATGATCTTCAATCATGCTCAACTTGCTCTTAAGTAACCAAAATTGATGACTAACCAATCCTTTGGTGAAGATGTCTGCCACTTGGTCTTCTGATCTGACATACGAAGCCTCAATTTCTTCTGTTTCAATCTTTTGTCTAACAAAATGCTGATCAATCTCAATGTGCTTCGTGCGACAATGATGAATAGGGTTAAAAGAAATATTAATGGCACTTTGATTATCACATAAAAGCAGAGAGGAAGAGATGGGTTCATTCAACTCTTGAAGAAGATGTCATACCCAAGTGACATCAGTTGTCCCTGCTGCCATTGCCCTGTACTCTGCCTCAGTGCTGGATTTAGCAATGGCCTTTTGTTTCTTACTACTCCAAGTGACAATATTTGGGCCAATGAAAACACAATATCCTGAAACCGACCTACGCTCATCAGGATCCCCACCCCAATCTGCATCACAATATGTAAGTAAACGGTGTCCTATAGTGAAGCTTTCATCTTTGTGATAGAGCAATCCATCTCCAATAGTCCCTTTCAGATATCGGAGAATACGCTTAATACATTCCATATGACAATCAGTGGGAGCATGCATAAACTGAGATGCTTGATTTACAGCATAAGCAATGTCAGGTCTTGTAAATGTAAGATATTGCAACATACCAACAATGCGGCGATATAAAGTGGAATCATGATATAATTGGCCTTCTTTTGCACTAAACTTATGATTTAAGACAGATGGGGTGCTGAGAGGTTTACAATTAATCATACCAGTGGTGTGAAGAATGTCAAGAGTATACTTGTGTTGACTTAGAGTGAGTCGATTATCTTGCCTATCGACTTCAACTCCCAAGAAGTATCGCAATGGGCCTAAGTCCTTCATCTTAAATTTGGTCATGAGTAAAGACTTGACCAAGGCAATATGTGCATCATCACTCCCAGTGATAATGATGTCATCAACATATATAAGAACCCAAGTAGTAACATGATCATTCTTATACATAAATAAAGAATGATCAAGTATACTCTTAGAAAAGCCATGCTGCTGAATTTCCATGGAGAAACTCTCAAACCAAGACCGAGATGCCTGTTTTAAACCATAAAGAGACCTTCTCAATTTACAAACCCATGTAGCCGCATCATGTTCACTATATCCAGGAGGTTGCTCCATATACACCTCTTCCTTCAAGTCCCCATGTAGGAACGCATTCTTGACATCCAACTGGCTAAGAGACCAACCATGCTGAAGTGCCAAAGTGAGGATCACACGAATGGTGCCAATTTTGACAACAGGGCTAAAAGTTTCCTCATAATCTTGCCCATATTGTTGTGTGAATCCGCGTGCAACAAGGCGAGCTTTATATCTTTCAATGCTACCATCTGGTTTACGCTTGATCTTGTAAACCCATTTGGAACCAACAACATTTCTATCAACAGGTCGTGGAACAATATCCCATGTATGACATTCATGAAGTGCTGCCATTTCTTCGTTCATAGCTTCAACCCAAGCTCGAGAATGGGCTGCCTGATGGAAAGTAGACGGCTCTTTCTCTTTGGCCACATTGGTTAGAAACAACTGAAAGTCAAGAGAAAAATTGTTGTAACTAACCCAACGATGGATAGGATGCCTTTCACGTGTGGATCGTCGAAGAGGGGGAGCCTCGTGAGATGGAGTTGGAGGGGCTCCTCGACGGGCATAAACCAAACCTGAAAACCGTGAAGGTGCATCCTGGATGATGGAGTTGTCTGCTTCAAACTGAATTGGTTCATCAACAACAGGATCTCTGATAGAGTCATATAGCAAAGTATCACAAAGCCATGGATCATAAGTAGTTTGCTCATATACCTGAGAAGTATCACAAGTGCTGAAATGGTCATCATCAAAAACAACATTTCTAGACACCTTAATCTTACCCAAAATAGGATCATAACATCTATATCCTTTATACCCATCGGCATATCCCAGAAATCTGCACTGAACTGCTCTGTCCTGAAACTTGTTACGTAAAGAATGATCCACATGGACATAACAAATGCATCCGAAAGCATGCAAATCATCATAAGAAGGGTGAGAACCGTGAAGCAAATAATAAGGAGACTGATCTCCTAATAATTCCATAGGCAACTTGTTAATGATATGCACTGCAGTGTGAAAGGCCTCAGTCCAAAGAGAGAAAGAAATATCAATATTGTGCATCATACTTAACGCGGTTTCAACAATATGCCGATGCTTACGTTCTGCTACTCCATTCTGTTGTGGAGTGTAAGGACAAGAGGAGTTACGTGTGATGCCATGGTCCTTTAAATATTCACTAAAATCATGAGATATGTATTCTCCACCACCATCACACTGGAAATAAGTGATATTTGAATTGAAAAGGTTCTGAACAAGAGCATGGAATTGTTTGAAAAGTTTGAACACTTCAGATTTAGATTTCATAAAGTAAATCCAAGTGTAACGAGTGAAAGAGTCAAGAAATAACACATAATAACGAGAGCCAGATAGAGATGAAACAGGAGTTGGGCCCCAAACATCAGAGTGAATAATTTCAAATGGCTTGGAAGCTCTTTTATTGATACTTTGAAAGGGAAGTACATGACTCTTGCAGACATTACAACTAGGACACTTATGATCTAATTTGACTTTGGGAATAAAACCCTGAGAAGACAATTTGTCAAGGAACCCTTGACTACAATGACCTAACCGACGATGCCAAGAAACTGGCTTATTACATTGCATAACAGAAGAAGACTGACTCAAATAAGCAGGAAAAGATGGAGACACGGTAGATGACGTCTTCAAAGTCCCGGGGGCTGCTTCGAAGACGTACATGTTTCCGCATCGTTCACCCTTAGCGAGCATCTTCTTGGTTCGAAGGTCCTTAAGACAAACAGAAGACGGAGTAAATTCCATGGATGAATTTGTTTCATCAACCAATTTAGAAACAGATAAAATGTTTTTCTCAATGGCAGGAGTGAGTAAGACATTTTTCAATGGTAGTGTAGATTGTCACAAAGAGAGAGATGCATTTCCAGTATGAGAAATAGGGTGGTGGGAAGCATCTCCCGTGACAATAGTGCCAGTGCCAATATAAGGAACCATGTTGGAAAGTTTACCTGCATCAGAAGTAACATGTGCGGCTGCTCCAGAATCAATATACCAAACTCCATCATCATTCTGACGCAAATTCATGTTGTTAAATGCAGTCATCAGAATTTGTTGCACATCATGTGGCAACCCTGCACTCTGTCCCTGATCAGTACCCTGATGTGCTCGAAAATTTCCCTGCGGCTGCCCCTGAAACTGTCTAACATTCATCTGTCCAGCTCTTGGTCCTGGCCTCCCTGCCTTGTTGCGATTCTGTGGGTTGTGCCAACAATCTGCTTTCACATGGCCACGCTTGTTGCAATGGAAGCAAGTAGGGACACGGGTACCTCTAGTGGCAGGTGGAGCAGTAGGAGTAGGAAGGAGTCCTCCACGGCCCATATGAGCAGCAGGTGGACGAAATGAGGTAGACCCAGATGTAAACATGACAGGGTGAGGATCATCAATAAGATGATCTTGAGTCAAACTAACTTCATACTGTAAGAGTTTGGCCTGTAAATCCTCAAAGCATGGAAGTGTAGAGGCAACCTGTAATGCAGTGCAAAACATACGATATTGGGGCCCAAGGCTTCCCAATACCTGCTGAACAACATCTCTGTCAGAAACAGGATATCCAATAGCGGCCAACTGATCAATGATAATTTTGATATCCCCTAGAAATTCAGTAATGGTCTTAGTTCCCTTTCGCATAGATTGGAACTGCCATTTCAGTTGAAGTGCACGTGATTCAGAAACCTGTGAATAAGAGTGAGCAAGATGTCTCCATAGTTCTGCAGCAGTAAAATGGTCAGAGATAGTTTGTAATATACGATCAGATAACGTGGCAGTCAAATAGGCAACCACAGATTGGTCCTTCTGAAACCAAACATCATACACAGGATTTGGAATAGCAATGCAACTCACCTTCCCATCATTACCAGTTACCTCTTGCGTAATAGTCATAGGTGGGGCGGGTGATCCCCCATCCAGATGCCCGGAAAGACCATGACTTCGGATAAACGGCAGAATTTGCCGTTTCCAAAGTAAGTAGTTATCATGAGTTAATTTGTGAGAAATAAGTTGAGAAAGAAATCCGGGGCTGATTTTAGAATCCATAAGGAAGAAGATCAAGGATGAATCAAACAGCACTACAGAAATTCGTAGGTTGTACGGACAGAACCGTACGGTTGTACGGACAGAACCGTACGGACAGAAATTTTTGAGTTTTGGAAATCACGATTTTTCAGTTAATCGTGCAGAATGTACGATTTATCAACTATATTGCAAGAAATAGATAAGAAATCACAAGAAGTTTGAGAAAAGAGGCACTTTTGAGAAATGAGGGTTCCCAAATTTGGGGAAAACAGAAATTAGGTTTGATAAAATTGAAAACAGAAATTAGGGTTGATAAAATTGGGGATAACAGAATATGTAAGAAGGAAAAGATGCACGATATGAGGAAATGAAGAAACGACGTCGAAATATAGTGATTCAACGGAGAAACAACAGAGAAAAGATGAAAAAAAAAAACACTTTCCTTGAGAACGCCCAAAAACGCACGTCAAGGTCCTTAGGGGCCTTCCACCATGTGAGAAATCAGATGTGGGAGTCACCTTACTATCGTAGCAAGAGATAGAGAGAGAGGTAAGAGGGAAGAGAGAAAAAATGTTGGGCGGCAATGGGATCTTCTCCCCTTTCCATTGATATTTATATGCTGTACAAGTGGTACAATACAGTACAGTGGTACAATACAGTACAGTGGTACAATACAGTACAGTGGTACAATACAGTACATGAAATATATCCATTTACATATACATATTTAACAAAACTAAGACAATCTTGAGACAATTTTGACTGAACAATTAATGAGATTGGTGAAGTAACACGAACTGAAGATGGTGAAGCAACACGAACTGAAGATGGAGACTCCTTGAGGACATACATATTTCCTTGTCGCTCCCCTTTAACGAGCGTCTTCTTCGTAAGAAGGTCCTTAACACATACAGAAGAAGAAGTAAATTCAACAGAAGAGTTAGTTTCGTCAACAAGTTTAGACACAGAAACAATATTTTTAGCTATGCCCGGGGAATGGTAAACATTAGGCAAAATTAGGGAAGAATTAGAAAGAGGAAGGTCAACGGTTCCAACATGTGATATAGGGTGAAGAGTACCATCACCAGTCTTAATGCTGAATTTTCCAAAATAGGAAATTGGTTTTGAGATCTTACCAACATCACTTGTAACATGTGTTGTCGCCCCAGAGTCAATATACCATGTTCCTTGTTCATTTTGTTTGAAACTCAACCCTGAAAGTGCAGAAATCAAGAGGTTCTTCACATTGCCCTTATCATCATCCTTCGGTCCCCCTATTTCTTTTCCTTTGTTGGGAAGTGTAGCCCCATTCATCTTTCCTTTGTTTTGAGGGTTATGCCAGCAATTTGCCTTAATGTGTCCTCTCTTATTACATAAATAGCATGTCGGTATATGTCTGGAGTCTTGATTGTTGGAAAATGAGTTGAATTGATTATTTGGAGTAGGCAATAATCCACGTCCTCCAAAATTAGCTCTTCCTTGAACACGTCCTCCACGGAAGGATTTTTGCCCCCTTTCTGATCCTACCCCTGTGATCATTACCTCGTGACTGTTGTGATTTGAAAAGGTCTCCCCTTTAATGGTGACTTCATACTGTAGTAGCTTTGCACGGAGATCTTCAAGGTTTGGTAATGATGGCAGACATAGCAATGATGTAACCAACATGTGATAATCGGGTCCAAGACCATTCAGCGTTTGTTGCACCTTTTCTCTGTCAGGGATCTCACAGCCCACCATAGCTAATTGATCTGTGATAGTCATGACTCGATTCAAGTACTCTGTCACAGTAAGGCTTTCCTTCTTTAACAGCTGGAACTCTCTTTTCAAATGAAGAATCCTGGCTTCCGAAATCTGTGAATATGTCTTAGCTAACTTCTGCCACAACTCCAAAGCAGAGCATTCATCGGGAATACTCACAAATACCTCTTGAGAGAGAGTGGAGGTAATGTATGCTACGACTGATTGGTCTCTCTTCCTCCATGATATGAAATTTGGATTGCGACTTATCGTGCTGGAGGCATCTCCTTTGTCACCCTGTTGTTCCTGCGTGATGAACTCGGGTGGTGCGCAGACTGTCCCATCAAGGTGCCCAGAGAGATCCAGACTCCTGATAAATGGCAGAATTTGTCTTTTCCAGGTCAAGTAGTTTGAATTGTTGAGCCTTTCAGAAATGAGATGTCCGAGAAAACTAGACGCAAAGAGGGAGAATCCATAATGATGAAAGAAGAAGGAAGAACAGTGGGTGAGGATAAGACTGAAAAATTTGTGAATAGATGTGAAAAATCGTGTAAAATCTGCCCAAGATTACAGTAAATGTGCTTGTTGTTTCTCCTTTTTTTTTAGATAACAACAAGCATTGTAATCAGTCTGATATGAAATCAGATTTATTATAATCTGATCTGACAATCCAGAAAATGCAAAATAATTCAGATCTGATGCAGTTTCAGATCTGACGCAGTTTTGGGTATGTATTGAAAACCAACAGACGTATCAAGAAATCTGAAATAGTTCAGATCTGCTGCAGTTTAGGATATGTATTGAAACTCAACAGACGTATCGAGATAGGGTCCCTTTAAAGTATTGAGAAATAGAAACAAAGGAGAAAAGAGAGCAGACCCGATGGCAACCAAATTTGGGTTTGCCGATCAGGCCTAGGGTGGAAGAACTTGATACTAGGTCTGACGATGACCAGGTCTGATGACGTAGATGATGAATAAGAGGGGATAAAATGAAAGAGAAGAAGGATGATGGCAAAGGATAGCAGTTTAGGGTTGGATGAAGGCTACCGAAGAAAAGATGAATCGTCCAACCTGTTTATGACAGAAGATCTGAATCTCGCAGGGCACTCTCGCTGGAATTCGTCTTGCACACTTTGTATGGAAGTCACAGGCGAGCCTGCTCTGATACCATGTTAGGTTTTATCACCCACGTTGCATTCACACAACAGCAACAGAGAGAAAGAGGTTGGAGACATCTGCAGCAAAGAAGGGCTGATATCGTTCTCTTTTGTTGAGAACGTGCCCTAATACTCTTTATATTACTTATGGGTCTGAAGTAACAATAGATAACGGGTCTGCTCCAGGCGCAAACTCCCGACCCATGAAGAGATACAAGCATAATACATAATATAGAGATACAACAGTGCAGTGACATAAATACCCTTGGACGACTACCATCCTTAATAAGAGGGAGAAAGACAGGGTTCCTACCTTTTTCGGTGGGAGGAGGAGGTGACTGCCGCAGGTGGAGGGTCGCCGCCTCCGGTAATCGTGATGGTGGCTGCCGCCGCGAAAGGTTCGAGAGGGATGGAGAAAAAGATGGGAGAGACAGAGAGGAGGAGAACGAGAGAGAGACGAGGGAAGAGGGTGAGACCCCCTCTCCACTTCCCCTTTTATCGCCAAACCCCCCCCCCCCCCCTCTCTCTTGCCGAGAGGCGCGGGGTTCGGTTACTCCCTCTGTAACCGCTCCCCCTCCCCCTCCTCCCTTTCGGTACTGCAGGAATCGTGCCCTAGGCACGATTCTTGCTTTTCCCCTTTTTTTAAAGACTGCAACCCGATATCGGGTTTTAAAAACTCTACCAGGTTACGGATCCGGGTCGGGTCCGACCCGGGGCTAAGAGTTCCTCTTTTTTATTTTTTCGTTACTTACCTGCTACGGGGGACGCAACTCGGGTCCGAACCCGGGACCCGGTGCAGATTCGATGGTTATTAGGGTCCACAATTTTGGACCCTCTACCCATTGCGAAGTGGATCCATAGGTTGGGTCCAAATGGATTCAACTGTGGATCCCTTACATATTTTTATTAATCTTTTTTTTTATTATATTATATATATATATATTTCAAATATGATATTATTCACATATTTATCCTGGATCCGAAAAGTGGACCCAGGCCCATAACACATAAATTATGCAAATTTACGCATAAAATTTTGTGGTTATTACACAGAGCCCCTGTCGTTGTTCGGCTTGCTGGCAGGGGGCCTGACCCCCCTGTTTGGCCCCCTGTCGATCTGTTTGTCGCCAGGGGGCGGGGGGCCCTGTCGTCGTTCTGTCTCCCGGCAGGGAGCTTCGCCTCCTGTCGTTTTTGTTTGCTGGTAGGGGGCGGAGCCCCCTGTCGTGGTTCGGCTTGCCGGCAGGGGGCTTCGCCCCTGTCGGTGTTCTGTTTGCCGGCAGGGGGCTCCCCCCCCCCCCCGTGTCGCCTCTGTTTGCCCGCAGGGGGGCTCTGCCCCCTGTCGCTGTTGGTTGTCGCCTGCCACCTGGGTTATTCGTCAGGGGCCCTGTTTGCCCGTTTTTCCTTGGCGGTTAGGCCCGTGTTCCACCTTTGTCTTATGCTAACCTCTTTACGTTTGCAGGTTGCACGGCGGAGCGTACTCGTGTCTCGTGGCCTGAGACTCTTCGCACTTACGCCCGCAGGCGTGCAGGAACTCGCAACTCTCCAAGGTAGGGAAAAGTTGCGCAAAAGGACTTTGAATAAACTAAACTGAACTAAAGAAAAGATAATTAAACAATGTATATATATACGTATACATATAAGCTATATGTACGTTCTTTAACTCAAGGACGCGGTTTCGCGATCCTTGTCATGTTTACTTTTCAGCACTTTACTTTCTGTTGTCGTCGTGCTATATGTGCCCAGGCTTTCTTTTCTGTTCTTTAACTCAAGGACGCGGTTTCGCGATCCTTGTCCTATTTACTTTCCAGCACTTTACTTTCTGTTGTTGTCGCGCTATATGTGCCTAGGCTTTACTTTCTGTCTTTTAAACTCAAGGACGCGTTATGATGCTGGTGTGTTATGATGCTCTTTTGAGAGCATTTGTTATAGTCGGTTATGAATCTTTAAATTTGGCTTTATGTTGTAGCATGATTATATACTGGTTTTAGATTAGAGAATCGGATCCTTGTTGATTCTAGATCTTGATGCGAGGTTATGTTTTTGTCTTCTATGAAAGTTAGGGCCATTCTACGAATGATAACTTAAGCGAAGATAAGACAACTGGCCATGTAAGACCTTGAGTTATAGGGATAAGTTGAGGCTATTCCGGACATAAAGTCTGTTAGAATTAGTAAGGGTAACGAACGACAACTTGATTATGATAAAGTACAGAAACCTCCGTTCAAGGAACGTAAACAAACTAAAGCAATGTCTTGTTGTGTCTCTTCATTCGTATCGAATCTAGTAGAAGGTGACGAATAAACATTCTTACAGTCTTCTGCCAAACCTTTTTTGTGACTCCGTATAAACCCTTGCGAAGACATAAAATATTAACAAAATTACCCACATTTTGTTCGATCGAGTTGTTGGCTTCGAACCTGTCTCAGGAATTTATTATGTGCTATCCTGATTACTTTAATAGCATACGTGTTTCAGATCACTCACACATATAGTGTATCCTCATTAACAACGAGTAACTAAGAACCAGATTGTTGCAGATAGTCTTTTAAATGATATTTCGCGGACGAAATTCTTTTAAGAGGGGTAGGATGTAAAACCAGCGTTTTAAAAAAAAAAAATCGGACCCAGGCCGGGTCGGGTCGGGTCGGGTCGGGTCCGGACCCGACCCGAGCCCATCGCCGTTAGGGTTTTTTAAAAAAACCCGACACAGGAGGTCTTCCTCCTGTGCGCCGCACCCCCCCCCCCCATCGCGCCTTCGGCCCGATAGGGAAACCCATCGGGGTTTCCCCTTTTGTCGCCCCTCCCCGAGCTCTTTAAGAGCATTGCGGGAGGGGGGGATCGATGCCCCGCCCCCCTTCTCGTTCCCTGCAGGCGGCAACGCCGATCGACGCCTCCTCCTTTCCTGCGCACGCCGCCGACCGCCAGCCACCTCACCTCCTCTCCTTCCAGGTACGCCCTCTGCACCTCCCTTTTCACCTCCTTCTCCTCCTCCCTCTTCTCTTCCTCACCCTTCTCTCCGTCACCTCGCCGGGAGGCCGACAGGCGGCTCACAGCCCCTGCCACGGCCTCCCACCTTCCCTGTGCCCATCGGGGGCCCGACAGGTGGCCTATGGGGCCCCTGTCGTCCCCTCTTCCCTCTGGGGGTGCGCCGGAGTGCCGGCAGGGGACCAATGGCCCCTGCGACACCCCCTCACCCCTATGGGTGATAGGGAAACCGACGGGAGGTCGGTTGCCCTCCCTATCACCCCCGCCCCGGTCTCTCTTTTTCTGACAGGGGTCAGTCCCCCTGACACCCCTAGATCACCTGTAGGCAGGGGCAATGCCCCTGTCGCTTCATGTTTCCCGGCAAGCAGGGGCTCGCCCTGCTGCCTCTGGGGTTTTGGCGCGCAGGGGTAGTGCCCCTGCCGTCTTCCTATCTCGGCTGGCAGGGGCAATGCCCCTGTTGCCCCTTGATTCTCTGCACGCAGGGGCTTGTCCCCCTGTCACCCCCCCCCCCCGTCCCGAGCTCTCTCCCTCTCTCTGTCGGCAGGGGCTGGCCCCTGCCTCCTTGTTGCTGTCGGCAGGGGCTAGCCCTGTCGTCTCGTGGCTGTCGACAGGGGCTGGTCCCCTGTCGTCTCGTGTTGTCGGCAGGGGCTGGCCCCCCTGCCGTTTCGTGGCTGTCGGCAGGGGCTCAGCCCCTGCTGTTTCGTTGCGGTCGGCAGGGGCTCAGCCCCTGCCGCCTCACTGCTGTCGGCAGGGGCTCAGCCCCTGCCACTTCGCTGCTGTCGGCAAGGGTGCGACCCCTGCAGCTTCAGTGCTGTCTGCAGGGGCTCGCCCCCTGCCGCCTCGCTATGTTTGGCAATGGCTCTTTCTCTGCCACCTTGCTGTTTTCGGTAGTGGCTCGTCCCTGTCGCCTAAACCTACCCATGTCCTCGTCGCACCATTAATTATATTAACATAATTGAATATTTAACACTCTTGCATATTTACGCAACAGGTCCCGATCGTGCTCCGCTGCTCAACCCTCGTATTATCCTCACGCATAGGCGTACGCAGCTGCACGACATCCCAATGTAGGGTAAAGTCGCACAAAGGGCAATTGATGAACCTAATTAAATTAAAATAATTAAGATGTCCATGCTGGATATACTTAGATTTATATTGCTTCTGCATTGAAATATTTTCTTGTCTGCATAATGATGAAGAAAGGTGTTTCTCTCAAGTACATTAGTATAATTAAAGATATGTATGAAGGAGTAGTAACCAATGTCCGCACTTGTGGAGGAGTGACAACCAATTTTCCGATAACGGTTGGGTTACATCAAGGATCTGCTTTAAGCCCTTTCCTATTTGCGATAGTGATGGATGAGCTTACGAGATCAATTCAAGAAAATGTACCGTGGTGTATGTTGTTTGCTGATGATATTGTTTTGATTGATGAGTCTAGAGCTGGGGTTAATGCTAAGTTAGAATTATGGAGACAGACATTGGAAGCTAGAGGTTTTAAGTTGAGTAAGAGTAAGACTGAATATATGGAATGTCGGTTTAGTAAGCAACGAAGTAGTGATGGGAGTGTAGTGAAGCTTGGTGAGCAAGATATACCGGTGAATGATTATTTCAAATATTTGGGATCCATCATTCAAAAGTATGGAGAAATTGATGGAGATGTAAATCATAGGATAAAGGTTGGGTGGATGAAATGGAAAAGTGCTACTGGAGTGCTGTGCGACCGTAGAATGCCATTGCGGTTGAAGGGAAAGTTTTATAGGACGACTATTAGACCCGCTTTACTATATGGTACGGAATGTTGGGCTGCCAAGAGACATCATATTCAAAAAATGAGTGTAGCTGAGATGCGGATGCTTAGATGGATGTGTGGAAATACAATAAAAGATAAGATTCGGAACGAAGAGATACGTAAGAAGGTAGGTGTTGCACCCATTGAAAATAAGATGCGAGAGAATCGTTTACGGTGGTTTGGACATATTCGGCGAAGGCCTAATGATGCTCCAGTTAGAAGGTTGGAGAAATGGAAAAATATATTAGTTAAAAGAGGTCGGGGTAGGCCTAGGAAGACTTGGATGGAGATGATAGGAAAGGATATGAATGCTTTGAACCTCACTGAGGACATGGCGTTGGATAGAAATGATTGGAGGAAAAGGATTCATGTGGAAGACCCAAAATGAATTTCTTTTTTGGTTCATATCGCTGACCCCAATTGTTTTGGGATGAAGGCGTAGTTGTTGTTGTTGTTTGTTGTTATAATTATGAGTTCGGGTACGGTTGTACTCTTCGAGTATTAATTTGAGTATTTGCTTATGTGGTTGAAGGTGGTTTCGTACTTTTTGCAATACTCATGCCCTTAATTGCTTGCATATATACTTGCCTGTACGTTCCTATGGGTCGATGTACAATTTCATTCTTCGATCATTATTTTGCATAGTTGCTTATGAGTTGAGGTTGGTTTCGTATTTCTTGAAATACATATGCCCTTGGTTGCTTGCATACATTTTTGCCTGCACGTTTCCTTTGAGTGAGGTACGACTTCGTGTCTCGTGTATTACTTATGACCTTATGTGTTTGCCTATCTAACTGGTCAAGGTATGGTTTTGGTACCTCGTGTGTTACTTATGTGCGTTTCGCTCGATGTGCGGCATTGCAAGTCGAGAGTTGCTTGTTGTCAGGTTATAACCTGCATATGCTCATATTTATGGTAAATATGTACTTACATAAACGTAGTCTTGTGCCTATCCTGATATCACTTGTTTTCAAAACACTAGAAGTTGTGTTTGTGCGTTGTAGTTCTTTAAAAGCGAGTTTCCTTCTGTCAACCCAGTGCTCTTCAAATTGCACAGCTTTTGCAAAGTTAAGTTTTAGGTCTTGCAGGATTGCGGTCACATTTGGCCCCTCCCAAGTCCACACACTTGGGAGAAATGTTTTATAACCTTGATTCAAGTTGCGGCTCATTTTGAATAACCCCGATCAGGGGCATGAGCATATGAATGAGTGGGGTTCTGTTGAAGGACCCATTCTTTTTTTATCAATCTAGTGTCACATGTCGATACTAAGATAAATTTTGGATGCAAGATTGATAGTGTTGTGCCTTGCGTGAATGACTTAATGTGGCATTATGGCTTTTAAGGATGAATCGTGCCAAATGAGCACTCCTATTTCTTTGAATTGTTATGAAGTTGTGTGTTGGGTATTCCTTTTGAGAAGCCCACAAACCTCCCCGGTTCAGTATAGCGTACTTTTAGACATGCATAACATGTTAAGTACTTTGTTGATCAGACGAGAGATCCGAGATGACCTTGCATCATATGAAAAATGTCGTTGAAGTGAATTCAAGACTTATCTTGCTAGGCTGTGTTGTATTCATTCTTTTGCAGATAATATCTATTGGGGTTTCTTTTGTGGAACCATATCCCTTTCATCGTAGTCGTACTTATGACATGTACGACCGTACTTTTTGACAAGTACGTCTTCTTACGTTGCGATGATTGGATGAGTAGGTTGTGGCAACCTCGATGAGCGCAAATAACAAAATGTTGTGATCACCTAAATAAGTGATGTTTTCGCCTTCACCGGCAAGATACTCGAGTGGGTAGAAAGACCAGAGTATGTAGAATGGGTCTTCAGTTAACTACCCCTGATGTATTCATTCGAATCGCTGACTCCTATCAGGAGAGAGGACAGGAAGGTACAAAACTTCGATGGACAGGCCATTAATGGCAGTTACGAGCAAAAGACTCTGCTTCCCCAGTTATCGGAGTTAAGGGAATGAGACTACCATAATTATCCTAGGTGGTAGCTCTCCATGTTTGGGATGCATCCATTGTTTATGCTGCTTCGGGGATTTCTCTCTTGGTCACCGACCGTCCCCTTAGGTGCGGACTCAGTCAGCTATCCGGGTTATCATAAAATACATAGCATAATAAATCCCTGGATCAGTCTAGACTGTTTCTAGAGTCGTGCCTTATGCGTACCCGCTTGGCCAGTTAATATCGAAACATAATCTGATCACACAATTTGTTGAGTTATGCCCATATGAAAGTTATAGGGTACAACAGGTTCAATACTTATGGAATTGTGTGTGGTTGACGAAGCATTGTATTTTGCTAGTTAACTTTCTTGTGCAGTGCTTTGCTTGTAATAGTTAGCCTACTTGTGCCAGTAAAATGCTTGTAATAATTTTAGCATTGTGCTCATGATAGTTGCTCTCTGAATCTGTTGAAATTAAATTGCTATATAATTGTCTGTCTACCTGACATATTAAATTATTCTGCTTAATTATGTTCAATATTGTCATGTCTGTGCACCTACCAGTTTTTAGCGAAACTGACCCATTTTATGGGCAGGTAATGGATAGGTAATACAGTCTGCGATGGCACGATGACGTGATGAGATCAAGATAGAGTTTTTTCCCTGACATTTCACTCCTGAGGACATGTTGGTAAATTTGGTATAAAGTGTGTTTCAAAATTTCTCTTTTATTAAACTGTGAGTTAATAAAACTGTTTAGTAAGCTTCTTCTTGGTTTCAACAAACGAATTCTCAATTATTGAAACTCCATTTCTAAACCATTTGATTTCAATGGTTGTGCGGGATTTGACAAAGGAAAGTTTACGCTGTAATGCGCTCAAGGTCCATCGACTTGTGATTTTAAAAATATCATTTTCCGCTGAAGTATTATTTAAACTCTGATTATTGTATGATTTCAAAGCTTTCTAAACTATTCTAAAAAGTTACAAGTCCTGGATTTTTGGGGCGTTACATAATATCTTGGTTAGCTTGCTGTTCACCTGCATATGTTGTATCAGTTTCTATTTGCTTATATTTGAGCATGCTTTAAATTAGTTCATCTTATTCCTTCTGTGTACCTACCAATTTTCAGGACTGACCCCATTTTTATGGGTGTAGGTGACAGGTACCTCTTCTTACTGGCGGTGGTGCAAATGCTACGTGGTCAAAGCCTCGCCTCTCTCGTCGATACGCTGGCTATTTGGTTTTGTACTTTTTTGTTGTTTTGGGTGGATATCCTCGTGCCTTGTATAAACCCAACCCTTTTTATGAATATACTTTTTTCTATCTTTTGCTCACTATTCTGGCTTTTGAAATGGGCTTGTGTTTGCACTGGGTCCTTTTGCTAACGTACTGAGAAGAATCGATTTGTGCTTTAATTTAAAACATTTTGGCATCTTTAAAAATCTTTGCTGTAAACTCTGATTTTCGAAGGTAATTTTATTTCAAACCCTTTTCTCTCAAGTCGAACTTCTGGGGCGTTACATCAGTTGTTTCGGCAGGCAGGGGGCCCTGCTCCCTGCCTCTGCCGTTTCTTGCCTGGCAAGGGAAGCCCCTGCCTCTGCTTCTTGGTTGTTGGATGCAGGGCCCCTGCCTGCCTCTACAGCATGCAGGCAGGGAGCAGAACCCCATCTGCTTGCCTTCGTAGTATCTAAACCGGGGCCGAGTCCGAACCCACTGTGGGTTTTACCGATCCCCTTTCTTTTTCAAAATATGTTCATGCTAACGCTTTTATGCTCGCAGGTTGCACGACGGAGCTGGCTCGCACCCCGTGGCTTGAGCCCGTGCTTTCTTACCCTTGCTAGCGTACCCAGACCCACAACCCCTCAAGGTAGGGGATTGTTGCGTAAAAGTACAATGAACAGACGAATGCTAAATTAAGAAAAAATAATTAAAATGGAAATAAAGAGACAATTATACATGTATACATATAAAAATTTATATGTATGTCTTTTGACTCAAGGACACGGTTTCGCAATCCTTGCCCTCTTTACTTTCCTTGCACTTTCCTTTCCTGTTGCCACCGCGCTTTATGTGCCCATGCTTTTAATTCTTATCTTTACATTTGATGTTTTTTAACTCAAGGACGCAGTTTCACGATTCTTGTTCTCTTTACTTTTCTGCACTTTACCTTTCTGTTGCCCCGCGCTTTATGCGCCATGGCTTTTTACTTCCTTGTCTTTACTTTGCCGTCGCGCTTTATGTGCCCAGGCTTCTGTTTCATATTTACTTTCTTTATTTTCCTTTCTGTTGCCCCGTGCTTTATGCGCCACGGCTTTTACGTTTTGTCTCTTTTAATTTTTGTACTTTCCTTTATGTTGTCCCGCACTTTATGCGCCAAGGCTTTTCTTTTTGTCCTTTTTGGTTTTTAAGTTATTGATGCTCTTCTACTTTGCGTATAACTTGCTTGCATGTTTGGTTAGCCGAGGTATGGTTTCGTATCTTGTGCATTGCCTTGAGTACTCACGTACTTGCTTGGCTATTTGGCTAAGGTATGGTTTCGTACCTTGTACACTACTTATGAAGTTTTATGCTCGACACACAATTTTGCACTTTGGGGATCGATCACACTTTTTCGTCGCACTGGATTGTGTACGAGCTTGCTTTTGTCAACTTGCATTTAAGTGCAGCCTTTGAGCATATTTTCTTTTCATTTGTGTTAAAAGACACGATGCACACTTATGCACTTGGTTCTTCAAAGGGATGACTTTTAAACGCAAACCTATTTTCGAAACATATAGTTTTGTAAAGCAAATTTTGAAAGTCTTTTATGCGATAGCAGCTCGATCTCTCAAATCGATGTATTTGGGAGAAGTGTTTTACCACTTTAGTTCACGTATTCAATGCAACTTGGATGACCCTGTTTAAGGGCATGTGCATGGGATGGGCGAAGGTTCTACCGAGGAACCTGCACCATTGCTAGACCGGTGCTACATCACCTCTGATGCGAGACCTAGTTATTGGGTTTTTCTGGCCAAACTAAGATAGTTGGCATTTTTTTTCTTTCCTTCGCGAGATTATTGTTGTCCATGTCCCTCTCTTCATAGTCGTACTCTTAGTCATGCACGATATGTTTGGACTACGAGGAGCAGAATGAGAGGTCTGTAGTAACCTCGAAACGTATTTTGACACTTTATGGTAATCAGATAATATCGATGTTCGCCTAACAGGCAAGAGGCTCGTGACAGTCTAAAGGACCAGAGTAAGACAAGTTGGAACTCGAATGATTACACTATGGACTTTTGCAAAGCAGATGTGTTGGGGATTTCCTGTGAGAAATCCAGACCCCTCATCGTAGTTGTACTTTTGAACATGTACGTTGCGTACTATGATGAGTAGGATGAGAGGTCTGTGTCTATTTCTAATGTGCAAGGGCACGTGTTTGAGACCACAAAATAATGTTGTTTTCACCCTCATTATGAGTTAACCCCTCTCATCGTGGTTATATTTTTTAACAGGTACGTTGCGTACTGCAGTGAGTAGGATGAGTGGTGTGTGGTTGCCTCGAACGCGCAATGACGCGTGTAATTCACTAAATGATGACTATGCGTCTTTACAGGCAAGATGCTCGAGTGGGTCTAATGGATCAGAGTATGTAGAATGGGGCAGCGATTAAGAAACCCCCGTCGTGCTCATTCGAAACGGTTCATCAAGAGAGAGGATGAATGGTACAAAACTCTGATGGACAAGCTATTAATGGCTATTTCAGGCAAATGACTTAGTTTCCCCCGTCATCAGAGTTAGGGGAAAGGGGCTACAAAAGTTATCTCAACACTTCTGCAGAAGTTGGATGCATCCTTTGAAAACAAGTGGAACAAGTGGCCTTTGGGGATTTACTCTGTCGGTCATTGGCGGTCCCCTTAGGAGTGGACTCAGTCAATCATTCGGGGTATCATAAAATACATAGCATAATAGACCCCCGGATCGATCTCGACTGTTTTTATGTATCATGCCTGTGTGTACCCACAAGGCCAGCTAATATCGAAACATTCTTTTCAGACAAGTACCCATTCTTAATATGCTTATGTTGATTTTTATGAGACATGCACGCATACGAGATTTGTTTACCACTTATTTATATGCATCTAATAAGTCAAATCATGGACCGTCCATGGAAAAGGAAAATATCATAATACAAGCGCATAACAAGCTATTTTTATTATAAAATAAATTCTGATTTAACATAAAAAGAAGCATACACAGAAATTTATTTTTTTGAAAAGATGAATAAAATCAAAACAAATCCATGGAAGAGGATCCATAAATCCTCCATGTATTTTAGAGTAAACATATAGATTTACTATTTTTCATGGATTTTCATGAAAATCTTGCATGAAAATCTCTTCTTTATTCGATTTTTCACTTGATTTCTAGAGAGGAACCCCGTACCTTAACCGTGAATAAAAAAAAAATATGGATTTGATGGTGAAAACATCGGATGGCTGGAGATCAATTGATCTCCCTCTTCTTCCTCCTCTCTTTTTCTCTTTTTTCCTCCCTTTCTCTCCCTCTCTTTTTCCCTCTCTTTTTCTTTCCTCTTTTTTTTTTTTTTTTGAGGTTTAAATAGGCCAAGAGGGGGTGATGCCCCCCCATCTTCTCCAGCCCTTTCTAGATGGGCTGGAGTTGGAGAGTTTCCTAATTTTTGAGATTCTTACTCCCTTATTTCCAAAACTCTTTTATGTTGACTTTTTCAAAGTTTCCAATTTTTAAAAGTCCTTTCTCAAACCTTCTTAAGTCCTTTTTTTTGGCATGTATAAGGACTCTATTAAGAAGCCCTAAACAACCATAAAAATAAAATTCGAAATTAGTTAAAATTAATTAATTAGTAAATATTAAATAATAAATAAAAATCCAGAAGCTTCCAAAAGTTGCCATGAGGCTTCTTAACACTAATTAACTTCAATTTAAAGGCACAAAATAAATTTAAGGTTGGAAAATCGTTGGGCATGGACATCTCCAAAAATCCAAATGGGTTTTAGGCTAGACCAAATTCAGATTAATATGGGTCTTGGATAGAGTCCAAATCCGTATTAATTTGGATCAAATCCATCGGATCCAAATCCGGATCCGAATCGACAAACTGCTCCTTTTTCGAAAAAATGCGATTTTTGGGCCAACCGAATCCTGAATTCAGAAAAGTAAAATATCGTTGTGCTCAAAATTCTGAGGCGCATCCAACGATATATAACTTGAACATAAATTATGAATTTCACCAGAAAATAACTCGAATTTCGCTTGAATTTAAAAGTCGAAAATCAAACTTTTTCTCACGTTTTAAGTGGCCCGTTTAGGCCTTGGCAATGAGACCTAGGTCAAGCCCAGACTCAAACACATTAGCCTAAAATCGAGGATCTACCGATTTTTCTTTTATACTTAGCCAAATTTTTGAAAAATCTCAAAATGACTAAGTTTGACGAATACGTGATATTACAGATTTACCCTTTTTCCTCAAACCCATACATGAATTAAATTTTTACCTATTCCTTCCCGTAAAAACTTAGAGATAAACCTGTACCTTAGATTAGAAACGAAAATAGATCGAAAAAATTGTCGAAAATAACAGATCTTCTTCCTTTCTTCTCCTCCTTCTCCTTCTTCTTCTTTCCTCTCTTTTTTTTGTTGAGAATAAGTGGTTTTAAGTGAAGTCTTTTTATATATTAGAGGCTATTTGAAATTTTGATTTTATAGTAGGCTTAAATGTAACTACTCTTTTCAGCCTCTCTCTATTTAACATAGAGAGAGGCCCTAATAACGAGTTAACAAGTCCTATTATTTGCAGTAGTCTCTCTCTCTCTTCTCTCTCTCTCTCTCTCTCTCATCTCTCTCTCTCTCTACCTAGGGTTCGGTGCACTTCATCTCTTCCGCAACATGGTATCAAAGCCTACGATCTCAGGAGCGTGATCTACACCAAGGAGCGTGATCTACACCAGGAGCGTGACCTACATCAGGAGCGTGATCTGCAACGATCTCGAACCAGGTGTGGATTAATTTTTTTTTTATCTGATAACAGATCTGTCATTAGATCTAATGACCATCGTGGGAGTGTATCTTCAGGTCTGGCAGTCGTAACCCCCTTCTCTTGATCGAGATCTGCTGATATTTTCTGGATTTGGCAGCTGATAACAATGTTTACCTTCCATGTTGTAGTGATTGTCATGATTGACGTGATTCTTCATGCTGTCGTTAATTTCTTTACTGTCGTGATTGCAACTGTTGGCGTGACTTCAGCATCTATCGTGATTGCAGCATCTATCGTTATTGATTTTTTTTTCATGCTATCGTGATTAGTTAATCAGTTCATGTTGTCAGTTCATGCTGTCGTGATTAGTGGAAACAACAAGTTGGTTTTATCTGCTGTGATGAAAATTATCAGTTTTTTTGTCGAGGGAGTCTGTGTGGAGGATAGATGCTGGTCGTCGGTTCTGGCTGATGCGTGATTGTCTCATATGTGTGTGCAGTTGTTCAATATTCATATGTGTGGGTTGTTGTCCACTACTGTAGCAGAAATTGCAGGCTTGATTCCCTGCTGTGCTGGGAAAATACTCTTCTTGTGGCCTGCTGTTCCTTATTGTCGGTGTTTTTTTTGTAACAGTTGCTAGGTTGCTGTGTGAATGTAACACACGTTATTGAAATTTGTCCCTGCTGAAACAGGAGTATTTTTTTAGTATGGCTGAAACTTAAAAATGTGATTCCAAAACGGAACATATTGGGGAGTATAAGGCTTTTGCCAACCCCTTCTCGTATGGCTTTTCCGTAAGGTTGAATGAAACCAACTATGCCAGGTGGTCCAGAACTTTTATGATGTCGGTATCTGAACATCGTCGAAAACATATTTTGTTGGAAGGCGAACCCACTGAGAAATTGGGAAAATATGTTACTTGGGATGAAGATAATGACATAGTTATGTCATGGATCATGAATAGTGTCGAACCCCATATTGCAGATGGATTGATCTACTATAATACAGCCAAACTGATGTGGGACAATCTTCGTGATACATACTCACAAGAAACGAATGTGAGTCGTATCCTGCAAGTCGAACAGGAAATATATAATTTGCAACAGGGAGGTCAGACCTTGGCCCAGTACTATGCCTCTGTCAAAGTTGTGTTTGAAAGACTTAATGCTCACAGGCCTCTTTGTTGCTCGAAGCAAAAGGATCATCAAGAACAAACCATGGTTGCTCGTTTTCTTACAGCTCTTTCTTCAGATTTTTCTGTTGCAAAAGTTCAAATGTTGACTGGATCAGATGTTCCCACTCTTGCTGATGCTTACAATCGTCTGAGTAGACTTGCGATCTCTCTGCCACAATCTCAGCCTGTGACTCAGTCATCTGCTCTTGTTGTCCCATCTAGTTATGGGCGTGAAAATATTCAGAATATCAGAGGACGAGGACGTGGACGTGGACGTGGTATGGGAGGCAGAGGAAAGCTTCAATGTACATTCTGTGGAAAATCTGGACATTTAGAAGATCGTTGCTGGGATAAGCATGGTCGGCCAACCTCTTATTCATCAAAGTCATATACTCCAAAAGCAAATGTTACTACTATCGAGGCAACAAATATACAAGAGAATATCGCTGCAAATGAAAGTAGTATCACCCTTAGTCGTGCGGAATATGATGAGCTGATAGCTCTTCGACCTTTGAGTTCCACCCCTCCTGTAGCTGGTGTTGCCTATTCAACCGTACATCATCTTCATTCGACTGATAGTAAGTGGGTTATTGACTCTGGTGCATCCAGACATTTGTGTGGAAATTCACGTGTTTTTTCAGATCTTAAGGATATTAAGGCTCAGCTTAGAGTCTCATTAGCCGATGGGAGCTCCTCCCCGGTTGTTGGTCAGGGAAATATTTTTATATCCTCCTCATTACAGTTGAAAGATGCTCTTTATGCTCCAAACTTTCCTCAAAGTTTATTCTCTGTTAGTTGCCTTATAAAAGAACAAAACTGTAGAGTAATATTTGATCCAATGGGTTGTCATTTTCAGGATTTGCTGACGGGGAAGAAGATTGATGGAGGCTATGAAGAAAATGGAATTTACTACCTACATCATCCAATGGGTATTGTTCATGCTATAGTGGAACATTCATTCAGTCCTGTTCAGTGGCATCGTCGTCTTGGTCATCCTTCATTGTCAAAGCTTTGGTCGGTCTTTCCTCATATTCCTTCCACCACATCATTTCAGTGTGAAGCATGTCAGTTGGGCAAGCATCATCGAAGTTCGTTCCCTTCGAGTCAGAGTCAGTCTAGTAATAAAGTTTTTGAACTTCTTCATGCAGATGTATGGGGTCCTAGTAAGATTCCTACTAAGACTCAGTGTCGTTATTATCTTGTTATTGTTGATGATTTCTCTAAGTTATCATGGGTATTTTTAATAAAAGAACGATCTGAAGTTCCAAGTATTATCAAATCCCTAATTCTTGAAATAAAAACTCAGTTTGAATCTATTGTCAAGATTGTTCGCACTGATAATGCTCTCGAGTTTAAATCAAAAGGTCTGTTACAATTTTACCAAGATCATGGCATCCAACCCCAAACTTCATGCGCCTATTCATCTCAACAAAATGGGGTGGCTGAGCGAAAACATCGGCACCTCCTTGATGTTGCCAGGACCATTATGATTCAATCCAATGTTCCTGCGTTATACTGGGGTGATGCGATTACCACTGCTTGTTATCTGATCAACCGCATGCCTTCGTCTTCTGTGGGTGATCAAATTCCATTACATATCCTAAAACCTAATGCCCCACTTTTTTCTTTCTCACCAAAAATATTTGGATGTGTTTGTTTGTACACAAACTTGGCCCTGACCGTGATAAATTAGCCGCTCAAGCTACAAAATGCATATTTATCGGTTATCCAAAAAATCAAAAGGGCTATCGATGTTATGATCTTATTTCTCGCCGAGAGTATGTCAGTGCAGATGTATCTTTCCTGGAATCCTCTCCATATTTCTCTAGTTCCGTTTCCCCGCTGCAGGTTGATCCAGTTGAGTCTTTTCCATTACTTATACCTCCTTTTCCTTTGGAATCTGTGCCCTCATTACCGAACCAAACTTCATCCTCTTCTAGATTTAATAATCCTCCATTGGTATATGTGCGTAGAGCTCCACTTCCGCAAGAGCCTTCATCTTCTTCTTCTCCTGAGGTAAGTTCTACTGACACTGTTGATCTTCAGGATGATGATAACAGGCCTATTGCTCTACGAAAGGGGACAAGACAATGTACCTTATATCCCATATCACATTTTGTCTCCGATGCCAGAATTGGAAATCAGATGAAGTCTTTTATTTCAGCCTTATCTGCTGAAACTATTCCTCTGAACTATCAACAGGCAGAGCTTGATAATCGCTGGAAGCTGGCTATTCAAGAAGAAATGGATGCTTTAGTATCTCAGCATACATGAGATCTAGTTGATTCCCCAGCAGATGCTGACATTGTTGGATGTAAATGGGTATATACAATAAAGTATAAATCTGATGGTTCTATTGAAAGGTACAAGGTCAGATTAGTAGCGAAAGGATATACTCAGACATATGGTATTGATTTCTTTGAAACTTTTTCTCCTGTTGCACGGATGGGTACCATTCGTCTTGTTCTCTCAGTAGCTGTTCAGCTTGGTTGGAGCTTGTGTCAGTTAGATGTGAAGAATGCTTTTCTATATGGGGATCTATTTGAGACCGTTTACATGCACCAACCTCCTGGTTTCGGGGTTGAGGGGGAGTGTCAGAAGGTGTGTAGATTGAGAAAGGCGATTTATGGCTTGAAACAGAGTCCTCGAGCATGATTTCAAAAATTGTTTGAAGTGATGTCATGCTTTGGCTTTAATAGGTCAGCAACAGATCATACACTATTTATCAAGAAAACTAGCTCTGGAATAGTTGTTATGGTGGTATATGTGGATGACATCATTCTTACAGGAGATGATGTGAAAGCTATTGAAGCCAGAAAGGCTCATCTCCAAAAACACTTTGTTACAAAAGACCTTGGTTCACTCAGGTATTTTCTGGGTATAGAAGTTGCCAGGAGCCGTGAAGGGATGGTTTTGTCTCAACGGAAGTATGTTCTTGACTTATTAAAGGAAACGAGAATGTTGGGAGCTAAACCAACAAATATTCCCATGGACCATAAAGTTCAGTTGTTTGAAGAAGGGTCAAAACCGGTTGATAGCAAAAGCTATCGCTCCCTAGTAGGGAAGCTACTGTATGTAACTGTGACTAGGCCGGATATTGCTTTAGCAGTAAGCAAAGTTAGTCAGTTTATGGACAAGCCAACTGAGGTACACTGGAATGCAGCTATTATGATTCTCAGATACCTAAAATCTTCTCCTGGAAAGGGGTTATTGTTCAGAAAAGGTGAAAATCTGGAGATAGTGGCCTATTCTGATGCTGACTATGCAGGATCTGTAGTGGATAGAAAATCTACCACAGGATTCTGTGTGTTTCTGGGAGACAACTTGATCTCTTGGAGAAGTAAGAAACAAAATGTTGTTTCTAGGTCAAGTGCAGAATCGGAATATCAGGCTATGGCCCAAACAGTTGCTGAATTGATATGGGTTCGTACTATTCTTAATGATCTTCAGGTGAAAGTTTCTTCTCCCATGACCATGATGTGTGATAATAAAGCGGCAACATATATAGCGAACAATCCTGTATTTCATGAGAGAACAAAGCACATTGAGGTTGATTGCCACTATGTAAGAAATATGGTTCAAGTTGGTCATATCACTACCAAATACCTAAAGTCTGAAGACCAAGTTGCAGATATGTTTACAAAACCTCTTGCTAGACCAAATTTCTCAAAATGTTGTGACAAGCTGAGCATGATTGATATCTATGCTCCAGCTTGAGGGGGAGTGTTGAGAATAGGTGGTTTTAAGTGAAGTCTTTTTATATATTAGAGGCTATTTGAAATTTTGATTTTATAGTAGGCTTAAATGTAACTACTCTTTTCAGCCTCTCTCTATTTAACATAGAGAGAGGCCCTAATAACGAGTTAACAGGTTCTATTATTTGCAGTCGTCTCTCTCTCTCGTGTCTCTCTCTCTCTACCTAGGGTTCGGTGCACTTCATCTCTTCCGCAACATTTTTCTTTCTTTTCTCTTTCTCTCCTCTCTCTCTCCCACGAGTTGGGCTCCCTCTCTCTCTAGAATATTGATTCTAGAGAGGGGGAAATCCAACCCCTTAAATACTCTTTTTAGAATTTTTATTTTTTTCCTTATTTTTTTGTTTTATCTTTTGATAGGATCCTCTAGAGGGTGACGCCCCCTCTAGAGTCCTCTTTTCTATAGAGAATAGAGTCCTATCTCTCTAATTGCTCCTTATTATTTTCTTCTCTCTTATATTTTATTTTTTCATTAGTTAACTAATTAGGAGTCTATCTAGAGGGTGTCACCCTCTTTAGAATACCTTTCTAGGTAGAGTTCTACTAAATGTAGAACTCCACCTTATCCAATAAATAAAATTTTAAATTTTAATTATTTAATATTTAATTATTTATTTAATATTTAATTAATTATTTAATTAATTATTTAATATTTAATTAATTATTTAATATTGAATTATTAAATAATTAATTTTTTAGAATATTCCAGAGGGTATCGCCCTCCTCTGGAAGTCCTCTTAAAGCATAATCTACTCTTAATTTAACCTTTAAATTGGTTATATTTGGATTTTGAATCTGGATCCAAATCCAAGATCCATATCCATATCCAAAATCTATATGGATCCTAACCTGGATCAGATCTTAGTTAATATGGGTCCTGGATTGGGTTCAGATCCATGTCAACTCGGATCAAACGGATCGGATCCAATCCAGAAAATGGTAAAAATAGAGACGGGCAATTTTTGAAAAAATGCGATTTTCGGGCCAACCGTAACCCGATTTCAGAAAAACGAAATACCAATGTTCTCAGAATTACGGGACGCATCTAACGGTATACTTACCTGATTTTTGCCTCCGAATTTTGCCTGAATTTCGCTCGATTTTTGCTTGATTTGAAAGGTTAAAAACAAAAAGTTTTACAAATATTAATCGTCTCAACTTGGTCTTGTCAGTAGGCCCTAGGCCATGCCCAGGCACAGCTGAGGTCACCTATAATTGAGGATATTTTCCATGATATTTATCGTATTTAGTAAAGTACTTAGCCAAAATTTCAGAATTTTATAATTTGAAACACATGAAAAAATACACGATATTACATATACGTATACACATATATACATATATGTATATACATTACATTTTAACATCCTCCACGGTTCCACCTGCCTGTCTCAACACACTCTACTATGAGTAAAAGGGTGTAAAAGTAGCATTGAAGGTTGTGCCTTCAGTTTGTTTTTTGACCCCTTAAAGTTAAATGTTCTTTTGTTTTCATGTGCTTTTAAAAAGCTTTTTTTCAAATTTTCTGTTTCACCTAACCCAAGACTCAGCTGACTCGACTGAGTTTTGGTTGATTTGGCCGAGTTAATGCTTAGACTCATCAAAGTTTGGCCCTTAACTGAGTTGTACTAGTTTTCTGTCTTGGTTATGAACTGATATGAGGCAACTCAGCTGAGTCATGAGTTTGCCAACTATCTGTTTTCTGCCACCCTAGCAATACAATATGCCATAATAACAGAATTGAACAGTTATATTTGGACCTTTATCAACATGGACTTAAAAACACTGCTTATACATTGCCTTTAAATCATAATGGTAGTAACTGGTGCATAGAAACTGGAAAGTGCATGTCTGTGTTTGTTAGAATCTGAATAGTACTTTTTCAAGTACAAGAACTTTGCCAAAAAAAAGATGGGAGGCCTTTTGTTTGTTAGAATCTGAATAGTACTTTTGCGAGTACAAGAACTTTGCCAAAAAAAAGATGGAGACCTCTTTTAGCACATGGCTGACCTAACATATGGCAAAAAAGTAAAAAAAATTGCTCAAAGCATAATAATAGTTTAGTGCAATAAACTCCCTCAATTCTGAAATACTCGAATTGCCACCAAACTAAACTGTTTTATGTTGGCAAATTCAAAATGGCTAACCATAAGAACTGTTGCATCTATATTACATTCAGATATCATAGAACAGTGTTTGCTGATTTTCTCTTGCTAATGTCACTCCCTTATTATGGATTTCATTTTCTGAATTTATTTATTAAATTTTTTTTATGACGAGGAACCTTCCTAAGAACATGGGTCACTTAATGGGCCCATGCCCCTACAAAGTAAACCCTGGGTGGTCCACCGATCCCCATGCCTTGGGAAGACTGACCAGTGAAAGCGGTGGGGTACATCTTGGATTCATTGGGATTTGATTGCTCTAACATTTGATTTTTTATTTTCTCAATCTAGGTTATACGTGAACATGTCTTCTATTGCACAAGTGCTAAATGTTCTGCTGCTTTAGAGACAAGGGAAACCCAGTTGTGTCCTTCACTTGCGACGTACAAATCATTTGGGAGCCAATGTGATGCTTTTGCAGATAGCATTTCAACACCCAGCACTCTTCCTCAACAGCCTGCACCAAGTGGCCAAAAGATTCCTTTATATCATGTAGCACACAGCAGGGCTGGAGATAAAGGCAACGACTTGAACTTCTCTATCATTCCACATTGTCCTCAAGATATTGAGAGGTTGAAGAAGATAATTACACCCACATGGGTGAAGCAGGTGGTATCCTCTCTTTTCGTTAGCTCTATATTTGTAGGTCCTGATAACAGTAAGGGAAATGATTGGGTTGATGAGCATGTCAGCACTGAAATCTATGAAGCCAAGGGAATCAGTTCACTAAATATCGTCGTTCGGAACGCTCTAGATGGTGGAGTGAACTGTTCACGGAGGATTGACCGCCATGGGAAGACAATCTCAGATTTAATATTATGTCAAAATGTTGTGTTGCCTCCTTAATCTGGCTGATCTCAGTGGGGATCCTGTCCTGAATGTGTATGACATTTAGATCTTAACCACTGAATCAATCAAAACAGAGAATTATGAAATCTTCTGGTTTTCTTGAAATTAATATTTAAACATTTGGTGATCCTGAGTAACCTTGTGTGTCATGTATGACCTATGCTTTTCAGAAGAAAAAAACTTCTTTGGATGCTCACAAGGGCTCCTCACACCTGGCTAGGTGGATCAACTTAAGGTGTTCAAGGTGAACGACATCGAGAGTACACCTGGGGTGCATGTCCCAAGGGTTGGCCTCAAGGTTTTACATCACAGGGTGTGGCAACCATAGCTCAGCAGGACTTTCAGCGTCGGTTTCTCCATGTAATAAATGAAAACAGAAAGCTTTTTTTAGATGATCATTTAAATATTTGGTGATCCTGATTCTCCTTATATCAACTTACATGGCCTATATTTGTCAGATTTTTTAGACACCTATATAGTGCAATGCTTGAAGTTTCACTTGGATGATGCTATAGACTTCCACTTATCTCCCATCTTCATACTCTTTAAATCTTATGATGCAAGTTGTTTTGATCAAATCTGACCTTATAGATGGATTCAGCGTGGCTAATTTAATAAGAATCGACCTCGGATTGTATTTTTTGATGAAAAATTGTGATTTTTTAAATCACAAATTTTTGTATCCTGCACACGTCTGATGGTGATTTTAATGTCAATCTTCACTAAATGAATGGTGTAGATCACGTCCATGTTCAATTTGATCAAAATACAACTTGCATCAATGAAATCCCAAGGAGATGTATGAAGATAAGGATGACTTTAGGGATGCGAAACCGGTTTGATCATTCTTATCAATTAAACGGACCTCTGAAAATTATTTTCTTTGGAAAGCCTAACTTTCATCATTATACAGGCATGATCTCACTGGATTCACCGATGCATCAAATCGTCTCACAGTGAAGTATATGGAACAAGAAGACATGAATTAAACCTTTTACCGGTCTAGCATAGGTCTGGTAAACAAGCTGAATGCACCGAACATGAGTATGTCCAACCTCGGCTCAATTTGGTGGTGACTAGAGCTGACACATTTCTGAAAAAGTACATTATTTCTAAGCTGAAATCTAAAATTTTTGAACTCTTAGACCTATCCCACGGTGCTCAAGCTGGCTTGTTTAAGAGGAAAAAAAATCCCAAAACATGGGAATCTCTCTTCTTAGTTTGGTGCAGGGCACCAGCACATTTCCAGTTGTGTGGAAAATCCCATGGGCTTGCCTGTTATATATAGTGCGTCCATCACAGGTGGGATGGGCCTGTGATGGATGGCCACAAAAAAAACATGAACTAAAAGCCCACTTTTCTGCCTTTTTTGGCTTTAGTCGTTTCTGACCGCTGCTAAAGGTCCCAGAGGAAACTGAGACCTTTAAAGGCGGTCAGAAATCTGTTACTAAAGGTCCCAGCAGAAAGCTGGGCATTTACTGACAAATTTTTGACCGTCACTAAATGTCTCAGTTTCCGCTAGGACCTTTAGCGGCGGTCTGAAACTGCGCTCAAGCCAAAAAAGGCAAAAAATCTCACTTTTAGCTAGTTTTTTTTAGCTTTTTGTGATGACCGTCCATCAAGGCCACGATGGACGGCTAGTGGAGTCCTGTTATATATATATATATATATATATATATATATATATATATATATATATATATATATATATATATATATATAGAGAGAGAGAGAGAGAGAGAGAGAGAGAGCTATGCAACCTTCTGGTGCGCAACTATGTGGGCCGTCCATCACGGCCTTGATGGACAGCCTGTGCAAAAACGGCCTTTATGGACAGCCCATGTAAATATAGCACAATGATAAATCAAACATTTTATCTAAATTCTGGTGTTTTTTTCTAAATTCTAACCACACAGGTGTATTTGATTGATTACTAGAAATCGACACTTGGATCACACATTTTGGATGGAAAAAAATGGTATTTGGAGACTCAAAAATTTATAAAAATTGTATGCCGTTGAATTTTGAAACCTTATAAAAACTTATCAATGCATCCGAATCAAATCCTCCAAGAACTTATTACTATAAAAACAAACATATAGATTACATTTGTATGGTCAGAAATTAAAAAAAAAATGCAGAAAAATTGATAAAATGTTTCATTTAGCACTATGCTCTCTCTCTCTCAGAGAGAGAGAGAGAGAGAGAGATTGGTAGCGGCTCACAATAAACGTGCTAGATGTGGGTTTTTCAGCCTTTTTCATTTTATTTTTAAATTCTGACCATGCAAATGTGATCTATGTACTTGATTTTATAGGGATAAGCTCTTGAAGCGTTCTATTCTGACACATTCGTGGGTTTTTATAAGGTTCAAAATATCAACGGTCCAAAATCTTTGTAAATTTTTGAAGCTCCAAATATCATTTTTTCATAAAAAAACACATGATCCAGGTGTGAATTACTCGTAAAACTACCATGCTCGACATATTTATGGGCTCAGAACTGCGAAAAAAACACTGGTAGGGTAGAAAAACCTATTTAGCATGTATGATTTTGCAGTTAAGGTGTGAATAGCTACCAATCTCTCTCTCTCTCTCTCTCTCTCTCTCTCTCTCTCTCTCTCTCTCTCTCTCTCTCTCTCTATATATATATATATATATATATATATATATATATATATATATATATATATATATATATATATGTATATATATATACATATATATATATAAAGGTGGTAGTTGCTAACTGTCATGCTAACCGAGCTTTCAAAGGGGTTTCCCATGTATTACGTATATCTGACCTTACAGATGTGTTTGGCACGATCAATTTACTAGGAAATGATACTTGGATCATGTTTTTCGATTAAAAACATGATTTTTTAAGCCTTGAATATTTAGGAAAATCTTAGACCTTCCATTTTTTAAACCTTATAAAAACCTATTTGAGTATCGGAATCAGATAATCCAAGAGTCGGTCCCTATAAAATTAAGCATGCAGAATACATATGTATGATTAGATTTAAAGAAAACACGAGGAAAACCCTTTGAAAGCCTAGTTAGCATGATGCTTAGCTAGAAAAGTAGTTAGCAATAATATATATAGAGTATAGCATAGCTACTTGATCAATAGGTGCTTGTGTTGGCAGCACTTGATCGATGGCCAATGCAAAAACAAAAAACATCCGGTCAAGATGGGTCAAAATGTGCCTAAAATGGGTCAAAACATACCCAAAAGGCATTAGTGGCGCTAAAAAATGCTGCTAAATGTTCAAAAGGATGCATGCATCATTACAATTTTGTAATGATGTGCGTATCCCTAAGCCTTTAGAGGCTCTCAAAAAGCACCACTAAAGGGTATTTTTAGTGGAAAAATGTATTTTTGATCTTTTTTATGTTTTTGTGCATGACCGTGTGCGATGAACGGTCCGCTTGATTAAGTAGGTGCTCAAGCACTTACTCATCAAGTGGCTATGCTCTACTATATATATATATATATATGTGTGTGTGTGTGTGTGTGTGTGTGTGTGTGTACATCCACTCTAAATGAAGTATGTTGAAACATGCTAAATGGGGCTTGAGAGCTTTTTTTTTAAATTCTAACTATACATATGTGATCTATGTACTTGATTTTATAGGGATCAACTCTTGAAGGGTTAGATTTAGACACATGGGTGGGTTGTTTATAAGGTTCAAAAAATCAATGGTACAAAATCTTTGTAAAATTTTGAGGCTCCAAATATCATTTTTTTCATTGAAAACACATGATCCAGTTGTGGATTCCTAGTAAATAAACCATGTCCAACACATTTATGGGGTCAGATGGAAAAAATAATAGAAAAGCCGAAAAATCCATTTAGCATATTTCGTTTAACACACACACACACACACACACACACACACACACACACACATATATATATATATATATATATATATATATATATATATATATATATATATATATATATATATATATATATATATATATGACAACCACCATGTGAACCACGATTTACATGGATTTTTTGTTCTTTTCTCTTAAATCCGTCCATATAGATGTGATCTACATGCTTTGTTTTATAAAGACCAACTCTTGAATCATCTAGATGCATAAGGAAGATCTTTTAAGGTGTTAAAATCCATGACTTAGAATCATCATAAATATTCAAGCATCCAAAAAATTATATTTTTTCATCGAAAATACACGATAGAACAATAAATTCCTATCAAATTCACCATGTCAAACGCATCTGCATGGTCAGATTTGCAAAAAGAGTTCTGGTTCTCACAGTTTTAGTGTGTGTATATATATAGAGAGAAAAGGTGGTAGTTGCTAACCACCTTTTTAGCACACCATAAGCGGGTTCACGTCCACTCATTATTTTTTTCTGTCAAAAGGGGCTTTAGTGGATATGAGAATTATTGTGCAACTGTTAAGCATAGATGAGCTTGCATGTATATGTAATTAATGAAAACCCTTGGGATGTGAGAGGCACACCCAATTATGAAAATTTATGCATACATAATTTACGTGACTGACCTAAAAGCAACAGGGATTACTAAATGGATTATGAGCCAGATAAAATAATAATGGTAAAGTTACCCGAAAGGTTGCTTGAGCCATTGAGTCATGATTTGTCAAAATTATAAGAGGCATATGTTATGAAATATAATACCATGTTGATAATAGTGGACCAAATAATCCATTCAGTAGATGCTTACCTTGGAGAGAGTAAGTGGTACAAACTCTGATGAATATTTTTGTTGATTATCATGCTCTCAACTAGCAATGGCTCGATGTCCTCAGTCATCGGAGTTACAGGGTTGGATTCTACCAAATTGTTGTCTTAGAAAGGTAGTGCAATAGTATAAGATATATCCTAAATTTAATGATCTTTGTAGGGAGTTTCTCTCGATCTTGGACCGCCCGCATTAGCCATTACGATTCAGTTAGTCATCCGAGAAAACAGAATGCATGACATAATAAATGCATGTCATGGTCTCTTTTGTCTCGGTTGTTTCATAAGTACCCGTTGAAACGGGCTACTAAGCAAAATAAAGACTTATACTTGATCACTTTACTTTATGATAAACATGAGTGAAAATATGTCTTAATAATTCAAACATTCAAAGCATGATCTTTTACTTGTTAATAATACTGCATGCCATTGATTGACATGAAAGATTTTATGCAAACTAGAGGTTGAGACTATAGAGTTTGTATTATCTGGGTATATTGGATTGTAGAATTGCTTTTGAATATTGTGATAAATGCTTTATCATTATCTTGTGTAATTTCTATCATTGATAAGTAATAGAAGGAATTATGATATTAGTGATATGTGATTGAATGGAGTCTGATCCCTTCAATATTAAGCATTTTAGGTTACGAATGAGTTGACTGATGCTGTGATGGCTGGATAGAGCGATGAGTCAATGAACCACACTCTCTGTGATCCCTGGTTTATTTTATTTATGTTGAATGTTTAAATTGTTTTAAGTTTGAGAATGTTAACTCGGATATCTACCAACTTTTAATTCAATTATGGTTTGAAAAGAATCCAGTTTAAATTATGAGACAAAATGGTGTGTACGGGTTTTTGGACCCAAGTCCAATAAAATTAGGATTCAATCTTTGTGGTCATGTGTTTGCCTGTAACCCGCCTAAGATTTGCCAACTTAGAACCATGAAATGTTGTTCACTGTGTTATCGATGTAATTCATCGAATCGTTTATAAAAACAAAATTATAGGAAGTTTTCAAGTTAGAAATTTTTGGCTGTTACATCAAGCATGGCTATATGGCTCCCAAGGATCCTAAGATGTCCACAAGAGGTACGAGGGATACATGAGTTACCCCAAACACTTAAACAAGAAGCTGAATGTGAGTGTGGGAAGATATGAGCGACCCATGACTCAATTCACCTCTTGTTGCATGAAGGAAAAAGGGGCTGAGAAGGAATTTTCTAAGGTTGCTAGAGAGGCACCGAAGAGTTCCAAAGAGTTAATGAGGGTTGGGTTCTTGGTAAGGCACCTTGGGAAAGCCAAGATGGTCAAGGCGTCAATGGGTGACAATTGAAGGTTGAGCTTCCTACATTTGATGGCAATGGAGTGGAGTGGTTATGCCAAGCAAACCACTATCTCCTGTGCTATCACAATGTGATTATTCCCAAGCTAATGGGAATGGCGTTTAAATGGTTCCATTGGATAGAGATCTTAAGGGGAAAACCCAATTGGACCCAATTTGAGAAAGTGTTCTTGAAATATTTGGTCCCATTTGATTGGACAATTATGAGGGTGCTTCCAAGTAACTAGATCCCCAAAAAACTCCTTAGAGCTCAAAGCTGACCCCACTCCAGAAAGAGGAAACTCCAAAGCCTAAGGTTGAATCTATTTCCCCAAGGCAAATGGAGGAGATAAGCAAACGTGAGGAATGCTTAAAGTGTAGAGGCAAATGGAGCCCTAAGCATAGGTGTCACGTTCTCAATTTTTTTTTCCAAATCATTGATAATGAGGATGATGAGTCATTAGAGAATGAGAAAAGGTGAGGTTGCTCACAATGTTAAAGTTGCTCATGATGATGATGATGATGTACTCTTGGACACCCAAGCTCCTCAAGAGGGCTCTCATGTGTGCATTGAGATTAATGGCAAGGCCAAACCAAGTGAGATCTCACAAGTCACAATACTAAAGTGAGAGGGTCCGTAAGGCAAACCATGAGCTAGCTAAAAAAAAAAGTGTCATGCGAAGCTAAGGAAGTGTACTCTATGTGTTTAGAATCCAAGTTGGGTTAAGGAAGAAAGCGTCATAATTAATTGAAATAAAAGCGACTATTGCGTATGATCCCAATATCTTAGTAGGGACTCATGAGTGGGCAAGAAGGATCCCCCATGGGGAAAGAGGGTCACATGATGGATGAGTTGCATGTACATGTCTCCAATGAATAACATGAGCATGGAAAATGGGGAACAGGTCACCATGCGATTCGTAGGGTATGTTTTATAGCCATCCTAAACTGGTCCCAAAATACTATGGACCCTTCAGTATATTGGCACGCATTGGAAGGAAAACCTACAAGCTTGATTTATCGGTTGGCTCTCCGCATACACCCAGTGTTCCATGTCTTCCTTCTCAAACCATTCAAGGGTGACCTCCCTCCTGATTGGATAGTATAGTAGGTATGGATGAGGTTATACCCATTCGAATTTTGAAGAAAACATGGGTTCATTAAAGGCAAAAATGGTTTGGTCTTTTGAGGTTGAAGTTGAGTACTTCTTGGATAACGATCCAGCAACATAATTTTGTGCCAAGTACCCAAGGTCCCTCATTGAGGGCAATGAGAAGAAGGGGCGTAGTGGATTGATAGAACTCGTGTGAGCGCAGTTCGACGCCACACCCACATGCAGCGCCCAGACCAGTTCAGCCCCACGCACACGTGTAGGCCTTAGCATGCACGCAGTGAGCGCAGCACATGACATGGTGCGCCGTTTGGCTCCTTGGCCACTTCAATGCCTAGTGGACTTTCCACTCACAGCCCAACTTGGGCGAGTTTGTTGAAAGAGCTCAGAGGTAAAACTACTTACCACACAGTATTTGACGATGTCCAAGCTTTAGGGCCGTTTTAGGGCGCTGCTAAAGGTCTGTGTCTTTTTTTTAAATTCATTTTACCGATGGTTTTGATTGTTGCTAAAGGTTACTGAAGAACTGAAACCTTTAGCGGTGTCTTATGAAAGTGCGCTAAAGCCTAAAAAAGTGGTCGCTATTTATGAGGTCTGCTGCTAGTTGTGCACTTTAAGGGTTGTCGTAACTACCACTTTTATATATATATAACACATTTATGAGGTCTGGTCTGCTGCTAGTTGTGCACTTTAAGGGTTGTCGTAACTACCACTTTTATATATATATATATATATATATATATATATATATATATATATGTGTATGAGTAATGAGTACTTACAAAATGAAATATGTTAAAATTGAACTTGTTAAATGCGTTTTTCTGCTTTTTTGATATATTTTTAACAATTTGACCTCATAAATGTGTTGGGCATACGAAGAATTCCCACCCGGCTCATGTATTTTCGATGAAAAAATGATATTTAAAGCCTCAAAAGTTTACAAAGACTTTGGACCGTTGATTTTTTAACCATATAAAAACCCAACCATGTGTCAAAATCCAGCACTTCCCTATAAAATCAAATCAATTACATAATTTAAAAATAACTAAAAATAACCTTAAGAACTCATTTAGCAAGTTTAATTTATTCCGTACCCATTATATATATATATATATATATATATATATATATATATATAGAGAGAGAGAGAGAGAGAGAGAGAGAGAACGGGCCCGTCTCAGCCGTTAGACCTATTTTGATGTAGGGACACCTTGCAAAAGAAGGAAAGAGTTTATAATAGATTCACTGGGAAGGAAAGGCCAACGATACTTGATGGCGACGTCGTCTTCTTCCTTTACATGTCCCGTTTCCCTCGCTCTTTTTTATTTTTTTCTAACCAGTCGACCGTGGAAAAAAAGAAAACACTAACGGCTAACCCCTAGTTGCCGCCATGACCGGGGTTTGTTATATGGGTAGTCAGCCACGAGACTCTCTCTCTCTCTCTCTCATGGAATCCTCTTTGTTCGATCTGTCCCACCATCCATCTGGAATTCGGGG
This sequence comes from Nuphar pumila, assembly GCF_984573655.1. Taxonomy (NCBI): domain Eukaryota; kingdom Viridiplantae; phylum Streptophyta; class Magnoliopsida; order Nymphaeales; family Nymphaeaceae; genus Nuphar; species Nuphar pumila. The sequence continues at coordinate 57,604,872 of NC_143264.1, read as the reverse complement.
GCCCTCAGATTAGGGCATCAATACCTACCTTTTGATGCTGTCACTCGCTTCTTCTTTTTTGGGACGTCATCCAGGGTTTTGCGGAGTTGAGCCCAAATTAAGGGTGCGGTTGCGATGGATTCGTTGTTTGTTCCTCTCGCTATCAGATATAAGGTCCGGAGGGGACAGTGGAATTTTGGGCTAGGCCAGTCGATCTTTCGGGGTTTGCTGTGCGCTCGGGCGGCCTCCGTCTCGATCCGTGATCTCCAATCTCTGCTCCTTTTCCGATTGCGAGGAGATTCCAATTTCAATCGAGATGTCGTTCACCGGGACGCTGGACAAGTGCAAGGCGTGCGACAAGACGGTTTACATCGTCGATCTCCTGTCTGCAGACGGGGTTCCGTATCACAAGTCTTGCTTCAGATGCAGCCATTGCAAAGGCACCTTGGTGGTAATTTTCTCCTTCTCCTTCTCCTTGTCCTTCTGGATATATCTTCATTCTTCAGTGAAATTAGGGTTAAATACATTGGATGCATTTTATCGTCTAAACCCCGACCCGATTCCACCAAACCCTTTGGTTTGGTGATAAACAAGGAGGACCTATTAGAATTCAGGCTAGATTCAAAGGGCACGTTTGAAAGTAGAAAGATGCAGGAAAGGTGATGCAAAATAAAATCTGTTCGTACGGAATTTTCATATCTTTCTATATAATTGAGTTATTCCAAAAAAATATAATTTTTTGTTAGTAAACTTTCCTCCCTACGAATATTGTTTTACTAAGAGAAAATTTATTTTTACACTTTTCACTGCCCCATCTCACCATCACCACCACCACCCTCTTCCTCTCTCATTTTTTCACATTTTCCTGTTTTTTTCAGCTACAATCGAAAAACTTTCTTATGAAAAACTTCTCATATCAAAAACTCTCATGGGCAAAACTTTCTTTTTCTTTCCTATGAGAGTTTTTCTCTCGTCCAAACGTGCCAAAAGGCTCTGATTAATATATTAGCCGGGTATGGTTTTAGAAATTTCATACCAGACCCGGTCTCGACTTGAGTTCCGAGTCTTCCGACTATGATCCATAATTTTTTCAATGTAAACAAGATTAAAATATATATACTATTTTACCAGGTATGATCTGGGGTCTGGTTCATCTAATTTTTATAAGATCTGGGATGCTTTCTCTTATGGTGAATCCGGGTCTGAACCCAGTACCAATATCTCAAATCAGATCTGGGTTTGGTCTCATTTTGGTCTGAACCAAACCCGACCCGTTGACAACCCTAATTTAGAGACATCAATTTGTATACCTTGGCATCTTAAATTTATACTTTTAAACTGTTTTCACCATTAAAATTTATTTCCCCACCAACTAGGATGGTCAACGCTCGGGTACCCGACCCATTAGGGTATATCTGAACCCTGCCCAAATAACAAATAACTGGGCTTGGGTTTGGGTTTTGTTAGATCATGAAAATGGAGCAGCAGACCCGAATCCGTATAATTTCAGATTTTTTTATTAAAAATACATATCAAAATCCTCCAGCCTTGTCAGGTCAGGTACCCAGCAAAAATCATCACGCAAACCCGGCCCGCATATTGCTCAGGTCGAGTTTGGGTCGACCCGATGGCATTTTTCATGATCATACCCGTGTATTCGGGTTTGGGTCGGGTTGGGTACCCGATACAAACTGCACCTATTGACAGCCCTACCACAAACGCATGGGATTTCGTTGGATTTATGAGTCAGATTATGTTTGGAGTATATTATGAGTGGGAGATGAGGCTAGCCTCTAATACCTTCATCACGACTCTTGATTTAAGATCTTGTGTGGTGTCTTTACTCTTTACTCATAAATGATTGCCTATTTACATTTATTTATGTAGTTATGTTGTCTCTAACATAATGTGGATTTTATTAAATCTTGTAACAATGGTGGTCAAAGGTATTTTAGTTTTTGTCAGCTACACAAAAAAGTGCCAGCAACACATCCAAAATTATGTTGCTCATATATCCTATAGGCAATCTACTACAATTCACTAGTAGTGTATTGATATTTCTCACTAGATTTCACCTGTTGAAAGGAAGCTGAATATAGGAATTGTTTTTTTTTTACCTTTAGCGGTTATATTCAGACTCGAATTTTGGCACCTTTGATACCAATTAGTCTATGCAAAATATCAAAAAGTTCAAAACTGAATACTGGGAAGACATGAAAATGTTTCCTCCAATTGCATCATTGGTTGAATCACCTTCATATGAGAGGATTAGTCACAGACCAGGTCCAGATTGCCATACAATCGTGTCCTTGGTCTAAGGCAGCTTAGCCAAATCAAGTCAAATTTCCATGTCACACAATAATAAATCACAATGGACCCACTGTTCTTGAAGATGAATCTGGCAAACAGTACTCATGCGAGTTTTTTGTATGGCTGGTGGTCTCACAAAGTAGAGGGACTGATGGCATTGTTTGAGTTAGAAGAGGCTGAATCAAGAAATGCAAATTCAAATTTTTTTTGGTGCTTCTCAACTTGACAAAAGCTTTCTTTATGTGGTTGCTAAACTCAGTTTGCCTTGTGGACTTGGAAAAAGTTTAGTTAAAACACAAGATTGCTTTGACTTTAGTCTACTGTAGATTAGGACCTATGTCACACAGGTGTGGATGCGGGTGCGGATGCGGTGATGCGTCACATTAAAAAAACTTGGGTGCGGAGGTGTGGGGAGGGTATATATATAATTTTTAACAGTTTTAAGTTAACACTACATGTATGTGTGGCATTTATGTATTTATATATAATATAGATAAAACTGGACTTGGTTAGGGTTAACTAAATCTATTTTTGGATAGAAATGGACATAAGTGTGGTTGGCTTCACCTGACACAAAGAAAGTTGTGTCGAAGTGTCACACCCACATGGGTGTGGGTGCGGTGCCCTGTTAGAAGAGTCTGTGTTACATAGATTAGGACACAGACAACAACGGATTGCCAAACTTGCTTGATGGTTTAAGTTGTTTTTTCAAATGTTCTCCACAAACTTGGCCTAGAAAAGGCAACTTAAAGCATAGTGGTTTTTCACTTCTGACTGAATGCAGTTGGAAATGTGTTTTTTTGTTTTTATGAAACTAAAATTGCATCATGTGGAAGACTAGGAAACTATAAATCTTTCATGGTTTATGAGTAGTTGTTATCCTGGTTACATGAGGAATTGCCTCCTAGGCTCTTACCGAATAGCCAAACATAGCAAAAGGAGATGTTATACTATACCTTGTTTGGAACTTTTTATAACTGATTTTTTATGAAACCACCTTAGGTGCGTGCATCATGGAATTTTTTTTCTCGCTTTTTTTTTCTCTTTATTGTTGTGTAGTTATAAAAATATATCTATTACCCAATAGTTATTTGCTTTGGTTAGGTTTCAATGATTAGCCAGTGGGAAACTTGTTTCTCGTAGATTTGCACTTAAAAAATAGCTTTTTCTGTTATTACTGAAGATGCATCCTCCTCCATCCTTAATATTATCTTTCCTATCTATTTCCCTTGTTTTCTCTGAAGTCCTGAATTCTAAAACAACCAAGGTTCCATTTTCCCATATTGATTTGCACTTCATATGTGTCTTTGTATTCAGATGAGCAACTACTCTTCCTTGGAAGGTGTCCTTTACTGCAAGCCTCATTTTGAACAGCTTTTTAAGGAAACAGGAAGTTTCAACAAGAGCTTCCATTTACGTAAGATAAAAATGCTTTTCTGCTTGCATTTCACATTTATTAGCTTTCATTTGTTTACATTGTTGTTGAATTTGATCTAATTCGTTTTCTATTTCTTAGCACCAAAGTCTTCAGAAAGGTCTGAACTGGTAAGTCATATTAGAACATCCATTTTCCCATCCATTATTTCCTAGTTAACAGTAATGTTTTGAACTTGTTTCTATTACTTAATTTTGATGTTGCAATTATAGGCTAAGGCCCCTAGTAGAATTTCCTCCATGTTCTCTGGTACGCAGGACAAGTGCACTGCATGTAATAAAACAGCATATCCTCTGGAGAAGGTTGGTTTCTGAGTTTTTCTACTCTTAGAATTGTTTATGTTTAAAGCTAGATTATTCCATCTGCAACATCTTTTATTGCCCATTGCTGAGCAGAAATTACAGCCTCATCTCAGTGCTAGTTCCTCTTCTACTTTTGATTATTCTGATGTCTTGGATTTCTAATTTCACCAACTTCCCATTAAATAGTGTACCAAGACTTTGTGAGATATGACTTGATAAATGCTAGGTCCGAGTGCATTTGTTCGTAATCTGGATCTGTCCCTATTATAAGTTCTATAATGTTGCAGCTCTATGTAGTCAAAATTGGTGACTAATACATCTAGTCGGGCTAGGCATAGCCTAATCACTTAGAGCCATGCACCTAGGCAAGTCAAGAAGTGGATTGTTCTAGGTCAAACTGGCCCAAAATTTTCTCTGATACTGTAGTGAAGGGTGAAATGAAACAAGGAGTCTTCACACACCTCACTCAAGAGGCACAAATCACACCCACAAATCGTCCAAAGCACAAAAATCACTAAGGGCTTACTAAGAATGCAATCACAAAGTGCACATGCACAAGTCCACTATGGGACAATCTAAAAAGCACTAAGGCTTACACAAGCACAAGAGCGCATACAATATCAAAAGAGAGATAACACTTAAAAATAATGAATTTATTCATCAAGGAGCTTCAAAGAAGCTTACAAATACAAGGGGGCCTTAAGCCCTTATTTATAGACAAGAAAAGGCCAAGAGGGAGCCTCCAAATAGATGTTGGGAGGCTCCCAACGGTCATATTTGTGACTGTTGGGAGTACTCCCAACGACTACAAGGCATTTTACAAGAATGCCCTTACATAATGACATAAAATACAAAAAATTAAAAGAAGAAGAATAAAGAAAAACCTATTTTCTAACATGTACAAAATGACCAAAATGCCGCTGGTGAGCAACCTAAATTACATTATTAATTATAGTTATGTATATGTATATCTTGAATATATATATAACTATCTATGAAATTATACATATAACTTAACAAAGGGATTTCATGAGACTAAACATTTATGGCCAGTTTCAAGCTGTGACAAGGCTGAATACAAGTGTAAAGCTTCACACCCTTTGAGATGGTGCCAGCTTCAATAGTTTCCAGTTTTACAATGGCAAGAAAATAGTGGAGTTTATAGGGCTGCCTATACACTCGAGTAAAATCATTCCCCCCTAATTTAGTGGTTTTTTTAATTTTTATTTAAACAATAATGAGAGGAGCTTCTTCTACAGGTATTATCGGATCTAATCAACAAGATAATTATTAACCAAATATAGTTTGTCATATAGTGAAATTACAATTTTATGATGTGTTGCATCATGCTATATATTTTTTTTCATAATTACGTTGTTGAATACATCTTCGCTATTAAATTTAGCAACTCATTGTAAATTTTGTATTTTTTTATTTCTTTTTATTTTTTGTGTACTGACTAAGATGACTAGTCCTGCCTACACCGACTTGGCTTTTTTGGGTTCTGCCAACTAGGCTTTTGGCTACATAGGTACTACATCAAGTTGAAATTTTGTAAGTAATCTGAATATATTTAAAAGATCTGATAATTTTTCATACTCAACTGAATATATTTAGAAGATCTAACAATTGCCTACAGCATGACTACTTGTTTGAAATTTCCCATGGTCCATATTCATCTTCTTTGTTGTAACAAATTGTCAGCATGTCAGCATCATAGATGGAATCCTATGTTACATTTTCAAATTGTTTATTGCATGAAAATATGCAATTTACAGTACTTTCAAACTATTAGCACTTATGAGTATGTTGAGACTAGAACATTGAGTAGTTGTTTCATTATATGAGTATCAGTTATGCTTGTTATCTCTAGTAAAATATTCAACTCACGTTTTTATATATTTTGACTTACAACCATAAAATCTTTGTTAGAGTTGTTGATAAAGGGTGCTTGTTTTTGTTTATTCTTTCATTAATGTACAACAATATTGTTTGTCTTAGCATGAAGCATGCATCAGTGCCCTCTACATTTTTCTCTGTGGTTCATCTTTAGATTGGTATCTTTTACACTTTCAATGCCACTCTAGTAGGCTAGATGCTTGCAAACACACTGTCACAAACAAGAAGCAAATATAAAATCATTTTGAATAAAAATGTACCACCACTTGTGTAGAGACAATGACCATCACATGTTGCTTCCATCCCAATGGATCATTATCTTTCATGTTTTGAAGTGATTTTTGTCTAGAATTTTCTCATCATGTCTATACCGATTGTAAGCTCTTGAATGATCATGACCTACATATGTTAAAAGTGGTTTGTCTAAAATTTGCTAAAATTTAAGGGTATTTTTTATATCTCAATTTAATTAGTTATGAAGTTCAGCAGTCACTTTTCTTCAAGCTGTTCCTTTGTGGTTGACCTAGCTGACTCTTAAGTAGTTCATCTGCCATGTTGCAAAATGTTTTCTCACCTTACTTGGTTATTTCTAACTTATATCTGTTATCTGATTCACCATGGTTTAAGCTACCAATTTTGAGTTGTATTTTTATTTAAAATATATGGGTTATTTTTTTAATCCAAATTTCTGTCACAGGTAACAGTGGAAGGGCAGTCTTATCATAATAATTGCTTCAAGTGTGCTTATGGTGGTTGCGCCCTCACACTATCCACATACGCTTCTCTTAATGGCATCCTTTATTGCAAGCACCATTTCGCTCAGTTGTTTATGGAGAAGGGAAACTATAGCCACCTCATAAATTCAGTATCCATGAAACATAATGTGGCACTCATTACAGAGCAAGCACTAGAACAAGCAACACATTAGGCTCTTCTAATTTTCTCTTTGCTATTTTCTTGTACTGAAATTATTGATGTATGGAGCTAAGTCGGATCTCTCTCTCTCTCTCTCTCTCTCTCTCAACATGGTTCAACAAATTAGATCTCAATCCCCCTCTTAAAAATCCGTTGTAAGTGGGGACAAACGCATGATGATGGTGGTGTTGGTAATTCTCTTTTATTCAATCCAAGTAAAGTTGGGTGTTTTGGATCAAAAGATTCCTACACAATACACTTTGAGCCCAAATGCCAAGTAGTTTTTATTTTCCATTACTGAAAAAAAATGCCTAACTGCTTGTACACATTAAAAAAAAGCCCTTATAAACCTCTTTTGGTGTCCTGTTCTAAAAAATGACACTTTCGTAGTTCGTATATTTGATGCTGCTGCCTTTGTCCCTTTTTATGAGCATGACATTCCAACTACCATCACCATGTCTGTTTTCTTTATACTTCTGGGATCTTTGGGAGCTGGTGTTGGAGAGTAGATGAGAGGGGTGATGGGGGTGGAGAAGAAAATGGGAAATGAGGACTACATCGTTGTAAGGATGTAGTTGAAAATGACACATCTCCGCCCCTTTCTCTGCTCTCAACACAATTCTCATCTCCCAAAACAGAGTTTTCAAACACCTTTGGGGTGGGTGCCGTTAATTAAACCCTCATTCAAATCTATCCCCTCCCATCTCTGTAGGGGTGGCAAAACCTGACACGACCCGCCAACCCGCCTCTTAGGCGGGTTCGGGTTTGGAAAAAATGAACCCGTTTAATAAACAGGGCGACCCGCCTAACCCGTTTATTAAACGGGTCGGGTTCGTGTTAGGGGTATGTCAACCCGCCAACCCGGCTGACCCGTTTAATAAACGGGTTAGTCGGGCGGGTCAACCCGTTTACCCGAACCCGTCAACCCGCAACCCGTTTATAACTTTATATATATATATATATATATATATATATATATATATATATATATATATATATATATATATATATGATTCTAACCCTAAAGTTAGCATTTCCACTTTTCCAGTTCTCGCTCCTTCTTACCTAGCCGCAGCCGATAGCGAGCTGCGAGACGTCGAGAGGCCCGAGACCCCTTTCTCACTCGACAGCATCCACCGCTCTCCCTCCTTCTGTTTTGGGTGTCTCTCTCTCTCTATTTCTTGCAGCATCCACCGCTCTCCCTCCTTCCGTTGTGGGTTGCTGAGTTGCGTTTACAGGTCCACAAGCAAGTGGAATACCAACAACAGGCTGCTACGAGTGCCTCTGCATCTTTTACTGTGGAGGATGCACATCCATGGGGTTTCTCTCAAATTGGGTTGAGGCTTTTGTAGGGTTTTAGTTTTTCCTCCTAAAATTCCATTTTTACTTTTGTTGGTGTTGTTTTGGCTGGAATTTGAGGGTTTCTTTTATGGTTTTTTAGTGTATGCTCTCAAGCTAATCTGCACTTGCTGCCCTATCCAGTTTGGTTACTCAATGTATCAGATTAAGTTGTTTTTTACCTACAGCCTGTTTGGGCTTAGTGGTAGACCTATCGTTGGTGGCATGTTTTTGGTTTAAATATTTTGTTGTTGCCTTCCATCTTTATAAAAGGGAAAAACCATTTGAAGCACACGGCTATATATCCCACCCCTTTTCACATTCATCAGTGTGAGTAAGAATTACTATTTATGTTGTTTCAGGCTGATCCTTTGTTGTGGTTGTTACCATTTATTGGTACATCAAACATCAGGTCTTTAGTATTATACTTGCATGTTTACCTGTACATAGTTCAGATTATATGAAGAATGCATCTTTATACCAGCTAGGATATTCCATATTTGAAACAGATCAATAGTATTGGCTGTTTTGACATTGCCTGATTCTACCTTGCAGTACTGCTTGTGTACTCGGTATGGTTGGAATTTTAGCACCACTTTGTGAAGAAACATTATACAGGGGTTTTCTGATGGTGTCTTTGACAAAGTGGTGATGGTGAGCATTTGAATTGTTCAGAAAGATGCAGCTTAAAGAGCTGAACCCTGATGCATTCACTCTGTCAGCTCTTTTCATTCTGTTTCATCAATTGGCAGTTTTAGACTTTTAGTTTAACCAGTCGGGTTACTCGGGTCGGTTATCGTGTCTATGTTATTGGGTCGACCTGTTTAATAAACGGGTCCCCGTGTCGTGTAAACGGGTCGTGTTGACCCGACCCGTTTATTAAACGGGTTAGGCGGGTCGTGTCGGGTTACCCGTTTAATAAATGGGTCGGGTTCATGTTTGCCACAGTCGACCCGTTTAATAAACGGGTCGGGTTCGTGTTGAGGTATGCTGACCCGCTAACCCGCCGACCCGACCCGCCAACCCGACCCGATTGCCACCCCTACATCTCTGGCTCTCAAACAGAGTCCAAATAAAGGGGAAATTCGGATTTCTTTTATATTTACACAGAGAAACTGCCACCAGGATCAGAGACCTAGCCGTGCTGGCTCTGCCTGCCATACTTACGATCATTGTCCTTGAGTAAAATTTTCACTGAGAAACCAGCATTTTACGTTTTCTTTTAAAAACAGACCTTATATTTCTGAATTTCCAATATAGGCCTCATGTTTTTTGAAAACTGCCAAACCTGAACTTTCTGTCCCTCATATCAGAAAATTTAGAGACAATCAATTAAGTTGTCAATGGGTCAGATCTGGTTCAGACTCAGGTGAGTCCGAACCCGGATCTGACTTTGAGGTGTGGGTATTGAGTTTGATTGGATTTGCTATAAGAAAAACCATACCCGAACCCTATATGGATTACATAAACCAGACCCAGTCCATACCCAAAAAAATAAAAAAAATTATCTTTTTTTATATTGAAAAACCACAGGTCTTAATCGAAAATTGGGTTAGACCCATGTCTAGTATGGAATTTCACAAACCATACCTGAATTCATATATTAATCTTACCCTTTGGATCAAGCCGTATTTCTAATCGAACCTCCTTCATTATAACTAAACCCTAAGCTTATAGGGTTTGGTATGGGTCGGGTCTCGGTTAAGCCTGACCCATTGACACCCAACGACAAATGCTAACTTGAGGTTCTTATTTGGAAAATTTTAGGCTAATTTTTAGCTTTTTTAAAGTATCATGCTTGGAGGGAGGTGGCGGTCAAATGCTAACTAGAGGTTCTATCCAATATCTTTCACATGGTTGCCCTCAAGTGGCCTGCGACCGATCTGTATTGGCTCCACCCTCTATTTGTTTGTTGTCCTTCCCTTCTTGTAAAGCTGGGATCGATACCTCATCCCTCTAAGATAACTTACTATTATTTTATCCTAATAAATTTAAGCTTTCCTTTCTCTCAATAAAAAAGAAAGACAAAAAAAGTTGGACGCTTTATTTTGGTAGCTGTTAAAAAAGGTGTTCTCTAGGGTGACCACAACTGCCCCTGGGTTATAAATTTATAATGTATCCGCTCGGCTAGAAATCTCCTTCCAAGGTTATGAACTTTTCAGTTAATTGTGTAGATGCAAGGTGGCAATCGGGGCGGGTTGGCGGGTCAGCATACCTCAACATGAACCCGACCTGTTTATTAAACGGGTAACCCGACACGACACGGTTAACCCGTTTAATAAACGGGTTAGGTCGGGTAAACGGGTTGGCGGGTTAGCGGGCGGGTTGGCAGGTCGGGTTCGAGTAAACGGGTAAAGGGGTTGGCGGGCGGGTCGGGGTTGGGTAAACGGGTTGGCGGGTCATGTTCAGGTAAACGGGTTGACCCGCCCGCCTAACCCGTTTATTAAACAGGTCAGCCAGGTTGGCATACCCCTAACACGAACCCAACCCGTTTAATAAACAGGTTAGGCGGGTTGACCCGTTTAAGCCAAACCCGAACCCGGCTAAGAAGCGGGTTGGCGGGTCGGGTTGGCGGGTCGTGTCAGATTTTGCCACACCCCTAGATGCAACCTATCATTATATTCTTTCAATAAGTTCGTCAAATTGCATACTAATTATCGTGTCTCGCAACTTGATTTAATGTATGTTGTACTCTCTCACTCTTAATTTTGGTATGCAACTCATTAATTACAAATAATTTTGGTTGGGTATTTCATTGATTGCTCTCTCTTTTTCATCAATTAACTCATTAAATAGCCAGTTAGTTTTGTTCGGAAACTCATTAATTTCTAGTAATTTTGACTAGGCATCTCATTAATTGCTCTCTCTCTCTCTCTCTCTCTCTCTCTCTCTCTCTCTCTCAGTTAGTAGGCTCAAAAGCTAACTCATCCATATCCATTTTCAACTAAAATGTGATCCGGTAATTAGTCCTTATTCCTTTTATAAGGCACTAGGATGGCCTTTGGCTTCTATATAAATGGAGTTTACTTTAAAAATTTATTGTAAAAAAAGACTAATAATAAAATTGGTGTACATTTAAATTAAAATGTTTATTTTTTATTAAAAGCATGCATTGAAAAAAATACTAAAGCCAACAAATTCCTTTTTATACCACTTAGAGTCGATAAAGGAAAAGGTAGAAATAATTAACCTAACATCTTGTTGGTCCATCCATATAGGAGAGAGAAAAAAAGGAAAAAGTGAAAGTTAATTGTAATGAATTTTGTATGGTCGAATGGTGTGAAGAAAATATCACATCGCTTTGGCTGAGCAGCTTCTGACAAAAAAAGTGTAAGAGAGATGGGCTCTTGAAAATGTAGGAGAAAAGGTAGCTTTTTCTTATGAGCTTAATGGTGGACGCTTTGTTAGCATCAAACGAGCGGACGCGGGCCAGGCATCCACCCAAAAGGCCTTTAGGCCGCGACCGCTGCTAAAGGCTTTACAGGCTAAAGCGCAGTAGCCTGTAAGGCCGACGACCTCTGCTAAAGACCCTTTTTCTGAAAATTTCTTTCCACCGCTGATTGTACGCCCGATCAATTCGCTATCTGACATTAGTCCTATATATATAAGGGGTTTTGTGTCCACTATCTAAACCTAAATTTATAATTTCACTGCAAGAAAATACGATAAAAGTGTCATCTGATAAAAAATCCTGAAGGCACAAAACTGTTTAGCCTCTACTACCCCTGCTTTTACTTTTTATAAGATTTGGAATGATTAGATTAGAATTTAGCAGTAATAGAAAGAATAGTCCTGCTTTGGATATGCATGGAATTTGAGGCATGGGCCCAACATGTTGGTCCCTGTCTGGACCTAGATCTCATTCCAATCTCAAGTGCAATCCTGGAAACTGTGGGACCCAACAGCAGATGGTGGGTGATTAGGTGCAGAAGCACACTTGGTGTGCAATCAAATTGCACCTGATCACAATTCTTGAATGAGATAGGTCCATGGCTCGGTCACACTATCGTAACCAAGGTGTCTCAGGTTCGAATTCCATGAGGGGTTATTCCCCAACTTCTCTTTAAAAAAATAAAAATAAAAATCTTATGTAAATCATCAAGTATTAGATTTTAGTTTTTTTCATAGTTGCAGCGTATCGCATATCAAGTGTACGAGTACCGGATATTGGTACAAACTCATTTATGAAACCGTAAAAAAAAGTACCAAAAAACTCGTCCCTAAGAAACATGTGAAATGAGAGATAGCTCTGAATTTCTTATTTATTCTGTGATGAAATCTGAGGTATAAAAAAGGCGCACAGGATATCGTTACAATAGTTACAAGATATTGATAATATCAAAATACAACAAGAAAAGTTATAGAGAGAGAGGCTAGATAGCCTGTAATATGCAGTAACTCCTGCCAATATATGATAATGTTATGGTCAGATGGCTCAAGCCATGATATGCCATAGTGGTTTTCAAGAAGATAGCAAGATGTTATTGCCAGATGGCCCAGTCCAGGATATTCGGTAACCGATCATGAGGTGAAGTTGAGATAAAGATAGAGTGAGCCAATACTCTCCCTCAAGTTGGAGTCGGCAATTGCATGACCCCCAACTTGGAAATAAGCTCATGAAATCTGTCTCTCCCAAGTGGTTTAGTGAACACATCGGCAAGTTGATTTTTGGTAGAAACATGATGTGTAGAGATCAGCCCATTTTATAATTTTTCACGAATAAAATGATAATCCACTTTAATGTGCTTAGTGCGTTCAAGGAAGACGGGATTGGCAGCGATGTGAAGAGCAGACTGGTTATCACAATAGAGCTTCATGGGTTGTACATGAGAGAAACCAAGATCTTATAGTAACGCACGTAACCAAATTAGCTCACAAGTGGCTATAGCCATAGCTCGGTATTTAGACTCGGCAGAGGATAGAGATACCGTATTTTGCTTTTTAGATCACCATGAGATGGGATTCCGACCCAGGAAAGTGAGGTATCTAGTAAACGAATGACGGGTTGTGGGACAGGTGGCCCAGTTCGAATCACAATAAGCTAATAATTGTAGAGTATTGCTTGATTGTCTAAAAATTCTTTTTGCTGGTGAAGACTTTAAATATTGAAGGACTCTGAAAGCGGCATTTTGATGTGTCGACTTAACAGTTGAACGAGATAAATAATATTTGGTCGTGTCATAGTTAAGTAAATAAGTCTCCCGACTAAACGTCGATATGGAGTTGGATATGGTAAGTCTACATTTATTATCCATAGGAAATTCTATGGATTTTGCCCCAAGAAGACCAGCATCAGACAAGATATCAAGAATATATTTTCGCCGACTGAGAAAAAATCCAAAAGGAGTACGTGTGACCTCGATGCCAAGGAAATACTTAAGTTCACCTAAGTCCTCAAGGTAAAATCGAGTATGGAGAAAATCCTTAATTTGTGTGATCATCAAATCATTATTACCAGTGATAATAATGTCATCAACATAGATGAGAATAATAATGAAACTATTGGATGTTTGCCATGTAAATAAAGTGTAGTCAACTCGAGATTGAATGAACTGAGCATCCTTAAGGACAGATGTAAGCTTCATAAATCAGTTTCTCGAGGATTGCTTCAATCCATAAAGGGATTTATGAAGTTGACACACTTGATTTTCTCCTTTAACACGAAAACGAGGAGGAAGCCGCATGTAGACGTCTTCATGTAAATCACTGTGTAAGAATTCATTACTAACATCAAGCTGATAGAGGAACCAACCTTTCATAGTTGTTAAGAAAGTAAGCAACGAATAATAGTGAGTTTGGCTACTCGAATAAATGTGTCATGGTAGTTGAATCCTTCAATTTTCATGTATCATTTTGCCACAAGTCGCGCTTTGTAGTGCTCTATGGATCCATCGGCTCGGTGTTTGACTTTATACACCCAACGACAACCAATAGGGTGTTTATCAGGTGGTAATATAACTATAGACCAGGTGTGATTATCTTCCAAAGCATGGATTTCATTTGACATAGCCTCACATCAATGCAGATGTTTGACAACCTTGCCAAAATGTCTAGGCTCTTCATCGAAAAGAAGAGATGATAGGAAAGCAACATGGGATGGAGAATGAAAAGGTTGAAAAACGTCAATGGGGTATCGACACTTGGAAGAAGCGGGTCTTGAAGTTGGCAATAGACTATGTGATTTTGGTGTGAGGGTTGAACATACATAATCTTTAAGGTAAGATGGTATAGATCGAACTTGTTGAGAGTGCCACATGGGTTGTGAATAGGTCAAATCCGGATCAGTGGGTGGTGGTGGATTGGCTGTTGAATTGGGAGTTGGGTCATGAGGTATATTGGGCGGATCTGGATCATCAGCGTCAAGTAATGGGAGAGGCATAACAATGGGTATATCATATGTTTCAACATGACCTTGGAGAGGAAAAACTTTTTCATAAAATATTACATCGCAACTAATGAATAATCATTTTGTCTTAAGATCAAAAAGTTGATATCCTTTTTGGTCGATTGGATATCCAACAAATAAGCAACGCCGGGTGCGAGAGGAAAATTTATTTTGATGTGTATTGATATTCTTTGCAAAACATAGGCATCCAAATACCTGTCAATGATGGTACTGGGGTTTATTTTCAAAAAGTAATTCGTAGGGTGTTTTATTGTTCAAAAGTGGAGAGGAAATACGATTGATCAAGTAAGCGAAAGTGAGAATACATTCACCCCAAAAGGAGGTCGGAAGATGAAATTGAAAACGTAAAGCTCTGGCCACTTCTAAGAGGGGTCGATGCTAGCATTCAACCCACACATTTTGTTGAGGAGTTCTAACACATGATTTTAGATGATCTATACCATTTTGATGAAGAAAATTTTGGAAACAACGAGAAGTGAATTCAGTGTCATGATCATTGCAGATGCATTTAACTTAAGATTAAAAAAATTTGTGAACTAAAACACAAAAGCGTTGAAAACAATAAAAGGTTTCAGATTTGTATCACATTAAAAAAAACCAAGTGCAGCGAGAAAAATCGTCGACAATAGTGAGAAAAAACCTAGCACCCAAATGAGAAGGCATGTTATAGGGACCCCAAATGTCACAATGGACAAGATCAAAGGGGTGAGCATGTCGACTTAAGCTAGTTTAAAATAAAAGTTGTGTTTGCTTAGCATGATGACAAACATGGTTATGATAAAAAATAAAATCTAAAACAAATTTATTCAATAAATGACTTCGGTCACGTGAAGGATGACCCAATCGCATATGCCAAAGAATGGCTTTATTTGGTGTTGAAACTGTCAAAGTATGATGAGTGTTGGGAAGGATGAGATGATAAAGGCCATCATATAGTCTACTTGCTCCAATCATTGTCTTCTTCAAAAGGTCCTCAGAGAGACAAAAAAAAGAAAAGAAAGTAGCTATATAAGGAATAGAGGATGCTAGCTTAAGGATGGATAAAAGATTATAATGAAAATTAGGTATATATAAAACATCAACAAGATTAAGATCAGAATAAAGCTTTACATTTTTCATATGGATAATGAGAATTTTTTCACCATTAGAGAGACTAATAGGACATGGTTTAGATAAAACAGTTATATTAGAAATGAGTTGAATATGGGGTGTCATGTGATGTGAAGCTCCTATGTCAATGACCCAGGGAAAAAATGAATGAAAGGATGAATTACCTGCCAAGTTGGCAGAAGCTGGTTTGGCATCAGCATTAAGCCAAGAAGCAATTTGTCCAAGTTGATCCTTCATAAGCTGTGAAAGAATAGAAGTAGTTTTGAATTTAGATGGATTGGGAAGTGGCACAGACTCTTGTTGAGAGGTTGTATTAACCGATCTATGATTTGCACCTTTAGTGTTGGAGTTTGCCTTTGGATGATGTGGTGGGTATCCGTGAAGTAAATAGCAATGACTCATGACGTGACCTAATAGCCCACAATAGACACATTTTGGTCGGGGGTTATTATTTTTGAAAAAATGATTGACCGTCAGGCATGACAGATGATATTTAGCTGAAAGTGCTAAATTATCATTAGTCCCCCCATTTAGTGGCATGAGAAGTCGTTGGGTTTCTTCTTGAAGAATCATGGAGTAGACTTTGCTAATATTTGGAAAGGGTTCAATAGTCAAAATGTGACTTCGGATTGCGGAAAATGTATCATTCAACCCCATGAGAAATTGGTATACTTTTTCTTGCTCAAGACAAGTATTGAAGTCTTTGAATGCACCGCACACGCATGTTGAAAGAATACAAATTGAGTTCATCCCAGAGTGTTTTGAGGGTGATGAAATAAGCATCAAGTGAATTCTGCTCATGGCGGTGGTCGGAATAAGTTTATTTAATTGGTAAATTCAAGTAGCGTTTCTATGAGAGAAATGTTCTTCTAAATCCACCCAAACATCCCGAGATGTGTCTGCATAGATGACACTATTAGCGATGTCTTTGGAAAGAGCATTGAGGAGCTAAGACAAGACCATATCATTGCATCGACACCAAGATGAAAAATCGGTTGATGAACTTATTAGCTTTGGGAGAGAGCCATCGACGAATACAAACTTGTGTTTGGCACTCAAAGCCATTCGCATAGCACGCTGCCACGTCAAGTAATTGTCCCCTGTAAGTACAAAGGAAACCAACATGATTCCAGAATGATGTAGCAAGTACGATGATAGGACATCAACTTGTGTTTCAATATGGGTTGTTTGAGCTTGATCGGCCATGGTAGAAAATAAAATTCGGGATTGTCTATATGTCTCTGAATAGTGTCAAGTCGTGACACGACCAACCAGGATGACTGCGACCAAAGAAAATTGACTAAAGGCTGAAACAGATTGAAATGGTTGGTTCAACAATATAGACTGTAGCATATGGTAATGGTTGGCTCTAATACCATATGAAATGAGAGATAGCTCAGAATTTCTTATCTATTCTGTGATGAAATCTGAGGTATAAAAAAGGCGTATAAGACATCGTTACAGTAGTTACAAGGTATTGATAATATCAAAATATAACAAGAACAGTTGCAGAGAGAGAGACATGCCAGATAGCCCGTGATATGTAGTAATTCTTATGAATATATGATAATGTTGTTATGGCAAAATATATGACAGTGGTTTCCAAAAAGATAGCAAGCTATTATTGCTAGATGGGCCCAGTCGAGGATATTCGGTAACCAATCCTGAGGTGAAGTTGAAATAGAGATAGTGTGCGCCAATAAAACACATACCAACTTAAATAAAATCACATTTTTATAAAGTTATAAATGAGTATCAAGTTTGTTTGCATTATCATTTTTGCATACAATTTTTTTTTTATAAAACGTACCTGAATCTTTTTAAGCCCTCCCTTTCCCGTACTCGTTTCTGGCAATTATGATTTTTTTTGGTTAAAAAAAAGCACCAAAGATCCCACACTGACACGATGTTATGCCCTTTATTGCTCTGTGACAATTATCGTGAGATTTATAAAAATCTCGCCGATATATCACGAGAAATTGCCTTAAAGTTTAAAACAGAAATGTCTCACGAGATTTTCAAACCGTAACAAATATCATGATATTTATATTTTTTAAAAGATATTTATCATGAAAACCCCTGAGTTTTTTATTTTTCAATGTGTTTTATTTATATTTTTTATAAAAATTAAATTTTTTATATTTTTAATTTATTTTTATTCTTGAAATTTCGCCAAAAAAATTCAAGATTTATGAAAATTTTAAAAATCTCCCTAAGCTCTTTTCCTCCCGAGATTTTTGCCGTTTTTAACTCTTGTCACCAGTGTTGTGAGAGGCGTACGCCTCAATACCTGAAGCGTACGCCTCAGAGGCGAAGCGCACGCTCAAGGTATTGAGGCGTTGCAATGAAGCGTTTCAGGCTTGAAACGCACGCTTCACTCATGTGAAGCACATGCCTCAAGTCGAAATGCGCTTCGCTTCTAAGGCGTGCGCATCATGTTTGGAGTCGCTCAAATCGGAGCTCGACGAGCTGCTCGGACTGAGACAGAGGACGCCGGCTGTGACAGAAGAGGGGCTGGCACCGCCGGAGCTGTTGGATCGCTTGGCCGGAGGGTTGCCAGCAGTGGAGCACTTGCGCTTGAGGGGTGGAGTTCCAGTGGTTCTTGATGGCGTTGTCTGTGCGGCCGGAGAGGATGCGGGCGATGATGGCCCACTTATTGCCATAGCGAGCGAGAGGAGGGAATGAAAAACCTCGCCTGCAACGCCAGAGATGCCTCCGACAAGGGCTTTGTGGAGGGGGGAATGTGTAGAGGGAAGATCCAGTTCATTTCGAACTATATTATCTCCTTCCTTAATGGTTTAGTTGAAACACAATGAGGGTTATGGGTGAATTGTACCTTTTTTGGATTCTCGAGCAGTGTAGAGCCTGTTGCGTCCTTTGTAATGCCAGCTATCGACCATGCAGCAAAAATCTCGAGATTTGCACCTCGATTCCCACATTCCACCAATCGAGTTTGGGGACCTCCCTTATTCCATTTCTTCGTGTCACCTCTCACGGTGTCACAATGTCCTTCTTCCTTCTCACCAGATGCCATCTCTCGGTGCTTAAGGATCCCAGTATAGGCATCGACTAACATCGTGTCTTTTATCATCGTCCTTGTGGATGAGATGACCCCATTGGTGTGAGAGATTCTGGCATTGGAAGAGGATCGACCACCCTCTCTTTCGTGCTTTTGTTGCAGGGGGGAGGGGGGCGGACTTCTTGAGGATATTCTGGTCGATGCTCACTGCATGGGTTGTGGGTTTCCTTTCCTTTGGATTGAAGGATGTTGAAAGGGTTCCTGTTTTGTTCTAAATGAGTTGCCCTGGTTCGGCTTCGGTTTCGCTGGGAGATTTTTACCTGAGTCCAGCCCTGCTACTGATCTGTATCCATCTTTTCTGGTGCTGGTGGGGAGGCCTCACATCGACTCACCGAGTGAGAGATTGAGCCTCAGATCGAGCAAAATCTAATCCTCCAGCCTCACGATCTCCTACAACACATGGAACGCCCCCGCCTGCCCGAGAGAAGGAGTTGCATCCTCGTCTTGGTGATGTCAATGGGGAATGTCGCACTCTCCGCCACCGACGCTGATGCTGAAGCCAGGTCCACGCGCACCAGGGCGCGCTGCTCGTAGCCTCCTCCGTTCCCACGCCCCATTGATGGCCCAACACCCCTGCGACCACACCAACACCAGTCCGTTCACTATGAGGATTTGAAACTTAAATGATCTTGTGAAGACACAATTTATTTTATACTATCATTTATTATTTATTATTTATTATTAGTTTTTATTTAAAATTTTCATTATTTTATTAATATTATATATTTTATTATTTTGATCATGAAGCTTACGCTTCAACGCCTCGCTTCATAACAGACTCAACGCCTCGCTTCGCCTTATCGCATTTAACAACCTTGCTTGTCACTATGCTTGATTGTAGTGAGAGCCAAGATACTCATGACTGATGTCATAGGTGGTGTGTCCCTGATGACACGAGTGAACACACTTAGACACGTCTACACGCGGTGTCCACTTATACATATAGAAAATATTGTAATGTTATTTTATTATTTTTTAAAATATAAGTTTTTATTTTAATAAAAATGCATTTTTAAATATTAAAATATCAAAAAAATAAATTTTATTGATTAAAAGGTTAAAAAGCTCCTTGTCCTATTTTCCAAAAAAAAAATCGAACTTGCAAGTCTAACTCGTGTCACCCCTCTTGCGTCCATGCGTTTTTGTGACATAGGCCAAAAGCCGTTCTAAACTGTAATCAACTCAGCGTCATCCTTCCCGTAAAGCAGTCCAGGTCTGACTTTCATCCTAGGTCAAGACCAACTGGCTTTAGACTGCACCCAGCCCATGAGCAGACTTAATCTATATGTGGGTCAGATCCCAATTTGGGTTGAGACCATTTGAAAGTAGTCCACACACAGGGTTGGGATCAGGTGTGATTTTCAATAGCCACCACACATCATGTACAACCAAATGACCTGCTGGTGCTCTTGAGGGAGCCCAAAAAGACTCTCCATGGTGGTGCTCCGTACCACCCTAGCGATAAATTGCTGAACTCAAACAAGCTTATCAGATCCATTAGAACAGACTAGGGTTAGGATCCAGCACATTCAGATGACCCTAATTTTTGGAGATGCAAATTGGTAAGAATCCTACCAGATCCGAAGTGGATTCAATCCATATCTTGGATCCAAATAATATATATATCAAAGTTGTTGCCAGATTCAAAATTAACGTGGTCGAGTCTAGTCAAATCAATTTTAAAAGTGGGATCAGAAATGGGTACAATTTTTTAAGTGGATGCATTGCTACTAGGGTGCAAACTGGTCGATTCGGGCTGCATCCTGCTAGATCCGAATTTGAAGCTGGATCCAAAATAGATCCAATGAGGTAAGATTGAATCCAAGTCCGAAATACAAGTGATGAAATTGAATTTCGAAAAATTAGAAGAAAAACAAGCTATTTACATGTAAAAAATGCAAATGGATCGGATTTTGATTCTGATTAATTCTAGATCTGCATCTGACCCCAATCCAAAATTAATCCAATTGAACAGATTCCAATCCGACCCAAATGCACATTTGGATTTTACTTAAAGAATCCAAATATGGAAATAGCATTCAGAATCTTATATCTGACCATATCCGATTGATTTGCAGCCCTAAGTGCTACAGAGACATTCTGGGTCTTCTTTGAAAAACTCTTTGTTCCTTTGAATCAAAGCGAGGGATCCAAATTCAAAATGAACCCTCTCCCTTCAAAAGTCAGATACAGTTTGGTTCCAGCATGCCCGACCCGTATCTAACCTGTTTGCATCTCTTCTGATCCTTTTCATTGTCAGCCTGTCAGGTAGTGGTGGTAGCAGAAGCCAATCTGACAAATCTTATTAAATAATTTTCTTGGTGGGGGAAAAATCTTGCAATAACTAACAAAAGATTTGGTTTTTTCATAGAAAATCTCAATAAGATATCTGCATATATAAAATAAAAAAATGGCAAAAATGCTGTGTTAATGTTGCAATGTTGTCCAAATAGGTTATGTCACAAAGATTTGTGGATAAAGGACACGTTCGACTAGTAAGTTCGAAAATTTTTCAGAGAATACGCACAAGGGTTTTTTGATATTTAAAATCTATAATGTATTTTTTATTAAAAATACTAAAATATTGGTAAAAAAAAATTAAATAGTGCTATGTCTGTCTCGGCGTGTCCTAGTGTGTTTGCTTGTGTCACCAAGGATGCACACCCGGCATGTTCTGCAAATAGGTGATATTTCAGAAACAAGGCAGTGTTTTTTTTTTTTTTTGAAATTTTATAGGCTTTTTAAAGATATCACCAATATTTGTTACTATAATAGAAGATTGGGACAACCCTAACCAGGGCCAATGTTTGTATCGGCCCTGTATCTTTTGCCCAACGATTCAGGTGAATCATCCGATACCGAAACTCAAATGAATTTTTTTAAATCGGCCAAAAAATAATTAAAAAATATGATGTATCAATCAGAACATGACACGTGTTAAATTCAATAAAATAATATTAAGTATTTTTTTATATTTATTAAAAATAGCCGGTTTAGGAGTGAAGCGTATTTATTTCTTTAAAAATAAACCGAATTAGTTCAGTTTCGTATCGAATTTTGGCCGATACGAGATGCTGACAACATTCTTTTGGAGTTTTTGAACCACTTTTATCCAAGATATATGGGAAACAATGTAGCAATTGATTGAGCTCATGTGGGCGATCAACAACTCCTTCGTTGGCTTCTCTGCTGTCCTTAACGCGGCGTTCCGATTCGATCCTGAGACCTTGTCGCTACGCCGTCTGGAATCTGATCTGGCATTTATTCAATTACGTGGACCAATCAACTTCGTGATTAGTGGCACGATGATCACTGGCGCCAAAAGCATCGTCTGTCAGGATATTCACGATAATTACCAAATTAGGCATGGTCAATGGGATAAGTACGAAGATAATCTTCCCCAGTCAACAAGCCGGTGCAGCTTTACGCAAAGCTGACTGATAATTATTTGAGGTCCTTTTCGTCCATTATGTAAACTCAAACGCCATTGTGTTGTGACAGAGTTTCGTTTGAGGAAGGGTGAAATCGGTAAAAAGAGTCCAATGAAATGCGATAGTATTGGGGGAGGTACTCACGTAGGCATCTGGCGTTCACTTGTGGACGTTCATCTCGAGGACGTCAGGCTCTTATAGCGCGAATTCTGACCGTTGATGGTGCCAAGGACAGAAAAATCCTCGACCAATTTTGCGATGTCGTTCCCAAAATGCCCTCACCTGTACCAAAGAAGAAGGGAGCAAGTGCCATCCTGGCTAGTGGGACCCGCAGCCTCTTTCCTTCTGCATCTGCCTATGCCTCTGCTGCTTTTTTCCCTGCATTTGCGCATTCGCGTCGCCCCGTCGGGAAATTTAGGGTTTTCTGATCCCGCACCGGAATTAGGGTTTTTCTTATTTTTTTCTTCAAGGAACTGGAGATATCGGTTCCTGGGTATTCCTGAAAGCGGTGTTTCTAAAATTAAGATATTTCCCCTGTTTCCTGAAATCCTAGATTCTTGCTCTATCTGGGAGGATTATAGAGCTTTGGAGTGGAAGCAGTGCGTTTCTGTGCTCCGATTCCGGCGAATTCCTGGGAAATCCGGAGCGTCGGGGCCGGAAAACGGTGGGTTTAGGTCTTCATTTTTTGTTCGAATTAGGGTGTTATTGTCTGGTTTGTGGTCGAGGATAGCGTTTGGTTTTAATTCCGCAAAGTTCCATTTTTTTTGTTTGAAAGGAAAAATGGCTTTTTTTTATTAGAGTACAGATTTTTTATTTTTTTTCTCTTGGGAAATTGGGATTTTTCTTGGAACCGCTAGTTATATTTTCGGTAGATTAAGATCTTAACAAATTGTATTCCTGTTGGTTTGGATTCTGCAGAATTGGAGATTCTTATTTCTGAAAATTGGGTTCTTCTTCGTTGTGATTCATAATAAGAAATTTCGAATCTTTTTAAGGGAAATTCGTGATCATAAATCTAGGGTTTTGCGCCTACCGTGTGGTGTGTTATCGAAGGATTAAAGCAGTTCCAATAAGACCATCATCCATGGCATTCAGCGGCACTCTTCAGAAATGCAAGGCCTGTGTTAAGACCGTCTACGTGGTCGATCTCTTGTCTGCTGATGGTGTTCCTTACCACAAGTCTTGCTTCAGATGCAGCCATTGCAGGGGAACGCTAGCGGTATGAGTCTTTCTCTCCACCAGCTTTTTCGTGTCTTTTTTTTTTCATCGTTAGAAATCCTTGATAGTTTGAGAGATAGTTCTTCTCATGTTAACATGGTGTCATATCTGGCTAGAGAGAACGTTATTCGTTTCATTTTTTTTTCAATCTTTTTCGTAGATCAGACCCTACATACGTGATCTATGTGTGTTGTTTAGTAGAAAATGAGTTTTGGATTGTGGAATTGTGGTGTATGAGCAGGTTTTTAATGAGCTTCAAAAATCAACAATCCACAATCTACCAAAATTTCATGTGTCATAGAAAAGAAGAAAAAAAGGTGCAATCCCCAGAAAATTGACAAGACGTCTATGGGTTCAGATTGGGTTGATACCATCTTGTGCTCATGATTTTTAGCTAGATAGGGTGGCCAAGTCAACATGACCAAATATTATCCACTAATTAATAGGACCACTTGACTATCAAGAAACCACCTTGATTTTATTCTGATGCATACCATTATTCTCCTTCTCTCCGTTTTGTATTTGTGGCTATATTAATTAATTTCGTTTCCATGATCTTCTTGGGAATCGCTGGACCTAAAAGGATGTGGTAGATATGTTTTCTGATAGCTGCTAAGGCCCTGTTTGGAGCTGGTGTTTGACAAGAAAATGTCAGATGCGAGAATTACTAAATCCCCCAAAGCTGAAATGATTGGTTTGGTAATTACATGATTTGTTTAAAAACCCCTTCTATGATTTTGGCTAGAATTGGCATTTCCGAGTTAACTTCTGGCTGCCAAACACATTGAGATTTTTTGGGAATCCATGGAAGAGAGCTGTCATCCACCATTCCAGCTCTTACTTCAATAGGGAGTTGTATTGCAAAGATAAGCCAAGATAAGCCATTGGCGATCTTTAGCATTGATTAATAAATATTGCACAATTAGAAGGAACAATGCAAAAATCAATTTCCATTATGACTTCAAAACCAGACACGAGATGCCTTGTTTTAGTTTGACCACTTGGCTTCCCCTTTTTACTTGTACATATGGAATGCAATGTGTCATCCTTCCAAAAGAGTTAGTCAAAAATTTGCTCATAGAAATTCTGTGAATCTGGTCCTACAGTGTCCTAATCATCCACTTTACTACTTCCTCAATTCTCACTTACCGGAGAGAGAAAGAGATCAACCATTATAAATGAAAGGAGTGCCAAATGAGAGGTTATGAACCACACTTTCACATGCAAAGATGCAAGGTTGATGAGTAATCGATGGAAGAGCATGACGTGGTTGGTAGTTGGGTCTTGAAACTAATACGCCAGGTGTTTCAATAGATGTGACCTTGGGCAATGAGTTTGTCCTGCTAGCAGTTTCTAATAAGCAGACTCTACAATAGAGAGGATTCAGAGTGCAGTTTGCTATTGGAGAGCATGCACAGATAGGTGTCTAGCAATGAGGAATGGTTTGAGGCTATGTCACACAAACACTCCATTTTGGCCTCCGTACCCGTGTCGACATGCATGTGCTCGTGTTGACACACGTCGACATGCGTGTCCTCGTGTCGACACATGCCGACACCTGGGCACACCATTTTGCCCTCCGTAGATACAAGTTTTTATTCAATTTATAATTTATAATTATATTTTCAGTTCATAACTTTATATTTTCAATTTATAATATATATTTTAGATATAACATATATATTTAGATTATATTCACTTTATTTTGAATTTATTTTGTATTATGTGATATTTAATATATATATATATATATATATATATATATATATATATATATATATATATATATATATATATATATAGTTGTGTCCCCGTACCCACACCCATGCCCCGGTGACATAGGTTTGAGGGCATCAAATGAAGGCATCAGAAGGTGGATACACCTACATCAATTTCTTTGGCTTGGCATTGAAACATGGAAAGGGGAGGGATTTGGAGATTCCTGATCATCCATTGTCTAGCCCTGGCTCGTTTACCTGACCGAGCCTGAACTCATGACCAGACTCAGCTCATTTAATACAATGGACAAGCCTCGAGTTTGGTTTAACTGGGCTGTGCCCAACCTGAGCTCCGGCTGATCCAGTTCGTTGTGTAGCCCTAGTTAAGCTTGCTGCATGCGGCAGTATCTAACCATAGGAGTTGCATTGTTCTCTAAAGTAGGGTTTCTTTTAAAATATGTTCTCTTTAATCATTGCTCCAACATGACTTTGAATCTATGATTTCACCAACCATGATCAACATTGACCATGGTTTCCACATCTACCACATGTGGCCTGCTCAAAGTTTCATTTATACATGCAGCCATTTATGTTGCAGATGTTGTGCTTGGGAATATTCTGGAAAGAATTTTTTTTAAGGTTTTTAGGGAGTTTGTTTTTCTCGGAAAACCTTCACATGTTTAAGAAAAATAGGCAGGAAGCTTTTGGGCAGTATCGAGATAATATCTTTTATTATCAGGGTAGATTACTGTGACACTGACAAATTCAAATTTACTGATATTTTGACGGCCTGGAATGACTTCAGGGTATTATTATTTTGAAAGGTCTTCATATGATATTTTTAAGAAATTCAATGGCATTAGTGGCAAGCATCGATTTGAGGTAGATGTTGAAGTTGAGGTTGGGCCATCAAGCCAAGTTGCCTTATTGGCTTTTGTGTACCTTGCTTGGGATTCAGGCTTGGGCCCAATTTTTGACTAAGCGTATTGACCATGATAGTCCTGGCTTGGGCTGGTAAATGAGCGGAACAAACCAAACAGAGCCTGTTCGGGCTCGACTCATTTACCAGTGGATTGAACTCGTAACTTAGCTCATAGTTCGCAAACCCGGTGAGTCGACTCGGGAATCACCCGAGTCACCCGGATCAAACCCTAACTGGGTCACCGATTCAGGACCACCGATCCACATTGCTTCTTATGTGTTTTTCGTCATGCATTTTGTGGTTTTAATGTGCAATGCTTATAAAAGAATGCTTGTTATAAAGAATCATATGTTTTTAAATCATAAATAGTAACAATTATGTATAGTTGAATACTTATATAACTTAGTCATTGATGTCATGTGCTAAATTTAGTGATTATATAATATAAATTTTGATTTTTTCCATATCTTGACACTAGAAAATGCATAGTCCTAACTCGTCCGAGTTACCGAGTTGACTCTCTGACTCGCGAGTCAAGGGTCGGGCGATCCAAATCCGAGTCACGGGTTTGCCGACTATGATGTGGCTCATGTTCGTGTTTAGCCGAGGCTTGTCCTTGAATGAGTCAAGCCGAACATGTGTTGGCTCGTGTAAAAACATTCAATGTTATTTATACATGGAATATATATATATATATATATATTATATACTTAAATATATATATATATATATATATTATATTACACTTAATAGTTCATGTTTTATGTATGTATATTTTCATGCATTCTTCTCTTTGTATATATATTTCATGCATTCTTTTTTTTATATATTACACTTAAGATATATATTATACATAAAATATATCATTTTTATCTATACGAGCTCTCTCGAGCTGAGCTGAACACCCTATGTTCGGGATCGGCTCGATTAAGCTAAATGAGGTGCTCATGGCTCGGTTCGCCAGCTATACAAATCGATCACGAACAAGTTCATGATGAGCCGAATCAAGCCGAGTCACGAGCTGCTCGGTTTGTTTACCAGACCTAGTCTTGGCATGATAGGTAATGACCATGGGCACATGCCTTTTAATTGGCTCATACCTAAAAGTGCATGTTTTCAGCAATGTAAAGTCCTATATAATTATCATTAACAATGTCATTCACTATTGAATGGTCCAAGCCTAGTTATTCCTTTGCCAGCAACATTGCTATTTGGAAGCTTAGGAGTTGCTGGTTCTTCCAGGTTATAGTTAAACTGCAATACTGTTTTCCAGTTTATTTAGCAGAAAGAGAAAGGCTTCTTGCTTGACATTTCTGATGAAGCTTTTTACATTTTGCTTTTGTGTCTATCCGAATCCTCTTCATCAAACAGAAAGAAAATTATCCGAGACTTCTTTCATATCAACTTAGTGAATTAAACAATTACTTGGTATTACATGTGTTGCACGAAAATGTTGAACTGAGAGATCGACAATGTTTTGCACCACCTGAAAGCTGGTTGTGATCCCCAGCCAGGGATGTTGGTTTGAACTTCTTGGTTTCAAGCTTAAATTTTCTCTCGTTAACGTGTATTGCTGTTCATTTGTT
Organism: Nuphar pumila; assembly: GCF_984573655.1. Classification (NCBI taxonomy): domain Eukaryota; kingdom Viridiplantae; phylum Streptophyta; class Magnoliopsida; order Nymphaeales; family Nymphaeaceae; genus Nuphar; species Nuphar pumila. The sequence goes on along the minus strand of NC_143264.1, from coordinate 57,577,224 downwards.
TCCAGTTGAGCAACTACTCTTCAATGGAAGGTGTCTTGTACTGCAAGCCTCATTTTGAGCAGCTCTTCAAGGAGACAGGCAATTATAACAAGAATTTCCAATCACGTAAGTTATTCCATTAGCGACAAATTTTGAAATGTGGAAGCAACAGTTCAGTTGATCCTTATCAATCTGATGGTGCTATTCTTTTCAAATTTCAGCTTCGAAATCAGCTGAAAAGCAACCAGTGCTGGTAACCTTTTATTCCAACCATCACTTGTTTCCATGATTCCAAACCAGCTTATTAAAATGCATAGTGAAAGTATAAAACCATTAAAAGGTCTCTTTATCTTCTGGCAAGTCTGACTTTTGAACCTTTTTCCTGGCAGACTAGGACACCAAGCAGGGCTGCTTCCATGTTCTCTGGCACACAGGACAAATGTGCTACTTGCAACAAAACTGCATATCCGCTGGAGAAGGTTGGTTACCATCCTCTGTCTGTGTGTGTGATGCATATATGTCCAATTTATGTACCATATGCCATTGATCAGCTGTCCACATGTCGGTGAAACTCATTCAACCCTGCCCTAATTGGCCAACCTGATATTAAACACTTTGAGATATTAAACATGGCATTTCTTAAATGCCGGATATCCTCCAAGGGGTTTTCTAGATTTCCTTTTGTTTCTCACTGTAATTTTTTGAGGACATGAATACATGATTATCCTGTCCGTCTCAAGTGTTACCATGCAGGAAGAAGCTGCACATGGTAGGATTTCTCTCAGTTGCCATGCACCATTAAATTAAGAAAAATTAGATGGCTGTCTCTCAAGGTTATTGCCATGGTGGCTTTTCATTACCTTGTAATGAGATGATTAAAATTGCCAGGGTGCACTAGTGATGGCCTAGACATTCTGCCTGTGCCTGCTTGGTCTTGCTAGGCAACACTTGTTGTCAACTTAAACTATCAAAAGCTAGAAGTTTTAGAAATATCAGCATCATAATTTCTATGATTCTCAGTCAGATTATAGAAGTCTTAACAGACACAAACTGATGCAATAACACAATGTGGACTCGGTACGCACCGATCTACGATCCAAACGGATCTTGACACGCGCGGAAGCTTATACTACAATGAGTCCGAACAGGACTCTGGAAAAATGAAATTTCAGGACCCGAACACTCTGCTTCGATAGATGCGGTCCAAATAAAAGTTGTGTGCGATTCGCACAACTTTCCAACAAATCTGAAATCACTGGATTCGGATCAGCGGTGTCCGTTCCATGGACTCGAATCTGGGATTGACGAACAAGGTTATGACAGACTTTCGGATTCTTCAGACAGCCTGTTCGACGAGGTTTTTGACCCTGCAAACAGTGGAATTTGCGAAAACTCCCAATTGAGAAATCGAAGGTCAGATCCAGGCTTTTCCAACGAACTAAAATTTAAATTTTTTTGAGTTTTCTACGAGGCTCTACGAATTTTTGAATTCTGAAAAATGGTTTGAGTTATTGAATAAAGAACTAAATTTTTCACTATTCGACAACAACAAAGATTAATATTTTTGAGGCACTTAAACAAAAAATCAATTAAAACTCAAAACATGAACATTGTAGATCTAGGTTCTAGCTTATCGGATTTTCATGTAGGGAATCTCCAAATAACAAAAAAATATCGAACACCACTGGGAGTGTTTTGAACCAAACAAGAGACAGTGGATTCCTGTCAATCCGAGACTTTGACAACACTTTTCAGGGATTTAGACGGTCGATTCACGAAATGGTGTCAACTACAAAGTTGTAGAAAAATGTTTTAGCTTTTCGGGAAGTTAAAGAACACATGAATTTGACGAGTTTCGAAGCCGATACAGGTGATTCTTCAGAGTCGTTCCAGACAACTCGGGATTCGAGAATTCGGTTTTGACATGAAAATCCGAGTTATGTATTAACCAATAAAACTGGATATTTGTGAACAATGGAATCACTTCGTAGCATAAAAGACTTTTATTCATTCACTAGAAAAACAATATATAACCTATTGCAACTCACAAGCAATATATTTTGATAGAAACAACAAAAAAAACACCAATGATAAAACAACGAAGATGTAAGAACAAGAGAACCCGAGAATATGATATTTGGATGACGAAGACAATGGATGTCGCTGGGAAGCAGTCGACACCGGAATGACGATTCACGAACGGCTACTTGAATCAGCCACCAACCCGAACCACGAACATTTGCATCAACTTGCAAGGTCAATCTTGACAAGATCACCTTCACACCAAAAACGACTTTTGGTCCCACCTTCACCAAAGGAGTCTTTTTTTCTCAAAACCAGCCACCAAAACGGAATTTTTCCTCACTCTAGAACCAGCCACACACCAAAAAGGAAAATGAAGAAGCTCCTCCCCACCTTGGTCGACCTCCACACATTAAAAAGCTTGGGGCTTGGGAAAGGGCCACATTAAACAGTCAAATGGCCTTCCCAAGCCAAGCTCCAAAAACGAGCTTGACTAGCCTATTTTTGGCCATGAGCATTAATAAGGGCAAACAACTATTTTTGACTTGGAATAGTCAAAACTGAATTTGAACCAGGCCCAAATTGGTCTACCCCAAAGTGGTGCCAACTAGGGCTCCATTGAGATGGATCGAGATCGAGATCCGGATTGTGCAGCGAATTGGATTCTGCACCAAAAATACATTAGAAAATGCAAATAAGAAAAATAAAAACTACCCACGTTCCCCATGCACCCTCTAGTACCACAAAACAATCCTACAGGGTACCAGAACTACCCGGATTCGTAGAATCTGGCTCCTAAAAAAATAAATAAAAAAAATTATAAATAAAAATGTATTTAACGTGATTCCTCACGTGCCAAAATGGAATCGAATAATAAAAATACAATCTCTGAGAAAGATGCAAAATATCTCGGATATTGTAGCACGATAATCAAAATGGGTCTGGGTTGGCAGAGATCCAATTGGACCCTGATAGTCCTGCTAGATTGGATTTGCCCGGGATCGCATCCTGGATTGGATCTTGGGAATTGGATTTGGATCCAATTTGTCTTCAAAGCTCGGATCTTCAGGATGTTGTGCATCATTCCCTCCTGGGTCAAAAGGCTTCGTCTTCGGAGCTTGTTTCTGCTCAAATGCCACTCCATAATCCCTACACACATTTAAAATGTAATCAGCGCAGAATCTGTTCAAGACAAATAAAAGAGAACTAAACAAGGCAGAAAATTCTATATAAGAATGACAAGAATATTTGATGCAATGTAATGCAATATGCACTATAAAATGCAATTCAGATAAATTCAAAGCAGAACAATGAAATTGAATCTCAAAAGAATCTAAGACATTATATTTAATAATCTTACTTTGCATCAACACTTTGCATATAGTAACAAATTTCGGGTCAACCAGAGATAAAATTTGCTTATTTATCATGCTTTTCAATATTTCAAAATTTTCACTAAAATTTTGGCAATTATAAGGCAAGTCACAAGCAAGACAATGTAGCAATAATTCAAACTTACTAGGATGATTTATGAAGGATACAGAATCAACATTATAGACTAAATCCTGATATTTCCAAAATAAATTTGGGGTATGCATGATTGTCGTTTCAGCTTTACCCGAATCACATTTAGGGTTTACACGAGGCTAAAAAATTTCTAATAGTGCACTAAGAGAATTTTCAATATCTAAGTGCTCATTGACATGCATTTCATTAAAATTTCTAATACTTTGATTAGTCTTGTCAATTTTGAAATCATCATCGAAAATGATTGCACTAATGAGACTTGACGGATCAATGTTGATAATCATGTCAAACGTATCTAGAGGCAAAATCGTACCTTCTATGGACTCATAAAATTTTTTGAAGACCGGATCGTCAAGACTGACATAGGACGAGTCTTCTAGAGATGCTATTTCCCAAAATGACGAGATGTGAGGCATCTCTTCATACATCTTTTCAAAGACTGGATCAGAAATGAACACACTCATAGGAACATCCTCTAGTTCAGGTGAGGTTTCCTTCTTGATTTCCTCATCGAATATCGGTCCACCAACCATTTTACGAAAAGGCTCCTCGGGAGGATCCTTTGTGAAAATAACAAGAGTGCGATTAATTTCTTCGCATTGGGACTCTTCTTCGCTATCCCAATCCTCGTTTTTCATGATGACTTCTTCGAATTGTTGAGATCCTAAGTCAGAAGAATCAGAACTTTCTTCGTTCTCGCAATTCACACACGAGATTTCCTCAAACCTAACCCTAGAATTATCAGTTTTAAATGAGGTGGGGTTGGGTCGGGGCCTAAAGGATGAGACAGGCGTACGAGGACTGTACCTCGATTTTCTCTGTGAAAAATTCACATAATGGACCTTCAAATTTAGAGCACTAGACTCCCGATTGGATCTTCTAGGCGGATCCATCTTTCTACCCGCATACGGGTACTGATGTGGGTCAGACCCACGAACGAAGTCAGACCACCCATACGCTCTCAAGGATCGAAGCAGATCCGATTTGTGACGAAGTTCTTCCTCTAATTCTAGTTCACAAAGCTTTAATTTTATCACAGCAATTCGCATTTGCTCAGTGCGAAGTTGACTTTGCAGATTCTGAACTTTCTTATCCCGTTTTGACTCAAATTTTTCATCAAAGTCATAATAATGTCTTACACGTTCCTCGAGAACCGTATTGACTTCGCTCGGATGCTCTCTCCCGCTCCCTGGTAAAATCTTTCATCCTATGACTTAGATCTTCGATTTTACGCCGCAGAGTTTGAGTTCCATACCTAAGGTCACATATTTCATTTTCAGGCTATGTCACATGGGTGCGGGTGCGACACGGGTACGACACGGGTGCGGCGCAATTTTAAAAATTTTGGACACGGGGACTTGGCTATATATATAGATATTTAAAAAAAAAAAAATATATATATATATATATATATATATATATATATATATATATATATATATAATATCCAGTGTGTGCATATATGTGGATATTGTCCTCTAAAGTTTGGCCCCATCATGAGTGTTTTTACAAACTTTGCAAATTGTACTTTTGCCTTTGCAGAAAGTGGGGTTCGGGGGCTCCCCCCGGCACGGGTCCCGCTGCGCGGTCAGCGGGCGGATGTCCAAGGGGTGCAGCGCCCCCCGGATTTTTTTTTTCTGGGGCTTATGTTTGAGACTCATGCTACATATATTTTTTAAAAAATATATATATAAAAAGATTATTTTTTTTTGCCCTAAAAATGGATATTTTTGGACTCAGTCAACGTTGACCGAGTCCAAAACAAGGATGGACTCGGCCTCGACTCGTTAATCGAGTCCGACTCGGCGTTGACCGAGTCCGGGCCATGTCCGGAGCCGCACCCATGTCAGTGCGTGTCGACTCAGATGCGGCGCCTCCCTAGCCAAGTCCGTGTGACATAGTTTTCAGGGTTATACCCGCTATGACTCTTATAACATGTTCGCCCAAACATGGCGCATGGATCCTAAAAAAAAATTGGACTCCCTACAACACCGGAAACCGTGTCGGATTGAAAAATCTGGCAACCCTCGTTTTGATACCAAAATGATGCAATAACACAATGTGGACTCGGTACGCACCGATCTACGATCCAAGATCCAAACGGATCTTGACACGTGCAGAAGCTTATACGATAATGAGTCCGAACAAGACTCTGGAAAAATAGAATTTCAGGACCCGAACACTCTGCTTTGATAGATGCGGTCCAAATAAAAGTTGTGCGCGACTCACACAACTTTCCAACGAATCTGAAATCACTGGATTCAGATCAGTGGTATCCGTTCCATGGACTCGAATCTGGGACTGACGAACAAGGTTATGATAGACTTTCGGATTCTGCAGACAGCCTGTTCAACGAGGTTTTTGACCCTGCAAACAGTGGAGTTTGTGAAAACTCTCAACTGAGAAATCGAAAGTCAGATTTAGACCTTTCCAACGAACTAAAATTTGAATTTTTTTTGAGTTTTCTATGAGGCTCTACGAATTTTTGAATTCTGGAAAATGGTACGAGTTATTGAATAAAGAACTAAATTTTCCACTTTTCGACAGCAGCAAAGATTAATATTTTTGAGGCACTTAAACAAAAAATCAATTAAAACTCAAAACATGAACATTGTAGATCTAGGTTCTAGCTTTCCACAGAATCAAACAAATCTGATTTTCATGTAAGGAATCTCCAGATAACAAAAAAAATATTGAACACCACTAGGAGTGTTCTGAACCAAACAAGAGACAGTGGATTCCTATCAGTCCGAGACTTTGATAACACTTTTCAGGGACTCTGACAGCCGATTCACGAAATGACCTCAACTACAAAGTTGTAGGAAAATGTTTTAGCTTTCCGGGAAGCTAAAGAACGCAAAGAATCCGACCAGTATCGAAGTCGATACAGGTGATTCTTCGGAGTCGCTACAGACAACTCGGGATTCGGGAATCCGCTTTTGACAGGAAATCCGAGTTATGTATTAACCAATAAAATTGGATATTTGTGAACAATAGAATCACTCCGTAGCATAAAAGACTTCTATTCATTCACTAGAAAAACAATACATAACCTATTGCAACTCACAAGCAATATACTTTGATAGAAACAAAAAAAAACACCAATGATAAAACAAAGAAGATGTAAGAACAAGGGAACCCGGGAATATGATATCCGGATGACGAAGACAATGGATGTCGTTGGGAAGTAGCCGACACCAGAATGACGATTCACAAACAGCCACTTGAATCAACCACCAACTCGAACCACGAACATTTGCATCAACTTGCAAGGTCGATCTTGACAAGATCACCTTCACACCAAAAACGACTTTTGATTCCACCTTCACCAAAGGAGTCTTTTTTTTTCAAAACCAGCCACCAAAACATAATTTTTCCTCACTCTAGAGCCAGCCACACACCAAAAACGAAAGTTAAGTAGCTCCTCCCCACCTTGGTCGACCTCCACACATTAAAAGGCTTGGGGCTTGGGAAAGGACCACATTAAAAAGTCAAATGGCCTTCCCAAGCCAAGCTCCAAAAACGAGCTTGACTAACCTATTTTTGGCCATGAGCATTAACAAGGGCCAACAACTATTTTTGACTTGGAATAGTCAAAACTGAATTTGAACCAGGCCCAAATTGGTCCACCCCAAAGTGGCGCCAACTAGGGATCCACTGAGATGGATCGAGATCCAGATCCGGACCCTGCAACGAATTGGATCTTGCACCAAAAATCTATTAGAAAATGCAAATGAGAAAAATAAAAACTACCCATGTTCCCCATACACCCTCTAGTACCACAAAACAACTCTACGGGGTAACAGAACTATTCGGATCCGTAGAATCTGGCTCCTAAAAAAATAAATAAAAAAATTACAAATAAAAATGTATTTAACGTGATTCCTCACATGTCAAAATAGAATCGAATAATAAAAATACAATCTCTGAGAAAGATGCAAAATATCTCGGATATTGTAGCACGATAATCAAAATGGGTCTGGGTTGGCAGAGATCCAATTGGACCCTGATAGTCCTGCATGATTGGATCTGCCTGGGATCGCATCCTGGATTAGATCTTGAGAATTGGATTTGGATCCAATTCGTCTTCAAAGCTCGGATCTTCAGGATGCTCTGCATCACAAACTCTTACTTGCATGAATAACACTGGTGTACAATAAACAATATTTTACCTATATATGTACATGCACAAACACACCCATCCACAACATATTTATAGTGTCATTTAATTGTGTTCGAGTTAGTGGTATTTATGCGCCTTTAAAAATATAATGCATGAGTTGAGGTATTTATGCACTTTTAAGAATGTAACACGCCAAATGCTCACTTTATGGTTTCCACATTGTGGGCCACTAGGTGATCTGGCTGACGCCCCTTGCTAGTGAAGCCTAGATGCTGAGGCCTTGCATTGTGCTTACCACAGTCTAGTTCTAAACAAGGCGATGAATCATAGTTGGTAGGCGTGGACGGAATATGTGTCACCAATGTTATAGACAGTGTATCATGATATGTGTTAGATGGGGTTGAATATACAAATTTATCATATCTTATTGCAAGGCAGAAAAAAAGATAACCATAACATATCATCTTTCTAAAATTTTAGAATTTTTAATTCTTACATTTTGATGATGTTTACCATTTTAAAACAATAAAAAATATCACAAATCCAAATATTCTTTTTTACTACAAGAAAATAAAATAAAATGAACACAAAAAGAGGAAAAATTACAAGATAGACACAAATGAATATTCATGTAATAAACAGCAAGTAACTTGTGATCTCAACAATAGAGATAACCACAATCCAAACGCAAACTATAATAAGAACTACTAAATCATTTATTCATCAAGATAGGTAAAAGTTTGGTTATGGATTTCTTTCATCAATCACATTGAAAACTTAAACAATAATAAAAGTAAAAATATGATATTGGGTATTTCTCCCTAAAATAATCTTTCCTTCCATCTTCTCTATGGCTGAGAATACATATCCTCTATTAAGTTAGCGGGATTTTTGTTTCTTTTAGCCATGGTCAATAGAACCATAAGACTGTCCTGAAAACAATATTTTGTTTGAAAATTTTAGGACTTCAAGTACCAAAAGAAAAAACATCTCTTATGATAGGATAGGATATAGTATTGCAAAAATCCTTCTCTTATGGTACAATAGGATAAAGTACAGTTTCATACAAGAAGATCCAGTATGATATACAACCCTTTTCTAGTCTTTTTTTTTATAGTGATGGGATAATGTGAGGAGCCATGTAAACCCAACCTCAGGATGGTGCAGGTTGGAAGACAAGGTACATCTAGAAGTTCTTCCCTTGCTCTGTTTCCATTATTTAGTCTTGAAATTTTATTTAGCATCTTCTATGTGAATTTGAATGTACCAAATTGACACCATTATCAAGAACTTTTGTGGATTGTTATGAGTCCCACTTCATTCATATTCTTCTATCTGTGGAAGTCTAAGCTATTTCACATTCTTTAGAATCATCCTTCACTGTCTACCCCCAAAGGTCTAATGGTCTTTCTTTAATATTTTCCTCACCTTATATGTAGTCACCCCTATGTATAGGTGCTGTTAAATGTGCTTGCTTATGTGACGGATGTCATTCAGGGTCCATTGGACATGCTATGACACGTACGGGTCTTGTTTTATTATTTTTAATTAGTTTTCAATATTTTATATAATATTCATAAAATTGTAACTTTATATTAAAATATCAAATAAAATTAAATCAGTGAAAAAACCAGTGTCTTTGTATCATGCTTTTAGGAAATTTTGTGAACTCTTATCAAGTCATGGTTCATACCCGTGTCTTTGTGACATCGGTGCTTTTCACAATCTCTTTAAGATGATTTCTCTTTGAGCTTCAGTTCGGCGTCAGGGGACTTCCTCTAACATGCTTTCTCTTTCTTCTGTTCATTGTCTCCAATTCATGTCACGTGCACACTTATGTGTATGTTGTCACACAACAGAACACCAACATGAAAATAATTCATGCCATGACATTTCACGGTCTGTCAAACATGTGCTGGACATAGTCAACATTGTGTCCTAACATTTTTTTGTGTTTCACTACTTTTTGGTTCAATGCTGTTATTGATTTATGCATATTTCAGTGTAATCAAGTACAAAAAAGAACAATAGAGTGCCTCTTATGGGCTTTATAAACATACAAAAGTGTGTAAACACAAAGACCAATTATGGGTAAAATACAAGCACACAATCACAACCCTCAAATGGGTAAACAATGTAGATCTTATTAGGAAGGTAAAAAGACCAAAATACCCCTAATGGGTATACCTATTACACATATATACATATTAGTATGTATATATATGTGAATACACAAATATATATACATACAACTTAACACTCTCCCTCAAACTTACAGTGTAATCACCGAAAGTTTGTCAAGCAAAAAGTGAAACCGGCGAGAAGGAAGAGCTTTTGTAAAGAAGTCGGCCAATTGAAATTCTGATGCTACATAAGGCGGGATGATGGTCTTAGGTACCCTTCATGAACATAGTGGTAATCCATCTCAATATGTTTGGTGTGCTCATGAAACGTGTGATTGCCAGCTATGTAGATGGCGCTTTTATTATCTCAGCATAACCTTGAGGGCGATTGCATATGCACCCCTATGTCTTTCAATAATCTTCTCATTCATACAACTTTAAATGTTGTGGTGGTCATGGCATAATACTTAGCTTTGGTAACGATAATGATACTTTCTGCTATTTTTTGCATTTTTAGGAGACCAATGAGTCACCTACAAAGACACAAAAACCTGTAGTTGAGTGTCTATCATTAGGATCTCCTTCCCAGTTCGAGTCAGTATAAGCAATTAATTCGAGTGTGAGAAAGAAGACAAAACAATCCCTTTAGAAACAAAATTTTGTAAATATATAATGATACGCAAAACGACATTTATGTACACAGTGGTAGGGGAATAATGCAATTGATTGACTGTATGAATTGCATGTGAGATATCAGGTTTGGTGATGGTCAAATATGTGAGAGCCCTAATCAAGGACTAGGATCGTCCGGAGGTGTGCCATCATCTATTTTTATTTTTGCATTTATCACTTCCAGAGGCTTTGAAGAAAATGAAATCAAGAAGGGCAGTTGGCCCAGATGGTATACCTATCGAGGCTTGGAAATGCTTGGGAGAGAAAGGTTTAGAATGGTTGGCAAATCTTTTTAACTTGATTTGGCGAACAAATAAGATGCCTAATGAGTGGAGGAAGAGTACTTTGGTGCCTTTATATAAGAATAAGGGTGATATACAAGATTGCACAAACTATCGTGGTATAAAACTCATGAGTCATACTATGAAACTTTGGGAGAGGGTGATTGAGTCTAGGTTGAGGAAGGTTGTCATGATATCGGAGAATCAATTTGGTTTTATGCCTGGAAGATCAACTATGGAAGCTATACATCTTCTTAGACAACTTATTGAAAGATATAGAGAGAGGAACAAAGATTTGCATATGGTTTTTATTGATTTAGAGAAGGCATACGATAGAGTACCTAGGGACGTTCTCTGGTGGACAATGATGAAGAAAGGTGTTTCTCTCAAGTACATTAGTATAATTAAAGATATGTATGAAGGAGTAGTAACCAATGTCCGCACTTGTGGAGGGGTGACAACCAATTTTCCGATAACGGTTGGGTTACATCAAGGATCTGCTTTAAGCCCTTTCCTATTTGCGATAGTGATGGATGAGCTTACGAGATCAATTCAAGAAAATGTACCGTGGTGTATGTTGTTTGCTGATGATATTGTTTTGATTGATGAGTCTAGAGCTGGGGTTAATGCTAAGTTAGAATTATGGAGACAGACATTGGAAGCTAGAGGTTTTAAGTTGAGTAAGAGTAAGACTGAATATATGGAATGTCGGTTTAGTAAGCAACGAAGTAGTGATGGGAGTGTAGTGAAGCTTGGTGAGCAAGATATACCGGTGAATGATTATTTCAAATATTTGGGATCCATCATTCAAAAGTATGGAGAAATTGATGGAGATGTAAATCATAGGATAAAGGTTGGGTGGATGAAATGGAAAAGTGCTACTGGAGTGCTGTGCGATCGTAGAATGCCATTGCGGTTGAAGGGAAAGTTTTATAGGACGACTATTAGACCCGCTTTACTATATGGTACGGAATGTTGGGCTGCCAAGAGACATCATATTCAAAAAATGAGTGTAGCTGAGATGCGGATGCTTAGATGGATGTGTGGAAATACAATAAAAGATAAGATTCGGAACGAAGAGATACGTAAGAAGGTAGGTGTTGCACCCATTGAAAATAAGATGCGAGAGAATCGTTTACGGTGGTTTGGACATATTCGGCGAAGGCCTAATGATGCTCCAGTTAGAAGGTTGGAGAAATGGGAAAATATATTAGTTAAAAGAGGTCGGGGTAGGCCTAGGAAGACTTGGATGGAGATGATAGGAAGGGATATGAATGCTTTGAACCTCACCGAGGACATGGCGTTGGATAGAAATGATTGGAGGAAAAGGATTTATGTGGAACACCCAAAATGAATTTCTTTTTTGGTTCATATCGCTGACCCCAATTGTTTTGGGATGAAGGCGTAGTTGTTGTTGTTGTTGTATCACTTCCAGAGTGTCCACCTTTTTCTCATCTGTAATTTCAGACCTATGGTGTTAAAAGCAAACTTGGATTGAGTTAGAAAATAGTCACAAACAGATTATGCAATCTCATTCCCTAAAAAGTATTTAAGAAAACCTAAATCAATCATTTTAAAGCTTTGTTTTAAAATATTCTTATTAAAACTAACTCCTTGTTTGTTTCTTTCAGTGATGATCATGTTGTCAACGTAGATATGCAAGATGACAATACCTGCACCAGATTTCTTAATAAACATATCAGTGTCAGTATAACAGGAAGTAAAACCTAGTTTAACCATAACAAAACTAAATTTGTCATAGCATGCTTTAAGTGCCTATTTCAGATCATAAAGGGATTTCCTTAAGTGAAGCACCTTTCCAACAAAAACTTCATATCCAGGTGGTGGATTCATATAAACCTCTTCCTTCAATTCACCATTGAGGAAGGCATTCTTTACATCTATTTGATAAATAGGCCAACATCTAATGGCAGTTGCAACTATAAAAGTTCTAAAAGAAGTCATCCTAGCTACTGGAACAAGGGTTCATCATAATTTATTCCATACTGTTGAGATTAACCCTTGACCACTAATCTTGCCTTATGCCTCTCTAAAGTTTCATCGCTTTTGGTTTTAATTTTAAATACTCATCTACAACCTATTGCCTTTTTTACATAAGGAAGATTTTTTATATCTCAAGTTTTGGACTTTTCTAAGGCTCATATTTCATCATTCATAGCACTCTTCCATTCAGGATAATTCTTGGCCTGGTTGTATGAGGAGGGTTTAAAGTAAGAAAATATCTTGGTTAGACAAGCCCTATATTGAAGAGTAAAATTTTTGTAGGATACAGATCTATCTGGAGGCTTATGTGTTCTTTTTGATTTCCTAAGAGTGTTTGGTTCTTGATTTTATATGCTAGAGTATTGTTCTAGGACATTGGGATATCTATAACCAGTTCTTCTATACTGGATATCTAAATGTCCACCATCAATGTCATGATACTCACCACACAGGATATTGTTTTGAGGTTCATCATTAACAACATTATTGTTGTTTAACACTTCATCATTACATTTAAGAAATAATTCTAGAAAAGGGTGATCATCATTTTCTTTGATAGACACATTTAAATCAAAGAAACTTTTTTGCTCTATAAAGGTAACATTCCTCGATATATAGAGTTTATCGTGTTTAAAATCATAACATCTAAATCCTTTTTGGCTTTCTCCGTAACCAAGAAAAACACAATGAATGACACTTGGTGAAAGTTTGTTATTTTTATTTGTAAGAATAAAACGTTTAAATGAATGGCACTTGGTGAAAGTTTGTTATTTTTATTTGTAAGAACAAAACATTTACATCCAAAGGTCTTTAGTATGAAATAGTCAGGGATAATTTTATAAAGTTTCTCATAAGGAGAAATATTTTAAAGTTTGGTTGAAAGAACTCTGTTTATAAGGTATACATAAGCACAACTTCAACCAAAAACTGTTTTGGAATATGTTTAAAAATAAGCAAGGTTCTAGTGGTTTCTACTATATGCCTGTGTTTTCTTTCGGCCAAACCATTTTGTTGAGATGTGTTTGCACAAGATCTTTGATGCAAAATGCCATGATTTTCTAAATAATTTTTGAAGTCATTTAACATATATTCTCTCCCTGAATCAGAACGAAATATAAAAATATTGGTTTTAAGGAGATTTTTAACATGGTTATGAAAGGTTTTGAAAGTTTCAAAAACTTATTATTTGTGCCTAAGAAAGTAAATCCAAGTGAAACGTGAATTAATCATCCACAAAAATCACATAATTAGTAAATCCTTCTTTAGAGGCAATAGGAGCAGGACATCAAACACCCGAGTGTATTAGTTCAAGTGGTTTGAAAGCAAAAAAGGTCCTCTTTTGATAATGAATGACTTTCATTTTCTCAAAAATACAATTAGTACATTGAATTTTTCATTACAAAATTTTCTCAAATGAGATACATTGGATAACTTAGAAATGCTCGAATGTTCTAGTCTTTTATGCTGCAAAGCAATATCCAATTTTTGTACATTGAGACAAAAATATCTTCGGGAACGATCAATTGATCCATGTACTAGAGATCTCATTTCCTATATCCTTCCCCATTCTGCTTACCCGACTTAAGATCCTATATTAAACAACGGTTAGTTGTGAAGGAGATATTACAACAATGATCGATTATTTGGGAATCCGAAAGAAGATTTAAATTAAGTTTTGAAACAATTCTGACTTTTTGAAATGTAAAGATTCGAAGAATTTTTAAAATGCTCATTTTCTTTAATATCAAGGGAGGAATCATTGGCGGTAAAAACCTTAGATCTACTTGAACTAATACTATAATTAAATAACACAATTATTAGGGGTCATATGAAAGGAAGCACCAACATATAGGAACCAAAAAATCTTACTGAAAGGTGAGAAAGAAGCGGCCGCGACACCAGTTAAAGAGGATGAACTTTTGAGGTACGGTTGTAGGGCTTCTACAGATTGAGATAATGGCATGCCTCCAAAAGATCGTAGATCTATATTGGTTGCATTTTGTACTCTTGGGAAGCCTCTAGGGTCGCCACTCTTTTCTCATCGTTTCTCCCATCATTTCTTCTATCATTGTTACGTTGCCTCCCAAAGTTATTTTTGGATAAATGGGGAGCCTTGTAGGAATAAGTGTTGATACCGAGTCTAGAAACCACCAATACGTTGTCTTTAGGCTCCTTAGATTCAATCATAGATTTTAGCCTAATTTCTTCCATGCAAACTTGGTCCAAAATCTCATGTAAAGGTGGAAACTCCTCTTTCCTGCGGTGGATAATAGAAGCCCAAACATGTTCAAAACTCGGGCCTAAGCCCTCTCACTATGTCACAGGGACTCGGCAAAACAGATGCCGCACCCGCGTCGACGCGACGCGACGCGGGTGCGCGTGCAGCACCGGGTGCGGTCAACACGACCCTGGTTGCGGTCAACGCACCCAGGGTCATTTTGATACATCTTTTTGATTTTTTTTTAAATTTTGCCCTATGAAATGGTACAAGGGTGATTCTTTGGACAAATCAGAGGTGCCAGAAAAATGCAAAGGGTGTTTTGGAAGGGGTGTTGTTTTAGAGTTGATACCTGGGGATTTGAAGGCAATAGGAAAAGGTTGCAGAGTCCTTGTTGCAGTAGCTCCTGCTGCAACTGCACCACACGGACATCGTATAAATCGCTCGACCTGCCCTCACTGTTATAAAAGATGGGGCTGTTGTTACAACGGGAGAAGGGAAGCATCCTAAAGGGGAACGCATCGGTGCGAGACAGCTTTTGAGGCGCCGGACTAATACCTTCCCTCTCTTCACCGGAATCATTCACGGCCAAGGCTGCTGCTGCGCCTGCAAAGCTCCCTGTTGTGCCTGCACTACTACTGCCCCGGTCTCTGATGCGCAACCAATCTCCCCCTTTCATCCTTTGCTGCTTCCAACATTCGGCCTTTGGGACAAATTAGCAAAGCTAACGCTGCTGCCCCTTATTACTTCAAATCACATCACACTAACCCTTTACATGTCTCGAGTGTTGCACCCAACCAGGGTTGGGGACTCTAACCAAAGTTCCTTCACGTGATGCACTAACTAATTGCCCCCAACTAGTCTCACCTCCACTTCCAGAAGGAAAAAGCGCAAAACACAAAATCTCCAAATATCTTATTATATGTCATAAAGAAATCTAAAAATGTAAAGGTAGAAAAGATGGCTGGAGGCGGTACGGTCACGGAAACAGAGGTCAAAACTAATAAAATATTGACTGGTGATTTTAAAGCCCGAGTAATTACGCGGGACGACTTTTAAATATGCCTTGCCCAGGACCCGCGTTGGGGGAACCCGGACCCCTTTTAAATATATATATATATATATATATATTTATTTTTATTTTTTTAAAAATTTTGCCGCACCCCCGCACCCGGGTTTTTTGGAAGTGCCGAATCCCCGCACCCGCACCCGCACCCGCACCCATGTGACTTAGCCCTCTCATAATTGAAAAAATTGCTCCCCAAGTATTTGGTTTTTCTTTTGTCGAGCATCATTAGGAGTATCCCAAAATAGGCTCCATTTTAGCCATTTGGTCCCAGTCTCTTGAGAGTACATTAATACTCTCACACTTTTTTCTCTTTGTTTACAAATTTTTATCTTATCTTGCAACTCCCATTTATAGGCAGCATCATTTCGAGTGTAGGTTTGTTTAATAAAAACCCACACTTCATTGGCCCTTTCGAACTCCAAAATATTCTCACAAGGTTTTGCACACATACTTCCCATAAAAAGGGATAAAACCTTGGCATGCCCAACTTTTTATGCTTTAAAGGTTTTCTTTTGTATTCCAAAAAAGCCTTTTCTCTCTCGTTGCCTTTGAGAGTTTCTTCTTTGATTACTTCATCTTCACCACAAATAGATTTGGTGAGAATAGATTGAGGTTCTGATAAGGAACCATCAACATATTCCCACAAATTCTTGCCAATCAAAATCTTTTTAATGGCGATAGCTCACATATTATAGTTTTTCTCATCAAATTTGATGAGAACAACCGTAACTACTTTTTGGGCCATCACACCAAGAGAAGAGAGAAGAAATAGATAGAGAAGGTAGAAGAGAGTGTTGATAACGAGCTTTTCGAGGCAATGAAGTTCCCAATCACTTGTTCCTCCTTCAAGTACTCTTGAATGAATGCTCCTTCACTTCTAGCTCCGATACCATGTAATCAAATACAAAAAAAAATAATAGAATACCTCTTATGGGCTTTACAAATACACACAAGTGTGTAAATACAAGGACCACTTATGGGACAAATACAACCACACAATTACAACTAGGGTTGTCAACCCGTACCAAACCCTATAGGATCCGAATATGGTAATAAATAAGAAGACCCGGATTCAGACCCAAAAGTCCAATTAATACAAGGATTCAGATATAGTTTGTGAAATTTTATACCAGACCCGGGCCTGATCCGGGTTTCGATTAAGACTCGCAATTTTTCAATGTAAAAATGATAAAAAATATTATTTTACCGAGTATGGCCCGAGTCTTGAAGTAGTTGTTATCGGGTCCGGATATGGTTTCTCTTATGGTGGATCCGATTAGACCTGAGTCTGGACCCGATGCTATATTGGACAATCGGGGCCAAGTCTTATTCCACCTGGGTCTGAACCAAACCCGACCCGTTGACACCTCTATAATTACAACCCTCAAATGGGCAAGAGACGAGTAAAAAATATAGATCTTATTAGGATAATTGCTTCAGACAAACATCAAGAGGGGATTCATCCCCTATTTATATACGAGGACCCAAAAGGGCCATTGAGAGTGCTCCCAACGGCTAGAAATATAGCCATTTTGGACATTCCCAATGACTCTTTGAGAAGGGCATTACAAAAACAGTAATGCCCTGACAAAAAGACGAAAATAAAAAGGCTAAAAACCCTAAAGTGTCCCTAGTGAACACAACTAATTACAAGAAGGTAAAAAGATCAAAATACCCCTAATGGGTATTTACCTATTACATATATATACATATTAGTATGTATATATATATATATATATATAACTTAACATTCAAATCTTGAATTTATTATTTAATGCTTTAGACTTGTATATTCAAAATTCATAATTTAAAGCCATAAAGCATGAATGTCATCTTGAATTCATTCAATCTTACTCATTCCATCTTTCTCTTTGTGCTTCAGTTTTGGGCCTTTTGGCTGCCAGGGACTTCTTCTAACATGCTATCTCTTTGTTCTATTCAATTTCTCTACTCTAAGTCTGTGTCACATGGCCACTTTGCATGTATGTCCAATGTTGACACAACAAAACACCAAGATGAACATAAGCCATGCCATGTCACTTCATGGACACAGTCAAACCTGTGGGCATAGTCAACATTGTGTCCCTATTTTCATTTGTATTTCACTACTTTTGGGTTGTCAGCTGTCCTTGATTTATGCATATTTCAATTTTCATCTTGAATTTATTTGTTAAAGTTTATTAAAGATAGTGGCTTAGAATTGTATATTCAAAATTCATAATCTAAAGTAATAAAACCTGAATTTCATCTTAAAAGTGCAAATTTCTGAATACACAGAGACATACATATATATGTATATATTTCATGTGTATGCTTTTGACATTTGAGTGTATCACATCTGCAAATAGACTTGCATTTTCTGGTGCCATTCTAGTGTTGCATTAGCTGGAAGCTGGTAGGATGGCTCTAACCATCGCTTCCTAGCTGATCTGACATTGGAATGGTGCTTGTCTATGGAATGAGCTTTTGTTAAATTAAGGATAGTTGCATGAATGATCATGCTTCTACTGGTTTCCACTTGCAGCAACGCCATGTATTAAGAAAGGACTTTGAGATGGTACCAACCTACTTTTCCCAGCATCACCATCATGGGAAACTGTTTCAGTGTTATGGGTCCCCTATGCACTTAAGTAGAGCCATATCTTTATGTTTTTCTAAGTTCTAATGTTGTATCCAGTGTTTGCTTTATGCCCAGTACTTGTTTGTGTGTTTATTTGATATACCAAATATGTCTTTAAGTTGCATACTCCAATGCCTGCACATTGCATTCTATCATGCCACAGAGACCACCACCCCTCCCCACACACATACACAACCCCACAACTCCCAAAATATAAAAATTTGAATCTTATTGTGGAGGGGAGCCACACACAGGCATGCACCTGCATCCATGTGCATGCACACAGACACACACTGAGTAACCAAGAGAATGCAGTCTTCCAGCCTAGACATTGATGCTTTATGTTTGTGATTTTTATGTTTACTAAGCTTAGTCATCAGTTATGAATTTTAGAAGGGCTTAGTTTGATTTCACGGCTTGGATATTTCTCAACTTTTGAGAAATTTGTTGCAGGTGACAGTGGAGGGGCAATCGTACCATAAATCGTGTTTCAAGTGCTCGCATGGTGGATGCTCTCTTACTCCATCGACATATGCAGCTCTAAATGGTATACTCTACTGCAAGCCTCACTTCTCTCAGCTGTTCAAAGAGAAGGGGAGCTACAACCACCTTATCAAGTCTGCTTCTATCAAACGTCCATCTTCACCGGCTTAATTCCTCATCTGCTGTTTTGCACCGATTTCTGCTTGTCGTTGTCCCATGTTATTTGCTTGCAATCTGCTTTCTTTTGTTTTAATTCACTTATTCTCATGAAAATGACTAGAAAGAGTTTGTTTTCTGGTGGCTAAGCCGCTTTCTTCTTTTTTGTTTTGAATGGTTTGTAGACCATGTCGTCTTCAGTATCAAGCATGTTTATTTGTGGACAAACTATATGGTGGAAGAAAAATATCGTGTTTCCCTTTTTTAGTGTGATTTGGTAGCTTGAGCTCACTGTCTGATGCAAGACATAACAACTTGTTTGCTTTAAGAGCCTCATATTCACTTAGTATCTGCGACTCGGCTTTGCATCTCAGATTTGTTGTGATGCCTTAGCTTCGTAACTCATGCAGTTGGACCCGTGGTCCCCTTGCGAAAACAAGTAATGATAGAGTGCTCCCACATCTAAGTAGCAAGATTTTCTTCGCAAGGGAAAATCTCGGGACAAATTATAAAGTTCTTTTGTTTTTTAATATTAGTGAAACCTTGTCATGTTTAAATTTTTTCAAAAAATGTGAAAAATGTTGAAGGCCTAAATTTGTGATACATTCAAAGTGTATTCTAATTTTTCATGGGTTTATTGGGATTTTTATCATTTTGTAAATTTATTTTAATAAGTGTAAAATATTGTTTGACATTTCTGGCATAAGTTTGTAGGACGCGTAGGCAATCCCGGGGTGGGGGGTTGCAAACGGGTCGGGTTGAGGAAGGCATTTTTGCAAATTTTGTCTGTTCGGACTTGAACTGACTGAACTGACCCGACTCCCCAATGTATTTTGGGATACGAAACCTGACCCATTTGCATACACCTGGCATTGGAACTTGGTGGGGTTAACTCCATCTTCAATGGCATCATTTTTTTTTTATGGATATCTTGGTCTTGCCTCAATGGGAAAATTGTGAATTCCTATCCATTTATGTGAAAAAACACTTGGTACTAATAATTGGTTGGTTCCATATACATTCTAACTTTGAAAAAAATTGGAATCTTTTGACTCCCACAAAGGCTCAGAATTGGTTGGGAACTAATAAGGTAGCATCAAGGCACGGTGGCTGGTGTCTCTTGACCGGTTTTTAGCCAATCCGATGCTATAGGCATGAGAAAACTATAGTTTACCTAGGTGTGTCAATGCGTCGGGTTTGACCCGTACCAGAGTCACCAACCCATACAAATCCTATAGGGTCTGATTAGAATTTGGGTTGGACCTGAAGTGTGTCTGATTAATATAAGGAGCTGGGTATGGTTTGTGAAATTTTATACTAGACCCGGGCCCTACTCGAGTTCTGACTAAGATCCGGTAAAAAAGATAAAATATTATTTGTGTGACGCCCCAAACCCTGACCTTGGAAAAACCTTTGATTTTTTAGTAATTTTTTTTATAGATATGGATTTAAATCAAACAGCAGAAGTACAAAAAGAAAAAAGGTAAGCAAAGGCCGCAAGTCTGAGCGGGCTACAGTAAGTGATACATACCATAAATCAAGTCCAAATATATATACAATGCCATAAGGTTTCAAAATTACAAAATGAGACATTAACATCAATTCAAACAGTCTCTCAAAACGAGAGAAAAACTCTCCTCAACTTCCAAAACAAGAAGTTAGAATCTGCAGACTAAGTGTGGGTCCCAAGCCTCCAACCGTGCGTCATCGCATCGCCACTGAACATATTCCTCACCTGTATCTCCATAAAACGGGGTCAATACTCTTGCGAGTTGATGAGATAAAACATCCATACAATATCATTCTAAGGACAAAGCATACAACATGGAAATAGGTCAAGTAACAAGTATATGTGCATGTGTCAGGTAAGTGCACGTGCTATAAGTCTAAGCAACAACGAAAGTAACAAGTGCAACTGGCTACGACAAACAGAACAAGAAAAACAAGCAAAGCAACTACTGTGCGTGCAACTAAGGTACAACGAGCAAAACAGGAACAAGAGCAATACTATCATAAATAAGCAAACAACTTAAGTATGTTAGTTTGTTTGGTTAGTAATTATGTTCTTCTGATTACTTTTTCGGGTACGCGAAGGAACCTCACCTTCTGTGAGACATGTACCCGACGTCTGTTATTCAAGTTCTAGTGTGGTAACCGGGGATGTTACAGACCGAGTAACCTCCTGCGGGCAGCGCACAACTGGGAGAAACCTTTCACAGAGGTGAAGGATTGTAATCCGTACTACTGCAGTAGTAGAGGTTCCTTAAAAGGTAACCTCGACCTCCCTAACTCTGAGTGACTGGAGGTCAAAGGACGCTATAGCTCCTACAAAAAATATCGTACTAACGACGTGTCACTCAGGGCTGTACCATCCACCCTCTCCCTGGGTGAACCATTTTGTGAATGGGGCACGACGGTTTATCTTTCATAGGCTGGTTTGACACTCACACCTCCTTCCAAGGTGTATATGTCTCATGGTCCCCACAGGATACACAAATGAGGACTTGGCCTGCCCATTCACGTGCTTCGCCTCACTAGGCCTCAAACGAGCACATCGTCGGTGAAGGCGATACAACACCATTTTTATTTTCATTTTCATTTCTAGGGTATCGCAATACTTGAGCTCTCTCACGAACATATGGCCATCGCCCAAAAGACTCCAGCCGAGTAAAAAAACCTCAACAAGTGTTCTATGCTAATACCCTTATGGTGTTCAAGTCTCAATCATTCATTATATCAACATTGTAATATGCACCTGATGCACTTCTCAATGTCTCGAGCACGAGACTAAGGTCTACCACTCGAGGTACGTACTAAACAGTACAAGTGTCAAAATATGTCAATGTGTACGTGCAAAGCAATATTACACGTAATTTCATTCTTTTTGCACAAGTATCGAAAGTAGCAACAATGGCACTACACATATTTATCTAATACATGAAAATGTGTGAGTGGGTGTATCATTCGGCATTCATATGCGATACACTATTCAAAAATACGTAAATTAATCATGATTGCACACACACACACACACACATATATATATTATATATATATATATATATATATATATATATATATATATATATATATATATATATATATATATATATATATATGACAAGACAATTGTCGAACATTTTGTGCATGAGCCATGATTGTAAAAATTCCAAGTATCACATTCATAATGTCATACATAGGCAAATTTTGCATCGTGCGTCCATTTGCATAGAGAATTTGTGATGACATTATATACAAGTGTTGTGGTATGAAATTTAACATGGAAAAACTAGACAAAAATTGGAGAAGAACCCTTTTTACAGATCTGAAAAGTGATCTTCCGTTGGGGAGATATGACTATGACAAAATGGACTAAAAACTGTGTAACTCAAATAATGCAAAATGATAGGGGTCTGATTTTTAATCAAACTGAGACATGAAATGACCATATAAATCACTAAAAAATAGCATAAATATACTAGATTCAATTACGAAGACACCACTTTTTACGGATTTGAAATACGATCTTCGGTTAGGAAGATATGTCCCTGACAAGTTGGTCCTGATTCGAGTAGCGATTTACGCAAATTGCACAATAATTTGCTGAATAACACTATAAATCACAATAGAGATTTGCTGAAGACACTGAATAGCGATTTATTGAAGAAAGTTGTAAATCGCACAACGATTTACCGAAAGGCACTATAAATCGCAATATCTATTTACTGAAGGAGACTACAAATCGCAATGGTGATTTGTCGAAGGACACTGCAAATTGAAATAGCGATTCGCTGAAGAAAGTCGCAAATCGAATGACGATTTGCCGAAGGACACTACAAATCATCCCCAACCGAAAGACTGACGAACTTGGGATGTTTACACACTGTTTCAGCCATGACGCTAAACATAAAAGGTGTGAAGCTACGTGTTAGCTTTTCACTGAAACAAGAATATCAGGTTTTCATGGAGGGAGCAAGGAAATATTCTGAAAATACTAAACACCGTCCGGGATGTCCTGGACTGCTGACAAAGTTTCAGTTGTCCGTCAATGACATGGATTTTTGATGGCTCTGCGGACCAAACCAAGGAAAGTCCTCAACTGTAAAGTTGAAGGACTACGCCTAAGCTTTCCAGAATGTTCACGAACACTTTTATCCAACCTGTATCTAGGGAGATACAGTCATTTTATCAGAGGTGTCTCTGACAACTCGGTAATTCAGAAAAACAAAAGAGAGTCATTTCATGCAAAAACACGTAGTGCGTTTGTGGGCATGCTAGTGTGCATAACATCAGCTCATAACATCCATCCAACTAACTAAATCTGCCGATAAACCCCTTGCATACTACGGGGTTTAGAGGGCCCTATTTATAATTCTTCAAAACACCGAATTAAGAGAGTTTGATTAGTTTTAAAGAGTTTTAAAAAATCTAACTAATTAAACATAATTGACTTCTAATTAAACTCTGAAAATTCTCAAATGTGTCGCCACCTATATGGGCCCACATTTGGTTTTTAAAACCCTAAATAGAAGTTAAAAACAAGGTTAAAATGCTAAAATAAAATTAGAGTTTTAAAATCAATTAGACTTTGACTTTTCAAACATTAAACTTAATTGAAACTCTACTTAATCCTAAATAGAATTAAATACCCTCAAATGTGGCACCACCTAATGTGGGCCCCATTTGATTTTTCAAAAATGATTTTAAAAAGGAGAAAATAAAGGGGTTAAAAAAAAGATTTTCAAAAAACTTTTAAAAGATACCTATATTTGTAAAAAAAATTGTATTTTTGAAATAAACAAAACATGAAATAAAATAAAATTGAATAAAGATAAAAAAATTAGGGTTTGGCGCCCCTGCAGGGTGGGCCCCACTTGAAGGAAATAAAAAAAATTGAAAATTGATTTTAAAAGCGAATCCAGATCGTTTTTCTTAGGAACATACTTTGAAATAAAAGAATATAAAACCATGGGGGTTGGACAAATGACAAATGTCGATTTAAAACCCAGATTTTTGAAATTAATTTTGAAAGGGAGGGTTTTTAAACTCGAATCTGGATTTGAGATTTTGAAAACAAGAGTGTTGAATCTCGAAAATGACATGAAATGACATGAAATGCGATAAAATGACATGAAATGATATGAAATGACATGCAAAATGCAGACCCTTGATGAGAGATTTGAAGTCCTAGACCCCTGATAGAGACAAGGAATTGGAAATTCCTATCCGAAGATGAAATTGGGTATTGGATATCATATCCGATATTAGATCTGATCCAAATGTGAAGTGGGTCTCGAATACAGCTAAAATTTTCAGAAAAGGAATTGATTCAAGCTCAGGTTGATACTTGTACCAGCTTGAGAAATGATAAAATGATATTTTTGGACAAAATGTTCTGAGAAATGATTTTGCCCCTGCAGAGCAGAGAGTGACACTAAAAATTGAGTTTTTAACTGGTTTAAACTGAATTGAACTGGTTTTTAGGTTTCTAAACTCAGATGAACTAAAAAGACACTGACTCAACTAAGCTCCTAGACTGGATGATCGAGAAATGACATCATTCTCAGAGAAACATGGTGAGAAATGAACACTGGAGTGAAGTGGGTAACGAGACTGTACTGTGTTTGAGCTGGAATGAAGGTCAATAATATTAAGGTGATCTAAATCTGGGGCTCAAACACTAGCTGGGCCAACTGGGATTAGTTCAATTTTAGCTGAAACGAGCTGAAATGGGCCAAAATAAACTCCAAGATTGTGGGAATGGAATCTGAACTGGAACTAGACTACTTGAACTCCTATTGAGCTCAGATTAGACTCAAGAAAATGGGGTCAATTAAAATTAACTAACCCAGAGATAATTGGCTTGGATTCAAGCTAGAAATGAGCTCATTTCTCACAAAATGGATCAATTTTAGCTGAAATGAACAATGTTTGCTCATCATGAGCTTAGGGGAGCTAGAAATGACTAACATTCTAACTGTTCTGAACTTAAAATAAGCTTGGTTGACTCTGAGCAACATTGGCCTAGGGGCAAAATGAGATTTTTACTAACAAAAAAGGCAAAATGACACCTAAATTAGGACAGACTTAGGGTTAGACTCCTACGGGGATTGACATCTGCTGAAAGGGGGTGCTTAAAAATGATCAGGGAAAAATTGGGGTGTTTACATAGAATTGTTAGTGAACCCTACTAAGGTAAATTCACCTCGATGGTTATGCTTTGAGGAAGATTTTCTTAGGATTTTTTTGTAGCCTAACCTGTTTGAATCTTGTGGTTTGAGAATTGTATTAGGTAGAAGCAATCTTAGACTGAAAGCAACCAAAGAGCGTGTCGGATATACATAGTTTTCTTGGTCTTGCAGGATATTATAGAAGATTTATTCAAAACTTCTCTAAGATAGTGACACCAATGACCAAGCTACTTCGTAAGGGGATAAGTTTGTATGGACTCAGCAGTGTGAAGAAAGCTTTCAGAAGCTAAAGAGGAGGCCTACTTTAGCTCCAGTGCTTACCCTACCTTCAGGCCATGAAGAATTTGTGGTCTACAACGATGCGTCAGGTACAGGACTTGGATGCGTATTGATGCAACATGGCAAGGTTATAGTGTATGCTTCGCGCCAACTGAAAGTGCATGAATAAAACTATCCCACTCATGATTTGAAACTAGCAGTTGTAGTTTTTGCATTTAAAGTATGATGACACTACTTGTACGGAGAGCAGTTTGAGGTTTTCTCTGATCATAAATGTCTCAAGTATATTTTCTTTGAGAAAAATCTAAATATACAACAGAGGTGGTGGTTAGATTTCTTTAAGGATTATGATTTTTCCATATCCTACCACCCAGAGAAAGCCAATGTAGTGGCTGATGCATTGAGCAGAAAAGCAGAAATCCTCGCAAACATGATCAACAATGAGTAGAGATTACTCGAGGACCTTATTAGTTGGAAACTTTTTGACACGGATTCATATCGCAAGCCTAGTTGTGCAAACCGAACTGATAGATCGGATTATTGCTCAGCAAAAGGATAACCCAACTTCATAAAGATGGTTACAATATGCAAGCAAGATGAGCCAACCCTACATCTAGAAGAAAATGGTAGCATCTGGTACAATAAGAGGCAATGGGTACCAGAGGATCAACAACTATAGAGAGAGTTACTTGATGAGTCATATAGAACTAAGTATACTATACATCTAGGTAGCACCAAGATGTATAAGGATATGTAGAGGAATTACTGGCAGAATGGCATGAAGAGGGACATCATAGAATATGTGTTGAGATGCTTGGTATGTCAGCAGGTCAAGATAGAACATCAGAGACCTGGCGGAACATTGCAGATGATCGAGATACCTCAGTGAAAGTGAGAAGACATTACCATGAACTTTGCGTTAGGTCTGCGCGGGACACAACACCAGTATGATACTATATGGGTCATAGTGGACCACCTTACGAAATCGATACACTTCTTACCGACCAAGGCGAATCAGACATTAGAGAGTCTAACAAACTTGTATATAGAAGAGATCGTCAGGTTACATGGAGTACTTGTCTCAATTATTTTTTATAGAGATATGAGATTTACGTCCAAGTCTTGGGAACAACTTGAGAAAGCTTTGGGGACAAAGCTTAAGTTTCGCACAACTTTTCACCGATAGATGGATGGACAGTCGGATAAGACGATCCAAACACGAGAGGATATGTTGCGCGCTTGTGCATTGGAATGAAGGGGGCAATTGGAGTAAACATTTGAAGCTAGCTGAGTTTGCTTATAATAACAATTATCATTTGAGCATCAGTATGGCTCCATATGAGGCTTTATATGGGTGACCCTATAGGTCTCCGATATGTTGGAGTAAGGTTGATGATCAAGCTATTGAGTCACCAATAGTCATGCAACACTACACCAATCAAGTACAATTGATATGAAAGAGACTTTTGACCTTTCAGAGTTGTCAAAAAAGTTATGCAGATCCAAAGCATCATGAAGTCTCATTTAAAGTTGGGGATCATGTATTTGTTAAAGTATCGCCAACCAAGAGTGTGTTTTGGTTTGGCAAGAAGGGTAAAGTAAGTCTGTGGTATGTAGGACATTTCCTCATCCTCGAAAAGATTATTGGCACAACTTACAGATTGGCACTCCCGCTACAGATCTTAAACATCCATGATGTTTTTCATGTGTCGATGTTAAGGAAATATGTGTTGGACCCCACACATATTATCCAATATGATGAGGTAGAAGTGCAAAAGGATCTCACAATCGAGGAGCGTTTGATACAGATTTTGGACCAACGAAAGCAAGTATTGCAAAATAAGATGATTCCTTTAGTGAAGGTATGATGGCAATACCATGGACTCGAAGAATGTACATGGGAGCTGAAAGCGGAAATGAGAGCGAAAGATCTAAGCCTATTTGATATGTAACCCTAGCCAAATTTCGAGGAATGATAATATGAATAGATTAGGTCTTAGATTAAGACTTAGAGAAAAAAAATAAAAATCGATTGACCCTAGTAGAAATCCATTTATGAGAAAATAGCATTCTTAAAAAAAATTTAAACAAGCTAGACAAAACATGGTTTAAAAGAATTTTATATGCATTTGAAACTGATTTGGCTTGTATTTAGAGTCATCCCATTAAACTTAAATTATAGTTTTGAAAGAATTAAAATCCAAAATGATAAATAAAGTTAATTAGGAAAATAATTAAAATAGAATGAAAAATTTAGTTTAACTAAATTATATTAAATGGTAGAGGTCCGTAGGTGGGCCGTCCCAGCCTATGTGGCACCTCTTTGTTGACTTAAGAAAAAAAACTAAGTTAAAGCTTTAAATTGAAGAGATTTTAAAAGTTACCAAAAATACCTTTTTAAAAGCAAGTCAAAACTTGCTATATATTATAGGGAAAGTCTCCCATGGAAAGGGACGTCCCATCCTAGACCCTTCTAGGATGGGCTGAATATTTAAAAGGAAGGAGAAAAGAAAATGAAAGGAGGAATGAAAGAAGAAAAAAGAAAAAAGAAAAAAGAAAAAAGGGGCTAAGTCAAACTTGCTTGCCAAGCAAGCAAGTTTGCCTAGACTTGAGATTTAGGAAACGGAAACCCCATAAGGGGGTGCCGTCTGACTTAATTGGGCTAGAATTCATCTAATGTACATCTTAGTACATTATATAAATGCATAACCTAAGCCAATTAGGTAAGAAAAAAATAATAATTATGGCAAATAAAAAATAATAATAATTAGGAAACTTAGAAAAAAATTAAAAGAAAGAAAAGAATGAGAAGGTATAGATCAAGGGCTGAGATTTTCTCCAACCCTTTGATCTAACTTAAATATGTTATAAAAAGGGAGGAGGGCCTCACGCCCCCCCTATTTGAAATTTTTTATTTTTCTCTCTAATTCTTCCCTACTTTCTCCTCTTTCTTCATCTTCCTCTTCTACTTTTTATGGTTTTTCTCTTGCACAACCAAGGGTTGAACCCACACACATTGGAGGAGAGGGTTGCACATCTAGCTGCAACCACCACACAAAGCAAAAGGGTCAGTTCACTTGGGAAGATTCTGTTTTGCAGCTAAAATGAGTATTTTCGCTAAAAAGGTAGGGGGTTCTATTCTCTACACGTAGATTGAAACTCATAGGCACGAGTTTATTTTGATTTCCAATTAAATGAACCCTGTATCGAACCCCCCCATGCGAGGGTTTGGTGTTGGATTTGTCAAAATTAAAATAGAGAGGGTTTTCTGAATAAAACTCCACTCAAAAATTGATTTTTCTTGAAACCAAATTAAAATTTGATTTCAATAATAATATATGTGCATACACTCTGAATTAGGAGTGTACAAATGTATATGTGTGAGATGAAAATTATAATTTAAACCCTATAAAAAAATTTTGTGAAACTGCTATTGAGTTTGAATATGGGCAAATCAGGCTTAGCCGAGTAGCTCGGATTCAAAGTATTAAGTTTGTTAAAAAACATAACCTTCATAAATTTTGAATTAGGTTTGTGAAGAGGGGTTTGATATGATTTTCTCAGAGGAAAATTAGTTCAATCCCTGGAGAAAATGTTTCACTTGAAATGAAAACACAAAATCTAATGGATGTCATGTGTTATGGGTTTTTCAGAAACAAAAACCATTTTCAAAACACAGTAGGGTAATATATATTGTTTTTTTGCAAAAAAAATAGTTAGAATTCTTGATCTAGTGTTCTCATACATGTTGTATGCTATTAGTTATGATTTTGTTATTTTTGTCATGGAAAAATATGTATCTTTATGCCTGAAATTGCAAAAAATACCAAAATTATTTCTAAGGAAATAGTATTCGATAAGATGAATTGATTTTCTAGCCTAACAACTACAAAAATGGAATTTGTCTATGATGAATTATGTGAATATCATATATTGAAAATTTTAAGATTTTATTTGATGGGTTAATGTTAAAAAAATTAGAAATATGAATTCATGTGGCCTATTTCTGCTCACTTGAATGCATATTACCTGTTATTACGTATTTTTTGCCTGACACTCGATCGATAAATCATTCGTATATTTCTTGTCTAGAAGAGTTTTTATGTACGGTTTCTTGTGTTGGAAAGCTAACAAAATTTTACACAATCTATGAAATTATGAGCTTTGTTCTCGGATGAAGCACTGAACTCTTACAGTCAAAATAGAAAAGTGCAGACATGCACTAAACATGTCATATCTCCCTCATACAAAAGAATTTTAATGAACCATTTATGGCATCATAAAGCTGACCAAATTTTTTATAACTTGTCCAAATCTCAGATCTTTTTTATGAATGCATACATTTTTGTAATAGTTATAACAATCGAACAAAATTAAGGTTCGACAGGTTCTGAACCGGCTAAAGGCCCGGTTAGCAAATACGTGTGATATCTATATGGCTTTCAAGTATGTTTTTGAAAATCGTATCATGCTGCACATCTACTGTTAAAATAATTTTATGCAGGGATTGAATTTTCAACATGGGTACAAATTGAATGAAATGATTATGCACGAATTAGCTTTGTCGTCATTTGCTTTTGAATTAAGCGAAATGAACATGTATTGTAAATGAATGTGGATGCTTAATTTTATATGATTGTTGCATGTTCATGAATGAATGTTAAAGTTAAAAATTGCATGGATGCATGAATATTGTTTCACATTTGTATTATGTGCATCCATAAGCCCGGAAGAAGCTTGAATTTTGTAAATATTATTTAATTATGTGTTGCATGGAATCAACAAACTAAATGAGTTAAACATGTAACACTAAATATGGATGCTTACAAGGAGAGGATAGGCAGTATTATTTGGCTTCACGGATACCGTATTTGAGTATGGAAGGTTGCTTCACCTCAGCCACGAAGATAGGAAAACCCTCCATATTATGCTGCAACATGGAGGACAAAATCTCATGAGTAAAGTCGAATTCATCAGGATGGTGGTGTTGGGATCTTTTCTCGTTCTTGTCGTCCCTCACTCGACACTGGTGAATGGTGCCTGACCAGTCAAAAGTCATAATTATTTGAAAACACTGTCTGTATCAGGGCTCTGATCTAAGTTACTGCCTATGTTTGTACCCAAAGGGATAAGAACTGAAACATAAAGTGAATGTGTATTTCGTTAGGTATAGCATGCATCATTTAAAAAGAAAATTTAATTAAAAATGTTAAAGTTACTTATGCATACAGTTCAAATTCTATAATGTTAAGTGCATGCATTCTTAACTGCTTATGAATATTTTAATACTTATAGTTAAGTGTTTGCTTTTGATTGAAAGAGTTATAAAAATGAATGTTTGAAAATCCTGTAAAGTGTTGCACGTATGCATCATTAGTGTGATTAATTGTTTTTTAGACGTGTGAGTATCAGATTAACCTTTTGCATGTGTGTTTCAATTTATGTGTACTGAATAGCTTTGTCCTACTAATGACTTAATTGTCCAACCCTATTATCATTTAATATTTCCAGGTAGCGAACATAGTGCCATGTGATGGCAGAGGTTGTGATGGGAACTGAGCCAAACCTTTCTCTTTTTTGGATTATGTTTTGGATTACGAGCATTCACAAGTGCTCAAAGACTTTGATAATCATTTAATTTTAAAGAACTCTAATATTTTTTGATTCAAAGTTTATAATGGACGTTTATTTACGTGTGAAGGTCCAATTTTAAATTTAAAGTTTATGTGAAAATGGAATGATAGATCTGTAATATGCCAAAGCTTTTATTCCCTTCAAATTTTTGTTGTAATTTATAAAACCATTTATAAAAAATTACACAAATTTTAAGATAAAATTTTTGGGGTGTTACAATTTAGGTTTAAGTGAACCCATCATAGAACAGGTCACCATTTGATGAATATGATCAGGTGGATGGTCGATAGTCAGTGCAGATGCAGAAGGGACAGGCTCAAAAAGAGGCATCGATGGGCCATGGGAGACAAGCATGGGTGTAGGGGAATCGAGTGGGTAAGGCACAATGGGAGCAGGTACGAGAGACTCTGGGGATGAGCATAGAACATGTCGATCAAGTGTAGGGTCAGTAGCAGATGATATCAAAGGAGGGCAAAAGATTGACTAAGACCATCATGGGAGAAACACCCCACTGTGCGAGATCAGGCTTAGATATGGGAGACGAAAGGCATGGTGCAGTAGAGAGGGGTTCATCAAAGTACACATGATGAGTGACATAGGTGTGGGAGGTTCGAGGATGAAAGCAAATATAGCCTTTATGACGAGGGGGAGTAACTTAGAAAAATACAGGATTTGGTTTTCAATTGGAAATTAGTGGAGTTGTATGGGGTAACTAGGGGATAACATATACACCCAAATACTCAAAGATGATGATAGACAAGTGACTAGTTTATGAGAAGTTTATAGGGAGATTTATGTTTAAGCACTAGGGTGGGTAGGCGGTTGATAATATTGACTGATGTTCGAAAAGCATCAACCCAGAATTCATAGGATAAGTTGGCACCGCTTAATAAACTGAGACCTGTTTCCACAATATGCCTATGCTTCCGCTCAACCAACCCATTTTGCTCGAGTGTGTGAGGACATGAGAAATGATGAAATATACCATTTCTTTTAAGACAGGTTTCAAATTCACCACTTATAAATTTACCACCATTGTCTGATTGAAAAGATTTAATGCTGAACTCAACTTATTTTTCCACAATAGATTTAAAACCTTTGAAACAATCAAACACTTGGGATTTTGTTTTCAAAGGAAAGAGCCACAAAAAATGACTAAAATCATCAATGATTAATAAGTAAAAACAAAAACCTTCATGAGAGATTATAGGAGCTGGTCCCTAGACATTGGCATGCAATAGTTCAAGAGGTTGTGAACTACATAATAAGGAACATCCAAATGAAAGTTTATGAGCCTTTCTGATAAGACAATGTTCACAAACCTTTGTACTCTTATCATTATTAAAGGAAATGACATTATTAGTTTTAAGAAAAGAAATAATCTTATTATTTGCATGCCCAAGATGTTGATGCTATAGATCAAATGTTGTTTGATTTCTTGCATAGACTGCCATCATCTAAGTGTCACTCGCCTTAATTGGATAGAGTCTCGTGGTGGTTTTGGGTCCTTGAAGACAAATCTTTCCTGTCTACCGATCCTTGATAATAAATTCAAACAGTGTCAATTTGAAAACATAATCATTATCCTCCATGAATTTACCCACAGATAATAAATTTTTAGCAATGGCAGGCATGTGAAGGACATTCTTTAAATCAAATGTAGAGTCTTTAGAAGATAAAACCAAATCACCTACGTGAGAAATAGGTAATGTCTTATCATTCTTGATCATGATAGATTCACTGCCTTGATAAGAGGATTTGTTGACAAACTGCCAGTCATGATTGGTTGCACCAGTATTAGGATACCAATGATCATCAACAGTTTGTTGTAATGACATAGCGAAAAATGCCTTGGGAATACCCTAGCATTTTTTCTCAATATGGCCATGCTTTCCGCAGTACTGGTAGGTGACAGGGCCCCGTTGATTGTTTGGATTGTTGAAAAATTGATTAAAGTTTTTTGAGGGACCCTGGCCTTGATTCCAATGGCCCCTATAGGATCCATGCCCACGACCTCTTCCCCGAGAGGCCGTAAAGGCAGTTTGAGAGGATTCTTGGTTTTCTATCTGTTTGGGATAAAGCATGATGACTCGCTTTTCCTGAAAAATCAGGAGATCATACAGATCGGCAATGGAGTAATAAGTGACTCTAGTGATGATTGAAGTAACAAAGCTCTCGTATTCAATGGACAAACCGTTGAGAGTGATTTGCACGAGATCAATATCGTCAACTGGATTATTCGCAACAGCTAAAGAATCAACCAAAATTTTGATTTTGTTTAAATAGGTGTCTATGTGCATGCTTTCTTTCATTATGAAGGTAAGATCTTTCTTTAGGAGCATAATCCTCAGTGGTGATTGAGAACCATGAGACTTCTCTAGAACGACCTAGGATTCTTGTGTTGTTTTGGTTCTCATAATTTGGCTAAGCATTGATTCAGAATTTATAGCTTTGATCCAACTTAAGGCAAGTTGGTCAAACTTACGCTAGACGTGGAAGGCTAGATTTGCTTCTTATTTTTTGCCTTATGTGAGGATGAACTTGGGTGATTTAGGAGAGGAGCCATCAAAAAATTTGAAAAGATCTTGGCTCATCATAATTGATTCTAGTTGAGATATCTAAAGAAGGTAGTTTTCTATGTTCAACTTGATTGATAAGAGACTTGCGATGACATTCCACTAGGTTGCAACAATACTGGAAGCCATTGAAACTCTCAAAGAAGCTTCATGCTTTGATATCATGAAAGAATGACAGCAACAAAGAAAACTTGCTTGCTCTCTCACATATTCTTTGTAAGTGCAGGAATAGTTAAATAATAATATGGTAACCAAATGTTACCCAATTTACAAGGTTAAAGAGAATACGTTAGTTACTGCTACAAACTAGGAAACATTAAATGTATTTCCTACTTACATGATAACTGATAGCTCCTTTTGATGAGGTAGTTAAAACAATAGCTACGTTAGAGGGATCGACCAACACAATCTGAAGGACCGATCAAGATAACTATGATAACTCCAAGATTTATCCTGGAGGATTATCATTTGAAGTTATCGATTCATTTGATGAGCTGGTGCTTATCTTATCACCGACTACCTCTCTAAGGTATTTTCCAGCACACCCATCAATGCTCTTCCCTTTGATGGATGCTTGGAGCCTCTAATGAATTCTCATGAGAATGAAGCTCTTAAAACCTATCTCAGTAGAGGAAGTTACCAATGCCGTCTTCAGCCTTGATGGTGAAAGTGCACCTGGACCGGATGGGTTTCCAAGTAGCTTCTTTTTATCCTTGTGGTCAATTATATCCAAAGATGTCATAGAGGCTACCCAATTTTTTTTGCTAAGGGTAAAATTCTGAAAAGCATAAACACCACACATATTACCCTCATTCTTAACGATGAGGGAGTTATTTCTCTTTCTAAGTTTAGTTCATTAGCTTATGTAATTTTTTGTATAAAATTATTACCAAGATAATGGTGAGCCGAACGACTCCCATCCTTCAACGCCTCATATCCCAGAACCAATGAGCTTTCTTAAAGGGTTGCAATATCCAAGAAAACATCATTTTGGCTCATGAGCTGGTGGTGTCCATGGCATGTAGCAAGGCCCCTACTTATCTTTTCAAAACAGACTTTGTTAAAACATATGATCGAGTGGGCTGAATATTTCTAGAGGACGCTCTTCGTCGGATTGGATTCGCGGACATGTGGATCCATCATGTCATGCGTGCGTTGTGTGACAACTCCTTCATTCTAGGTGGTGATAAATGGAGAACCGGGTCCTAAATTCTCCAGCAACAGCACTTGAATTTCCATTTACATATAAGGCCGTGCTCAAACTCAGCTCATGTTACTCATGCAAGCTGAGCCGAGCTCGAGCTTGCAAGCCCAGCCCAGACGAGCCGAACCAAATATGGCTCATTAATAAAAAAAATCATACCTTTTTACATGAGACCACAGTGAAAAATGAACCTGTGACCTCATTATTACAGGTATACCTGTATGACCAGTTGATCTGCTTTATGTTTTTGACATATGTCATACATAAACCACATATAAACTATCTAAACAGACATAGAGGAGCCGAGCCAAGCCAAGACGGACGTCTATTATTCATACTCAGCTTGCTTAGATTATACAAACTGCTTGTAGCTTGGCTCACCAAGCTCATTTGACGAGTTTGAGCTGAGCGGCATGCTGCTCGGTTTGTTTACCAGCCCTAGTCTCTGGTAACTTTTGAATCCATAACTCCAAAAAAAAATGATTTGGTCTCTCACGCTTTAATAAAAGGATGAAAAACTTATGTGATTCATAACACATGCATAAAGTAACCTGTGAACACATCTTGTAACTAATGCCATGATCAATAATCTAAGATCTATGTTGCCAGTAACTTTTGAATCCATATCTCGAAAAAAAATAACTTGAGAAAAGAAAATTGCGCCATGATTTGGTCTACGTGTGCTTTAGAAAAGGATGCAACCATGTTTCTATGATTCACAATTCATGCAAAAACTAACCTGTGAACACATCTTCTCACTAATCACATGAATGGGTCTCAAATATCACCAACCAAACAGATATCCTTGCCATAGCAAATGGACCCAACAACTGTCCACAAAATGATATCAGAAAAATTTTACATCATTTTCAAGATACATTGCTCCAATACAGGGTTAGCATGTTCTCCATTTATATTCATTTCCACAAGTTGTAGACTATTAGCCCAAACCACGTATCTTCAGGGCCAGTTCTGAATATGTGTATATTTATTCTTATCCAAATCGCGAACCAAAGAAACTTTACCCCTTCCCTCCCTCCCTCCATCTCCCTCTCATACAAAAATAAAATGGGAGAAAGAGGAAAGGGACCTATCTTACCAGGTCCACACGTACACATGAACACAGAAAATTGCTATGTGGTCTGTGATTTTCTGTGTAAAACACAAAACACAGAAAATAGCACTGAGTAGTTTGTAAAGTACTCGGCACCCGATCACTGGATTTGCTGGGCGAACCCACTCAGCTTTTTCCTTGTTAAGTTCCCTGACTCAAAGATGGGTGGTGCGGGAAACATCCCTGCTAGGGGGATACCTGTGTCAAATGGTACTGTACCCTATGTACAATCAAAGGATGATGGAAATTGGTACATGCTTATAATGTACCCTAAGAGAGTTGCTG
The DNA here is from genome assembly GCF_984573655.1 of Nuphar pumila. Taxonomy (NCBI): domain Eukaryota; kingdom Viridiplantae; phylum Streptophyta; class Magnoliopsida; order Nymphaeales; family Nymphaeaceae; genus Nuphar; species Nuphar pumila. Next base: position 57,540,664 of record NC_143264.1, on the reverse strand, counting down.
TAAACATGAAGCTCTCACCATGCCGTCAACTCCCACTATGTCTTCTTTTATTTGCATTCTATAAAGAATGATATATATCTCTCCCTCTGTCTCTCTTTCTACTGTTTGCACAAATTGCATCATGTTCCCTTTCTTTTGCCCTTGAAAACTTGCATAACCCCATTGGATCCCCCGGCCACCAGCGTGCACTCCCCACACGTGTGTTGCCTCCAGCACACGCTGCTGACAAACTTGCCGCCCCCGCACCCAGTCTGACCTACGGGCTCGAAACCCTGCACCCAGACCGGGTCCTTCCACCTCCGGTCGTAGACATACACCTCGTTGCTTTCCGAGCCGCACCCCAAGAGCCCGCCTTCGTGCCACACAGACAGACCGACGAAGTTGCGTTTATTCATGTGCCCCTCGTACGTGCGCACTGCACGTTCCTTGTGCACGTCCCATAGCTTCAGGCACCCATCGATACCCGCTGATACTATGCTCCGTTCTCCTATGTATCGAACGTACGACACCGCCTTCCGGTGGCCCCGCAGCACCGAGACCGGTGCCAGGGCCCGCCGGAAGTCGAAGACATAGACGCACCGGTCAGCAGACCCCACAGCCAGTTGGGTACCATTAAGCTGGTCAAACTCAACCGAGCACACTGGGCTCATGATGGGACTGGGCTGCATGACCGCCACCCCGGTCCCGGACCTAGCGTCCCATACATGCATGGTCCCATCGTCCGAACCGGAAGCGCCCACCGAGGGGAACCAGGCCGAGTAATCAATGCTCCAGACCCGCCGGCCGCCATGCTCATCGCGTTCAAACACTGAGGTGCGCTTCTCGAGGTCATATTCTGTTACGACACCATCGTAGTCGCCGGATCCGATAACACGGCCTCCGGAATCCGGTCTCCACCTTAGGCTACTCAACTTGGCCGGGGTGCAAATATAGTACTCGGAGGCGCCAACATGGTCGCTGAACATAGTGTGTGAACCATGGCTCACTAGTGAGCTGAGGGTGTAGACCCTGATCTTTCTAGCGATACCACCAGTGGCTAAGATTGTGTCAGATGGGTCGATTTCTATGACCCCAATGGCGTCTGAGATGCCACCAATGGGTGTGTTGTGGGACACCACGGCAGAGAGAGAGAAATCCCATTCATATCTTGCCTTCTCATCTTCATTATCATCTTCTTCTGCTGCCTTGGATGCTGCTGCTGTCACTTGTCCTTCCTCTTCCTTTTCCCTGTTGGTTTCCTCATATGAAACTTTGCTCATCTCCCATTCACTGAAAGTTGGTTTGGAGACCATAACAAGAAATTGCCAGGACATTCTCTCTATCTTATACGGCTTCCTTCCCTCTCTCTTCTTTATTCATTTCCCATCTTTCTCCCTTGCGGATAAAAGCGGTGGAGGAATAGGCCATGGATTTGTAGTTACTCTTCTTTGCTGCCCTTCTTGGTCTTAATACTTCGGCAACTATTAAAAGCATGATATTATTTTTGTACATAAAACACACAAGTTTCTTTAAAAAAAACATTGTGCATTAAATTGCAAAACTCAATGACCTGGCCTTTTACCTGCCTTTGCCTTGAGGTCCAAATTCAATGTGATAGCTGGATTGGCAGGGTGGCACTATTTTAACCAATGAACCCTTTGCAAAAGGTCTCTCTCTCTCTCTCTCTCTCTCTCTCTCTCTCTCTCTCTCTCTCTCTCAAATGTAGTTATTTGTTGTCTTAATCTTTCAACCACATTTAACCAAATGTGGATAGGGAGTCATCTCCCTAGCCCAAGTTTGAGTTTGAGTGTGGGCACCCCCCTCCCTAAGGCGAAGTAGGAGTTTCCTTTGGGGTCGAGAGTGGGAGCCACGGTTTTACTCTATCAGGACAACGACCAAGCAAAGTCCAGCACGATCAGGCCTTTGAATCCAGAGGCAGTTTCTCTGTTCTACATGAAAAAAAAAAAGGAAATGGGAGATGAAGAATTGGATCCAGACCCATCCTCACCACATGTTAAGCCGAGACTTATTGGATGAATGAGACAAGTCGTGATGGATCCGGTCAGACTTCGTCAGGATCCAACCCAATGACAAGCCTGTAATTAATAAAAAAAAATTGAACGTTGCCCTAAACTTCTCTAACCATTGATATTGTTTGTTGCTCCAACCAACTTGAATGGTGATTCTGCAAGGAGTTGATGGTCTTATTGGCATTGTGGCCAATTCCAAATGACATAATCAGAAAAATATATTATGTTGCAATTTTTAAGTGGATGAGATGGACGTGAAAGGTGGTCGCTTTTGTGCCTCAATTTGTTGTTCACGTGGGGCTTGATGGGTGGACATTGTGAGTGACGTGGTCCAAGAGGAGCCAATAGCGTGGTGAATTCCCTAGGGCCCACATATCCTGCACCACCAATGACGTTTGTTGTTAGAGGAATTCATGAAACTAAAACCAGTGGTCTCAAGACTCCAACTTTTTGGTCATAAATTCGCAAAAAAGCCACCTAATTTATTAGCTATTCACAAAAAAACAGTGAGTTTGTCTTTTATTATTGCATTCAGCTCAAGGTCTTTTCTTTCTATATTTCAACAACAAACATGACTAATAGCCGTTCATCTGACCTCTTTTTATTCCATAAAATAAGTAAATTGCCTTCATTATTGATCTGTTCAATAGAGATGCAGAAGATGAGTCGTTTTATCAAAATGAAGCAAAAAAAAATCACAACCAAGTATTTGGAATGTGTTTTTGATAAAGCAATGGTTAAATGTAAAAGCTGAAAACTTTAGCAGCAATTTGTAAATAGCTGATACGTAGCTTTATATTATTATTTCTTTTGCTTGACTCTTCTCATTTTTATTGAGAAACAAAAAAGAGGTGCTCAACTATTAAAAGCATGATATTATTTTTTGTATAAAACACACTAAGTTTTTTTCTTTTTTCTTTTTAAATCATTGTTCATTAAATTGCAAAGCTCAATGACCTGGCCTTTTACCTGCCTTTGCCTTGAGGCCCAAATTCAATGTGATAGCTGGATTGGCAGAGTGGCACTATTTTAACCAAGGAACCCATTGCCTTTATTCCTACACCAGCTGTCCCCAAGCTTGCTTGGCAATAAGGATGTCGATGGCTCACACAGAGTTGGATTTGGATTAGTTAAGATTTTTAGATACAGATCTGACTTTAAGGTGCTGGTATTGGGTCCAAATTCAGGTCGGATTGGACCTTGCTTTAGTCAGGACTAAATCTAGGTTGAGGTTCGGATGGCAAGAAGCAGAGCTGGCAAAATCACTATTTTTCACCACGTGTAAAAATGTTGGATATTAATTGATATGATAAAATTAAATATTAATTAATATATCGTGGTTCTTCTAGGTCTGGCTCAATTAGTTAATCGGACCCACTTTTGTAGGATCATATCGTATCTATATTAGAATTGAGGTTTTTAAATTATTTTCCTCTATAAATACTCGTTATAGGAACTTTGAAGATCATATGATTGAATTATTTTCGTTTAATTTTCTGCTATTCTTCACTGTATGAAAGTAGAAACAAAGCAGGGGACTATCGTCTGGATTCGAGGGACTCGTGTGCATTTGAAGATTCACGAGCCATTCAATCTGGATAGCAAACTCTCGCTCTCTCTCCAGAATATGTTTGTTTTATCTTATAAGTTGGATCTTGAATTGTTATAACCAGGTCCGATTCCAACTACTACTATGACCTTTGTAAACCCAACTGCATTATTTAATTGGAACCGGTTGAGTCGATCCAGATCCAATAATTATGAGGCAGGTATTAGGTTTTTCTAGTTAGGTAGGACCTGACGCATCGGTAGCCCTGTTTTGTATGATCCCCATTCGAGGCCCAAGCAAAAGTGAATTACAAAGGTTAACAATAGTCTACCTTACTGCAGGCATGCTAGCCTTTCCAAATCCAATCAGTATCTAGAACTTTAGTGGAACTGCGATGCTTCAAAATCCAAGCTCGTGAAGAGCTAAGTTGGTGAAATTGATGAAACTGTATCTTGGCTAGTATTTCACTAAATCCTACCCAGCACTTTTTTTGTATGACAAACGAAAACCCTCACCAAGAATCAGGTCACTTAAGAGCTAAAACTCCGAGTTGGGTAAATCTGAACCAGCCTTGCACACCCAAACATCTAGGCGATGCAATTTATCCTCTACATTGGCACCTTTGCTAAGGAGGTGTTTGGCCAATTTATCCCTAAACGTGGGTTGAACGGAAAGTGTCCAAATACATGATGCAATAAAAGAACAAAAAAGTAATCAAGCATACAAGACACCAAATTTATGTGATTCAGCAAAACCACCTATGTCCACATATAGAGTACCAGAGAAATCTTTATTGAAACCATCATGTAATGTTATAAGGCTCTCAAGAACAAGAAGAAATACACTAATATGCAACCAATACGGATTACTTTGACCTTATAAGTCAAAACCAAAATCATTACTACCTTCTTCCTCCTTCATTATTTCAATATGAATAACCAGCCCTTCACCCTTTTTAACAAAAACCCTCAAAGAACTCTCTTGAAATTCACACTTGGAAGTACCACTTTACATGGGAGGGTGGTGTGTGTTCTCCCCCGAAGACAGCCACAGTGCGTGTTTGGGGGTCCCAATGAGCGCCACGTATATAAGCACATGGGGCTCGTATTCCCGTGTGTGTCAGCATCACTTAGCATCGAAGTCCGGTGTGGTTGCAAAGACTTAAGTACCCTTTCCTGCTATTCTCGCCATGAAACGACGGCTCGAGAAAATGACAAAAATGTCCTCCATTTAAAAAAAGAAAAACGATGGTTCAAAAAAAGGACAAAAAAATCCTCCATCCAGAAAGTTGAGGATGATGTTAACTCTTCAAAATCCAAACATTCTATTTTTGCCCTAAGCAGTAAACTTTTGCACCATCTGCTGTAACAAGAGCTCCCTTTAACGATGCAAACTTTGTCACCGGAGTAGCAACCTTTGCCGTCATCTCGAGTCGAGGTTCCCGCCTTGGTTTTTAGCTTGTGTTACAACACATTGTCGCCTTCTCGTTCCTGCCTTGTGTTACAAAACAGACCTGGGTTCGCGATCGACTGCTTCGATCATTGGTGGGCATCATAGGGGCATTTGTCAGCCATCTCTTTTTACAATTTTCTCTTCTTTTTCATTGTCGTTATGCATTATGGAAGAAAGAAATGACACACAAACATTCCAACAAGTGCCATTAAGGTGTCGTGAGTACATTTCCATGTCATCATGCTATCGTTGAAGAATGTATGTCATCGTGAGTGCCATTCAAGCGTTGTTTTGTTATTGTAGGTGGATCTTGTTCTTTCAATGGTTGAAAACTTAACGATATTTGTAAGACGCTGGGACCTATTGACAAGAATGCTTGGTTACAGATGCGAGGAAGTGCCTTTACCCCATCTGGTATCCTTCATTCACTCAGTATATGCAATGTATCGCAAATCACGGTTGTAGTAACATATTACCGATTTGTGAGATATTGTTTTGTTTGTTAATATCATTTTTTAAGCTATTATGTTGAATTTTCTTATCAATTTGTAATATATTTTGTGATATGTATATCGATTTGTAAGATATTATGTGTTTTATAGTGTTGACTTGTAAGCTATTATGCTGAATTGGCGTATCAATTTGTAATATATTATGTGATATGTATATCGATTTATAAGATATTGTGTGTTTTCTAGTATCGATTTGTAAGATATTTATAGAAAGACTTTTAAAATGTGTGCGTGCAGAAATACATTGTTACACGCTTGCGGTGGTGATTTTCGTATTCAAATCATTGCTCATTTAGCGATTTATATTGAAATCGCTTCATAGCATCGTAGATATAATTAAATCGCTATCATCAACACACATATACGACAAATTGTTTCTTTTATTGGCATGGTAAGTAACAACTCGATGCATAGTATAAGCAAATAACAAATCATTGTTGCTTTTATACTGTGATTCATTCAATCGTTTCTTTGACTTGCTTAACCTTATCGATATTCATTGTTATATGCATCTTGAATAAATGATAGTAAATGTATGTGCTTGCTAACGCAAATTGATATCTTGCTTATAATAGTGGTGAGCTTATCATCTGGTTGTAATGAAGATGATCTATCTCAATCATTTGAAAGATATGGAGAAGTGAACATTTGTACTAATGACACACCTGAAGAAGTGAACATGTGCACTAATGATGCACATGATAACAAGGGTGCAGGCATTGGATTCACTCTTGACTTGAATGTTCCAGCAGAAGAAATGCAATTATATAATGAGGTAGACAATTATGATAATATACTTGATAAAGGTGCAGGCACTGGGAATGTACATGATAGTACACCTGACTCTATTTCCGTAGAAGGAATGCAGTTTAATAAGAGGATGTTGCATATAAATTTTACAATGATTATGCCTTAAAATTTGGCTTCAATGTTAGAAGGTATTCTTGGTCAAAAAATGCACAAGGTGTCGTGGTAAGAAAGACCTATGTTTGTTCTAAGAAAGTTTGGAAGAAGTTAAGTGAAAATCCAACAAGGAGCATGCCAGAATCAAGATGTGGATGTCAAGTGAGAATGGTGTTAAGAAGACTTCTGAATGGGAAATATGTAGTTCGTACTTTAATCAGTGATCATAACCATGATTTATCTGCTTCATTTATGACTCCTATGTTAAGGTCACATCGTAAAGTAGCTGAAGTGCATGTTGCAATTGCTGAAATAGCTGATAGCGCCAGCATTGCACCAAGGAAGACATACAATTTGTTTGCACACATAGATGGTGGTCGCGAGAATGTGTCATTCACACCTATGGATCTAAGAAACCACTTGGGAAGGAAGATGACAAATAACATGAAGAATGGAGAAATATGTTCTTTGGTTGATTACTTACAGAAGAAATCAAACATTGACCTTGGTTTCTTTAGTGCAATGCAACTGGATGAAGATGGATATGCTGTGAATATGTTTTAGGCAGATTTAAAGTCAAGAGTAGATTATGAATGCTTCAATAATGTGCTTATTTTTTATACGACAGTGAAGATTAATATTAAACAGTGGCCATTTACGTAGTTTGTCGGAGTGAACCATCACTCACAGAGTTGTATATTAGGCGACGTTTTTTTGTATAACCAGACGAAGAAAAGCTTTAAGTGGTTGTTCAGAGTATTTACACAGTCAATGAATGGGAAGCAACCTGAAGTTGTACTTATAGATGGTGATCACGCAATTGCGGCTGTAGTGTCTCATGTGTGGCCAGATGCACATCATCGCCTATGTTTGTAGCATATCTTTCAAAATGCAGCAAAGAACATATGACACATATTTAATCAGAAGACAGGGTTTGACAAAAAGTTTACAAGTTGTGTACTTGAGAGCGTAGACGAGGTCACCTTTACGTCTGATTGAGAGAAAATGATTTAGATATACGACCTTGAAGATTGTTTGTGGTTACAAAATTTATATGCAGAAAAAGAAAACTGGGCAATGGCATATGGAAGACAATACTTTTGTGCAGGTATGATAAGCACACAAAGAGCTGAATCTATGCATGCCACACTAAAGAAAACCTTGTATTCATGTTTAACAATGTTTCACTTCATGGGACAATATGAATTATTTATAGACGGTCTTAGACAAAATGAGCTTGAACAATATATGAAATACTTCAATACACGCCATGTAACTTTAAGCATAAAAATATTGATGTGACCTGCAGATATGTATACACTAACTGTATTTGAATGAATTAAGAAGAAGGTTATACAGGTCATGAATTGCAACATAGAAGGACACATACAAACCAAGAATATGCACAAATATCATATTGTCTGGGAGGGCAAAGAGCATCAGAAAAGGCAAGAAACACATGTCATGTATAATGTTGACAGCGGAACAGTTGAATGTATGTGCAAAAAGTATGAATTCAGAGGTATTTTATGTCATCATGTATTAAAGGCACTTAATTAAAAGAAGATACGAGAAATACCTGAGTCATATTTAATGCAAAGATAGAGGAGACAAGCAAAGATTGAACTGCTTGATACAGATAATGTCAGTCAATCTAGTATTGATGAGAAGTGTCACGCATCCTCCCGTTATCAACAACTGTGTAGGTCATTTATGCATGTTGCAGATTTGGCATCAAAAAGTGAAGAAGCCTATGTATACATGAGAAAAGCGTCAAGGGAGTTACTTGAAAACGTGCAGTTAATTCACCATCAGTCTGTTGCAGCTTATGAAAACCAGTAAAAAAAAATGACAACGAACAACGGAGGTGAAAATCATGCTTCCCTTGACACTTCTGAGAAGTTGCGCCAAAGCGTAAACATCATCTTCAATAAGTCAGGAGTGAACGTTGTAGATTATGATGAAAAAATTCACCTAGCGAAGGGTATCAAAAGAAAACCTGCCTCTGATCGCAGTCGTCGGAGGACAAAGGGTGGACTAGAATTAGTTTGCAAGAAAAGGTTTAAAAAACAATCAACCTCTAAGCAAAAGCAACCAAGCCCTTTGCATGAACAAGTATGTAAGACATTATATTGCTTCCCATGTAAATTGCATTATGTGAAGCAATATCTAACTTATGTAATTTTCAACATGCAGTAATACTCTAAGGACGTAATTTCCAACATGCAGCAATACCCTACGGACGCAATTTCCAATGTTGTAACCTTCAATCCTCCCGACTAGTTTTTTCGGAATGATAGCTTCAGTTTTACAAGTCTTTTGGTATGTAATCAATGTTGAGAGGATGTTTGTGTTTCTTGTGAAACTTAATGTAGTCTTATATTATTTTGTTTCATGACAGGCTCAGATCAATTTGAAAGTGAGCTATGGAACACATGAATCGCGTGTGAATTATGTTTAAGTCTTACCATAAAGTTAGTTGTCATGCCTCTTTGCATGACCCAATTTTCACATTGTCGGATTTGTTCAGAGTTTAACAAAACAGAAGGTGAATATGATTATACACTGGATGATCTTATTAAGAAAGAGTTTTTGGATGAAGCCATTTTCATGAATCGTGAGCCACAAAAATAGAATTGTTAATATTTTTTTGGATCACTGTTCATGAATATGGCTTCATCCAAAAAGCTATGGAACAAAGGAATCGTGTGTGAACTCTATTTAATAATGTATCTTTCATATGTATAAATCCTTGTAATATGTATCATTCACATGTATAAATCATAGTTAGTGAAAATCGTGAAAATCGGGTATTGTATGTGAACTCAGTGTTTATACAATTAGTGAAAATCGTTGTCGCATCTATCCTTTACATATACAAATTGTTATATATAAACTGTATCGTCCATATTGTATGGGAGGGCCTCTACAACATCCGGTATTGTTCAAGAATAATTCATTCACAAACAAAGTCACACGATGTACAAACTTAGTAAAGAACAAATTGAAAATAATTCAATGATACAAATCGATGTAACTTTATAAATACAAATCAATTTCGTTCACAAAGACTAACAAAAACATATCATTGTTGAAAAAACTTCATAAATACAAATCAATTTCCCAATCCTAGGACTAACAAAGACATATCATTGTCGCAGTAACTTTAAAACTACAAATTGATGTCATTTACAATTGTAATCATTTACGAAAAAATCTAATCTTTTTTACCTAACCACAATGGTTTGGCTTAGATAAAATACATGACCATCATCATCAAAAAAACAGATATCATCAGCAGTAGGTAATTAATGGAATGTCTAATTGTATAAAAAAAAACAGACATGTCTTTGTTTGTCTATGTGAACAATATCGATATGTAATATAGCAATTTACTCATAACATTTTGCAATTGTTACTTAATTGGATTTGTACTTTACTAAGACTACACATCTTGTCGATGCTTTTACATGTGAGTAAAACCCTAATATAGATCTATATATAAAACCCTACCCGACCCAACCCGACCCGTTGTCCAGGTTTAAAACTCTAATCTATTTAACCTCTCTTCCTCTTTCTTTTCTGCGGCAGCGCAACTTCTTCTTCTTCTTCTTCTTCTTCTTCTTCTTCTTCTTCTTTTTTCTCCTTCTTCTTCTTCTTCTTCTTCTTCTTTGTATTTTTCTTTCTTCTTTGTTCTTCTGTGTTCCTTCTATTTGTGCTTGATAGATGGGGTTTGCATGCTAAAAATGTAGTTGTTTCACGCTGTAAGGAAAGATTTGTATAATCTTCGATGATGATTATGGTGGTTATTTGCATGATAGATAGGGGGTGATGCAGATGTCCATCTATTTGATCTATTCCTACTGCCGGATCAGATAGTTAGAAAAATATCTGCCTAATCTTCGATATACTTCATGACAAATACGTAAAAACGATTTATCATGTAGCCCCTCGGCTCCTTCAAGGGAACGGTTTCTGACCTTTGAAGTTTATTGTCAAGAGCGCACCAATGCTAGAGTCTCTAAGAATCGGCCTTAGTTCGAGGGAAATGGTGCAGTGGGCTGCCATTACTAACAAGCTTGTTTGCTTGGAGAGGTTGTATCCTCAGCATAGAAGGACGCAACGGTGAATGATACAGATGGTTTGGTGATCTCTTCTGTAAAAATTTGAGTCTATAAAAGATAGATATGTGTTCAGCAGAATTGTCCTCCCATAGATATTGTAACTAAATACTAATAATTTTTCTATATGAATGTCGTTGTAAATCATGTAAATCATGTAGATTTGTAGTTATGAAGTTACAGTGAGAACGGTATGTCTTTGTTTGTATTTGCGAACGAAATCGATTTGTATTTAAGAATTTAACTCATTTTGTATCGTTGAAGTAAAACCCAAAATCCTTAAACCCTCAACCTCAATCGCCCGTAAAAGTTATTAGAAAATTTTGTTGACATAGACATTGTCCGTAAAAGCAAAACACGATAGCACATAGCCTTCATACGTCATTGTGTAAATCGCGATAGTACTTATGGTTCACTTAGACAAAGCTCATTGTCTTAATGACAAACTTCATTGTGTAAATTGCGATGGTATAACGATTTACACAATGACGTCTATGTCGGTCACAACTCGATAAAAATTGCTCTCTCCATGACTAGAAATCGTGGTAAAAGTGCATTGTCAATGCTTGTGCAAATCATGATCGTTATTTATAAGTGTTTGTGCAAATCGTTTAAGCCTTATATAAATGTTTGTTTCATTTTACTTTACGAAGGCCAATCATTACAACTATTTGCTCAGTGACATTTGTGTGTTATACTGATTAAAATAGATTTATACACTTATAGAAAGTCACATTAAAGAAAATAGTTCATTTTCACTTAATACAATGCTAATTGCTTTTACGATTTTCAATTATGAAGGCTGAACATAACAACGATTTGCTTTTACTATATAACAGTCCAACTTATTTGTCGTGTTTAGTGAAATTGAAATTTTATTTATTTCAACCTAGAGATATTTACATAATTTGTATACATAGTCTTACAAAAATTTTTATACAAAATTTGGTTGTACAGTCTATAAAATATGTTAGAAGTCGATGTACATCATATTACTCCTGGGGATGTCACATCGTTTGTTGCCTTCTAGGTATTCTTGTCGGCCGAGTTTTTTTCTCTTCCGCAATTAGAAACTCCATCAATTTTCTGCATAGTTATGTGCGGAAATCTAGGCATATCAACCTGCAACAAAAATGTAATGTGACACCAATATATATAGTGAGTCCCCAATAATAGAAGGTAATAAACATCATATAACGTGGAAATAAGGTTCTCGTCCATTGTATATTGCTTCAATATACTTCATTACAAATATGCCACAATCGACGCCATTATTTTGTAAAGGAGCATCATGTGCTGACCAAAAGATCCACTCGCCAATGTCGACACCCAAAGCGTCTTTGACGAATCCTACCTGTGATTAATGCAGAAGAAAGTAAATTCTTAGCCACCATACAAGATACGATATCCTTATAGATGGAAACTTACGAAATGCAAAATGTCACGACGTACACCACTGTGTAACTCTAATGAATTGTATCACCATAGTTGTTTTCATGTAAATCCATCGCGTATAAGACCCAATGCGCTTCAGTTTGCCAGAGTGTTGGAATCAATATCTGCAAATCGATAGGACAAATCGTGTTAGGACCGTTATGCCTAAACCTTGCACAAGAGGTTTGTTCACTTACCTTTTCACTTAACCAAAAATCTCTGCAATGATCATTGTTACCTCAGTACGGTAGTCTATCTTGAAATCCAATAGAGTATGGCAATCAAAAGATGATACTCTGTTGAACGAAATAATGATAATAGTAATGTTAAAATACGAAGCAACATGAGTAAATAAAAAAATAAAATAAACATAAAATAGAATCGATATACCATAAAATAAGGGTTGACGATGCATCCAGTATTGGTTGTTGCATTGCTTTGAATATACTTGACGAAATTGGATATAGTCTGTTTGCAATAAATCTGAACTTGTTAACATACATACCCATGGCATACGTAAATATGAAACTGATAGTGGTTTCATACGTACAAAATTACTGATAGTGTTCCTTTCTGCATATTTGTTTTGCATCCGTTTGATGTTATCTTGGAGGTCTTTGCTGAGTTTTTGGGCACCGCCATTTGTAAATGTTCCACTAACAGTAGCATAATATTCAAGAAACGATATTGAAATTCTGTTATACAGTACACAACACAAATCACATAAATGCCATAAAAGAGACAAATTTTGAAGAAAATCGACACAATGTTTAGACAATATACACTTGATTCACCATCGTTGGTCGTGTAGATGTTGTCTTCTCCTTCCTCGTCTCCTTCCTTGATATCGATACCCCTTTTGCGATGAAGCAGGTTATATGTTTGATTCACGAACACGTCATTTATAAAGGAAACGTTGGTTTGTTTGTTCCTTGTTCACAAAGCAAATCTTAGCCACACCAATCAGAACTTGTGTGATGTGTCATTCATATATAAAGGAAACATTGTTTCACAGACCGCTAGTTTTTAAAAAAATTAATACCAGTTTTCAAAAAGCGCAAGCAAATAAATTGCATTGCACATTAATTAAATTAAATAATATAATTTTATCTAGCTTTTAAAAAAACTAATCAATGCGATAGGACATATCAATCAAATCACGATAGCACGTCTTGTGTGGATTTGTTTTTCAAACTTTTTTTCGTCTTTTAAATGTCATTGTGTAAATTGCGATAGAAAAATCGTTAACTTAGTCAAAGCTCGTCAAAACAAATCACGGTAGGACAAATCGTTGCAGCGAAATCGATTTGCAACTATGACTTAAATCGACATGAAGTTATAAATTGTGATAGGATATATCGTTCACATAGACAAAGCTCATCACCCTAAACACTAAACCCAAATACCCAAACCAAAAACTCAAAAACCTAAAACACAAAGCTCGTCAAATTGTGATATTATATATCACTATCGTTCACAAAGACAAACAAAGATATATCATTGTCGCGGTAGCTTGTTAAAACCTAAAACCCTATACCCTATACACTAAACCCTAAACCCTAATCCCAAAAGCCTAGACACTAAACCCTAAACCCGAAATCCTAAACACTAAACCCTACTACCTAAACACTAAATCTATACTATCTAAACCATAAACCCTAAATCTTAAACCTTACACCCTAAACCCTAAACCCTAAATACTGAACCCTAAACCCTACTACCTAAACCGTAAACCCTACTACCTAAACCCTGCTACCTAAACCCTAAACCCTACTATCTAAAGCCTAAATCCTAAAACCTAACCCTAAACCTAAATCGCTTATGAAAGTTTTTGCATGAGTACAAAACGTTGTAAAAGTGCACGGTCAATATTTGTGCAAATCGTTTTATCCATTTATGAAAGTTTGTGCAAATCTTTTCAGACTTATATAAACGTTTGTTTGATTTAAATTTATGAAGGCTGAACATTACACTGATTTGTTCACTGTACACAACGGTAATCACTTTACGATTTTCATTTATAGAGGGTGAGCATTACAACGCTTTTTGAACAGTACACATCTCTAATCGCTTATAGGATTTTCATTTATGAAGGGTGAACATTACAAGCCTTTGTTCACTATACACAATGATAATCGCTTTACGATTTTCATTTATGGAGGGTGAGCATTACAATGCTTTTTGAACAGTACACATTTCTAATCGCTTATAGGATTTTCATTTATGAAGGGAGAACATTACAAGCCTTTGTTCACTGTACATAATGGTAATCGCTTTACGATTTTTATTTACGAAGGGTGAGCATTACAACGCTTTTTAAACAATACACAACTCTAATCGCTTTTACGATTTTCATTAACGAAGGGCGAACATTACAAAGCTTTGTTCACCGTATACATCGCTAATCTCTTTTGTAATTTTCATTTACAAAAGGAGAACATTACAATAATTTGTTCACATAGACAAACTTCGCAAAAAACAAATCATGATAGGACAAATACTATTTGCAAAATGACGTCTATGTCGAAGCCAACATACGCATGGTATAATAAGGCATAATGCCTTTTTCTTTTAGAAACCACACTAATGGCCTGAAAGACTTCAGATTTCTCAAATTGTAAGTAGAGATACATGTACATAGAGTAGTCATCTATAGAGGTGACAAATAAGAGTCCAACTTATTCGCATGTTTAGTCAAATTGAAATTTTATTTCAACCGAGAGAGATTTACATAATTTGTACACAGTCTTACAAAATTTGTATAAAAAGTTTGGTATACACAGTCTACAAAATCTGTTAGAAATCTCTGTACATCATATTAATCATGGGGGGGGGGGGGGTCGCGTCGTTCATTGCCTTATAAGTACTCTTGTCGGCTGATTCTTTTTTTCTTCCACATTTAGAAACTCAGTCAATTTTTGGCATAGTTCGGTGAGGAATCCTGGTATATCATCCTACAACAAAAATGTAATGTGACGCCAATATATAAATTGAGTCCCCAATAACAGAGGATAATAAAGAGCACACAACCTCAAAATCAGGTTCTTGTCCATTATATATGCCATAATCGATGTCATTACTTTGTAAAGGAGCATGGTCTGCACAGAGCAAGCTTCACTCACCAATGTCGACACCCAAAACGTCTTTTAGGAATCCCTCATGTGGTTAATGCAGAATATAGTAAAATTTGAGCCACCGTAAAAGATATGATACACTTATAGACAGAAACTTACCAAATGCATAACATCACATTGTATACTAGTGTAAAAGTCTAATGAGTTGTAGCACCATAGTTGTTTTTTCTATAAATGCATCATGCATAAGACCCAATGCTCAGCAGTTTGTCAGAGTGTAGGAATCAATATCTGTGAATCGATACAATATATTAGAAATTGCTAGACAAATCCTGTTAGGAATGTTAGGCCTAAACCTTAGACAAGAGGTTTGTTCACTTACAATGTCACTTGACCAAAAGTCTCTGCAGTGATCATCGTTACTTCAGCATGGCAGTGCATCTTGAAATCCAATGGTGTATGGCTTTCAGCGGACGCAAGTCTGTTGAACGCAAGAGTGATAATAGTAAGGTTAAAACATGAAGCAACAAGAGTAAATAAAAAAAGAAAATAAATAAATAAGAGTACCGATATACCATGAAATAAGGGGTGATGATGTGTCTAGTATTGCTTATTGCATTGCTTTTAATATACATGACGAAATCAGATATAGTCTATTTGTAACAAATATGAACTTATTAACATATATACCCATGGCATACGTAAATATATAACTGATAGTGGTTTCATACGTACAAAATTATTGATAGTGTTCCCTTTTGCAAATTCATCTTGCAGCCGATTGATGTTCTGTTAGAGCTCTTTGCAGCATTTTTGCCCACCTTTTTTTGTAGATGTTTCACTGACATGAGCAAAATATTCAGTAAATGACATTGAAATTGCTTTCTACAGTACACAACACAAATCGAATATACGCCATAAAAGAGGCAAATATTGTAGAAACTAGTCATGAGGTTTAGAAAATATATGCCTGAATCACCATCGTTGGTCATGTAGTTGTGGTCGTCTCCTTCATCGTCGTCGCTGGACATCTGGTTGTCATTGTCTTCTTCATCGATATCGTTGGTTGTGTAGCTATCATCGTCTCCTTCCTCGATATGGAAACCTCCTTTGCGATGAAGCAGGTTATATGTTCATTTTATGAACACATCATTCTAAAGGAATCATTAGTTCATCTGTTTCTTAATCACAAAGCAAAGTGAATCGATACCCTCTTGAACTTATGCGACGTGTCATTCATATATAAAGGAAACGTCGTTTCACGTACTACCCATTTTCAAAAACCACACACAAATTAATTGTGTTGTGCATTAATTAAATGAAAAAATATCATTTCATCTGACTTTTACAAAACTAGTCAACGTGATATGACGTATCAGTCTAAACATCATGTCGATTTATTTATTGTTTTCTTTTCTGCCATTTATGAATCAGTCATTATGTAAATCACGATAGGACATATTATTCATATTGACAAAGCTCGTAACAACAAATCACAATAGGACAAACATTGTTAAATTATGAAACTTAAAGTATTGTGGTTGTAAGTCGATTTATATTTATTAAATTACCTAGATTTGTATTTATTAAATTACCTAGATTTGTAGTCTGAACAATGTCTCGATTTGTGTGATGAGTTTAGGTGGGGGAGTGACCTGACCCATTGTCCAGGTCTAAAACCCTAATCTATTTAACCCATCTTCTTCTTTCTTTTCTGTGGCAGAGCAACTTTTCCTTCTTTTTTCTTTTACGCCTTCGTCTTCTTCTTTCTTGTATTTTTCTTTCTTCTTTGTTCTTCTGTGTTCATTCTACCTTTGCTTGATGGATGGTGTTTGATGCAGTTACCGTAGTTGTTTCATGTCGTGCGAAAAGATCTGTATAATCTTTGATGATGATTATAGTGGTTATCTTCTGTGGATACATCAATATATTCATGACACATACGATTGTGGCGTATTTGTCGTGAAGTATATCGAAGCTTACGCAGAATATAATGACCATAATCATCCTCAATCTTTGTTGTCGTACTGGAGCAAGCACAGATATTCTGCATGATAGACAGGTGGGTGTTGATGACCATCTATTTGATCTATTCCTACTGTCTAACTCTCAATCATTCGCAAACCATACTTTTCAGTTGAAAAATAGCTGCCTAATCTTTGATATACTTCATGACAAATATGTTAGTCGTGTGGGCTGCATCTTCTCTACCTGTTTGGATCCATACCTTTATCTGCTGCCAATATATATCGTGACAAAAAAACTTGCAAACAGATAAGGACCTCCATTGATAGATGGATTTGCCTTCAATCGTTCCCAGAGACTACCGAAGGCCATTGAGTAAACTGAAAGTGCTGCTGATGATGATGATGTTTGTTTCGAATCACATCACTATTTGGACGTGGGTTGATGTTGATGATGATGTCTGTTTTATTTGATGATGATGATGATGATGGTCATGTATTGTATCCAAGCCAAACCATTGGTCATGAGGTATTGTAACTAAATACTCATGTAAATGAATGTGGTTGTAATGTATCATTAAAATTATTTATAATAATGAGTACTAAATATCTTACGACTGTTACTAAGAATGCTAACGATTACAACGATGCACACTAATGAAAGTCAAATGCTAAAGCGATAACAATTTGTACTAAGGAATATAAATTCCTGCAACGATCATTACTTATGAATGCAAACGATTACAACAATTTACAGTACTGAACGATAAATCGCAGGGTCACACTAAGGCCTCAATGCCACAATATGCTCCCACGCCCAGGTCTGCAAAATAAATATATTAGTAAGACTATAACCTTCGACAATTTTTTCTTTCTACTTTTCGATTTTTATCAGTCATCGTATAATTCGTGATAAGACAAATCATTGTACATGTATTGTATCTGAATCATTATACTAGATATTATCCTAGAGTGATATACACAATGACGTCGGTATCGGTCAAGTTAACTTGATTTGTTCTTTACTAAGTCTAAACATCATGTCGATTTGTTTATTTTTTCTTGTCTGCCATTTTCGAATGTCATTGTGTAAATCGCGATGGAACGTATCGTTTCTTAGGACAAAGCTCGTGAAGGAAAATTACAATAGGATATTCAAACATATTTGGCTCGATTATTTGATGGGATTAGGTGGGATGGCTGTACAGATTGTGATAGAACACCTTCTATAAAAAATAAATTGTGATCTCTTATATACAACTGATTGCAAGTTAATCGTGATCTCTTATAAAAAACAAATGTGATCACTTTTATTTATGAAGGCCGAATATTACAACGATCTGTTCAGTGACACTTGTGTGTTATAATTATTAAAAAAAGAATTAAACAATTAAAGATTGTCACATTACAAAAAATAATTATAGAATTACAACAAAGAATTATCGGGATAAAAAGAATCACTATCATTTATTCAGTGGCACTTGACGACTCATATGGACTATGACATACAAATCATCTCTTTTTTTTTCTTGGTGGACTCTCTATGCTCGGTGGCCTCTTGGTTCCCTCGATCTTATTATAAACACCGGTCATCATCTCTACCAGTGACCACATTTGTCTCTCCAAATTGCTCACCTTCTTTCGTAAGTTCTTATTCTCGCTCTCTAGCATCTCAAACATTGTGTCGGAGACTACGTTCTCTTTTGTGAGCTATGTTCGCTCCTCATCATGTACTGTTACTGAGGTAATCGTTGTTGTAGCCGAAGGGAAATGATGGACGTGTTTTCTATGCTGGGATGCGACATGATGGGGGAAAAGAGGGAGGCATGGGTTCCCAATATTCTCAATCTCCAAATTTCGATGCATGGGTTCCTAATATTTTTGGAAATAGTCAGGATCATATTGTCATTCTTTATAATCATACGTTATGGCACAGACACCTCCTTTGTTCCAGTTATACAATTGTTCCCTGTAGCATTCGTGTCAATTCACGTTCCTGGCCCCACCACTATTTATCTTCCTTTTGACTTTCACACGCTTCTTTGGGATAGACTGTCCCAAGCCAGATTGTAGGAGAACTCGACTATCATGCTGCAACTCAGCTTTATAATTACTAAACATCCAAATATTGTTGTTAGACAGTCTCACACCCTCAGCAACAAGCTCTTGGTCCTTGTCCTCCCCATCTTCATACGGTCTCCACACAACCTGTACATTGGAGATTATGGTTTAGATATAGATGATTATTCATGCTAATGAATGCTAAATATTAAAATTATTTATAATAACGAGTGCTAAATATATTACAACGAGTGTTACTAAGAATGCAAATGATTACTACGATTTACAATACTAAAAGATAAATGCTAAAGCGATAACGATTTGTACTAACGAAGACAAAATTTTGCAGTGATGATTACTTAAGAATGCTAAACATTTCAATGATTTATACTACTAAATGATAAATGTTAAACCAATTGTAAATGATTTTAAACCATTTACCTCATTTAGTTGCAGAGCATCTAAAATGAACTTAGCATTATAACATTTATTCTAGCCCACCGACTGATCTTTGAAAAAGCACAAATCGCAGGGCCACACTAAGGATGCAATGCGATAATATGCTCTCACGCCCAAACCTACAAAAACAATATATTAGTATGACTACAACCTTTAACGAGCTTAGTCTACAAGTACTAAATATATAATAAACAAATACCTAAACAAATGGCCAAAACCCCCTGACGGTTTTTGTACCCTTACTCACACAATAAAGTTGATTGTACAAGTGTGCGAGCATAGCAGCACCCCATGCATAGTTATCGACATCATCTAAGTCTTCCAGGAACTGCAGCCACAAGTAACGTATTCTTGGTCAGCTCTTTCAGAAAATAAAGTAAGACAAAAAAAATAAAGAAAGAAGTTGTGCAACTCTTGGTCAGCTCTTTCAGATGCACATGTAGCGGACCGGCCTTCTCATTTATTACAGAAAGAAGAAACTTTCATCGATGTGTAATTGTTTCCACCAAAAATACATTGACTCTAGTCGTCCATCGACATTCCTAGAAGGGTCTTGCACTTTTTCCTTGAATTATAGTTTGAATCCTATAATAGGACAGCACTGCCATGGCACTTAAGGTCAGTAATCCATGCCACATCTTCTAGGGTCATGGTGATCTCAAAAGAATCAAACTGGAATATGTTCGTCTGATGATTCTACTTATTTACCAGGTGGGTCATGGTGTTCCAGTACGTTTCAAAATAATGATGGTCGAAAAGGCCGCCGAAGTGCATATTTCGTAATCGATCCTTCTAATATTCACTCAGTTGTCCATACCACGACAGAACTGCATGCCACTGACACCGCCCTCTAAGCTTTTCACATGGTGCTCTACTTCTCTTCTGACCTCCCTATAACACAAAATAGCATATTATTCATATCAATTGTAAATTAGTCTCATTTATACTTCTACACCTCGTTGTAGACAGTAATCGCTATAAATAATAATCATTGCACATACACTATCACAGTAATCGCTAACACAGTAATCACTATACATAGTAATCGATATCACAGTAATCGATATACATAGTAATACCTATCACAGTAAATCATTCATAGTAATCGTTATACATTAATCGCTAGCACAATAATCACTATACATAGTAATCTCTATCACAGTAATATCTGTCACAGTAAATCGTGACAGACATGATCGATTTACATACCTTGGTCATAATTTTCTCCTCTTCATCCCCTCCCTCCATCCTTTGCCTTTCTTGTTGCTCTGCCACCTCCCACTGCTTTTATATTTCTTCCGTCCTTCGCTTCATCGCCTCCCTCCTCTGCTTTTCAATTTCTTCCTTCTTTTTTCTTTCCTTCTCTTCCTCCTCCTGCTTTTTCCTTTCTCTTTCCTTCTCTTCCTCCTCCTGCTTCTTCCTTTCTCTTTCCTTATCTTCCTCATCCTCCTCCTTCTTTCTTTGCCTTTCCTTCTCTTCCTCATCCTCCTTCTCCTTCCTTTGCCTTTCCTTCTCTTCCTCGTCCTCCTCCTTCCTTTGCCTTTCCTTCTCTTCCTCATCCTGATGCTTCTTACTTTGTCTTTCATCTTCCATCTTCATTATTTGCATTTCCTTCTCTTCTTCCTCCTTCTTCTTCAATTGCCTTTCTCTCTCCTCCGCCTCCTTCATTTGCCTTATCCTCCTTTGCTTTTCAAAATATTCCTGCTTCATCAGTTGCCTTTTCTTCTTTTCCTCCTCCTTCTTCTTCAATTGCCTTTCCCTCTCCTCCTCCTCCTCATTCTTTTTTTGTCTTTCCTTCTCCTTTGCTTCCTTCTTCATTTGCCTTATCCTCCTTTGCTTTTCAAAATATTTCTGCTTCATCAGTTGTCTTTCCTTCTCTTCCTCCTCCTCCTCCTCCTTTTCCTCCTCCTCCTCCTCCTTATTCTTTTTTTGCCTTTCCCTCTCCTCCTCTTCCTTCTTCTTCCTTTGCCTTTGCTTTTCGTTTTCCTCCTCCTTTTTCCTTTGCATTTCCTTCTCTTTGTCATCCTTCTTCTTCTTCATCTTTAGTTCTTCCTTTGGTCTTCAGCCTCAATATCTGATGGATAATCCTCTGCATAATACAATTCCAACGCTTTGTCCTTTTCTTTATCATTCTCAATCTTTATTATATTTTGGTACCTTTCATAATACTCATAGATAGGACTAGCGGATAACTTCTCTAATATTCATCTGATAGAACGAAGGGGGATTTCTTGTCTTAGGGGCTTTAGACATTGCAAACCTGCACAACACATAAATTTAACCGCATCATTATATCTTACAACCTCCTCCCCAAGTATATAATAATACAAATTATCCTATTCGTTACACAATCACCAACATTACAAATTGTCGCAATATTTGGCTTCATAAGTAAACATCATTGTAAGATTTAGCAAACTTAAGTACAAATGGAGGTAACTTCATAAATACACATCGCTAGTGCTTTAAATGTATAAAGCATTGCTGCTTTAAACTTACAAATCGTTGTATAAATCGCAACATTCATAAGTACATATTGTTGTAACGTTTCGCTTCATACGTATATGTTGTTGTACGATTTATCAAACTTAAGTACAAATCATAATAGTTTCATTAAATCGTTATTGTTTCAAACATATAAATCGTTGATGCATCGAACGTACAAATCATTGTAAAAATATAGCCTTCATAAGTACACATCGTTGAAATGTTTGGCCTTCATAAGAACAAATCGTGCTAACTGTTTTTCGACGCCCAGAAGGTGGATAGGTACAAATTGATTTATTTCAGTATGAAAATAGGTGTTATTTAGCATGAATAGTAAAACCAAGTGTAAGATTTAGCATTCATATTTATAAATCGATTTGTTTGCATAACGAAACCTTGGTAATCTAACAGTGGAGGAGAAACACCCAGAAGGTAGATGCAACCGATGGTGGTAACGATGCTGCCATTGCGCAGACGACGACAAAGGATACTCTGGCAGCAGCAGACGATGGAAAAGGGTTCTCTGACGACAGCAGACGACGGCAAAGGGTGCTTCGGCGACAGCAGAAGATGGTACAGTTTCTACTCCAGTGGTAGGAGACAACGGCAAAGTTTGTGTCATCAAAGGGAGCTTCTGTTACAGCAAATGGTGCAAAAGTTTACTACTTAGGGAAAAAATGGAATGTTTGGACTATAAAGAGTTAACATCATTCTCAAACCGGTGTTTCACTTTTCTAGATGGAGGATCTCAAACCGTCGTTTCCCTTTTTTTAAATAGAGGACATTTTTGTCATCTTCCCAAACCATCGTTTCATGGCAAGAATGGTGGGAAAGGGTACTTATGTCTTTCCAATAGCACCAGATTACGATGCTAAGAGATGCAGACACACACGGAGATACGAGCTCCATGAGCTTATATATGTGGTGCTCATTGGGACCCCCAAACACGCATTGTGGCTAACGGGTGTCTTCGGGGAGGGGGGGGGAGGACATATAACCTGCTTCAACTTTACATAGATGTCTCACACTAAGTTTCCAAAATAAAGAAAGAAACCCTCATTAAGGTTTCCTTAATAACATATGAGAAGGACTCTATTTGATGTTTCCTTAGTAAAGTAAGAGAAGGAGTGGCCTCATGTCTATATGTGGCAAGACAAAGCCACATAACCCAACAGAATTATGCCCTTATACTGCAACATCACTACTTATCCTATTCTTTGAACACCCACTCAGGTTGTTGTGAACACCCCAAATTTTCCTCATCCATTCTCAGACACTCCGCCCAAATGCAAATGCCAACCCTGGTAGGTCAGTATAGGAGTCCAACCCCAAGTTTGTCTCAATTTAAGTACCATTTTACCCCCCATTTTATTAGGAAAATTACCATTTTACCCCTAGGTCATCCTAGACCCCTATCAGTTAGAGTCGACCAAGCTCATTTTTAAGCTCAGAACAGTTAGAATGTCAATTATTTCTAGCTCACCTAAACTCACAGTGAGCAGGTCATGCTCATTTCTGATCATTCTTGCCAAAATGGGTTCATTTCCTCGAAAATGATCTCATTTCTAGTTCAAATCCAAGCCAATTGTCTGTGAGTTAGTTATTCTTAGTCAATCATATTCCTTTGAGTCTAGCTTAAGCTCACCAGGAGTTTTAGTGGTCCAAATTCAGTTCAAATTCATTTCTCAGTGTCTAGGAGTCCATTTTAGCCCATTTCGGCTCATTTCAGCTGAAATTGAGCTGAGTTCAGTCAGTTGAGCTAGTGTTTGAGCTTCAGTTTTAGTTCATCTCAGAATTACTGATCTTTGTTCCAGCTCAAACCCAGTTCTTGTCCGTGACTCACTTCACTCCAGTGACCATTTCTCACCATTTCTCTAAAAATCTCACCATTTCTCAACCATTCAGTCTAGGAGTTCAGTTGGGCCAGTGATTTGTCAGTTCATTTGAGTTCTGAAACCCTAGAGCTCAGTTCATTTAAGTTCAAACCAGCTAAAACCTCAGTTTTTAGTGTCACTCTTGGTCCTCTAAAGACCAGAAACCATTTCTTGAACCATTTTGCTCATTTTTATCAATTTTACCACTTTTTAAACTGGCACAACTATTAATCGGGGTCCAATACCCAAAATTCTTCATCCAGTGTTTGCATTTTGCATGGCATTTCATATCATTTATCATCATTTCATATCATTTCTCATCATTTTCCATCATTTCATATCATTTCATTTCATTTTCAAGATCCAGAACTCCAGTTTTGAAAATTTCAATCCAGATTTGAATTTTAAAGCTTTTCAAAATCAATTTCAAACCCTGAGTTTTCAAACTGACATTTTTACCCCTGGGACTCTAAATTTAGAAATATTTTCCTAAGAAAACAATCTAAATTTCTTTCAAACTTGATTTTCAAATTTTCAAACCGATGTACTCTGCAAAGGGGTATAGAATTTCAAATTTTGAGTTTTGTTTCAAAATTGCCAAAAAATAGCTCATTTCATCCGAAATTTTTTCTGAGAAACCATTCCACCCCTTTGGTTTTCAAAATGAATTTCGAAATTATGTGTGGGCCCACTTCTAGGGTGGCGCCACACTTTGAATTTTCAAAAAATATATATATAATAAATTTCTTTTCCTTTTCCTTTTTCTTTTTCTTTTTTTTTATTTGTTTTCCACCTAGAGGAGGAGTGGACCCCACAAAAGGGGTCGACCCTCTCTCTCTCTCTCCACTTTCCTTCTCTTTCCCCCTCTTCTCTTTCTTTCCTTTCTTTTTCTTTTCCCTCTCTTTTTCCTTTCTTTTTCTCTTCTTTTCCTTCCTTTTTTTCCTTCCTTCTTTCTTCCTTTTCTTTCTTCTTTCTTCCCTTTCTTTCCTTCTTCCTTTTTCTTCCTTCTCCTTTTTTCCTTCCCCTCTTTCTTCCTTCCTCCTTGCCGCGAGCCCCACTTCCTTTCTTTCCTTTTCTTTTTCCCTTCATCTTTCTTTCCCTTATCTTTCTTTCTTTCCTTCTTTCTTTCCCTCCTTCCTTCCTTCCTTCTTATTTTGCTTCTTCCTTTTTCTATTCTCTTAAGCATCACACGACTGGGCACTTGGATCGCTTTCTCATTCCCTCTCTCCTCTCCAACTCTCATTCTCAAGACCCCACGGCTGAAGCTTTTTGGATTCTCTCCCTTCTTGGATGCCTAGGGTACTCTCTCCAACCCTCTCTGTGTTCCCCTTTGTTGCAGCCACAGCAGCAGCTCATCTGCTTCAGCCTCCTTTGGTGACAACCCTCTCCAGCACCACTTCAGCTGACGCATCCTCCCTTGGTACCAACCTTCATTGCATTACTTCCTTCAACCTTGAAGCACCTCCATTGGTGCTACCACCTCTAGCCATTGGTGCTACCATCTCCAACAGTGCAGTCAGCACTCCACAACCTTCTCCGATAGCCACTCCTTCAGCTGACCCTAGCAGATCTCTCCCCAAGGTAAGATCTTCATATTTTATACTCTATCATGTTGTTCTTTTTTTTGTTTTTCTTATTTCATGCTTTTGCTATGTGAGAGAAGCAGATCCGTCCGATCCATGGATCAGATCCTCCCTTCTCATAGCCACAAAAAAAACTGAATATGAGTCGTATCTACCTGTGTTTGTCTTATTTTCACATGAATGGCATATTCTAGGCATTTGTTTAGTAATTTTTACTGTTTTTATAAATAGTTCATTTAGTCTCATTAGTGTTTGCATTAAGATTCATAGATTTTAGTTTTTACATACATTACATTCATTATCTTATGTGGAATTCCATTTCAATAAATCTCAAAAAATTTATGGTGATTAAGTTTATATATTACAAATTCTCTGCAAAAAAAAATCGGATTGATTTGAGGTCGGCAACTCCATTTTAAAAATCAAACCCCAAACTGGGATTTCAACCCTGTGAAAACATTGGATTCCCCTGTAGCAGACTTGTTAATCCAAGATCTCCCTCATGAAAGATCCAATTTGAAATATGTAAAATACAACAGATTTATGAAGAGATCCAGTATTTTACTGGATTTTATAGAATTTTTATAAAAAAAGTTTGCTATCTGTAAAAAATAGATTTTCACAGACCATTGTGAAATACCTGTTACAAGTTGTCGGAGCCCTAAATCGATTTAGAATGCTCGTGGCTTTCCAAATTGTAAGTCGAATGCTCTGACTGTCAACAAAAAAATTGATCCTCATGGTATCCTATACCATTTACTAGAATTTCAGTATTTTAGGATTTAGATTTCTATTTTTTCTAGCTTTTAAAAGTTTGACTGCCAATTCCTTGTTATTTCAATTTCATTAGATTTAGGTGTCTGGTAATCTAGTGTGTCCTCTACAACCGTAGATCTAATGGAGAAACTATAAAAATAGGAATTAATCCTATGTCTGTCTTCAACATCTTCCTAAAATTTCAGCATTTTTGGACACAGATTAGTATTTTTCCTGTAATTTTTACCACAACCTGTTAGTTTGCCTGCAATCTCAAGGCCGCCAGATTCTGACCTAGATTGTTGGAGCTATAGCTCTCTGCCTATAGGTCGAATCCCAAGTCTATAAAAGGCAACAATCCTCCTCTAGTTGTCCTCTGTTACCATGCAGAATCTTAGAAATTTTTATGGTAAGATTAGTTTGCAAATCTGTTCTCATTAGAGCATGTAGGCAAAAAGCTTGTAATTTTAGGGTTTTTATTCAATTTCCATATTTAAATATTACCATAAAATTCAATTTTATGATCTTATTCCATTTTTTGGTCAATTTAGTCCTCCATGCCGAATTTAGTGTGGTTTTGAGTCCAATTGACATGTGTGTTAGTTAAATTGTCAGAAGAAAGGCGAAATTCAGTGTTTTTGTGATATTTTTGCATTTTTAAAGTTTTAGCATGCATATAATCATATCACATCATCTTATGTTTGATTTCAATCTCATTTACATTCATTTGAATTTCAAAATTCTCATTTTTACAAAATTACTTTCTGAAAACCCTGATTCCAAGGTCATAGTCTTGTTATCAGGCGTATTTTGGTCATTTTATCCCAAATTTGAATTTCTGAACTTTTATTTTTTGTATTTTCATACATACAATCATACCATATCATCTTGTGTTTAATTTTATCTTTATTGGCATTCATTTGGATTTCAAAACTCTCATTTTTACAAAAATTATTTCTGAAAACCCTGATTTCAAGGCCATAGTCTTGCTATCAGGAGCATTTTTGGTCATTTTCACCTCAATTTTGAATTTCAAAACTTTCATGCATTGGCATCATTTATTTTTCATGTTTATATCAAGGAGGTATGAATCAGGGTTTGTATCTGGATAAAGTCCGATAATTTTTCGATATTTTTGTATAAATTCAGATAAACCTACATATCTATGCTAACCCATTTTCTAGTTTTGTAGGAATATTCAAGTGGAAGACTTTATTCTTTTATTTCTTTTTCTTATTCAATTCAATGTAAATATTAGATGTAATATTGGAATAACAGTTACATTTCTGCATAGAATAGGATGCATTGCATATAGTTTGCTTTCGTAAATTTTAATATTTAAGGAATGATGATTCATGCATTTCTGAAATCCACTATGGTTGACATGAATGGCATGTGCACAAGCTCTTAGGAAGTTGACAAACTCGGTGGAATTCGTATTTATGGCCATAGTCAGAATACGAACAAGACCCAGATTTGTCATCCTCGTATTAGCCACATTCAGCCTATACTCTTAGGCTATCTTCGAAAATCATTGCATATTTCAGTCTTTCATAAATATTTTCTCAAAGTAGCATTCATTCAATTAAGTTAGAGTGTACCATGAAAATCTTTCACATGGCCACACGCTCCTTTTTCTGACTTACTTTGCAATTCCATTTCAGAGAAATCGATTTTCTCAAAATTTTCTAAGTCTCTCAAAAATGGATTTTCTCAAAAACTCTGAGTTTTTAATGAAATTTCAAGTATTTCCCTAGTTCAAATCATAATTTTTCAATGTTCCAGCATCCTCAATTTTTAAAATCAAAAGTTTTAAGAAATCGATTTTCTCAAAGTCATTGAGATTCTACCAGAAATCAAATTTTCAAATCTCAGGATTTCTTCCGAAATTGACCTTTCTTTTCTTCAGAAATGCTTTCTCAATGCAATTCATGATTTCCCCAGAATCCTTAGCTTTTCAAGCACATTTCAACGTTCCAAGCAAACAACATATTTTTCAAACTTGCATTTTTTCAAGAATTTCATAGCACATGTTTGATTCTCTATGCATTTAGGAAATAGAGCATGATTTAGATAATTGAGCCTAGCAATGCACACTTTTGATCCTTGGTTCAATTACCCCTGGTAAAGGCACCAGGAACGGTTGAACCTCGTACCGATAGGCGAGTCTCATTCTATGAAATTTTCTCATAAATTTAAAAAATGGAGGAGAGTTTTTTTCAAAAACTATTTTCAAAACTTTGATCGAGTTTGACTCGCAGAATCGTTTCTCTCTCTCGCAGAAAGAGGGAAAAATTTTGTGATGATAACAGTCGCCCAAGTAGCAGCAGGCCTGGGGAGAAGGTGTTGCCCTTTTATCCTAGGTTCAACTCCCACCAGGTGTACGGGTGCTTTTAATTGGTGGGCTCAATAAGAGCTTAAGTGTTGGTGAACCCACCCGGGGTTTACCTCGCAAGAGAGTAAGTCCATTAGGTGAGCCGGTTCCTTGTTATAAAAAAAGTTATTGAACAATTTTAAGACTTTTATCTAGATTTTGTAAACAAAACTTAGTTAAGAGACTCCAAAGCATCTAATGGAGTTGAATACCGAGCCAAATGAACTAGACCTCTTTTCTCATGGTATGCTAGAAATTCAAGAGTTTGGGAACTTGTTCATGTCTAGCGTGAGTCAAGACATGCCATAAGTAAATTTGAATGCTTAGGGAGAAAAAACACCCCTTTCACTACATTGACTTGACTTTGGGGGTTAGCTTCAATGTTACAACACTCAATATTGGGAATGTCCCAGTGAAGGAAACTTTTGCGATAAATTGAAAATTTTGCCTTATTTTTTGAGAAAATCTCAAAAAAAAATGTTGGCCACAAGAAATGAAAAAAATGTAAACTATATAATCGTAAAGAAAAATAGAGTATTTTTATTGATAGAATTGAGCACAAAAATGGTCCCACATTCTCCTAAACTATTCTGTTGTGCTTGCTTCTTTTTAATTACTCAAAGAAACCACACTCAACACGAAGACCTAATCGTGCAGCCTATTAATGTTTGATGCTCTCTCTTTCTAGGCCTCTTGGGTGGGTAGGCCCAATAAGTGACCGGCCCAACCCAAATCCGGCAATGAACGGGTCAGGTTCTCTGACATGTCAGGCTCTAGCTAGCTATTAGGCCTCAGGTCAAGCCAGCTCATTGTCCAACCATGCTTTTTGCTACTGGCTGAAAGTGAGCTCCACTTCGACCCAAGTTATGAGTTGAACATTTTACGCGGCAATAGGTCAGCTTCGATCATGTATGCAATAGTTCCCATGTTACAAAGATTCATGTGATGCGAGTTTGATTTGCAAGTTTTTTTTTTCAAAAATGGGACATGAGGGCACGAAACTCTTTAATTTTTTATAAATAATTTTTTTGATATTTTAATATTTATAATTGTTTTTTTATCAAAATATTATTAAAAAGTAATAAAAATTAATTTAGAATATTAAAATAAATGTCATAAGTATGGGTGTAACTAGGTTGGGTATACCCGACCCGATTTCAGTGGAACCATGAGTTTACAATATAGACTCATAATGAAAATGGGTTGGGTCATGGGTATTGCAAATGAAGACCTGAACTCGTTTGGTCCTGACACAAATGGTTCTCCTAAAATCAAATTGACCCGAACCCAACCTAATTATGTACCTGAACCTATTTTATTCTTGAACTGACCTGAACCCAAACTTATGATACATTTTGAATATGATATATCATTGATGTTACCAAATCTGATCTTCTACGAGATCTACGGCTCGTAACGGACCTAACCCGGGTCTTAGTTCAACTTAGGCTCTCGAATTTTGCTTGAATTTAACTTGAATTTTGCTCAAATTTAAAAGTTAAAATAAAACAAATTTGCAGGTATTACAATTGATAACTTTTTAAAACGGTGTCCAATAGTTCTTATGGTATGACACATTTGTAAAAAGAAAATACATAAGTATATTGTTGTCGGCACATAATATTGATCCTTGTGGTGAGATGTTTTCAATAGCACTTGCAGTTATAGATAAAAAATTCAAGAAATTATAGGCATGGTTTTTAAAGCATCTAAAATAAGAACTTATATAGTTTGATGACTTTAGCGAGAGAAGATAATTGTTAGTTATCTCATATAGGTACTCATGGCTAAAGTATGTTGTCTCCTACACATGACCTAAATGTCATGTTGGATATGACATGAAACACTTGACAAAGAACTTTGTTAGGAAATTTGGTTCACCACTTAGTGCACTTTGGTAAAGTGCAACTCGAGCATTCATAAAACTACAGTGCACATATTTTCTTGAAAAAAATCGAGAGCAAGATTAAACTGCATATGATTATATTATGACCAACGTGAAACTGTAGTTTTGGACTACATCTCACTTTTTAGGAAAAAAATATGGGTATTTAACATCTAATATATCAAAGCTTCAATTCATGGATTCTTCCCATATGTCACAAACTCTTAGTACATTTTCTTGAGAATCTTTGTCTCATGTTAATGACATTGTTTAAGAAAAAAAAAATATCAGGTAGAAAATGTCAGATGTTGTGTTTAAGATAAAAAAAATGGTAGAGACATTGAAGGGAAAGGCACAACAACTATGTGTAGTTGTTGTATATTGCCACTAACGTCTATATGATACCCACAGCTGATCTCATGGTTATAGTGTTGAACTTGAGATGAGGGGATGCTCTTGTAATAAGTGGCATGTGAGTGAGAATCTATGCAAATATGCAATTGCATGTATTTTGTATGAGTACAAGCTACCAAAGGATTACTGTAACAAGTACTACAAAGTTGATTCGTATATACCTACATATTGTACATCTGCATTATTTTTTATGATGGATAATGTCCCACACAATACCATATTGACTTTTATTCTAGTTTATCCACCAAAAGTGATGCGTAAACCAAGACAACATAACGTGAAGAGACAAAAAAATAATACCAAAGGATATTGTGCCATACAAGTGCAGTATATATGGTAAGGTTGGCCACAACAAGCGAAAGCATGCATAACAATATGTTTAAGTACCTATTATTACAAAATATATATTTGTGTATTTTTATATGTGTGTATTTGTTAAGAATTTTTTAATAAATTACTTTTATGTATTTATCGAAAGTTTTTTAATGAACTGCACTAATATCTTAGGTCTTCTATAAATATTTTAGATCGTTCTTGATATGGATAAACCAATTAAAGGAAAACATGACAGTATATTTAAGTACCTCTTGTTACAAAATATATATTTGTGTACTTCTATATGTGTGTATTTGTTAAGAATTTTTTAATGAATTATTTTTATGTATTTATTGAGGATTTTTTAATGAACTTCTCCAGTATCTTTTGTCATCTATATATATCTTAGATCGTTCATGATATGGATAAACCAATTAAAGGCAAACATGATAGAAGAAATGTTGTAATCAAATAACCACCTGTAGAAAAATAAACGATTATGGTAAGATATATAAGAAAGCAAATTGTGTGTTTATAGATTTATTTATAGTATATGTATGTGTTTATAATTAATTGCAATTAAACATGAAAACAGTTGGATGAGAACCAACCACATGTGCAGCAACCAATAGAAGAGCCACCCGAGTGTTATTTTTATATGGACACTTTGTTGAGCAGTGATGTAAGTGTTAAGTTTGCATGTTTGTTTGTATATTGAAGAGTAAATTATGTTAGGTTTACATGTTTATTAGGTTTGTATATAGATTCATTTAAATCTAAAATAAATGTATCACATATTTGATTATATAACATTTAAAAATATTCATAGACAAAATTGAATCCAAACATAGACATGACGTGACATAAGAAATATAACTACTAAAGGCCATTTACCTTAACATGCAGTTGTTGGTAAGTCTTGAAAGCGATAGTTCAATACACATCGCATAGTCAGATACTGTGAGAAAGTGAAGCAAAAGCCGAAGATGCAACTATATGCCATAAAAAATGCAAAGGCAAACAAGTCAACAAGTCTGCCCAAAATAAAGGATAAGGAAAAGCCAACCATGACAAAAGGTCCATTGCCTAAAAAGAAATCAAAGGAGAACAAGTTGAAGGCTTGTGATGAGGAAACTCATATTAATGATATTTGAATTTTTTTTTAATTAAATTATCTGAATTGTTATTGATATGTATGAATTTGTAATAAGATGTTTTATAAATTTTGCATTGTCATTGATATGTATGAATTTATACATTACCTTTTTTATATTGTGATTAATATGTATGCATTTATTGAAAGATACTATAAATTTTACAAATTTGGACATGGATTCTTACAACTAGGATTGTAACTGGGTCGGATTCGGTTAAGGTCTTATTAGACCTAATTTCAAATTGGGTTCAACGATAAGACCCAAATAGACCCAATCTAATTCGGGTTTGGGTATGGATAAAAATTATGGACTCATATGGGTTGATGGGTTTGGGTATATACAGGGTCAAGTCTTCAATAAAACCGTTTTGATTGGGGTCCAGTTTGGGTATAGGTATGGCTGAAAGAATTAGACCCGTATGGGTTAACGGGTTCGGGTTTCAACTTGGGTCTTGATATAATTGAAAATCTAGACCTAATTACCTACCAATAAAAAATTATGTAAATTAATGAAACCAACTATTCATTATGAAGATTTATGCTAACAAATGAGAAGCTTATTAATTATTCTAAATATTGCCAAAATCTAAATATTGAAAGAAAATTTCTACACCACAACCAATCATTTGAAGTTCAGTTATGGGTTGGTTCAAAAAATATAATTTTTAAAATTGACCGGCCTCTAATTTGGGTTTTCAAACTTGGAGAAGGTTCAGAATTTGGTTGTTTTAAATTGTGTTTTAAATTAACCAGGTTATATGAGCAACTAATTTGCAGAATTGTTCGATCATAATGTAGGAAACATTAAGAGATTTAGAAACCTTGTTCCTTTGCATGTTTCTTGGATTACTATTTGAATGATGGTGATCATTACCTAACCATCATTATCATCTTAAAACTTTTTTCCAATATATGATTATCTGTTTCAATATTTTGTCTCTTGCTAACCTGCCTGCGTTTTATTGGGTGCAAGTTTCCTGATTGTTTCAAGTCCTTCTCTTTCAGAGGGTGAAGACTGCGAGCCCAACAACTAATGGCATGATAGTATATTAATCTGTTATGTTGCCTATGAACTGAAAAATCTGATACTTATAGTTTGCTTGCAGTATTTAGTAGATTCTCTTTGGAAATCTATGATTATGTGCTGTTTCGGGAGAGTTCTCTTGTGTGTTTCTGCATCTTCAACCTGAATCCGATTTAGGTATTCATCTTAGCATCTGAATTATGAACCAACCAACAGAACAATTAGTTAGCTTATAATATTTTTACCAAGTGCTTCCAAAACTTGGTTATTTCACGTAAATTTATGCAAAATGGAAGCATTGCCTAAGGTACGTTGTTTGTGGTTCTTGAAATATCTGGGCTTGTGTGTAACTCTGTGAAAGGACTGGATGCATTGGAGATATCTGTTTCCAGGGTTGTAGACTGTCATCTAATGATGTCCCAGACAACAGCCCTTGGTATATGAAGCAGCCCCTTTACCTGCAATGGAAACAATGGGACTGTAGGAGTGACTGCCGTTACCATTGTATGATAGAAAGGGAGAAAGAAAGAGATGCACTTGGACTAGGGCCTGTAAAGTACCATGGGAAGTGGTCCTTCAACCGTGTTCTGGGCATGCAGGTTTGCGTTACAATTAACATTTTCTCCGTTTAGGTTTATAAATTATCGTCATTTAGTTTAGTGGAAAATGATTGCCTGACCATGAAGTTTGGGATTGAAAAAGTTGCTTCAAATTTGTGTTGCCACCTGTAAAGCTGCAGTGCCCTTTTTTAGAAGTCTCCTCTACTTTGGTTAATTGTCTGACCACCGCTTTTATTGTACATATATGAATGAATCCATTACACATTTTTCAGATTCAGGATATTACGGCTTTTATTTATTCTTGCTTTTGGATTACAAATTAAGGATTCTCTGGTTTTCTGCTATGCTACACAGGAACCTGATTCAGTGGCGTTTTCTGCTTTTAACCTTGCAATGCAATTCTATGGATGGATGTCCTTTATGATATTTCACTACTACAAATTGCTTCCGAGGCCTGAAAATGGAAAGCCATATTATGATTTTTCTGGATTGTGGATTCTCTATGGAATATTTTCACTTAACTCATGGTGCTGGAGTTCTGTTTTTCACAGCAGGAAAGCCAGTTGATATTGTTATGTTTATTGTCAGCGTAATTTTTTAATGACCGCCAAACTTTTAGCTCTAATTAATACATCTACCAAACTTTGTTCATTTTCCAAATGCCCCCAAACTTTTAACTTGGGCTAAGGAAATAACTTCATATGGAAACTGCCATTAAGCTCATATATTACAATAACTAAAGTGCCTTCATAAGAATTAACTATAGCCTATTTTTTTCCAACTCTGTTGCCTGTCTTGACTTCATCTCAAGTAATAAAAGCTATAAACAAATAAAAGAACCTTGCTTTGCTCTAGTAATCTTTGGCACTTGACAACAATGAACAATTTGACGTTCCTAAGGGCAGAAAAATAAGTACATATTGAGCATAAAAGAAAAACTGTGTACCTTTTTAAGAGTCTTACATAGTAATTTTACTAGTCAACATTGAATCCAAGATTAAGCTAATGATGGTTAAGAAATCGTGATATATGCTTAAAAGTGACAACTTCGGTTGCTATTTGATAAGTGTGAAAACTTTGGTAGGTTTATTAATTTTGATAAAAGATTTGGTGGGAATTTGGAAATTACCCTTATTATTACCATTAAATATTGCTCGTTAATGTTAGAATCAATGATCCCTACTCAACTTTAGTGTCGTTGAACCTAATATTTTCTTGTTTAAATATGCGATACGGATTCAGCCACAATCCAACCACGTGTTTATGTTTGCTTGTATATCAAAAATTGGAATAAAGTCCTCAGTTTAATCATTTATCTGTGGATATCATTCCTATAGAGGTTTTTGTGAAATGAGATGTGCGTTTCTCCTTCAGGGATGTAGAGTTGACAGAGAAGTTAGACTATTCATCTGCTGTAGCTTTATTGGGATACAGTCTTATTTGCAATACTTCTAACTTTTAATTTGAAGGATGAGGCAACAAGAATGATGGTGGCTGCTCCATTTTTGGCATTTGTTACAACCCATATATTGTACCTCAACTTCTACAAGCTTGATTATGGTGAGATCATTTTCTATAATTTCATTTAGTAATGTAACATGGAATAGATTTATAGCAACACTTTTCGAAGGTAGTTTTTAAAGGGGATTTTTTGATAAAAACTATCAGTGCAAACCGTGCATCAAATCTTACATTAACCAGTTCATACTAGTGGTGCAGTCTGGGTCAAACTCAGGGAACAGGCTTAGAACTTTGTACTCCACACAGAACAGGTTTTTATTGCCTTAAACAAAATATAAACAAAACGTACTACTCTATTACAATTATTCGAGCAGAAACAAAATTATTACAACCCAATTAATAAATGACTTGAGGCCCTAAAAAATAAAAATAAAGAAAAGTAAAAAATTGGAGGGCTCTATTCGCTCGTGATCTAGCTTTCGTTGTCTACACGTGCACCGCCTTTGCTGTCGCATTCCAATCAACAAGCTTGCACCCACCTGAAAAACTCAAAACCAAAACAAACGAAACAACTAGACTACTTACTCTAGTTAAAGTTAGTTACATAAAATAATAATTAAATCTAAATATATCTAATTCTAAAGAAAAGCAAATTCTAGACTAAAGAATTGTTTTCACACACATTTTGTTGACGCATGAATTCCAAAATAGTTTTTCTTTTTGTATTTCATTATGTAGCAAACCGTGGGCTACTTTGCCAAACAAAAATTCAATGAAGCACTAATCTAAATAAAAAAATAAACTAACTAAAGAAAAATACTTAGCACACAAAAATCAAAATCAATCATGCCCCTTTTTTTTGAATTCGATCAGCAGATCGGTCATATAAACAACAGGCTCAAGTTGGACTAGGCAGTCGACTGACTAGGGTCAAGCTTGACCGGTCTGGTGACTGATCGGTCTTGGCTACAGATCGGCTAGCAGATCATACGTGATTAGGGCCAGATCAGCTTGTTGTCCCACTGGCTAGCAGCAGGTTGGATGCCGATCAAATTTGCAGATAGATTTGATATGGCTTGTGTTGGCCGACCAGATCGTTAAATCTGGTTAGTGAATAATGGAAGACCTGTCAGGTTCAACAAGGTTAAATGGCCCAGATTTGGCCAAGTATTATAAAAGAGATTTTGCAGATCGGGGCCTCGTCAGGCGTGCTGACAGGCTTGATCAAGGTTTGGTCAGGTGTGCTTGCTGAATCAGAGCTGGCAGTCAACCACTACTCTGCTGCAGATCGACTTTTAAAAAAAAATATAAATCTAGGGTGGGTTGCGACTGGCAGCAGATCTGCCTAGTCGGTATGGGGCTAGCCGAGTTTGACTAGTTCTTGATCTGGTCAGATTATGTTGGCTGAAAGTAGGTTGATCTGATTAGAAAAATCAGAAATAGAGTTTTTGTGTTTTCTTTTTCAATAAGTGAAAAAACTTAACTTTCAAGTAGAAAATAATTTAATTGAAAAGAAACTAACCTATGCAGCAACTTACGCTAAAAAAAAATTAAAGAGAAGAGGGAGAAGAATCTTACCTCGGGTTCGCCTCCAACGAATTGGGGAGAACAAAGTAGACTTTCCTCCTCGATCGCATACATCATGCACCTCTAAATGCAATAAAGAAGAAAGAAGAAGAGAAGAAGAAGAAGAAGAAAGGAGAAGAAAGAAGGAGGAAAGAAGAAAGAGAGAGAGAGGCTAGAGGGGGGTATGAGTTTCTATGAGGGAAAGACCCCCCCCCCCCTCCTCTAACTCTAAAACTCTTATTTATAAAGTTAAGTTAGGGTTAAGAGGTTGTTTTAGAAATTTTTTAAATGAGTGTTTTAAATTTCAACAATTTCACAAAACCTCATCTTTTAAAAAGTAATTTCTAAAAACCTGTTAAAGAAAACTAAAAATTCTAAAAAACACACGTGGGTCCAAACTTGTTTATTTTTTTCTTTAATTGAGATCAAATGCAACCTTGCAAGACAATGCACAAACATTAGCTAAACACAGGCTGTTAATGTTAATTTCTTATAATATCATGTATACAAACTATATAAAATCATGAATAAATTATGCATGATCAAATTCGATCGTGCTTATCATTTGCTAATCCTCGAGCAAACTTACCTTTAACAAAAGCAAAGCAAAACATGTAAATCAATAACATGACTCACTTTCATAGGAATTATGGTTGTATTTAGCATATACAACAAGCCATTTAACCCCTGAGTTACCCTAGTAGACGAGTAAGGTCTTCTGAGGGTTTGCAGTGATACTACCCATAAACATCTATGTCATGTATATATAAGAATTCTTTTCAAAAAAATATTAGGCAATTAAGAGATTAGTTTAAACAAATATTTCATGCAATTACATTCTCACAACATATTTAGAGTTTTAACATGCCTCCACAGAAGAAATTTTTTTTTTTTACTTTTCTAAAAAAAATTGTAATTATCTGTGCTTTTTTCTCAAAAAATCAAGTAGAATCATGTTGTTGCCCATTCATCATCACTTGTATGTTTTCTGCATAGTTTTTCATAACTATTTCTAAGCAATGAATTTTCATTAAGCTTTTGCTCTTTTTTTCTTTATTTTTCTTTTTTGATTTTTTATACTTTTTCTCTCTCTCTCTTTTCAGTTGAGCACTATATCAATTTTTAGGTTTTCGTGACTCCAAGAGGTCCTTGAGCCTTTCCCATGTTTCATGGAATTGCTTTCCTACCAACTGTAGGAAGCTAGTGATTGCTTTCCTGTACTGATTCGTTTTACCAATGGAAAAGTATTTCTTTAAAAATTCTTTTTGAAGTTGTTCTCATGTCGTAATTTGAATCGAGTCAATTGACTTCAACCAATGCTTCACCTTATCTTTCAAAGAAAAAGAAAAGAGTGTAAGCCTTAAGGCATCATCGTTGAAGTTGTGAATTCGCATAGTTGAGCAATTTTTTAAGAATTCATTAAGGTGTCGATAAGGATCCTCATTACTAAGGCCATAGAAAAATGAAATTATTTTAATAATGTTGGCCTTGATCTCAAAGGTGTTTGCCTCTACATCCAGTCTTGTGAAGCAAAAGGTTGAGGTGTACTCATTAGGAACGAAGTACTCCCTACGTGGGCATGTTGGGACCTCCTCACCCATTGTCTAGCTTGTGGCAAACGGCTCCTAAACAATTGTTACAGATTGAAAAGTGTTGTTTGGAGCTGGGGGTCTTGGGAGTGTCGCCCTTGCATATACCGCAGTTAGACTTGATATAGCAAATGTCCTAAAAAATTGTTTTCTACCTACACTAGCATGTAATCGCGATCAAACCACACTACAAAGCAAGCAAAAGAAAAGTACAATAAATAAACAAACACTACTCAAATGCAAGTATAGAGATTGAAAGCAAACTACATGCTTGGTACCCTAAAATGGTACCCTAGTAGGTGGGCCGTGTAGAAAAATTAAGTTGACTCTATGGTTTGCACTAAACATGGTTCTAACGGTCCTAATTAATGAACAAAAGCAAACTAAATAGTCCTAAATATAAGCAAAAAAGTAAAATAGGTAATCCTAAAAAAAATATGAAAGCAAACTAGCAATCTCAAATATACATGAAATAAAGTCAATAAAGTGACTACTTAGTCTCAAATCGTCGTTCTCCGGCAACAGCACCAAAAATTTGATGCAACTTTTCTTGAAGGCATTTTTTAAAAGGGATTTTTCGATAAAAACTATCAGTGCAAACTGTGCATCAAATATTACATTAACCAGTTCACACTAGTGGTGAAGTTCGGGTAGAACTCAGTGAACGGGTTTAGAATTTTATACTCCACACAAAACAATTTTTTATTGCCTTAAACAAAATGTAAACAAAACATACTACCCTATTACAATTGTTCGAGTAGAAATAAAATTATTACAACCCAATTAATAAATGGCCTGAGGTCCTAAAAACTAAAAATAAAGAAAAGTAAAAATTTGTAGAGCCCTGATTGCTCGCGAAATAGATTTTGTTGTCTGCACGTGCACGGCCCTCGTTGTCATGTTCCAATCAATAAGCTTGCACCCACCTGCAAAACTCAAGACCAAAACAAACAAAACAACTAGACTACCTAGTCTAATTAAAGTTAGTTACATGAAATAACAATTAAATTTAAATATATCCAATTCTAAAGAAAATCAAACTATAGACTAAAGAATTGTTTTCACACACGGTTTGTCGACGCATGAGTTCCAAAACAGTTTTCTTTTTGTATTTCAATATGTAGCAAATTGTGGGCTACTTTGCCAAACAAAAATTCAATGAGGCACTAATCTAAAAAAAAAGAAACTAACTAAAGGAAAATAGTTAGCACACAAAAATCAAATTCAGCCATGCCCCTTTTTTTTTAAATCTTATCAGCAGATTGGTCATATAAACAACAGGCTCAAGTTGGACTAGGCCGTCGACAAACCAGGGTCAAGCTGGCTCGGTCTGGTGACTGATCGGCTAGCATATGATATGTGATCAGGGCCAGATCATCTTGTTGTCCTGCTGACTGATCTGGCAGCAGGTTGGATGTCGATCAGATCTTCTGATAGATCTGATATGATCTGTGCTAGCCGACCAGATCGTTAAATCTGGTTGGTGAACGATGGCAGACCTATCGGGTTCAACAAGGTAAAATGGCCTAGATCTTGCCTGGTATTATAAAGAGATGTTTGCATATCAGAGCTCGGTCAGGCATGCTGACAGGCTTGATTAGGGTTTGGTCACGCGTGTTGTCTGAATCAGAGCTGGCAGCTGACCACTAATGTGTTGTAGATTGACTTTAAAAATATATAAATCCAGGTTGGGTTGCGGCTGGCAGCAGATCTGCCTGGTCAGTATGGGGCTATCCAAGTCTGACCAGATCTTGATCTGGTCAGATTATGTTGGCCGAAAGTAGGCTCATCTGATCAGAAAAATCAAAAATAGATTTTTTGTGTTTTCTTTTTCGAAAAAGAACTTAACTTTCAAGCAAAAAATAATTTAATTGAAAAGAAACTAACCTATGCAACAACCTACTCTAAAAAAAAACTCGGGTTTGCCTCCGACGGATTGGGAAGAATAGAGCAGACCTTCTTCCTCGATCGCACACGTCACGCTCCTCCAAATGCAATAAAGAAGAAAGGAGAAGATAGATGAAAGGAGGAAAGAAGAAAG
This sequence comes from Nuphar pumila, assembly GCF_984573655.1. Taxonomy (NCBI): domain Eukaryota; kingdom Viridiplantae; phylum Streptophyta; class Magnoliopsida; order Nymphaeales; family Nymphaeaceae; genus Nuphar; species Nuphar pumila. Next base: position 57,500,041 of record NC_143264.1, on the reverse strand, counting down.
AGAGAGAGAGAGGCTAGAGGGGGCATGAGTTTCTACGAGGGAAAGACCCCTCTCTAACTCTAAAACTCTTATTTATAAGGTTAAGTTAGGGTTAAGAGGTTGTTTTAAAAAAAATTCTAAAAGAGTGTTTTAATTTTCAAGAATTTCACAAAACCTCCTTTTTTAAAAGTAATTTCTGAAAACTCATTAAAGAAAACTAAAAAATCTAAAGAACATACGTGGGTCTAAACTTGTTTATTTTTTTCTTTAATTAAGATCAAATGCAACCATGCAGGACAATGCACAAACATCAGCTAAACACGGGCTGTTAATGCATATTTTGCACAATATCATGCATACAAACTGTATAAAATCATGAATAAATTATGCATGATCACTAATGCAGTTCTACTTTTTTCTTATGCAAAAGTTCTGGTGAAATTTGTCTGAATGGTAGATTATTTTGAGGGAGAATTATCTTCTCAATGAATTTCAGATAAGGAAAAAGGCAAGGAAATATTTCAGATTTTTGATATTTAATTCTCTGAAATGGCACTATTTTCTGCAATTTTTATACTGCTGCATTGATTTTGATGTTTATTGTTCTGGTTTATTTTAATGGGAAAACCTCTTCATCTAGAACCAATATGACAAGACCATGAAGGTGTCTCATGGAAGAGACAAGGGATCAGCAACCTCTCCATAGGAATCATTTTTGTGCATTTTATATAAAGGCACAATATATCTCCTCTTGTTATTGCTCAATGCCTGATGATTTTTACCTTCAGCTTCTTTGCTAGCATCTGTACCAAAGTTTAGTACGAGCCTATTTCTGTCTTTCCTCCAACCTTTGCCTTAAGAGGCAGAAATAACTTCTTGATACCCATATTCCATGTTCAAGATTTGAATTTTTGAGATGACCATTTCCCGTTTATTTCTAGAAGAGATTGCTAGGTGGATGTACTTGGCAGAACTTACATCTCTGGACTTGTTTAGATTCTTTGGTCCAATTATGTTCAAACTTTCAAGAGGTGATGCATCCCTGGCACCTTTCCTAATGTTTCATCATATTGTCTCTTGCAATTATTCCATGGGTTTAGGGCATGCTTCTGCAAATTATTTTGAGCTGATTTAGTGTCACTATGGCAGTTGATGTCCTTGTGAATCATAAAAGTGGATGTTAAGTAGAACTTTTGGTTACATAAAGCTAATCTAAGGTTCATAAATCGTGATGAACCTTGCATGACCATACTCCATGGAGTGGGGATTCTTGTGTGCTGATCATTTTGGAACTCACCCCAGCGACCCTCCTGACCTTGTCAGTTACCTCCCCTTAGGTTTAGTTATCAGATAAATCAGTATTTAGATGAATGACATTTCATATGCCCCTGCTATTGGAAGTTAATGCTATAAGTTTAGAGATTGTTCAGGGACTAAAATTGAGGATCATCCATGCTATACTTGTGAAATTATGTTCTCTGGAAGGGAAGGGGGACTCTTCACCATGTATTCTCCTGGACCCTAAGGTTCTTCAATTGGTCAAAACTTAGCTTGGAATTCAAGAGATCTGGTGTCTATTTGATTTCATAAGTCATCGATTGAGCTGACCTAGCAGCCAAAGTTGGCTGACCAAGCGGTCTATATTTGGGGCTTAGTTTGTTGAGTTGCTTGTGTGCATGTTGTAGGATGCGTGGCTTGCATTTCTATGAATTTAGTTTTGTCTGCATGGGAAAGGTTTTGATGAAGGTCATGTGCTATATTGCATTCATGAAGTATACTCACAAATGTGTAACAATGTATCATTTGGGTGTAATCAATCTGGACAAACCATGATTTAGGAATTCAGGAGATTGTTGGGTACGGTTGAGACTTGGGATGGTATCTGGGTCGTGATCATTAGGACATTAAGTGAACTTAATTTTCAACACATTTCCCAGACACCTGTTGTTTCAAGTAGGCATTGGTATGGCTTGGGATGGTATCTGGATCGAGGTCATTAGGACATTAAGTGGACTTAATTTTCAACACATTTGCCAGACATATGTTGCTTCAAGTAGGCTTTAGGTACGGCTTGTGATGGTATCTGAGTCGTGGTCATTAGGACATTAAGTGGACTTAATTTTCAACACATTTGCCGGACACATGTTGCTTCAAGTAGTTCTCTGATTAGGTTCAGTAAGGATATATGGGCACCTTAACAATTACTGATGCTGCTCTTAAATTTTTTACCTTTAATATGTAAGTAACCTTTTTTATACTCTCTTTCATCTTCATTACTGAAGTTGGGAGGGTGGTGTGTGTTCTCCCCCGAAGACGGACTCTTTGCTATAGTGCTTGTTCAGAAGTCTCAATGAGCGCCACGTATGTAAGCACATGTGGTTCGTATTCTCGTGTGTCGGCATCACTTAGCATCGGAGCCCGGTGAGGTTGCAAAGACTTAAGTACCCTTTATTGCTATTCTTGTCATGAAACAATGGTTCAAGAAAATAACAAAAATGTCCTCCATTCAAAAAAAAGGAAAACGATGGTTCGAAAAAAGGACAAAAATATCTTCCATCCAGAAAGTCGAGGATAATGTTAACTCTTCAAAGTCCAAACAGTGAAACAAACATGAAACGCTCTCTTTCTTTTTTGTTTGAACTTTCCATCGTCATCTTCTTCTTCTTCCTTCTCTATGAAACACTGTAAAACCCTCTCGAGAGAGAGAGAGAGAGAAGAAATTAAGGGAGGCAAAGAGCCAGTGATCTGATGGTGATCGTCATCCTCTTTCTGCTAGCAGTGGCCGGAATGTTGCCCTCATCCAGTGGGCAACCGACTGCGACGGCCCCTCTGCCACCTTCGAGGGACACCTACAACGAAATCTTCCTCTAGTACACCTACAACGAAGTCTTTCAAAGTACAATCTGTCTACCCCTACGTCAGCAATACTTTCGATCAGGGCTATGCCTTCCAGGCCACCCTGACGCTACTCAACATGAGTGTTCGCACCCTTAAGTCTTGGCAGGCATTTGTCAGGTTCTGGCACCATGAGGTCCTCATCTCGACCTCCGGCAATGTGCTCTCTGACAGGACCCACCTCCCCGCCAATGTTGAGAATGGCATGTTCCTCTCCGGCTTCCCCATCACGGACCTCAAGATTGCCATCGGGATGGCTGGCGACTACAATGTTCTTGGAAAATCGCAAAATCGAATAGTGATTTATGAAAATCGCGTAGTGAAAAAAAATGGTAAATCGCTATGCGATTTTCATAAATCGCTATATCGAGTAGGGATTTATGGAAATCGTGTAGCAAAAAAAATGGCAAATCACTAAATCGAGTAGCAATTTACGAAAATCGCGTAGCGAAAACAAAAACAAAAAATCGTGGGAAAGGGTGTTACGAAAACCTCAAGCAAGAAACAACCAAAGGAAACATATGAGCACCACGATCAAACAAAACACTTTATTGCTCTTTTTCGACAGTTACAAGAGGGAAAGAAAAGAAAAAATGTATACCCACCCATTGAACATGCAGCGGGACCTGCACCGGAGGGAGCCCCCAGAATCCCCCCCTCCCTCCTGTAAGGGCAAAAACTCTGAATTAGGCTCCACAACTCATCAAGTTAAACCATGCTATAATCAATGTGCAGGTCAGTCGGTGCTTGATGGAGCAGTGTAGGATCGTCTGCTGGATGTGCATAGAAGCAAAAAGAGAAGGGAGAGAGAGAGGGTTGATGTTCATGGCCTTCTTCAGAGGGGATTTCTTTCTCGGATAATCCTGCAATGCAGAGACTGGGTCTTAAATAACCATCTTTGGGGTACTTAAGTCTTTGCAATCGCTCCTTTTCTATAATCATCATTTTATGGCACCAATGAAGGAAAGGGTACTTAAGTCTTTGCAATCGCACTGGACTCTGATGCTAACTGATGCTGACAAACATGGGGATACGAGCTTCACGTGCTTACATATGTGGCGCTCATTGGGACCCCTGAACACGCGATGTAGCTAACGGTCGTCTTTGGGGGAGAACATATAACCTGCTTCATAATTTTCAACACACTTGCCGGACACATGTTGCTTCAAGTAGTTCTCTGATTAGGTTCAATAAGGATATATGGGGACCTTAACAATTACAGATGCTACTCTTAAATTTTTTTACCTTTAATATGTAAGTAACCTTTTTTATACTCTCTTTCATCTTCATTACTGAAGTTGATATTGAGGTTTTGTTGCTTTCTTCTCCCTGTTAGGCTTGGTAGAGTTGAGCCCGCAGGTCACAAGGGGGAGAGAGAGAGAGAGAGAGAGAGAGAGAACTCTAGGGGACGTCCTCTGATCTGTCATACGGGGATGTCTCTAGAGGTATATTTATAGGAGTAAAACACAATTACATCAAGACTCTTTTATACAGTTACATCATGACTCCTTTGCACAATACACGACTTTGAGTTGGACTATATCTTATCCAGTCCTATCCTCAGCTAGGTTCCTATTATAATTAGGATTCTTATTATGGATGAGACTCTTTATAATTAGAACTGGACTGGTATGCCATATCATCTCTGACACACCACATGTATGACACATGTCATGATGACACATCCTATGTCACATCACCTATTCTTTACATCGTCAAATGTGGTTATTACCAGCCATTCCAAGGATTATCCATGTTAATTCTAGTTTCTCAAAATCATCAAATTTTATGTGGTTCTAAAATCCTCTTTAAAGGACCTTTCATATTTATTGATGCATTCATGTTGCTCTTAAAAGGTATGGTTGTTCAGCTTGTATGGTTTATAATTAGAACTGGACTAGCATGCCACATCATCTCTGACACGTCACATGTATGACATGTCCTATGTCATGTCACCTATTCTTTACACTCCCCCTCAAACTGTGCGTGGTTGAAAACCATGGACAGCCTGTCCTTAAGCATCCAATAATGAAGAAAGGGGTGATGGTTTCGTGAAAATATCAACCACTTGATGTTCTCAAGAAATAAAATGTGGTTGTACTTCTTTATCTTCTACTCGCTTACGAACAAAGTGTTGATCCAACTCAACATGCTTCATTTGTCCATGCTGAACAGGATTACTTGCAACTGCCACTGCACTCACAGTATATGAAGGATTTATATATTCACTGCTGCAGGTTGACAGCAGATGATGAAGTCATAAAATTTCTACCGTAATAGCAGCCATTGCCCTATATTTAGCCTCAGTGCTTGATCTGGGCCATAATCCTCTGACTCTTACTTGACCATGACACTAAATGTCTTCCTAAAATTATTCCATAATTGGAAACAGACTTCCCATAGATGGATCACTTATCTGCATCTGAATAAGCAACTATAGCAAGGCTCATTAAATACAGGTGGGTGGTCAGTTTGGAGATGAGACCATCAGTTATTGTACCTTTGATATATCTGAGTATCCTTTTTCACAATGTCCATATGGCTTTGTCTAGGAGTATGCATAAGTTCACAATGGAAGCCAAATATGGTCTTATAAAAGTCAAGTACTGATGTGCACTTACCATGCTTCTGAATTTCTCTGGAAAGACTGACAAGCTATCATTCTCAATACCCCCATGAAGCTTTACATTTAATGCCATTGGGGTCTTAGCAGGTTTACATTCTGCCATACCACTGCATTGTAAAAGATCCTGGGCATATTTACTCTATGAAAGGCCTAAAGAGGTAGTAGTTCTGTGACTTCTGTCTCCAAGAAAATATTTGAGAACCCTAAGATCCTTCATGTGGAAGTTCTGGTGAAGAAAGATCTTGAGATCTTGAATATGTGACTCGCTACTTGTTATAATAATGTCATCAACATAAACAAAAATCATTGTCATGTCAGAACCATCAATATAAGTAAGCAATATGTAATCGCATTGACTTCTTGTGAAGCCAATATATCGAATTGTTGTACTGAATGTCTCAAACTATGCCTTGGATGCCTGCTTTAGCCCGGAGATGGCCTTTTTCAATTTCAAGGTTGTCTTTGCAATGTCACCTTCAGGATAACCTGGAGGATGTTCTATATACACCTCCTTATATAACTTTCCATGAAGAAATGCATTCTTCATATCAAGTTGATATAATTGTCAACCAAGAGAAAGAATAACATGGATTGTTCACATCCTGACAACTGGACTGAAGGTCTCATCAAAGTCAAGGCCATGCTCTTGAGTACATCCTTTATTCACTAGTCTTGTTTTATACCTCTCAATACTATTGTTTGTCTTATACTTGATCTTATAGACTTATCTGCATCCAACAATATTTTTGTCGAGGGGTCTATCTACAACTTCCCAAGTGTCACATTCATGCAATCAGAAAAAGGTTTGATCTTCTTTATTTTTACTTACCTTTCTTGCTTCCCCTTGTTTTGCTTGTTTCAAAGCACGTCCTTAAAAAAAAGAGTTATCACATCCTAAAAAAAAAAGAAAACAAATCTAATTAAATCTCAGATTGCCACATACGCCGTTCCTCCAAAAAAGGGGGGTGCAACGTATCTTTTCTCTTTAAATATTTTCTTTCATGTTTCTTGATCCTATTCCTTTCTTTCATGTTCTTAAAAGTCATTTCTTGATTCTTTGCCCCTCATATATTTCCTCCAAAAAAAAAGGAAGAAAGATCTAATTGTTACCTGCAGCACACCCTTAGTCTATAGTTATTGTTACCGACCAGCCAAAAAAAATGTTCTAGTGTTACTTGCTCCCTTTGTCCTTTGTTATGGCTACTTTACATTCTAGTTCTTCCATTAATTCCTCCTTCCTTAGTCAACTTGTTTCCAATAAGTTAGACTCTAATTTTATTACCTAAAAAAAGCAAATTATTCCCTTTATTAGTAACCATGATTTGATTGGGCATCTCGATAAGGCTCTACTTGTTCCTGTAGAGTTTATCCTACAGTTTGAATCAAAAGATATCAAGCAAACCAAAAAACTTGCCCCAAATCTGAATTTTTCTATATGGTCTAAAAATGACCAAGCAATGGTGGCTTATGTTATTGTCACTTTATCATGGGAAGTTTTGCTTCATATTTCCACAGGAGTTAATGATCACGATATCTAGCAGATCTTACATCGTTGGTTTGAACAGATATTTACTCCTAAGATTTTTCATCTGAAAGGAGAATTTAGAAGGTTATCCAGAGGTGATTATAGTATGATAGATTATCTTAACAAGATAAAATCTATCATTAATTAGTTTGCATCAATAGGTGCCCATGTTGCAAACGAAGATATATGCATGCAAACCCTTCAAGGTTTGGGATCAGAATTTAATATGTTGTTATTATGTACTCGGGTTAGAAACCACGACCTCCCTTTGATTAGTTGTGTTCGATGGCCTATGACCCATTGATAAGACCAAAATAAGGCAAATCAGAATTGGTAAAACTTTTTGTTTTTTACCTTTAAAATTGAGCAAAATTTGAAGGCAAAAATCTGGTAGTATATCATTAGATGCGTCTCATAATTCTGAAAACATTGATATTTTGTTTTTCTTAATTCAGGCTACGGTTGGCCCAAAAATCATATTTTTTTAAAAATTAACCCGCCTCGGTGTGACCAGTTCTGGATTAGATCGGATCTTATCCATTTGGTCCAAGTTGATATGGATCTGAACCCAATCCAAGACCCATATTAATTAGAATCTGGTCCAGGTTGAGATCCATATGAAGATTGGATATGGATCTTGGATCTGGATCCAAATCTATATTTAAAATCCAAGTTCGACCAATTTAAAGTTTTAAATTCAATATAAAAGTTAAATTGAGTGAAATTTCATGTTAAAAAGACTCACAAAGGGGGGAGATACCCTCTAGAATATTCTTAAAATTTATTATTTAATAAATAAATAATAATTAATTAATAAAATTCCATCAAATATGTATTTCCAGCATGTTATATTTCTGCATAAACATGCATCAAACATGTATTTCCAACATGTTATATCTCTGCATAAATATGCATCAAATGTGCATTTCTAGCATGTTGTCTCCTCCTATTAGTTGTTGGCAAGCTATGTTTGAGCGACTAACCTTCATATCTGATATGTTGAAATTTGGTTGGTCATGTGAAAGCTTGTTGGAGGTTGTTATGTGCATTTCCGGCATGTTGTCTCCTCCTATTAGTTGTTGGCAAGCTATGTTTGAGCGACTAACCTTCATATCCGATATGTTAAAATTTGGTTGGTCATGCGAAAGCTTGTTGGGGGTTGTTTGCATATATATATATATATATAGATGACTCGTGTAAGGTCTGCCCATCATCATTATATGTGCAGCATCGTCCGCTGTCCACTTGTAAACACCCAAAATTTTTACCCTCATCCAGTACTTACATTTCATGTGTCATTGCATATCATTGCATGCATTCGGCATACCATTTCATTGCACTACATAGCATTGCATGTCATTGCATCTCATTTTCGAGATCCAGCACTCCTGTTTTTCAAAACATTCAATCCAGATTTGAGTTTTAAAGCTTTCTTTCAAAATCAATTTCAAAACCTGGGTTTTTAGTCAACATTCTATCATTTTCCAACCCCAGGACCTCATATTTCAAAATATTTTGTTAGAAAACAATCTGGATTCATTTCAAACTCAATTTCAATTGATTTCAATTCTCAGATGAGACCCATTTAGGTGGTGTCACTTCTGGATTCATTTACTTGTCAAAAATCTCCAAAAATTTCAGAGTCCTAGTTGGATCAGGATTCTTTTTCTATAGTCCAGTCAGATCAGAACTCTACTTTTCACTACCTTTTTACCTGCTTTCGGAGAAAACCTTTCAAAATCTTTTGTTTTGGCCAAAATTTTAGAATCCTAGTTGGATCAGGACTCTTTTTCCAGAGTCCAGTCGGATCAGGACTCTTCTTCGGAGTTTCAATTGGATTGGGACTCTAATCTTTTACAGCTATTTTATCTATTTCAATCAAATCTTTTAAAATCTTTCAAAATGAGTCAGAAACTCAGAGTTTCAGTTAAAACAGGACTCTGTTCAGAGAGTCCTAGTTGGATCAGGACTCTGATTCTGATTTCAATTTTGAGAAAATCTTTCAGACATCTTTCAATCTACCAAAATTATTACACTTTTATCAAAGAATTTCAAAATTCTGAGGTTTTATCTCAGAGTCCTGATCAAATCAGGACTCTACCCCAGAGTCCTGATCGAAGTAGGACTCTATCCAAAATTGATTTTCTCACTTCATTTTCACTAGTTTTCAAAAAACTTTGCCCAAATTTCATCATTTGTTCATCAGAAAACCAAAATTCTTAGAGTTCTGATCGAATCAGGACTCTTTCTTAGAGTCCTAATCAGATCAGGACTCTAAACCAAAACTTCAATTTCATCCTGCTTTAACTGTTTTTCAAAATCCTCCCATTTGTTTTCTCAAGAAAATCCAAAAATTTGAGAGTCCTAGTTCAATCAGGACTCTGTCCTCAGAGTCTCAGTTGAATCAGAACTCTATTTTATTCCAGTATTCGTTATTGTTTTCACTGTTTTGACAAGTTCTTTCATTTGTTTTTCAGAAAATACCAAAAAAAATCTAGAGTTTCAGTCCGATCAGAACTCTGTCCCAGAGTCCTAGTCCAGTCAGGAGTCTGTTTTGAAGTCTATTTTAATTTCATTTTTATTGTTTTCAAAATTTAGGTCATTTTACAGAGTCCAATTAATTTAGGACTCTATTTTAGAGGTCGGTCGAGTTAGGAGTCTACCCCTGACTGTGTTTTTTCTACTTATTTCGTCAGTTTTTGATAAAATCTTTCAAAAACTCTTCCATTTGAATTCTAAAATCTAAAATCTGAGAATCCTAAGAGTTCAGGACTCTAACTCGGAGTTTCAGTTAGCTTGATACCCTATTTTCAAAGATCTTGAATTTCAAATACTGATTTTAACCCCTTTTCAAAACCATTTTCAGTGTTTATTTCAAAATTCTTCAAAACTCGATGTGGGCCCACTCAGTTGGCACCATATCCAGAGGAGTTATGCCTTGGTTAGAACCCTATTCCATTTCAAAAATTCTAATTTTAAGATTGCTTTTGAAAATCCTTTTGAAAACTCCTTCAATTTCAAGTTTTAAAATCGTTTTTTAAAAAACTCAAGTAGGGCCCACTCGGGGTGGCGCCATATTCGAGTAAGTCGGGGCTAGACTAGGGTTAGTCAGTATCTTAGTTAGTGTTAGGGGTTTAGAAGAGTTAATATCATTTTGAAAACCCATTTTGAAGTTTATTTTTTAAAACTAGTGTTTTTAAAGGTTTTTAAAAAACCAAATGTGGAAGATGCCAAGTGGCATCACATTTGGACTTTCTAGGGTTTAATTAGGGGTTAATTAGGGATTAATTAGAGTCCCACCTAGGCTATAATTCTCCAAAAAATCGTTGCCCCCTTTATTGGATTTATTAGAAAGAGTTCTAAAAAAATAAAACTCCTTAATTAACCCTAATTAAGGAGGTTTTGAAAACCTATAAATAGGGGACTTCAAGAGGTCAAAAGGAGCTCTTTTTCTCTCAAATTTTCGTGGCTTCTCTCTCCTTTCCAGCACCTCCACCTTCCTCCATTGAGGCTGCAGCCCCAAGGTGAGTTATTTAATATTATTTTATTATTATTTTATTAGTTTTTTATGATTTTTCAATAGATTTCAACATGGAAACTCTTGTGTTCATGGATTTAACCATGGATTTCATCCAAGAACCCCAAAATCGACCCAAGAAGATGATCTAACTCAGTTTGAGAGTGATTTCAAGGATTCTAATCCATTAGAATTGATGAGAGGTACGTTTTTCATGCTCTTAACTGACGAAACGTGAGATTTACCCGTTAAATGGGTTAAATCCATGATTTCAAAGGTGAAAGCAAATTCCAGCCATGGATTCCATGTATTTTATTTATTTATTTGTTTATCCATGTTTATTACACGTTTTCCAGCATAGAAATAATTTTTATTTTACTGTTATAGTGTTTATTTTATTGTTTTTCATTAGTTAATGCATATTTTCTCAAGTTTCTTAGATTTCTGTGTGTTTTTAGTTTAGAATAGAAAAGAGCATGCTATTTCGGATTTAAATATGTGTTGTTAATTTCTGATTTTTTTATATGTGATGCATGCATATGTGATTGATCTACTGTAAGAAAATCAAAGATTTTGGACTTCGGGAACCTTGTCAGAAAAATCAGACATCAAATCGGGTTTTTAAAACATTAAAATCGTTGCTAAAATCAAGAGGGTAACTTGCTGTGATGATATTTTTCTCATCTTATATCCGATTTTAGATATGTAAAGTTCCATGGATTCATATTGATTAGATCTAGCTACTGTAAAAATTTTAGAATTTTTTATTACTGTTTAGTATTTTTCCTCTGTCAGAGACTCTGATTTTCAATTTAAAACTCGTTAGGGTTTTCCAAAACCCTAATCCGACTTGTGTTGTTTATAAATCCCAAACTACAGATCCGATTCATGATCTGTAAAAAGTGAGTATTGTTATTTTTCTGTCAACTATTCACTGTTAAAATCTCAGATATTTTGAATGATCACTGCTATTTATACCAGAATTTTCAATTGAAAGTATCAGTTAAGACTAAAGTTAAAATCAATATATTCAAGTCCGGATTGTCAGATAGGAATCTCCCTGGTTTTAAAAGATTTTTCAGATCTGTAAAAAATAAAAGTTCTGTTTTCTTGTCTATTTGTTCTCTGTAAAATTTCATAAATTTTCATGAAGGTTTGACCCCTGGTTCGGGTGTTTGACTGAGACTGGTTGGTGAGCTAGGTCAAAAATAGCATATTTTTAGGGTTTAATGCAATTTTCGGATTAATTTAATGCCAAAAAAATATTTTTATAATTATAATCTGATATTAGGGTAATAAAAAGTGCAGGTACTAATTTTGAGGATTTTTAGAATCCGTTTGATGCTTGAATGGCTTGAGTTGCAAAACAGGGCACCCGAAGAATTCCAAAACATTGCAAAATCACAAAATTTGTGATATTCTTGGATTTTTGTGCATAATCATATATTTTTAGGGTTTAATCATATTCATAATCATATTAGGATGCTTTGGGTTTAATTTGATGCTCATTTGATTTCATTTAGTGCATAAAACATAAGTTTTTACCAAAATCTATTTCAGAAAACCCTGATTTCAAGGCCATAGTCTTGCTATCAGGGGAAATTTGGTCATTTGACCTCAATTTCGAAATTCCTAACCCTAATTTTTATATTTTTAATCATGTCATAGCATATTTAGTTTGATTTATTTTTATTTGTATTTCAAAACTTGCATTTACCAAATATCTTTCTGAAAACCCTAATTTCAAGGCCATAGTCTAGTTATTAGGGGTATTTTGGTCATTTTGACCCCAATTTCGAAATTTCTTATCTTATCTTCCTTATTTATTCAATCTTATTTCATATTTTATCAATTTTGATTTAAGGGAATCATGGCAAAAAGGCTTATATCTAGCAAAATCCAGTAATTTCTTGATATTACTGGATAAACCTAGAAAAGCCAACATATATTCACTAACCAAGCTTTCTAGTTTTGCAGGTACATTGAAGATTTTATTTTTCATGTATTTAAATTTCAATAGTGATGTAAACTAAATTAAACTTTGGAATAAGAATTTACATTTCCTACTTAGCTTAGGCATCATTGCATATAGTTTACTTTTTTTTAAATAATGTTAATGTGTGATGGATGATGATTCATGCATATTCAAACTCACTATGGTCTACACGAATGGCACATACACTAGCTTTTATGAAGTTTATAAACTTGGTGGAATTCGTATTTATGGTCATAGTCAGAATATGAATGATACGCAGATTTATGATCTTCACATTAGCCACATTCAGCCTACACTCTTAGGCTAATTTCAAAATGCACTGCATTTCTCAAAAATACAAAAAGTATTTCTCAATTCCTCAAATCCATATTCATTCATTTCATGCATTTGCCAATTCCAATTAAAATCTCAATTCAAAGAAGTTCATTTTCTCAAAATCCTCTAAGTCTTATTCAAAAATCGATTTTCTCAAAATATGGATTTGCCCATGATATTTCAAGTATTTTCCAAGTTCCAAATTTGATTTTCTAAGTTATATTTTCAATCTCAAAGTTTGAATTCAAAGAAATCAAGTTTTCCAAAGTAATTTCACATTTCTTAAAATCGATTTTCACAAAATCTCAAGATTTCTTCAAAAACCGATTTTTACTTTTCTCAGAAGTACATTTCAAATCCCAATTCACGATTTTCCATGTGATATCTATTCTAAGTGTTTCAGTTATTCAAAGCAAACATCATGTTTTCAAATATGCATTTTCAGAAAATTCATAGCACATGCCTGATTCTATGTGCATTTAGAAATTAGAATATGATTTAGACAAGTTGAATAGAGCAGAGCAGTAGATTGATCCTTGGTTCGATTACCCCTGTTAAAGGTGACAGGAACGGTCGAACCTCGTACCGACAGGCGAGTCCCATTCTACGGAATTTTCCCGCATTTTAAAACGGAGGCGAGTTATTTTCAAAAACTTTTCAAAGGTCAGTTTGACTCGCAAAAGCTAAAAATTTTGCGATGATAACAGCTTTGGCGACTGAGATGGGACCTGTCTTCGCCTGATCAATTTAATGCTCTACTTAGTTCAAGTTGTCAAAATCGATTTCCATGGAATGTCAGCTTTTAATTTATGCTATCATGTGAACCTAGGAGCCTAGACCTGAACCCAGCTGACATGGAATGCATATAGACTAGGTATGGTTTGGTAGGACCATATTGAGGAGAATTATTCATGCTCACATAGACTTAGGTCTAATACAACACTCCTCAATTTAGGAATTGTATGAAAACAATGTTTGCTTCTTCAAATATTTCAAAATTCTATCTCTTTAGGACTTAGAGCCTTCTGTTTGATTGCATGTGCTCATGTTTTTCAAAAATCACCCTACCTATATTATCCCGGTCTTCACGTTGCTGGGCTCTCTTCCAGAACCATAGTTCGGTACAGAGCCTCACAACTGGGCCACTTATTTGGGTTAACACCCCCCTGCCACGTACCAAGGGCCATAGTCCAACGTATATCGGCAGGTGCTCAAGGATGTTGGAAAACTTGAACCTAGAACCGGAGAAATTGATTTTATGCCATGTACATCGAGCCTTGGCTCGAGTATATAGGCATAACTGGATTGGATACAGTTGATCTGAACCTTAGAGTTAGGATTAAGATCCTACAGCCATTTCAAAATTTGTGCATCTAGAGTCAGCTTTTAGGGAATGTTGTATGTGCATACTTGTTTGTGCAAGATGTAATTGAATAGTCATTTCCTTTTTATTTTCCATATTTTCCCAATTTTCTAAAATACTGGACGATTTTCTCAAATTTCCCCAATCTATGTCCATGTACTGTCCATGTTTTAAACCTTGGATGATTTTTCGAATACTTCATTTTCCATTTATTTCTTCATATTTCATCAAACCCTGGACGATTTTCCAAATTTCCCTTAATTTCTTTCAAAACTCCAGGTGATTTCTCATCTTTCCTGTCTTCTGGATCTCGAATTTCCTACTTTATTTTTATCCTGCCTGCATTTCCCTCAAATTTCCTGTATTTTCTCAAGTCTTATTCCAATTTTCCATGTTTTCCAATCTGATGACATCCAGTCAGCTTGATTCAGTCTTCCCTGAGGGTCACATCTCCTACGAGGTGCGACAAAGTCTTCCCGAGCATCGAGTCTTCAGCACCGGATCCTTCTTTCCCCGGTGGTACTATTTATGGTTCAAGAATTTCTCTCGTATGTTTCCGGACCACTTGGACGATTGTGGGTTAGAACTGGCGTCTGCAGTGGGAAAGCAGACAGTCAACGGCAACTTGATCCATGCACTAGCAGAACGGTGGAATCCGAGCACTTCTACCTTCTGGTTCCCGTGGGGCGAGATGACAATACTGATGAATGAATTTTCAGAAATCATGGGATTGCCCGAGCCATCCGGTCAGCCTGGAGATCCATTGGAGAAACAGTTTTTGATTAATGTCAAGGGTCTAGACCCTAAAGATGCCTTAGCTCGCATGACGGGACGCAAGTCTTGGCCTTTGATTGAAGAAGATGGAAATGAATATGTGAACCTACTCGAAATCTACAGACAGTATGGGATATTCATAGAAGTCAGCTCATTGTCCAGGACAGCTCGAGAAAGAATTCAGCATGCGATGGTTCTGTGCACGGTGGGATTAGCTTTCTTCCCCGATGGACGGAATTATATGGATATCAGAATAGTTCAGCTTTTAAGGAGGTGGGGAAGTCGACAGACCAGCCGCCTCTCGATAGCCATGGCCGCACTCGCCTTTCTATACCGAGGGTTGACCCGTTTCACACTCGGAGAGTCGATCCTAGTCGAAGGGTGCACCTATGCCTTGCAGTCTTGGTTCCTCCGGCATGTGCCAGTCCGAGCCAGTTCATTCAGATACAATGGAAAAAAGCTTTTGCCAGTTGCGCGATACCGGTTCTTGATCGACAACCTTCAAGAGGAAGAAGTCGCATGGGACTACTTTGATCGTCAGGAATCACCTCCCAGATATACTTGCGCTTATGGCAAGCGGTTCAGGTTACTCGGCCCCTTCTTCTGCGCATACTATCATCCAGAGCGGTGTGTCAGGCAGTTCTCTCAGAGGCAGAAGCGCGTAGAGATTCGTCCACTAGCAGGGGTTCTGCTAGAATTCGACCTCGCATCAGATCAGTGGTCCGGAGCATACCATTCTGCCAGACATGGCTGAGATTCTTTTGTTACTCTCACTATTTTTCCTGGCCCTCGAGTGTCCTCTGATTATCAGGAGTGGTGGAAAATTGTTTGTCCCCCTCCTCTCTGTCAAGTGTATTATTAAAATCATATTCCTTTAATCTTCATTTCACCTTGGTTTGACGACCTCGCCTAGGTAACAAGGCATATTCTCAGTTGTTTATTTTGCAAAGAATAGCAGCGCAATTGTCGTAAACTCCAGCGACGACTCAATCCCTAATAATAGGATATTATTTCAATTGTCTACCAAAATTCTCAACAAATCTTCTTCTCCAACCAAATTTTCTTCAAAAGCCTAACCATCAGTTCTACCTTGTAGAGAGCATCAACAACATTCGAAAAAAACACTCGTGATACTCGATGGTTCATACAAGGTCCAGAAAGAAAACCCTATCAGTCGAAGGCGTCGCATACTCAGCCGCTTCGGAAGAGGAAATGGACTCACCCCGTAGTCAAGGTCAGCAAGCAGAAGATGACGTAGATCCCCAGATGTACGTCATGTTCAAAAAGATGATGAGTAAGATGCTGGCCGAGCAAGCCGAAGCCAGTACTGAGCAGATTCAGATAAAGCAGAAGGAAAATGAGAAGGCCAGGGATTTCATTCATAGATGGAGATCCGCTTGCAATAAGATGCGTGAGCCAGTAGCAGAAGGACACGCACTATCTTTGATCCTGAGCAACTTCTCGCAACCCCTCAGGGGACTGATTTCTACATCTCCATCAAAGAGCTTCATAGAACTGACAGAACGAGCTGAATGGATTGAGTTGAGTATGGAAAATGGATCTTATGAAGGTTTCACGTTCACCAAAAACAACTGATCCCGCAACAATCATGGGCAGATTCAAAGGAAAATTTTGCAAATTTCATCGGGCAGTGGGACATGACACTGAGAATTGTTTCATCCTGAAGAATATCATTCAAGATTGCATCGACAAGAATATCCTTATTGAAGATAAGGAAGATACCAGTCGACCATCCTGAGCAAGTTTTCTAAAAATTGACAATGTCGAGACTATGTCACTTTCATCATTTTGTCATTTTGAAGGGACAATGTAGTCCCAGTTCTTCTATCAATTTGTTATTTCCTTCTTCAATGCACTAATAAATTTGTCAATCTTTCTTATGGCCTGGCGTCATCTTTTATATTCCTTATTTGCAAATGTTTAAATGTCTTCTTATAAGGGGTAACCTTTTTCAAAGTGCCTCTCTGATCAACCAAGAAGCTCATTGTCAGTTTTTACCTCGTTATCCTCAGAGAATTCTCATCAAATATCAACTACTTATCCTTTCATCCAAACTCTCACTCCCTAGTTATACTGGGGCATTATTTTGAAAATTGGCTTCAAAACTTTCTGTATGCAGGCAGGATCAAACAAATCTCTCATTTTGCACACATGTGCACCCATCTACATTCATTTGCATTTGCATGCATTCATTCGCATTCATCTGCATTCATCTACATCAATTTGCATTGAACTCCCCATTCAGGATAAGGGATAAATCCTGAGGCCCCGACAGTCGCCCAAGTTGTCGTAAGGGTGAAGACTGAAAATTTTCCATCAAAATCCATTAGTAATTCTTCAGAATCTAGTGTTCGTGCTGGTAATTTTTCAAAAATCCAATGTTCGTGCTGGTAAACTTTCAAAATCCAGTGTTCGTGCTGGTAAACTTTCAAAACCCAGTACTCGTACTGGTAATCATTTAAAACCCAGTGCTCGTACTGGTAACCATTTAAAATCCAGTGCTCGTACTGGTAATCTTTCAAAATCCAGTGCTTGTACTGGTACTCTTCCAAAATCTGATGCTCGTGCTAGTTGAACTAGTCCCAAATGTCATCTTTATACTTATCAACTTTTCTTTCCTTTAAATGTCTTGAATTGGTCTATAGGAGTCGAGTTCCTATTCGAATCTTCTTCCAAATCCAATTCAGAATTGGTCTAGAAAATCTAAGTTCCGACTTGAATTTTCTTACAAATCCAATTCGTATAATTGTCTTTCCTCTAGATTCTAGAATTGGTCTAGAAGAGTCGAGTTCCGATTCGAATCTTCTTCCAAATCCAATTCAGAATTGGTCTAGAAAATCCAAGTTCCGACTTGAATTTTCTTACAAATCCAATTCGTATAATTGTCTTTCCTCTAGATTCTAGAATTGGTCTAGAAGAGTCGAGTTCCGATTCGAATCTTCTTCCAAATCCAATTCAGAATTGGTCTAGAAAATCCAAGTCCCGACTTGAATTTTCTTACAAATCCAATTCGTATAATTTTCTTTCCTCTAGATTCTAGAATTGGTCTAGAAGAGTCGAGTTCCGATTCGAATCTTCTTCCAAATCCAATTCAGAATTGGTCTAGAAAATCCAAGTCCCGACTTAAATTTTCTTACAAATCCAATTCGTATAATTTTCTTTCCTCTAGATTCTAGAATTGGTCTAGAAGATTCGAGTTTCGATTCGAATCTTCTTCCAAATCCAATTCAGAATTGGTCTAGAAAATCCAAGTCCCGGCTTGAATTTTCTTACAAATCCAATTCGTATAATTTTCTTTCCTCTAGATTCTAGAATTGGTCTAGAAGAGTCGAGTTCCGATTCGAATCTTCTTCCAAATCCAATTCAGAATTGGTCTAGAAAATCAGAGTTCCGACTCAAATTTTCTTTCAAATCCAATTCGCTTAGCTTTCCTTTACAAGCTTGAACTTCTACTCAAACTATCCTGCGAGTTGGTCTAGAAGATCCGAGTTCCGACTCGAATTGTCTTTCAAAATCCAATTCATCTAGTTTTCCTTGAAGAGTTGAATTCTGATTCGAATCTTCCCTCAAAAACCCAGTTCAGCACCTGGTCCAGTCAAAGCTCACAAGTTGGAATCATTCCTTCTTAAGCTATGATCCTTATGTTGAATTCCTATGGAATTGATAGTTCGTAGGTCGAACCCCTACGGGACCAATGCCGTTCTCAATAGAACCAATGTCGTTCTTAGGCTAAATCCCTATAGAACCCATGTCATTCTCAGTAAACCAATTCACAATTTCGACTTTCGGGTCAATCAATTTCCAATTTCCAATTTCCAATTTCCAATTTCCAATTTCCAATTTCCAATTTCCAATTTCCAATTTCCAATTTCCAATTTCCAATTTCCAATTTCCAATTTCCAATTTCCAATTTCCAATTATCAATTTCCAAATTTCCAATTTCCAATTTCCAATTTCCAATTTCCAATTTCCAATTTCCAATTTCCAATTTCCAATTTCCAATTTCCAATTTCCAATTTCCAATTTCCAAATTCAAATATCAAATTTCAAAATTCCAATTTCCAAAATTTGACCCTTTTGGTCATCCAATACCAATTCCAATAAATTTCTCTTGCGAGAGACCCTTTTTATAGGGAGAGTTCGAGGGAGCTCGTTCTTTTCGCATGCTATCCAATTCATTCACTTAGCCCCTTTTCAGGGAGAGTTTGAAGGGACTCGTGTCTTTGTGAACCGTTTGCAAAACAAAATTCCAAATTTCACACAAGGAACCCTTTTTATAGGGAGAGACTCGACGGAGACTTGCTTTCCTTGTGGCCCCATAATTTCAGACTAGGCCATTTCATCATGAAGGACCCTCTTTTCAGTGAGAGTGTGATGAACTCGTTCCTTAATGACCAATTTACCAACCTCACCAATTTCGGCCCCCTTTCCATAAGAGAAGCCTAATGTTAGGAAGTTTTGACGAAAGCTTAATTTCTCTTCGAAAGTTCGTTTTGCAAACACCTCCTCTTCAGGGAAGAGAGGAGTAATTCCCAATTCTAATTTCTGAATCTTCTCCTTTGGGGAAAGGAGAAGAGAATTTTTGTCATGGATGTGTTGCGTTGTGCTTCAAATGCTCGCTTTCACAAAAGGATTTCAAGAAAGTTTTGCCAATTTGTCATTAAATATTTATTGATTTCAAAAATCTTTATTGCACAAAATTATTACCTCAAAATACCCTCAGTATTACTTCCGAAAGGACAAAGCTTTCGCGAAAAAGGATTCAAAGTTCAAAATCTTTCTATTGGCCAACCAAAAGGATGAAGAATAAATCTGCGATATGGCCAGTAAAGAAAACTCAATGATGTTGCAAAGCCATAAGTGATTGATATTGATCGCAGTCAATGGCACATTTTTAAAGACCTTTCTTGAAAAATAAAGCAGTCGAAATATCTTGGGTGATACAAAAAAATCCACTCAATCTCCATATCTCCTCAATCACCTAAGCTGCAATTAAATATCTGCAAAAGGGATTTCTTAATTATTGTCAAGATGAAGGCGAATTAAGTGAGTCGACCCCCGGGGCCAAAGAAGATTTGGATCATCTCCAAGATGACGGAGTTTGTGACGGATCCTTCCAGGGAAAGTTCAGATCACCGTCGAGATGAAGGCGAGTGTGATGAGCCTACCGACAAACCCTAAAAGGTATTTAATTTCTGCTATCGTCAAGAGATTTCCTACCAAAGAGCCAATAACTATCAAGATAATCCCTGAGAGAAAAGAAGGATCGGAACATCTCTGAGATGAAGGAGTTTGTGACGTACCCTTCCAAAAAAAAAAGAGAGAGACAAGTCAGGACATCTCCAAAATGAAGGATGATGTAATTCCCGAAAAATCCAAGAGAGCTCCAATCTGCTAAAAAAAAAGAGTGCAGAAAGATCATCATGAGAAAAGAATCCCAGGATATCAGACTGTCGAATCTATCAAGAATCTTCTTTAATTTTGTGAAATTCTTTTATCAATATTCTTTCAACAATAGCTCTCGCAATATCAAGAATACTTTCTTTCTCGTCCATATCAAGGAAATTGATAGCTTCCTTGAAAGAAAGCCAATCGCAAGCAATTTGAATTCGAATCTTGATTCTACGGAGTTAAGCCCAGTCGGAGATAATACTTCAGGTAGAAAAGAGGGAATACTTTCAAAACAATGTGCATCAGTTTCAATTATTTTGAATCAACAACAATTTTCAACATTCTGACAATATTTTCTAGTTATCTTGGCATGAAGCGAGAGCTTGAGGTTCATCTTTAGCGCATCCTGACACCATCCCTTTTTAGGACTTGATAACAGGAGTTTTCAAGATTTCTTCCCTTCTTTGGTATAATCTGAGCGCACGAGCTCTCAGATTCGCACACTTCCCTGTGTCCCCACTGTCCCACCATAGACAGTCCAATTTCGGCTTGAGGTTAAGCCACCAATTTCAGCAAAAGGCAATTTCAAAAGTTAATTAGTCTCAGCAATGAGGCGCCTAAAATCAATCCCTTTTCAAACTTTAGGGACCCCAATTTCCTTCCTTTTGCAAAACCCCTATCGGATTCATTGTGCGGAAATCCGAAGGTTCCATCACGGTCTCTTCTTTCGAGGATTCTGTCCATTTTCTGCCCAATCAGGTTAAGGGTATAAACTTGGGCCTCCTTTGATGAGGTATTCCATTTTCTGCCCAATCAGGTTAAGGGTATAAACCTGGGCCTCCTTTGATGAGGTATTCCATTTTCCACCCAATCAGGTCAAGGGTACAAACCTGAGCCTCCTTTGATGAGGTATTCCATTTTCAACCCGGTCAGGTTAAGGGTTAAGCCTGAGCTTCGTTCCATACGAGGTACTTCCCGTCCCATCCAGGTTAAGGGCAAAACCTGAATCTTACTTTCTTTTGAAATAAAATTTTATCCTTATTCTCCATTTCATATCTACCATCATCACTTGAATTAATTCTTTCATACTCAGTTAGATTCATCTAACTGGGGCATTTTTTATAATCCAAATTTGGTGTGTTTTCTTTGCCACTAAGCTCGGCTTACAACCGGCTTAGTAGCAAAGAGGGGCATCTGTAAACACCCAAAATTTTTACCCTCATCCAGTACTTACATTTCATGTGTCATTGCATATCATTGCATGCATTCGGCATACCATTTCATTGCACTACATAGCATTGCATGTCATTGCATCTCATTTTCGAGATCTAGCACTCCTGTTTTTCAAAACATTCAATCCAGATTTGAGTTTTAAAGCTTTCTTTCAAAATCAATTTCAAAACCTGGGTTTTTAGTCAACATTCTATCATTTTCCAACCCTAGGACCTCATATTTCAAAATATTTTGTTAGAAAACAATCTGGATTCATTTCAAACTCAATTTCAATTGATTTCAATTCTCAGATGAGACCCATTTAGGTGGTGTCACTTCTGGATTCATTTACTTGTCAAAAATCTCCAAAAATTTCAGAGTCCTAGTTGGATCAGGACTCTTTTTCCAGAGTCCAGTCGGATCAGAACTCTACTTTTCACTACCTTTTTACCTGCTTTCGGAGAAAACCTTTCAAAATCTTCTATTTTGGCCAAAATTTCAGAGTCCTAGTTGGATCAGGACTCTTTTTCCAGAGTCCAGTCGGATCAGGACTCTTCTTCGGAGTTTCAATTGGATTGGGACTCTAATCTTTTACAGCTATTTTATCTATTTCAATCAAATCTTTTAAAATCTTTCAAAATGAGTCAGAAACTCAGAGTTTCAGTTAAAACAGGACTCTGTTCAGAGAGTCCTAGTTGGATCAGGACTCTGATTCTGATTTCAATTTTGAGAAAATCTTTCAGACATCTTTCAATCTACCAAAACTATTACACTTTTATCAAAGAATTTCAAAATTCTGAGGTTTTATCTCAGAGTCCTGATCAAATCAGGACTCTACCCCAGAGTCCTGATCGAAGTAGGACTCTATCCAAAATTGATTTTCTCACTTCATTTTCACTAGTTTTCAAAAAACTTTGCCCAAATTTCATCATTTGTTCATCAGAAAACCAAAATTCTTAGAGTTCTGATCGAATCAGGACTCTTTCTTAGAGTCCTAATCAGATCAGGACTCTGAACCAAAACTTCAATTTCATCCTGCTTTAACTGTTTTTCAAAATCCTCCCATTTGTTTTCTCAAGAAAATCCAAAAATCTGAGAGTCCTAGTTCAATCAGGACTCTGTCCTCAGAGTCTCAGTTGAATCAGAACTCTATTTTATTCCAGTATTCGTTATTGTTTTCACTGTTTTGACAAGTTCTTTCATTTGTTTTTCAGAAAATACCAAAAAAAATCTAGAGTTTCAGTCCGATCAGAACTCTGTCCCAGAGTCCTAGTCCAGTCAGGAGTCTGTTTTGAAGTCTGTTTTTATTTCATTTTTATTGTTTTCAAAATTTAGGTCATTTTACAGAGTCCAATTAATTTAGGACTCTATTTTAGAGGTCGGTCGAGTTAGGAGTCTACCCCTGACTGTGTTTTTTCTACTTATTTCGTCAGTTTTTGATAAAATCTTTCAAAAACTCTTCCATTTGAATTCTAAAATCTAAAATCTGAGAATCCTAAGAGTTCCGGACTCTAACTCGGAGTTCAAGTTCGCTTGATACCCTATTTTCAAAGATCTTGAATTTCAAATACTGATTTTAACCCCTTTTCAAAACCATTTTCAGTGTTTATTTCAAAATTCTTCAAAACTCGATGTGGGCTCACTCAGTTGGCACCATATCCAGAGGAGTTATGACTTGGTTAGAACCCTATGCCATTTCAAAAATTCTAATTTTAAGATTGCTTTTGAAAATCCTTTTGAAAACTCCTTCAATTTCAAGTTTTAAAATCGTTTTTTAAAAAACTCAAGTAGGGCCCACTCGGGGTGGCGCCATATTCGAGTAAGTCGGGGCTAGACTAGGGTTAGTCAGTGTCTTAGTTAGTGTTAGGGGTTTAGAAGAGTTAATATCATTTTGAAAACCCATTTTGAAGTTTATTTTTTAAAACTAGTGTTTTTAAAGGTTTTTAAAGGTTTTTAAAAAACCAAATGTGGAAGATGCCAAGTGGCATCACATTTGGACTTTCTAGGGTTTAATTAGGGGTTAATTAGGGATTAATTAGAGTCCCACCTAGGCTATAATTCTCCAAAAAATCGTTGCCCCCTTTATTGGATTTATTAGAAAGAGTTCTAAAAAAATAAAACTCCTTAATTAACCCTAATTAAGGAGGTTTTGAAAACCCTATATGGACTCAGACTGGTTGGTGAGCTAGGTCAAAAATAGCATATTTTTAGGGTTTAATGCAATTTTCGAATTAATTTAATGCCAAAAAAATATTTTTATAATTCTAATCTGATATTAGGGTTATAACAAGTGCAGGTACTAATTTTGAGGATTTTTAGAATCCGTTTGATGCTTGAATGGCTTGAGTTGCAAAACAGGGCACCCGAAGAATTTCAAAACATTGCAAAAATCACAAAATTTGTGATATTCTTGGATTTTTGTGCATAAGCATATATTTTTAGGGTTTAATCATATTCATAATCATATTAGGTTGCTTTGGGTTTAATTTGATGCTCATTTGATTTCATTTAGTGCATAAAACCTAAGTTTTTACCAAAATCTATTTCAGAAAACCCTCATTTCAAGGCCATAGTCTTGCTATCAGGGGCAATTTGGTCATTTGACCTCAATTTCAAAATTCCTAACCCTAATTTTCATATTTTTAATCATGTCATAGCATATTTAGTTTGATTTATTTTTATTTGTATTTCAAAACTTGCATTTACCAAATATCTTTCTGAAAACCCTAATTTCAAGGCCATAGTCTTGTTATTAGGGGTATTTTGGTCATTTTGACCCCAATTTCAAAATTTCATATCTTATCTTCCTTATTTATTCAATCTTATTTCATATTTTATCAATTTTGATTTAAGGGAATCATGGCAAAAAGGCTTATATCTAGCAAAATCCAGTAATTTCTAGATATTACTGTATAAACCTAGAAAAGCCAACATATATTCACTAACCAAGCTTTCTAGTTTTGCAGGTACATTGAAGATTTTATTTTTCATGTATTTAAATTTCAATAGTGATGTAAACTAAATTAAACTTTGGAATAAGAATTTACATTTCCTGCTTAGCTTAGGCATCATTGCATATAGTTTACTTTTTTTTAAATAATGTTAATGTGTGATGGATGATGATTCATGCATATTCAAACTCACTATGGTCTACACGAATGGCACATACACTAGCTTTTATGAAGTTTATAAACTTGGTGGAATTCGTATTTATGGCCATAGTCAGAATATGAATGATACCCAGATTTATGATCTTCACATTAGCCACATTCAGCCTACACTCTTAGGCTAATTTCAAAATGCACTGCATTTCTCAAAAATACAAAAAGTATTTCTCAATTCCTCAAATCCATATTCATTCATTTCATGCATTTGCCAATTCCAATTAAAATCTCAATTCAAAGAAGTTCATTTTCTCAAAATCCTCTAAGTCTTATTCAAAAATCGATTTTCTCAAAATATGGATTTGCCCATGATATTTCAAGTATTTTCCAAGTTCCAAATTTGATTTTCTAAGTTATATTTTCAATCTCAAAGTTTGAATTCAAAGAAATCAAGTTTTCCAAAGTAATTTCACATTTCTTAAAATCGATTTTCACAAAATCTCAAGATTTCTTCAAAAACCGATTTTTACTTTTCTCAGAAGTACATTTCAAATCCCAATTCACAATTTTCCATGTGATATCTATTCTAAGTGTTTCAGTTATTCAAAGCAAACATCATGTTTTCAAATGTGCATTTTCAGAAAATTCATAGCACATGCCTGATTCTATGTGCATTTAGAAATTAGAATATGATTTAGACAAGTTGAATAGAGCAGAGCAGTAGATTGATCCTTGGTTCGATTACCCCTGTTAAAGGTGGCAGGAACGGTCGAACCTCGTACCGACAGGCGAGTCCCATTCTACGGAATTTTCTCGCATTTTAAAACGAAGGCGAATTATTTTCAAAAACTTTTCAAAGGTCAGTTTGACTCGCAAAAGCTAAAAATTTTGCGATGATAACACCATTGCCTTTGACTACATGTTTCTGCATGAGAAACATGTTGCCAACTGCATGTTAATGTTGTTTTGTGCATTGTGGCAGTATAGCTATGTCTCAGTGGTCATGTTTTGTATCCTGAGCATGCCCAACTTTATTACATGTGAATGGCAAAAATAGGTACTGGTTATGATCTGCATTAGATTATCATGCTTATGTTTTATGCATGAAAACTCATGAAATTTATAACATGCATGAATATGATCATGTGCTTATTTGAGAGTTTATACATATGATGGATCAAGAAAAATGCATATTGCAAGCATTTGTTTGTATGCATATGCAATTTGTTTTACATGTATATTCTTGTTGTGTGAGAATTAATGTGCATTGTGGACATATTTGGATAATTGAGTGGTTGCATGTTCATTGAGGATTTTGCATAAGATGCATCAGTGGTCATATGTGAACCAATGTAGGTCATGTGGGCCAAGAGTATGTGTTTCTCCAAGATTTGTGTTTATGCATTGCAAAATTTACTTTTGAAATTATTGGCTTTATAATTTAATTGCATTGTTAAAATTGTAATGGTTCAGGTCCCGTGTTGGGTTTTGTATGTTGATTTGCAAAACAGTTCCTGTGTAAAGAAGTTTGCTTTTGTTAGAAAGATAAAAGAGATAAACAATGTAATTAATATTTTTCTTCCTGGATGTCCCTTCCACATTTTAGGAATCATGGATGGTAGTTTTGGAGAAACTGTGAAGATACTAAAACTCTGTGTGTGTTTGTACCCATGAACCCAATATGTTGGTTCACCTCTCGACCATGGTTCTAGGGAGTTTTCAGTCACTTTGCCTAGGGGTGGTGTTGTGACACAATTGTTGTTATTGGTATACCAAGAAAGTGGCATCAGTGGATGTTGATTTTTCTTGTGTCCCAATATTAGATGTTGATTTCTAATAATTTGATGGATGGTGTTGATTCTTGATATTGGTCAAAGGACAAGTGTAGAACCTAGTAATCAAATATAAATTGTGTGTTAAGCTATAATTGGGGACCTATCTTAGACTTCGGGAATTGTTATGCTTGTTTTGAGTATCCGCGGGAATGGTACAAAAAATCTTTGATTCTTACCCAGTATTTCCAATGTTTTTCTTAGGACCTAGAGCTCAGTGATGGGAATGACTACCACAAGGAGCCTACGAGATCACATGACTAGATTTGATATTTCTTGACAATGTGGCTTTAGATTATATTTATTATTTTAATTTTATTCACAAACATTGATTTATTGATTAATAAAGTTAACTATTTGTTTGGTTGGTTCAATGTAAAGATCACTTATAGTTCGGTAGTTGTTAAGTCTGTGAGGCCTCGGATCCTTGGGTTTTGGTTTCTATAATTGTTTAAAAAAAAATCACTTTTCATGGGGATGAGTTGGGGTCGTTACAAACAGTTCCTATTCCAGGTCATTTATGCACTCTTTTCGATGTTCCCTTTGGAGGTTCAAGCCCTCCATCGCCTTCTAACATCTTCGTATCTTGCTACACCACCACCTTCGTATTCAGTATCAATTGCCTCATATCATAATCATGATGCTCTTAGGGTCATCTTTGGTCAGCTGAACTTGAGTCAAAGCCAGCCAGTAAGTCTGTGGTCCACTAGTTCACATGCGCAGCAGAACATCAGAAAGCAGACTGCCCCTTCTTCCTCACAGGCATCGACTTTTCAGAACATTTGATTCCTGGATTCTGAGGCTACTCACCATGTGACAAGAGACATGTAAATTCATGCATGCAATGCATTATTATGGATTGGATTGTGTTATTACAGAAGACGGTAAACATCACCCCATCACTCACATAAGCATTGCCTTAATACCTACCAGTTCTTGTCCTCTTTATTTACCAAGCACTCTTTTTTCTCCTAGCATTAAGCATAATCTTATCTTTGTTTCTCAACTGGCCGACCAAATGAATTCTTATGTCTCATTTTCTCTGTCCTCTATTTCTGTTAAGGATATTCACACAAAGTGGATGCTGATTGTAGGGAAGTGATGTGGTGGTCTCTGTGTGGTGAATGAAGTTCCTTCATCGTCAGACAGTCGTGTTTCCTATTCTTTTGGATCTCTACTATTTTTATCTGGGGTCACTTGTCCAATTAGTAACATCAAAATGTGCCATCGTAGATTAGGTCATTGTCATTCTGGATAGTAACATCAAAATGTGGCATCTTAGATAGAGAGAGTGTCTTTTCTGCTTTAGTGATTTTTGTTTAAGCCTTGCTGCCAGTTTAGCTTTGGACCTTCTTGTAAGCCTTATTGTTCGTAGCCATGATCTTCTCTTGGCGTTTAAGAGATAAAGAGAGAGAGAGAGAGAGAGAGAGAGAGATACAGTAATATCGTGTGTGTTTTCATAGTTTTGAATTCTGCATTTCTTAAATTTTGGCTAAGTGTTTGTGAAGTTGATAGAAATCATGGAAAATATCTTTGATTTTAGGTGACATCATCTGGGTCCTAAACCAAAATGAGACAAATAATATTTGTAAAACTCTCTTTTTAACCTTTAAAATCAAGCAAAAATCGAGCAAAATTTAAGTTAAATTCGAGCAAACTTTGAATGCAAAAATCAGGTATGTATACCATTAGGTGCATCTCATAATTATGAGAACATTGATATTTTGTTTTTCTAAAATTGGACTACAGTTGGCTCAAAAATCCTATTTTTTTAAAAATGATCCGCCTCTATTTTGCCATTTTCTGCATTGGGTTGGATCGGATTTGATCTGTTTGATACAAGTTCATATGGATCTGGACTCAATCCAGAACCTATATTAACTAGGATCTGCTTCAGGTTGAGATCCATATGGATTTGGATCTATATTCAAAATCCAAGTCCAACCAATATAAAACTTTAAATTCAATTAAAAGATTAAATTGAGTAAAATTCTGCCATGAGAAGACTCCTAGAGGAGGAAGATACCCTCTGGAATGTTCTTAAATTTTATTATTTAATAATTAATAAAAATATATCAATTAATAAATTTTGATTTTTTTTATCCAGATAGGGTGGAATTCTATATTTGTGGAACTCTACCTAATTAGGAGATTTTAGAGAAGGCATCACCCTCTAGAAAGATCCCAAAAGTGGTTAGAGATAAATAAATGAAAATTAATATATAGATAAAAAGAGGTAGTTAAAGAGAGAGAGATTTTTACATTTGTAGAACTCTATCTTCTATTATTTGAGGACTCTAGAGGGGTGTCACCCTCTAGAGCAGCCTATTTAAATAAATAAATAATATGATACCAAAAAAAGAGAAAAATAAAATCTAGAAACCTATATAAGGGTTAGTTTTTTTCCCTCTCTCTAGAATAGACATTCTAGAGAGAGAATGAGAGAGAGAAAAGAAAAAAAGAAAGGAAAGAAGAAGAGGAAGTTCATCTCCCGTTCCGATCGTTCGCCATATATTTTTTTATCTTTTTTCGTTTCTCAACCAAGGTACGGGTTCCTCAATTGATTCGAATGAAAAGAAATAATCTAAATCAGATTTATGTGAGATTTTAGCTGGAAAAATAATAAACTTGATTTTTAAAGCATATTCAAACACATGCCTCGATGCATGATTGCATGTAACTTAATTTTTTATGAAAGCATGTTTTGTTTTTCTTGTTTATTCATGTATAAATCCATGTTTAAATTGTTGATATAGCAAAAGCATGTTGGATATATATATATATAGGGGTCGGCCATGTGTATGGAAGACCCATCACAGTTCTAGTCTAGAATCTACTTTTCGGCATCTCATTCTTTGGTGAAAAAGAGGAGTCTTTCGACATCCTTTGTGTAGGAGAGCCTTTTGGCATCTCGTTCTTTGGTGAAAAAAATGAGTCTTTTGGCTTCCTTTGCATAGGAGAGACTTTCGACATCTCATTTTTTGCTGCAGTGGAAATACTTTTCAGCATTTTTTTTCTTTGGAGATGCATCAAATTTCAAGGCTAAGTCTTCCAAGTTATCGAAGGACGTCGATATGGCTCTGGTTTTGCTTCTAGTAAAAGGGCTCATGTATGCAGAAGTAGGCGAAGTGGTGGTGTCATTTAATTGGCTCGCGAGCACCAACTTGATTTTCATACTCTTGTTTCTTCCCACCATTATTGTAGATCTTAGAGGGAGATCATAAGAAGCAGGCAAATGTCCCATCGGGTGTGCCAAACTGAAACATTAAATTTTTTTAACACTCAAATTGAGATATGAAAACTTGAAACTTTATTTCGGGATATTTTCACCTTTACAATAGCCTCTGATTCCCAGAGCTTAGATTACAAGTGAGAAGAAGAAGAAAAGATAGAGATAAAAGGAGAAGAAGATGAGGGCTTGTGAGTCGATCAGATACTCATGTCTTCTTGGGCTTCCTTGAGTACACTATCACCTTGGCAATTTGCTTTATACTTTTCTCTATCCCCTCCTTTTCTCCTCTCTGAACTTACGTAACTTCTCTCTTTTATAGAGTTGTTCCCTTAAGTTTAGCATCACATGATGGAAGTTATTCCATCATGGATATTGTTTTTGCTGGATGGATGTCATCAATATTTGTAACCACCCCCACGCTCCTTGCTTTCCTACTTTATGGATACCAGCCACGACATGGGTAGGTGCTTGGGAGTTAGGGTGATAAGTGACTGATTTATTACAACCAGCACAAGTTATCATATTTTACTATAACCAGTAAGGGAGGTTTACCATAACCTACGTATTTATCTTATCGTGTGTAAATAAATATATATTTGATAATTTTGACAAACTTGCATATGTATTTGTGATCATCGCAAAATTTTTTCCTCTCTCGTGGTTTCTCTTTCTTCCTTCTCTTTTCCTTTTCTAACCTCTATTTTCCTCTTTTTTGAAGGGAGAAGAATAAAAGCGAGAAAAGAAAAAAAGAGAGAAGAGAAAAGAAAGAAAGAAAGAGAGAAGAGGAACTATTTTGCGGGTTTTCACTTGACCTTGATTTGAAAAATATTTAGCAAATAACTCACCTCCGTTTTGAAAATTTGCGGGAAAAGGAGAGACGGGATTCGCTCGTCGGTACGAGGTTCGACCATTCCTAGCGCCTTTACCAGGGGTAATCGAACCAAGGATCGAATCTATGCCTTTTTGCTTTGCCTAAATATAATCTAAAAATTTATTCTAACTCTAAAATGCACAAAGAATCATGCTTGTGCAATGCGAGGATGTATGCTCTTTTTGAAAAATTGATTTAGAAATTTCCAAGTATTCTGAAGATGAACTTGGTAAAAGAGTGAAGAAATGATTTAATTTAACTTAGAACTTGAGATAGATCAGAGGAGTTCTAAGTTTCTGAAGTAAATTAGGATTTGGAAGGATAAATGAGAAGAAATGACTTGAAGCTTTGAAATGAAAGGAAATGAAGTTTCAAAGTCTGAAATGGACTTTGAATTTGAATTTGAATTTAGGAAAGGAAATGAATACTTGAGATGGAATTAAATTTGGATTTTTAAGTTTGGAATGGATCTGAGATAATCAAATGGTATTTAAGAATGGATGAGATCTGAAAGTAGAATTGGATTTGAAGTCTAAAATTGAGAATGGAATTGGATCTAAAGATGGATTTAAAATCTGAAATCTGAAATTGGGTTCTGGATCCTAAGATGGATTTGGATCAGAAGTCTAAGATCCAAATGTGAAATTGGAGTTTGGATCCTAAAGGAGAATTGGATCTGAAGTCTGAGATCCAAAAGTAGAATTGGACTCTGGATCCTAAAGAGGAATTGGATCTGAAGTCTGAGATCCAATATGAGTGTTGAATCTTGGATCCTAAAAATGGATTTGGATATGAAGTCTGAGATCCAATATGGAATTGGATCCTGGATCCTAAGATGGATTTGGATCTGAAGTCTGAGATCAAAGGTGAAATTGGTTCTGGATCCTAGAAGGGAGTGGATCTGAAGTCTAAGATCCAAAGTGAAATTGGAGTCTGAATCCTAAGGAGGAATTGGAGTTAAATTCAGAAGATGAATCAAGAATCTCAAAGTTAAATTGAACTTTGATTTTGATTGGAGTTTTGAATATAAATGTATTTGGAATTTCAAAGTCAATTTGAACTTTGAAATCCGATTTGAATTTTGAATATAAAATGAATTTGAAATTTTAATCTTTGAGATTTAAAAATGAAATAGAATTTTGAAAATTGAAATTGGATTTGATAAGGATTGAAGATAGATTTGAAGAAAGTATTTACATTACTTGGAGTTTTTGAAGAGGAAATTTTGAAAATATGATGGAATTCTGTCCTAAATGATGAATGAATTTAAAGAATTTGAAGTTGGATTTTGAAAAAAAGCTATTCCATTTTTTAAATAAATTAAAATAAGATTGAAGATATAATACATCCTTGACTATGGTCATTGAATGTATTATATAATAATCTATATTTAAATTCAGGTGAAGAATGAAACACATTTGGTGCTTTTATAGGATTTAAAATGAAATTAATTCTCAATATACCCTGACTATGGCCATTGCTATATATTTTGAATTAATTTTAAGTTAAATTCTGATAAAAGGAGAAAATATTTAAGGAAACATGATGAGTCTTGAAAATAGATCCAGTGCGGATCCAGTGTTACTTCGTAAAAGATAAAAACACTAAGTTTTGTCCACACCCTGACTATGGCCATTGATGTGGATCATCAACTTAGGATTAATTTACCTTTTACGAAATGGTGCACGTGCCATTCGTGTTTCACCAATGTTAGAATTTTGAGAAAGATCAAAAAAATGCATTAAAACAAACAATTCATGGTATTTACAATGCTCATTCATTCTATCTAAAACAGGAAATGTAAATTCTCATTAATATCTAACTATTACAATTCATAAAATCAAATTTACAACTTCAAATAATGGCCTTTTCCACAAGTTTCCTGCAAAAGACTTGATTAGTAGAAGAAAATAGAAGAAAATTGTATATATCATATAGATGTTGAAAGGGTTCATACATGATGAAAAGATGATGTATATGTACATCTATATACATGTATGTATATGGGCATATATATCAATAACTTGGGAAAACATCTGGGCATATATATATATATATATTGTATATACGTATATACATATATATGTATACACATGTGGATATGGATGATGGTGAAAATGCAAAAGTATATGGAGATGGCAAATGAGCATGTAAACACAGCAGGGGATTGCCCCTGCGCCTGTGTTAAGTGTTGGGGTTTATGAAAGACCAACCACAGCAGTGCCTTGGCGCTGTTGCATAACAGTGTCGGGCACGGCTATGGATATATGACTTTGACAGCAGTGTATTGACACTGCTGTAAATCTCTATGAAAGGTTACTGCTGTATGTGGAGATATATGCAGGGTATAATGTAGATAGAATAAGAAGTACAGCAATGCGATACTGTAAGTAAGGTTTGAGATATGTGGGTGCTGTGCATAATGAAAAGGATGCTGTGAAAGAGGATTCTAGTAAATGCAGGTGGTGTGCAGGTGTTAGGAATTTACAGCAAACAAGGTGGATTGCTGAGGGTTTGGAGTGTTGAAGCACATATGTAACGTGTGTAGTGTTGGAAGTGCTATACCTATGGGTGTAACATGATGTTGTGGGATGTTACCACTGTAGGTAAATGGAGAAGCAACATAGACAAAGCTGAAGGTGCAGCAAGATGGACTGCAACTGGGGTTATAATGGTGGGAAGCTAAAGTGATGGGTAACAAAGGGTGTATGTGCTGGAAATATAGGGGCAACACAACAGTGTTTTGCGCCACTGTGGGTGCCTTGGGATGATACTTGGAAGGTGGCCAGCATATACAAGGATGAGTAATGACTGTTCCAGGCATATGAAAGGCGGGTGCCTTTGTACTATCGGCAGAACTAACCTGGGAAGAACAACAATGATCTGCTGGTGTTATGATAATGAATGTCATAAATAGCAGATAGGTAAATGGGTGATGCTACTAGTGTAGAGACAGTGTGGATGGCATTCACGGCAAGAATTTGATAGGTGCGAAAATGGGAAGTGTGATGATCCATGAACCACTATGCAGGGTGGTAGCTAAGAGAGAAAAAAAAAATAATGAAAGGTGAAGAATACCTGGGACCTTCAGGAGCTGGATGTTAGGAGCCGTCAACTTCTCCTTTCAGAACTTGGTATGCATGACTATGAACAAGGTCAACCTCACACTAATACGAGGTGTGAGGTTATCTTGAAGGATCAGACCAGAGGGCAAATAGGAATCAGCTATAGTTGATTGCTACAAGACACAGCAATCAATTCCAGTCCACAACCAAGTCCAGTATTGGCTGCAGGATGATTGAGCTCAAAGCGAAGCAGATGGTACGTCAATCATGATTTACTTTCTATTGGGATCTGAAATCCTTCCTTGATTGAATGCAGGCAAAGAAAAACAAAATTTCACTTATGCAGCTACAGCTCTTACAGAGCCCCAAATCCGGTTGTGATGGTCATATCATTTATTCCACTCACAGAGGGAAAATCAAACATATTTGCACTGTTCTATGATTGGTTTTAAATGCCCAGCATATTGATCTCCTGCTTAAATTTCACAACACTTTGCTGCAAAAACTAAAAGATCACAGCAATTCGTAAGTTGTGGTGAAGGCTCAAAAACCCACTGTTGATGCAAAATGACCTAAAGGCATCCCTTCAATATTTGGTGATGAGGATTCAAGAAATTTAAGCTGGAGGCTACTTATAACTAAGCTGACTGTTGTATTGGAAATCAGTTTTGCTTAAGAAAAACGAAATGGCAATGACCAAATCTAACAGATTGAGGGATTCAAATGCCCTGTCAGCATCTAATGGTCTTGGACAACCTGTTTTGAATTTCCACTCATGACTATCGATGAATGTTGGACCAGCTTCGAGTCCATCTCAGATTGGTTCATTTCCAGTGCAGTAAAAGTATGTAACCAGTGCTTTCATACAGAGCATAATGTCAACAACCTTAAGAACAGACCATCCGGTAACCATGGCTAGTCATCATTCAACATGACCGAGTCATTTCTTCACAGAAGTTGTTATTACTAATAACAGCAGAATGGAAAGTAAATGTACAGTGAGATGCCCACCGTGAATGTAATAGGGTGCACGTGGTGGGGTCTGATCTCTCATATCACACTTCTTTCCCAAGCAAGGGACTGATGCTAAAAAAAAAAGAGACAGTCCTGCCCAAATTTCCCATCAGCATGAGATTTTTCAAACCAGAATGGTGAAATAACAGTAGTAGAAGGAAAACAACATCCGTCAATCACCTAACTTGATATAAGTCCCAAAATAATTTGTATCTTATGCATAATGCACGATCCACATGCTTATGATTATATGAATAAACCTATTTATGATGGTAAACATAACACTAACCGATAAATTTTGGGGTCATAAGACTGTACCTGGCGCACTACTGATCTTGGATTTTCCTTCCTCCAATGTGATTTTCTTCACCTGAGCATTTTCTGACTGTAAAAAAAAAGGGCTGAAGCCATGACTATCAAATGACAATACTGGATCAGCAAGGTTCATTAGGAATTCAAGAGGGTTTGAATGATAAGAGCTCGAGCCTCTTAAATTTTGATGCTTTATGTGCGCCATGATGAGATGGACTCCCTCTGTGCATCGTTCCCTTCTACTGAAGTTCAGATTCTAAATCTGTCCATTAATTTACCTTATTCCTTTAGGCCTGACCTATATGAAGAGGTGACCGGCGATCTCTTGGGTGATGTTAATGAGGATAGAGGTGAGTAATTTACTTTGATGGCAACCATACAGAGACAACGAAAGAAAACAGATCGGATAAATAGAAAAAAAAAATCAAAATCGACATTAAACTGGGAGATAAATAAAATGAAGCGATATGCAGTAATAACCTTGTAACATCATGAGCATACAAGAACGCATAAAGGAAGTGAGCATATATTGAAATCACGAAAGGAACAAGGATCCTGTTAAGAAGCTAAAAAAAAAAAAAAATTTGTTGGAATGATAGAATCATTCCTTTGCTATCGCATTTTTGTAGATTGTATTTGCTAGTAAGCAAACCGATGCTACAGAGATGCTCTAATAAAAAAAAAACAGAGAAAAGATGATGGCATCTTGGCAAAGAGGAATAAACAGCTAAAAAGCAAATAAAGCCCAAAAGAGATAGAAAAGTGAGCCGCTTACCTCCGATTTGCTGATGTTGCTAGATTCAAAGGTCCTACTGTAACTCAACGGGAAAATTGCAGGGAGGAAATGAAGAAGCCGAGAGGGGAAAAGGATTGAGAGGAAGACGGAAGGAGAAGCGAATGGTGGGGTAGAAGACGGATCTGATGCTGGAAGAAGAGGGGTGCGAGGGTGAGACGCGGTGGTCTTTAGGGTTTCTTGAAGGTGGTTTATGTAGAGGGTGGAGGATCCTTCTGGAAAGGGGGAGCCTGCGGCTGATGGAGGCATGAAGGAGAATCCGGTGGTTGAAGATGAGGGGTTGAGGGAAGAAGGAGTTGTTGCAGATGGAGGGTAGGCAAGAGAGAAGGGAAGTGCGCAGGAGTGGATTTTCCAAATTTCCAAAAGAAGGCCTCCTTTGAAAGTATTTTTGTAAAAAGATTGGTTCAAGAGAGGTTTTTGACAAAAATTCAAATTTTCAAGTTTTAAAACCTTTTGCTTTCCCCAATTTTTTCGATTTTTTGCATCATTTTCTATATATATATATTTTTTTTTTGTAGTTTTGTAACAAAATCTAAATTTTTACATGAAAACAAAGATTAAACACTAATTTTTTTGTATTTTTCTGAGAAATATTTACAAAGAGTGTTTTTCTGAGAATTTCAGACCATTTTGGAGAAATTTCTTCAAAAAGTGGGTTTGGACCCAAGTTTTGAGAAAACGTTCGAGTTTTAACACTCGAATCGAGAAATTCAATGTGATGGATCCAAACGGATGTCGAATGGACTATCCGAGCTATTTAAAGGCTATTTTTGGTATTTTCTATAATTTTTAATTTAAAATTTGAACAAGGAGATTCAGATTTGGATCTGGACAATGGATCCAAATCCAAAATCAATTTAAACATATGAAATGAATTTAATTTCAATAATACTTGAGAAATGAACTGAAATTTAGATTTGAAATGACCCATTTGCTAAAAAAATGAATTTAGGGGCAATAAGGGAATATTTAAAAGATTTTGAAAATTTTGGGGTGTTCACAGTATTTAAATTAATTATTTCTTATTATTATATATGCTTTTATTTTTTTGCAAACAGTAACACACATCTTAGTAGACAATAACATAAAATCATGCTAACAATAAAATAACAGGTCAATTTAATGCTCATTCACTCATGCTAAAATTTGCACCCATATAATAAATTATGCACATGCATACAAAATGCATGAACTTACCATTTCATTGTTGTGAGTTCGTCATGCATGAATAACTTCTTATTTTTAATTATTGTTTTCTTGCTTAAATGACGCATGTTATGTTCTATCTATATGCAATTTATATTCCTGTTTTACTTGTCAATATCTATCTGTGGGTACAACACAACAGTGTTGTGAGAGGCGTACGCCTCAGTACCTGAAGCGTACGCCTCAGAGGCGAAGCGTAAGCAAAAAGTATTGAGGCGTTGTAGTGAAGCATTTGAGTTCTGAAGCGTACGCTTCACATGGGTGAAGTGTACGCCTCGCATCGAAGCACACTTCACATCTAAGGCGTACGCATCATGTTACTCTTCCCTCTTCGGTGCGCGTTGGAGTACCTCAAGATGATGGAGGAGCACAGCCACGGCAATCTCGTCGCCAAGACGAAGGCGTTCCTGAGCTAGACGCTATCAAGACCCTGAGCTCGTGCGAGCGGCTCCTGCCGGAGGCCGAGGTACTCGGCATCACCAGGCGGTGCATCGAAGCCATAGCGATTAAGGCCGCCACCGACCTGTCCCTCTTCGAATGGCCGGTGGCGGAGAGGGCATCCTGCGATCTGGCGAGCCCCAACGACAATGTCCCCTGGAATGGGATCGAATCTGACCTCTGGCAACGAGGACCGGTGAGGCCCGCTTGGTGGTTACCTCATTCTTATGTAATACAAACCTGCTCTGTTGAAACCGGTCGCCGGCGCCGGAAAATTTTCCAATGAGGCAAGGGTTCTGGAAATGACGATCTCAGAAGCTCCAGAGAATGTATTACTTGATAAGGTATCCTTCTGCTTCTCGATTTTCTTAGGAGATGAAGGCTCTTGAATTGTTATCGATTCCCCTCTGTTGGCTTGCGGTTCACGGACTCCACTAGCACTGGGGGCGTTAGACTGTGGTGAGACCTGTGTTTAAATATCCATTGCAGCAACCGAAGCAATTACAGTAGAGTCGTCTCCCTCTGTAGATTTGGAATCTTGAGGAGTTTTATCGTTCTTCTCAAAATCATTTAGGATCGAAATACAGTTGGTTTGATTCTCTCTCGGAACCTTTGCTTGAACAATTTTGGGTTTTTGATGCATCTTTACCTGGGTCCACTCATCCTGGGAGGCAAATTAAGGAGTCTCATCGGAATCAGATTTTTGAGCAGGACAGGTCATCGCTGAGTGGTTCATCGACCCACATTGAGAATAGAACTGTATCTTCTGTTCGTACACTATTTCTTGTTGAAAGAAGCGTCCATTGAGAATAGCTATCTCAATTTGTGGCTTAACAACAAAGTTCAGTGGAACTGACATGCAAATTCTGGCGAAGGCACATCTATCCATGGTGTGAGTGAAGGCATCGATGTCCCCTGGAATGGGATTGAATCCAATCTCCGGCACTGAGGACCGGTGAGGTCCACTTGGTGGTACGATGAGCTCACTGTTCTGGTTTGTATTACATAAGAATGGTTGTGCCCCAAGAGCATTGAGGGGTCGTTGGTGTGCTATGCCAAGAAGTTAATCCCGGACCTCTTGCGGAGAAACCAGGCACCGTCCTCTCACTTTGTTTCCATCGCAACAGAGGACGAGCAGAGAGAGCTCTTGGAGACAGTGGTGAACCACATGGCGGCGAGGAAGAGCAGCAACCCAACGACAACAACGAGTTAATTATAGGAAAATACTATTTATTTTATACTGTCATTTATTATTAGTTTTCATTTAAATTTTTTATTATTTTATTAATATTATATATATTTTTATTTTGATCATGTAGCTTACGCTTCAACGCCTCGAGGCTTATGCCTCGCTTCATAACAAGCTCAACGCCTCGCTTCGCCTCAACGCATTTAACAACCTTGCAACACAGACTTCTAGTATGGAGGTATGACATAGGTTTGTATTTTCAAGCAATTATGTCTTATTAACCTGCGTGACACCCCAACTGTGGCTACTCCGGAGAGAAAAATATAATTTTTAGAGAAAGTTCACATCCCCCTTAGTGGCAACATTTACTTAATTGCTCACAAAGTTAAACAAGTAGCAGTTTGAGGTGATGTACAAAAAGCTATTGATAAATGGAATAATGAAAATCATGTGGATAATATGCATCTATCTCAAGCATCATCTATTGAGCTAGAACCAATTAAGAATATAAATATTTGAAATGCAGGCAATGGAGAATTTCTATGAATAATTGATGTTATATATTATCAGATGATCACTATAGAGGATGTGGAATAACATGGGAAAATCAGTGTTATTGATCTCCATCGCAGTAATTTGCATGACATGCAACCTTCTAGGGCATATGACATAACTAGGTATAAGTTGTTAGACTTTGTAGTGTATGCTTGAGATGTAAATGTGATGATACAGATATTATTTTTATGATTAATCTTAAAAGTTAGAAATACAATAATATTGTATGCATGAAATAAAATAAAGTGATAGATATGATGAATTTTGATTTAGTTTGTGTAACAGAATAGTCAATTAGTGGTAACAATGATCACATTGACAGTGGAAAAATGAATGATATTGATGATGATGACTATATTATGTCGTCTCAGCTGGACTAAGACACTGATGACATGAGACAAATAATGATGGATAAAAATGATGCATAAATGGCATTTGGGAAGTCGAACCCTTAGTATATTATATAAGTTATATGAGCATTTGTTTGGCAGTAGAATTGTTTTATGTTTTTACACTAATGAGACATGGTTGAATAGGTTTTCGTTCAATGGATTCTCATACAATGAAGAGTAATTGAAAATCATTAAAGCAAAGGTATCTCAATTGTATGACGAGTTGCATACTGAAAAACTTGATGATTTGGAACCTTTCCAAAGCCTAACAACATGATCAAATGATCAAGAAATTGTTTTTGGCTGAAGGTTTAATGATCTTCAGTATTGTCATAATTTTTTGAAAGCGGGAATAACTATAAAGCAAAATTTATGAAGAGTTGCACTCACAAAGTTACTTTCGTATGCACAAGAAAGAACTCGTAGACTATGGTTGATTGTCCTTAGAAGATCTATTGCACGAAGGTGTGCAGAGCAGTGTTCTTTCAAGTGAAGAAATATGAAAGCAAGCATACATGCGGTGGATCATTGGGTAACCTTTTATTGAAAACAATGTCTTTCAAGT
This sequence comes from Nuphar pumila, assembly GCF_984573655.1. NCBI lineage: Eukaryota > Viridiplantae > Streptophyta > Magnoliopsida > Nymphaeales > Nymphaeaceae > Nuphar > Nuphar pumila. Next base: position 57,459,859 of record NC_143264.1, on the reverse strand, counting down.
AGATTTTAGGATAAACCGAAGGTGACTCCAAGAGATATCATGAATGATATTAGTCGCGATGAAGGTGTGGAGGTTACTTACAAACAAGTATGGCCTGGACAGGAATGAATGATGAAGGAGCTATATGGTTCAGTCGAAGAGTCATTACAGATGCTTTCCACCTATTTGAATTATTTGATGAAGGCTAACCATGGAGTGCTAGGATACTTTCAAACTAATAAGAAATATCTATTTAAGTACACCTTTGTATCATTTCATCCATGCATTTATGGGTTTTTAAAAGGATGTCATTCATTTCTTATGAAATGACACACTCTTAAAAAGAAAATACATGGTATTGATCCTTATGGTGAGATATTTTTGGTAACATTTGCAGCTATATATAAGGAGCCAAAGAATTCATGGGTATGATTTTTGAAGCATCTAAATGAAGAACTCATATGCTTCGATGAGTTTAGGGAGAAAAGTATTGGCAGTTATCTCAGATTGACATGTAGCACTAAAGTATGTTGTCTCATTACACATGATTTAGATGTCATGTTGGATATTGCATAAAGCACTTGATGAAGAACTTTGCTAAGAAATTTCATTCACCACTTAGTGCACTTTGGTAGAGGACAACTCGAGCAACCACGAGACAACAATGCAATTATTTTGTTTTAAAAATCTAAGAACAAGATGAAACCACATACCATTATGTTACCATCAATGTAGATTTGAAACATTTGGCTAATCATTTTTTTTCAGCAAGAAGATATGGGTACTTAATGTCTAATATAACAAAAAGCTTTAATTTTATAGATTCTCACCATACATGACAAGCCCTTAGTGTCTCTTATTGAGAGACTTCATCTCATGCTAATAAATTTTTTTGAGAAAAAAAATATTAGGCACAAAATGTCAAGGGTTGTGGTGCTTGAGGTAAAAGAAAAGATAGAGGCACTTAAGTGAAAGACACAACAACTATGTGTGTAGGTAGTGCATTGTTACTTACATCAGTACGAAGCTTGCAACTGATCTCATAGTTACATTGTTAATCTTGATAAGCAGTTATGCTCTTGTGAAGAGTGACAGGGTAGCGAAATTCCATGCAAACATGTGATCATATGCATTTAGTATAAGGGTAAGCTATCAAAGGATTACTATGACAAGTTTTTCAGAATTCAATCATATCGAGTTGCATATAATATGTTTGCATTCTTTCTGATGGTAGATAATGTCTCACACAATGCTCCATCGACTCTTATTAATGTCTATCTACCAAAAGTGACTCATAAAATGGGGTGACCTAAGGTGAAAAAATGGAGAACAAAATACAAGAAGGTTGTGTCATACAAGTGCAATGTATGTGGTGAGGTTGGCCACAACAGGTAGAAGCATGAATAACAATACGTTTGAGTTTTCCTTGTAAAATGTGTATTTGTTAAAAGTTGTTGAAGATGGCCAGCAAAAAGAATAGTTGAATGAGCATGATTTGCACATGAAAACTATGTTGAGTAGTGACGTAAGTATTAGTTTTGCATGTTTGTTTGTTTGTTTGTTACATTTGTATGTAGACTCATATGAATCTAATATGAATGTATCACATACTATGAATTTATGTAGCATCTACATAGATTTATAGAAAGACTTCAATAATACCGTAAATAGGACATGGCATATGGAACAGAATTGTTAAAGACCATTTATCTTTTTCATTATTTCTCAGTGAGTACATAAAGCGATAGTATGCATGCTTTATTATCGACTAATAGAAACTTATTGCTTATCATTAATTGTTCACAATAAATGGTCGAAGCAAGAGCAATGTGAGATGGGGTTTATTCCTTCTTGGAGAGTCGCAAATTGTCATATCCTTTTGAGGAATGTAATAAGGTTGTATTTCACAAACGTGAAAATTTTGCATATTTATAAGGAAATTCACAAATACATGTTATAGTTTTGCATGTGTATCACATAGGAACTTAAGTGCAATAATGACATCTGCAAATAATAGAGTATATTAGTGTATACAATGTGTGATTTTCCTTAAGTTTGTAAATAATTAAGTACATTCACATAAATATCATGTGAATGTAGTCGAGTTCAAAAATGATGGACTATATGCAGACCTTCCTTTCTTCACATCATAGTGCAAAAATATCATCAAGTTTGCAAATAATTATGTACATTTACATAAACATTATGTAAATATCTTCAAGTTCGCAAATAATAGAGTACATTCACATAAACATCATTCATACATCCCTATCCTCGCAGCATAGTGTTCGAATGTCATCGAGTTCATAAATAATAAAGTACATTTGCATAAACATCATGTGAATGTCCTAAAGTTCATAAATAATAGAGTGCATTCACAAATAAGGAATTACTACTTCAATTACAAAAGTAATATAACTTAATTACAATCATTGTAATGATTTACATAAGTAACAAAAATCAATTACAATTATTTAAAAAATATTATTTTACCAAATTACAATGATTGACAAAACAATGTTAACTAAAAAAAGAAGTCATTGTTGTGGATGTATTAGGTGCATTTTTAGCTCCTCGATAACATGATCCTTATTAGGGATCAGGTCAACTTCAGTCTAAATAATGAACTTCTTCGCTTGAAGCAATCATTTATCATGCATATTTTAGCTCTTGCAAGAGCTAACTCTATATTCGCTCCACTTATAGTCCTTTTGTGCTTTGGACTCCTTGCCCTAACTTCCTCCTCCTCCTTAATGTCTCCTTTTGTGAAGGGACTGCTTGCAAACTGTAGGTTAGCAGCAGCTACAACCTTGTCTTTATGGGCACATACAGTAGATGATAAGTCGATGCCATCACTACTTTCATGTTAGTTTTCAAGTTTGGATAAGAACATCATGAGATAATTCTTGGTTTGATCCTTCACGAAAAAAGACACTTTTCCTAAATGCACGTGGGCGACGGAGTGGTTGTTGAATAAGCCCAAATTGCCGAACCACTTGATTAGTCAATTGGTGCTCAACTTCATTTATGTTATGCAACCAAATATCCCTTCTCGTGATGTCCATGACTTGTACAACCACATACTCCTCTTCCTCCTCCTCTCCATCTTCATACGTGTACTACGTTACCTACAGAATGAAGTTTCATTTATAGTTAGTCCTATATTGCATTATTGATAAAAATATAAGAAATTATTTTTCATGCATACTTATATGTGCCCTGGTCAGTCCGCACAATTTTACAGTGCATACGATTCTTCCCATCTGAGGAGTCAATGCTCTTCGATCATTTTCCTTCTCTTTGTTTCATGATTGACTCCATAATGCAACACATGAAAATTTATAGATACAATCACGTCTTAGGAAACTTTCAGTGGGTATGTGCTCTCATATCCAAACCTGAAAGGATCAATACACTAATTAATACAGATTAATACATAATATAGTACATCAACAATGTTAAATAATGTTTGAATATAAATTAATGATTAAGGTACAATAAAAGAATAAATACCTCCAACACCACCAATATGTCGATGATGTTTTTCTTTCACGTCTCACATTACTCAAATTGGCATATAAGTGTGCAAGTGAGGTTGCTTTCCATACTTATTCATCAACATGATCTAGGTTCTATAACGACCCGAACGATTTTCAATCAAAACTACTAGAATTTTTTTTATAAGGTTAAATCTATTCTTTTCTTTTCTTTGTTTTTTCTTTCTAAAATGTAATAATACAACAGTCTTATCAACAGACTCGTTCCAACCGTACCAAGTACTAGACGGCTTGCCTAAGCACAAGTGTGAGTGTGTCTTAGCCTCATAGTATCAGATCCAGTACGGAACTACCATCAACAAATCCGATTGAACCAATAAATAACATAAATCATTAAACCAAGTTTTTTATCAGTGCATCGCCCTAATCGAATCAAACTCTAGGGACTCAGCATGCGCATGTACCGACATTTAATAGCTCCGTAGAACAAGGTTTGAAGTTAAAGCATCCAAATGAAAAAATCCTTATGTTATTATTAAGTGAGTAAAAGCAACGAAAAAATATTAATTTTTGAAATCAATTTTATAAATTGGTTTCCTCGTTAAATCTTCAGACACATTACATTAAGAAAATTGCTATTATCGCATATCCGAATAAAAATTGACTATGCACAAGGTAATTGAAATTCAGAATTAAACTAATAATCAAATATTCAATTAAATACTCATTTAGCAATTCAGAAAGTATTAAAAGTTAAATGAAACAAGAAGCCCTTGGGATCATCGAAAACATCAGTGTGCACAACCCCCTCCAGCTTCCTGCACTCACTCTGGCCATCACATATTTCTTTAAAAAAAAATACTTTGAAAGAATGAGACTTTGAAAAGTCTCAATAAAACTCACACAGTTAATGCAATGTACAACACATAAAACTTGCATGATATAAGTATCTCAGAATTTGCAATAACTAACAACAAGGCAGATATAAAAATTTTATAAGTTATTAATGAATTCAAAATTCATAAGAAACTATGGAATAACAATCTTAAGCATGATAACATCAACTCCAAATGAGAACAAGACATATATCAACGAGCATGAATTTACCAACTTTTAGGACCAAGAATAGTTTACAGTAATATAAGATAAAGTAAAGCAAAGTGTAGTAAAGTAATGTGAGTAAGTAATTTATGTTTTATTTTGATTTCTCGATCTACCTGGGTATCCCGTAGACAAACTCGAAACAGCCTCACTAGCTCGGGTGTTTATTATACCTGAGTACCCCCTTAGTCGTATCTCCCAAGGATGGAGCCCAAAATCGTGAGAGGAAACAGCCGCTCTCAGAGAATTCTACTCAAGGGCGTGACACCTGCGTTACAACGATGATCATGATCACTCACTTCTGCTCTCATACATTTAAATCATTGTACCATTTTTATATGCATTCGTAATTATTATAAACAATAGGTCAAATCATATTTGGTCATTCAAGCATGAAACACATGCACATACTTTCTAAGTAAATCTGTTAGATATTTATGATACACATTAATCATGATACATAGGTGTGATATACTTGAATCAAACAATCATAATGCAATCATTTGCAACAAAACTATATAGGTGTGATGTGTCATTCACCTAATAAGTCAACCTAGTCATTTGTAGGCATGATTTATCATTCACCTATATGCTAACATAAGCGTCACAATCATAACCTCATATCAAGATCTAAAATCAATAAGAATTTAATTATCACATCTGAGTTCAACATATAATCATGCTACAATAGAAAGTCAAATCTATAGATTAATAACTAGCTATCAAAATCAGCTTAAAAGATCATCATCATTTATCACAATATTTTATTTTTTCATAATAAAGATTTATAAGATCTATGCCAGATTACCTAGTATGGGAAAAGTATGACCTCACAAGGAGTTATCGCCCTAGACAGATGGCCTATCTGGTCTTGGACAATGCACTTACTCACAGGAATATACCATCTTCGCAGGCTACCAGCTCTTGGACAATGCACTTCTTCACAAGGACTTACCGCTCTAATTGAATTATCTGATCTGGTCATACACACCCTTATAGAAAATCTTTTGAGAACAGTTCCTCAATGGGTACCATATCCAGTGAAAACTATTGTCATATATGCATCAATATAATTGACCACTCTCAGGGTCTATAGCCACCAACACGGGCACAAGCAAGTATACAATCGATAAGCATCACATCATACATCACTTCATATGCTATTAAAAACATAAAATCACATATTTAACCAAATAAGATTTCATAAACCATAGTTCACTATTAAACTTAAACATTTATCGCTTGCATTCATAATTTCACATCACGTGGCATTTAAATAATATCATGCAGAAGAATATTATCCTATACACCAATCATCGCCACAAGGAACATTGTATTTTTATAAATTGAACCTCGAAGCATGCATAAAAAAAATATTAGTTATATGCATGAATATGTGAACATATACATTTCATAATACAAAGCAACTAAACCTCAACATACGTAACTCCTACGTAGTTCGAGTTATGCACACAAGATGAAAATCATATATATATATATATATATATATATATATATATATATATATATATATATATATATATATATATATATATATATATATATATATATATATATATATATATATATTATTTCACCACATAAATCAATATATCACATTAGATATAATTGCATAAGAAAGGTACATCAAAATCTTATTGACCATCTCAGTATATATTATACGTGCATGTTTCTTAAGCAAACAAGACATACGAGTCCAAACAATTTATATCTCATTTAAGTATGCCTTTAGAATCAATTAAGAAAATTTATTTTGAAGATAATGTGAATCGAGCCATATCTTTCGCATACAATTTACATAAATCTTTATTCAGATCTTCTCATAAGTCAAATATATTATTTTTTATACAATATGATTAACAAATAATAACAATATGCAATATAGGTCAGAAACATATTAAACCCCTAAATTCCTAACATATTACAAGCAGAGGTTTTCAAGAAAAATTTAGATCTATGTTAACCTATTTTTATAAATTCTGTCAAGAATAATAGAACGCTGCTAAAATCATGGTATTTTTATCGTGGTTACCTATATCTGTCAAGAATATAACTCAAAAACCGTTCATAAAATAATAAATACACCAATAATTAAAAATCTTTTAATAAACCCTATTCGGACAGAATTTCGGTCCACAATCTGTAATCTGCAAGATTTTAATCAGATTAAGGCATTTGTTGACATTTTTATAAAATATTTTTGATAAAACTCTTTTTACACAGTTTGATATTAGGTATTAAGATTCACCCAAAAAATTTATAAAATATTTGGAATCATTTTTCATAGGCATTTATAATATTTATCAAAGATAGGTCAAAATTATCCTGTAAATAGTGCCAGAAATTGGGGCTCTGTTAAAACAAGAATATCTACATCAATACAGATCCAAAACGAGCGAAACAAGTTTTAAACTCAAGATCATGATCAAGATGTGTAGATGATCCTAATGATTTTATTTAGATTTTTTGGACTAGTATTCATAGAGTTATTGATTTTTTTCCAAAACTGGTCAGAAAAAATTTATCAGACATCATAGCTTTAGGTTTTTCAGAAAATGATTTTGTAAAAAACCCTTTTAAGATTATAAAACCTTTAGAATTTGACTATTTTTTGTTTGGTCTAACTTAATACAGGTTAATACATAAATAACACCATAAAGAATCATATTATGATTAGATCTAATATAAAATAAAAACAAAGCCCTAGTTTTGCATGTTTCTTAAAATCGTTTTTAGGAAGAAACTCAATATTTGGGTTTTTTTATCTAAGAAACAACCATAAAAATATAAAAAATAGATCAAGAATATATTCAAAGTTGTTGAAAATCAAAATAATCAAATCATACATTCTCTAAGGGTATACAAATTATTGACTATGTAAATCTTACCTGTCTACGATCGATTTTTATGGCAGAACGAAGGAAATGAGTGATCCGACTCATATTCCATTACCACCAAATGACTAAGTGCATGTCTAATGGCTATACAAGAGTTCTCCAGACCTCCTAAAGGTTTTGGAGGAGAGAAGAAACCAAAAACTAAAAGAAAAAAGAAGAGAGAGAAAGAGAGAAGTAACATTGTTAATCCTCCTCTTGAGGGCGTCTATTTATAGATGAGCTTAAACAAGAGTCTTATCTCTAATATAAAAAGTTCATATTTATTAATTTCTTTTATTAATAAAATAAAAAAAATTATCAGATCTAATTCGTTAAATTTTGAAATTACTTGAGCTATAAAAGAAAAGTAAAGACTTCTTATCCTGGCTTGAGCTCTAGTGACATGGTAAATAGTTGATGTTTAAATAGTTGATTTGATAGCCCTCAAAACGTAGATCATCCTGGTGGTCTTGGATTCAATTATACACACGGATTGGCAAAAAAAATAGTTAATGTCGAAAAATGTTAATTTGTGACATATAATTAGGCATGAACTTCAGTCAATGATAAAACACTCAAATCAACACCAATTTGGGCATGTAGATAGTCAATTTTGATGCCCTCAAAATGAGAAACGTCAAGGTTAAATCCAATTTAATAAGTGAGCTACTAATCAGTCAAAATTTATGTCAAAACAATAATGATATTGTTCAGAGTGTCCTACGCTATGGGTCTAATCCCATGAGACTAGATCCAAATCCAAAATTCATAATCTAAAATCGTTTATTTTCTTATTTAGTCCACATATTTTAGATTTTTCAATTATTCTTGAAATAATCTTCATAACTTGAGACAAAGCTTCATAATTAATCAAAATCAAAAAAATCATGAATATCACCATAAATACACCAATAATTCATCATTTATTCACTTTAATCATCAAGGAAAAATCTCAAGTTTTACAGGTTCAGCAACAGTTGCATGTACGATCCATGGATTGACTTTCCACTAGTGTCAATGAATACATATATAACAAATAAGTAGAGCAAGAATGCTCTCATAATATTGTCTACCATAGCACCCCCTTCCCACCAACACAAAGTAGTTTTTTCTTTATTTCTCTTGCCCTATTGGGGTTATAGTAGTTCTTCAACCATGACAACTTTAGCTTTTTACATTCGAACAATCCTCATTCGCTCTCAAATAAAGATCACTTATATGCATTCACTAGCTCTCCCTGGTACTTAAATTCGGTGATTTTTGTCATGGCTTCTAATGTGATTGTTATCTCAATATCTCTGAACTGAAATGTGTTGATTGCTAGATTTCAGAACTACACAATGAACCAAAAGACTGTGATCGATATTTTATGTTGTGACCTTCAAGAATTTTAAAAAATGTATTTGATCCAACTAGTCTTTTGCTTCCTCTCTTAGTGTCAGGAACCACTCATGTGCTTGAAACCAATAGAATCGGTGCATGCAGGATGTTAGATCTTTTGAATCTTTTTATTGTGAATCCTACAAACACAATTAATTTTACTGGAATCAGACAAATATCACAGTTTAATTATTCAATATGAGACTCAAATTCAAATCTCTCTCTCTCTCTCTCTCTCTCTCTCTCTCTCTCTCTCTCTCACACACACACACACACACACACACACATATATATATATATATATATATATATATATATATATATATATATATATATATATATATATATATATATATATATATATATTGATTGAATTGCAATATTCAAGGAACTTATCTTACAAATATAACATTTTAAAAATTGAGTTGCAAGAATCAATCTAGTTATCCTAAAAGCATGATTTTCACACATACATATATATATATATATATGAAATTATGAACTCTGTTTCGACTAAAGACAAAAGCAAGATTGGCCCGTTCAATTGATTAACTCTATCTACATCAAGCCACACCACGTTGGGGTAGTAACTATTAGATAAAAAAAAGGGTAACCCACTTTTCCCGACTAGTAAGATCATGACATATTTTGACTTATTTATCGCTTATTTAACACATAATCGATTTACCTGCACCAATACAAGATATTCTTTTAGTATCTCTGGGATCAGGTCATATAGTAGGAGGTCTAGTCATATATAGTTTAATGATGAATATATTCAAACTATTTATCCTAAAAACATGCTTCAAATATATATATATATATATATATATATATATATATATGTGTGTGTGTGTGTGTGTGTGTGTGTGTGTGACAATTTAATCAATGAATTGCAACACATAGTTATCTTACAAGCATGTTTTAGACTCACACACACATATATATATATAGCATCTTAAACATTGAATTGAAACAATGAAACTATTTATCTTAAAAATATGTTTCACACACATACATATATATATGATAATTTAATGAATGTATATATTCAAACAAGTTATCCTAAAAATATGTTTCATATATATATATATATGATCATGCATAATATTTATATTTTATTAATCATTATTTATGCATGATCCATGTTAAAATCGCTCTAAAAACCCATTTTTATTGTTAGTTCTAAGAAATCGCATTTAATTAAATTTTATCAGAAAATCGAGCTTTCAAAGCTTTCCCTACAGTTTAGTATTTTTATTAGATTTAGATTTTCTTAATGGTAGTTTAGTTAGCTTAGGTTTGTATTAGCTAATTTGTAATTTTTAATTAGTTTAGGAAGTTTGCTTTTTAGACAATAAAACAGGTTTTACTTAAGTGGGTCTTTTTGAAAATTATTGAAAATTGTTGGACTTGTGTTGAAAAAATCGCTTTAACCTAATATTATATTATAAATAGTATACTAAAGCAAAGGAGAGACATTTTTTCCCTGGTGGATTGCACCCCCCACCTCTCTCTCTCTCTCTCTCTCTCTCTCTCTCTCTCTCTCTCTCTCTCTCTCTCTATCTATCTATCTCTCTCTCTCTCTCTATCTATCTCTCTCTTCTCCACCAGCCAACCGGTTCCTTCTTCTTCTTCTTCTTTTTGTCCTTCTCCTACTTCTTCTCCTTTTCCTTTTCTTCTCGTAGGCGGTTTCATCTTCCAACACAAGGCAGCGTGTCGATTTCACCGGGGAGAGACCATTTCGCAACCACTCCAGCCGGGCCGCTCGGTAATCCCTTCTTCTGCTCCCCTTTCTTTTTACGTATCTCAGATCATTTCATTATTGTCTTTGTTGAATAAACAGATAAAAAAAACAGAAAAGAAAAAAATAAACGCATATCATTTTTTTCATATGTTATGCGTAGACATCTTCGTTGATGCTTGTGTGGTTTCTTTTGGTCTGTCCGTGTTTCTCGGTTAAGCATAGATTAATGACAGGTTAGATCTAGATTAGAGTCAGTTTAAACCAGGTTCGTTTAAGATTTTGTAGTAGATCTATCTTCTTCTTTTTTCGATTTAGCATAGTCGTTGTGAAGTTTTTGTTTGTTTGATGATAAATAGACCTACATCACTATGTTTACAATCCATGCTGAATACGTAATCCATTGGTAAACATAGATGACTAAATATTCATTGAATATCAGACTCGTGTGTAGCATTGCTGCTTAGAGTAGCATTTTTTTAGCGCTTCACGTTGTTTTTTTTTCTTTATTTTGTTGTTATCTGTTAGTGTCGTTATTTCACATATCTTTCTTGGTCCAGCGTCATGTCTTATATAGTTAATTAGTATAGGGGTTAATGATGTGGGTCATAAAGTTTTATTCTTCCCTTTTAGTCTTTTGCACACAGTAGTTAAGTTTCTTTAGCAATCAACGTTTAATCTGTGTCTTGCTTAATTGGTTTATGCTTTAATTATTTAGATTTACATCATCTTTCTTAGAGTTACAGGCATAGCAGCCTTTTGTTTAAAATTAGCTAATCGTAGTTACATAATGAATACAGTTCATCCACTGTTCATTAAGCGTTTTTTGTGTGCATTTTTTGTTCTGCCGTGTGAGCAATTTCCGGTGTGCTTGTTTTCATTTAGACCGATTAGTTATTCTATTAGTCACCGTGTTCTGTTTATTAGATGCATAGGTAATTAATTTATAGACGCCTACTCTAAATTCTCAGTTGCTAGATTTATTAGCATTAGATTTTAACATTCTTAGTTATTAATTGTTTAATTCATTTAGACGTGATTCCATTTAGCATTGTTTTAGTTTTTATTCTTCTTTTGGTAGCATCATTAGTGTTGAATTTGTTAGTAGTTAGGAATTTGTGTTGTTATCTTATTGATTAGTGTAATTGTTCATGTTAATTAATTTATGTTTGTGTGACTTTTCATCACATTTCCTGTTGATTTTCTTGTAGGATCTTTGTTTCTGCCGCTTGTTTCTTGTTTTTTTATGTTGCAGGAAAGCATTGGAACGTTCGATAGAGCCCTTTTTGCTTCCTCAAAGTACCCTCTAAGGTTTTCTCAAGCCCTTAAAAGTGTCATCAAGGAGCCCTCAGAAGGCTCTTAATCAAACCATACGAAAGGGTTCAACCACAAGTGATATGCAAATAAGAAAAGCAGAAGAATAGAGCACAAGGGGACAAAGACTCAATCACGAAAGGCACTTTTGCTTTTAGATTAGGTTTTTATTTTTTATTCAATTCAATTATTGGGACTGTAATAAAACCATTTATTTATTTTGTTTAAGCCCTCTGTGAAGGGTCGTACTCCCGTAGTTAGTTAATTATTTAATTAATTCTTTTCATTTGGGCAATAAAGAGTAGTTTAGATTGTGTGTTTGAATACGAAGTATTTCTCGTTCCCTGAGATCGACCCGGACTCCACCACTAGTGCGAGCCGGTTTTTATAATTTTTGTGTCAGGCTTTCACTGAATTTTCATTAAAAATATTGTTTGAAAAGGGCTTCATAAAACTCACACCAAATTTTGGCGCTGTTGTCGGGGAACGGCGAAATACTAGTATTCACTTTATTGCATTGTCTTTGTTCTTGTATTTATAGGTTGTTAGTTTAATTCAGTTCTTTAAATAGGATTGTTTAGTTTGCTTTTCGCATTTAGTTTTTGAACCACGTGTGTGCATACCGTATAGACGAGCTTACTTTTCTACACAGTCCACCCATTAGGATCCCCTTAGAAGTGACTGTGTACGATTGGTACTGTGCACATAGATTTCATTTCCGTAAATTCTCTACTGAGTGCAACTGTGTGGTGCCTATTTATTTCTTGTTTTCAGTATTTGTTTTTGTTACTCGCTTTGTGGTTTGGCCGCTAGCGCGTTAGTTAGGAAGAAAAACCCAATTTAGGATGGTTGTTGCACCGGTCTACCCATTAGTGCATGCACGGGCGGCGTTCGCTTGAACCTGAGCTTGCCGAATTTGTTGAGGATCCTGAATCTTTCTTTAGGAGCGCCCATCAATCCAGCCCCATGGCTGAAGATCAGCAGTTGATCTGTCCTCTTAGGGAGTACTTCATGCCCAACACATACACTCATGCCTCTTGCATCACAAGACCTGATGTGGGAGCAAACCATTTTGAAATCAAGGTCAGTGTCATCCAGATGTTACCCTCCTTTTATGGCGTTAGCAACGAAGACCCATACCGTCATCTCGACGAATTTCTCGAGATCTGCTCTACGATGCGGATCAATAATTTTGGAGATGACGCGTTAAGATTGACGTTATTTCCCTTCTCTCTCAAGGATAAAGTCAAGCATTGGCTGAAGGCCCTCGATACAGTTCAAATTACCACTTGGGAACATATGCAAAGGGAGTTTTTAAAGAAATGCTTCCAAATTGGTAAGACAAACTAGTATCGAAAAGCCATCACCAGCTTTTCACAGATCGAGGGAGAAATGTTCCATGAAACGTGGGAGAGGATGAAAGATCTTTTCCGCAAGTGTCCCCACCACCAGATGCCCCGCTGGCAACTGGTGCAATATTTTTATGATGGTCTCACTGAGAAGAATCGTCAAATGGTTGACGCTGCCTGTGGGGGCACTTTTATGCTCAAAAGTGAAGATGAAGCATGGGCCCTTTTTGAGACCTTGAGCGAGAACTCCATGCACCATGCTTCTGCTTCATGATCTGAGAGGGCCACACCTGTGCAAGATAGCGCGAAGAAGGATGGTATATTTGAGATAGGGATGCACCTTGAGTTGCAAAACAAGGTCGACCAACTGTCCCAGAAATTGGATCAGTTGTTGTCGGGTCCCTCTCCAATCCTACAGGTGTTTTCGTTGTGTGCTAACCCTACACACCATGTTGTTGATTGCCCCGTTGCGCCACAGTACCCTAAGTTTGTCCAGAAGCAAGCTAAGATGGTGCAGAGTTTCGCTAGGCCCGCACCCAATCCATATTCCAGTACATATAACCCGGGCTTGCGGAACCATCCCAATTTTTCATGGAGAAATCCACAAGCCCAACCTCCCAACCCTTCCCAAAGCCAACCCAAGCAAGGCGGTTATGCGCCTGGATTTCAGAGAACCAGCTACCCTTCAGCTCAGCCTACTTATAGTCAGCCCTAGTCCCAGGAGCCTTCGTTCAGCCAGTCCTTTGAGGACAAGATGCTGCAAGCCTTCTCGGATATCAAGGCAAATCTGAGCTCCCATACACATTCTATTGCGAAGCTTGAGACGCAAATGGGACAACTCGCCGAGGCGCTTAGCAAGCAGAGTGAAGGGGCTTTACCTAGCCAACCGGTGGTGAACCCTAGGGGTAAGGAGCCGATGCATGGCCTGCATATGACAGATGTCCATCAAGAGCAGGCCCAAGCTGTAATCACCCTTAGGAATGGGAAGCAATATCAAGTGAGGGAGGCTGCAAAAGAAAGAGAAAAAACGAGTGAGAAGCAGCTTGTCCCTACCGTCCCACCGCAGGAAAGCGAGAGGGCTCTACCAACTGAACCTTCAAAGTCCTATACTTCCAAAGCCCCCTTTCCTGAGGCGCTAGAGAGACCGAAGTCATTAGGCAAACATGGAGTGAATATGCAGAAGATGCTTGAGATATTCAAGCACGTTCAGATAAACCTCCCCTTGCTTGATGTCATTCAGCAAGTCCCTGTATATGCAAAGTTCCTAAAGGAGCTTTGTACGTAGAAAAGAAAGTTGAGTTCACAAGTGCCGAAGAAGATATACTTGACTGAGCAGGTGAGTGCGATGTTGCAGCACCAAACCTCACCAAAGTTTAAGGACCCAGGGACTCCAATTATTTCATGTGTCATAGGAGACATCACTGTCGAGCGCGTGCATTGCTCGACCTTGGGGCAAGTGTCAATATCTTGCCGGGTTTCTTTTATGACAAATTTGGATTAAAGGAGATGAAGCCAACACCTATGACTTTGCAGCTTGTAGATAGATCAATCAAGGTTCCGCGAGGGATTCTGGAAGATGTTCTAGTCAAGGTAGAGGACTTTTACTGCCATGTCGACTTCATCATTTTAGATATGGAGGGAGTTAATGATATGCGACAGACCCCCATCATTCTTGGACGCCCCTTTCTGACCACTGCCAATGCGTGCATTAATTATCGCACAGGCGCAATAGATGTCTCATTTGGCAACAGGATGATGAGGCTGAACATTTTTCATGCGGCAATGGGACCTACTGGCGATGAGGCTTCTTTTGAGGTCGACTTCATTTAGGACCTGGTAGAAGCAGAGCATACCTGGTTATTGAGTGATCCACCTCCGAAAGAGGTTGATGAATCACTAGAAGAAGATTGCCATGGGTCGATAGAGAGTCAAACATGTGATCTGAGTTGGACCTGGCACTTTGAGTCGCTTCCTGAATTGGCAGAAAAGTCGGCCCGACCATCCATAGAGAGTTTGCCTGAGCTTGAGTTGAAGCCTTTACCGGCCTCACTCAAGTATGCTTTCTTAGGCAAGGATCAGACTCTCCCTGTCATCATTTCCGCAGACCTGACTGACACCTAGGAGTGTCAGCTTTTACAGGCCTTGTACGAGCTTAAAGAGGCGATTGAATGGTCGGTGGTAGATCTGAAGGGGATAGATCCCTCCGTTTACATGCATCAGATTATCATGGATGAAGGGGATAAACCCTCAAGAGAGGCGCAAAGGAGACTAAATCCCCATATGAAGTAGGTGGTAAAGAAGGAGGTAGTGGGGGCACTTTTATGCTCAAAAGTGAAGATGAAGCATGGGCCCTTTTTGAGACCTTGAGCGAGAACTCCATGCACCATGCTTCTGCTTCACGATCTGAGAGGGCCACACCTGTGCAAGATAGCGCGAAGAAGGATGGTATATTTGAGATAGGGATGCACCTTGAGTTGCAAAACAAGGTCGACCAACTGTCCCAGAAATTGGATCAGTTGTTGTCGGGTCCCTCTCCAATCCTACAGGTGTTTTCGTTGTGTGCTAACCCTGCACGCCATGTTGTTGATTGCCCCGTTGCGCCACAGTACCCTAAGTTTGTCCAGGAGCAAGCTGAGATGGCGCAGAGTTTCGCTAGGCCCGCACCCAATTCATATTCCAATACATATAACCCGGGCTTGCGGAACCATCCCAATTTTTCATGGAGAAATCCACAAGCCCAACCTCCCAACCCTTCCCAAATCCAACCCAGGCAAGGCGGTTATGCGCCTGGATTTCAGAGAACCAGCTACCCTTCAGCTCAGCCTACTTATAATCAGCCCTAGTCCCAGGAGGCTTCGTCTAGCCAGTCCTTTGAGGACAAGATGCTGCAAGCCTTCTCGGATATCAAGGCAAATCTGAGCTCCCATACACATTCTATTGTGAAGCTTGAGACGCAAATGGGACAACTCGCCGAGGCGCTTAGCAAGCAGAGTGAGGGGGCTTTACCTAGCCAACCGGTGGTGAACCCTAGGGGTAAGGAGCCGATGCATGGCCTGCATATGACAGATGTTCATCAAGAGCAGGCCCAAGCTGTAATCACCCTTAGGAATGGGAAGCAATATCAAGCGAGGGAGGCTGCAAAAGAAAGAGAAAAAACGAGTGAGAAGCAGCTTGTCCCTACCGTCCCACCGCAGGAAAGCGAGAGGGCTCTACCAACTGAACCTTCAAAGTCCTATACTTCCAAAGCCCCCTTTCCTGAGGTGCTAGAGAGACCGAAGTCATTAGGCAAACATGGAGTGAATATGCAGGAGATGCTTGAGATATTCAAGCACGTTCAGATAAACCTCCCCTTGCTTGATGTCATTCAGCAAGTCCCTGTATATGCAAAGTTCCTAAAGGAGCTTTGTACGTAGAAAAGAAAGTTGAGTTCACAAGTGCCGAAGAAGATATACTTGACTGAGCAGGTGAGTGCGATGTTGCAGCACCAAACCCCACCAAAGTTTAAGGACCCAGGGACTCCAATTATTTCATGTGTCATAGGAGACATCACTGTCGAGCGCGCGCATTGCTCGACCTTGGGGCAAGTGTCAATATCTTGCCGGGTTTCTTTTATGACAAATTTGGATTAAAAGAGATGAAGCCAACACTTATGACTTTGCAGCTTGTAGATAGATCAATCAAGGTTCCGCGAGGGATTCTGGATGATGTTCTAGTCAAGGTAGAGGACTTTTACTGCCATGTCGACTTCATCATTTTAGATATGGAGGGAGTTAATGATATGCGACAGACCCCCATCATTCTTGGACGCCCCTTTCTGACCACTGCCAATGCGTGCATTAATTATCGCACAGGCGCAATAGATGTCTCATTTGGCAACAGGATGATGAGGCTGAACATTTTTCATGCGGCAATGGGACCTACTGGCGATGAGGCTTCTTTTGAGGTCGACTTCATTTAGGACCTGGTAGAAGCAGAGCATACCTGGTTATTGAGTGATCCACCTCCGAAAGAGGTTGATGAATCACTAGAAGAAGATTGCCATGGGTCGATAGAGAGTCAAACATGTGATCTGAGTTGGACCTGGCACTTTGAGTCGCTTCCTGAATTGGCAGAAAAGTCGGCCCGACCATCCATAGAGAGTTTGCCTGAGCTTGAGTTGAAGCCTTTACCGGCCTCACTCAAGTATGCCTTCTTAGGCAAGGATCAGACTCTCCCTGTCATCATTTCCGCAGACCTGACTGACACCTAGGAGTGTCAGCTTTTACAGGCCTTGTACGAGCATAAAGAGGCGATTGAATGGTCGGTGGTAGATCTGAAGGGGATAGATCCCTCCTTTTGCATGCATCAGATTATCATGGATGAGGGGGATAAACCCTCAAGAGAGGCGCAAAGGAGACTAAATCCCCATATGAAGTAGGTGGTAAAGAAGGAGGTAGTCAAATGGTTGGACGCTGGGATCATTTACCCCATCTACGACAGTCAGTGGGTGAGCCCTACCCAGGTTGTCCCTAATAAGTCTGGGCTCACCGTAGAGATGAATGAAAAAGGAGAAAGTTTCCCCATGAGGACTACCACAGGATGGCGAGTGTGCATAGACTATAGAAAGTTGAACAGCGCAACTAGGAAGGATCACTTCCGTCTGCCGTTCATCGACCAGATCTTGGAGAAACTCGCAGGCCAACAGTATTTTTGTTTCCTGGATGGTTATTCAAGATACAACCAGGTGGTCGTTCATCCCGAGGACCAGAAGAAGACGACGTTCACCTGTCCATATGGCACTTTTGCTTATAGGAGAATATCATTCGGGCTGTGCAATGCCCTGACAACATTTCAGTGGTGCATGATGGCAATCTTCTCACATATGATGGATGGTGTCCTTGAGATTTTCATGGACGAATTCTCGATCTATGGCTCTTTATTTGACGATTGTCTCCAAAAGTTATCTTGTGTGCTTCAACGTTGTAGGGAGACAAATCTGGTTCTTAGTTGAGAAAAGTGTCACTTCATGGTGAGACAGGGGATTGTTCTTGGACACATTGTGTTTGAGAAAAGGATCGAGGTCGATAAGGCCAAAGTGGAGACCATTTCTAGATTAGCTCCACTGACCTCTGTGCGGCAGGTGCGATCATTTCTATGGCACGCAGGTTTTTATAGAAGGTTCATTAAGGACTTTAGCCAGATTTCTCGACTGTTGTGCAACCTGCTATCGAAAGATCAGTCGTATGTGTTTGATGATGCCTGTCTGAAGGCATTCTTGGCCCTGAAAGAGGCTCTGACTACTGCTCCTATTCTTCGATCTCCTGAGTGGTCAGTGTCATTTGAGATTATGTGTGACGCGTCAGATTACGCGGTTGGAGCGATTCTTGGTCAGAAGATTGAGCGACGATCTCATGTGATTTATTACGCTAGTAGGACCCTCTCTGATGCGCAAATGCATTATACCACCACAGAGAAGAAATTACTAGCCGTAGTTTTTGCTCTTGAGAAGTTTCGCTCGTATTTGTTAGGCTCCAAGGTCATCATTTACTCAGATCATGTAGCATTGTGATATTTGATGAGTAAAAAGGATGCCAAACCGCGTCTCATTTGATGGATCCTTCTGTTACAAGAATTTGATCTCGAGATTCGAGATAAGAGTGGATGTGAGAATCTTGTAGCAGATCATTTATCCAGACTGACAGTGGAGACATCCACTGATCAGGGGCAGACTGATGATTCATTTCCGAATGAGCAGCTCTTTCATGTCAAGCATCTGCCTTGGTTCGCGCATATCATCAACTTTTTGGTGACCAGAGAGTACCCTTCGCACTGGAACCGCAATAAAAGAGATTGATTTTTCTCGCAGGTAAAGCACTATTTTTGGGAGGAACCAGAATTGTTTTGATTATGCCCAGATCAGATGATTCGGAGGTGTGTTCCTGAGGAGGAGTATGACTCCATTCTATCATTTTGTCATTCCTTGGCTTGTGGAGGCCATTTCTCTAGTCGAAAGACCGCCGCAAAGGTCCTCCAGTCAGGATTTTGGTGGCCGACACTGCATAGAGATGCCCATGATTTTTGTAGGAGGTGCTTGCGCTGTCAGCAGACAGGACGCATTGCCAAGCGTAACATGATGCCCCTTCTTCCTATTTTGATTGTTGAGATTTTTTATGTGTGGGGCATTGATTTTATGGGTCCTTTTTCGTCATCGTTTGGATTTGTATACATTTTAGTGGCAGTTGATTATGTTTCAAAATGGGTCGAGGTCGTGGCCACCCAAACCAATTATCATAAGGAGGTGCTTCGATTTATCAAGCACAACATTTTTAGTCAGATCAGAGTCCCTAGAGCGATCATTAGTGATGGTGGTACGCACTTTCATAATGTGCAAGTAGCTTCCTTAGAAAATATTTTGTGCATCATCGGATTGCTACACCTTACCACCCGCAGACCAGTGGCCAAGTTGAGGTCTCTAACAGGGAGATCAAGCAGATTCTTGAAAAGACAGTCCAACCAGACCACAAGGACTGGTCTCAGCGCCTTGATGATGCCCTATGGGCTTATAGGACTGCTTTCAAGACCCCAATTGGTATGTCACCGTATCGATTGGTTTTTGGGAAACCATGTCATCTCCTTGTTGAGTTAGAGCATAGAGCGTATTGGGCTATAAAAAAGTTTAATTTTAATATGACCCAAGCTGGAGCAGAGAGAAGATTACAGTTGAGTGAGCTAGAGAAATTGCATAATGAGGCCTATGAGTGTGCCAAGAATTACAAGGCTCGAACCAAGCATTTCCATAATCAGCACATTGTGAGGAAGCAGTTCGAGCCTGGTCAAAAGGTTTAGCGTTATCATTCGTGTCTCCATCTTTTTCCAAGGAAGCTGAAGTCCAGATGGGATGGACCGTTCATAGTCCATAAAGTTTTTCCACATGGAGCGATAGATCTTTTAGACCCTCGAACGGGTAGCATTTTCAAAGTCAATGGGCAGCGACTGAAGCCCTACATTTCTGATATTGTGGTGAAGCAAGACATTGAGACTGTTGACCTCATGGATGCATGAGGGCACGCACAGGTTTGTATGTTGTATTGTTAGTCTTTTTAGTAGGATCTAGTAAATGTTCATAGATGGTTTTTCTTTATTTTGTTTTGTTTTCTTGTATCTCATGAGTGTATTGTTAGATCAGGTGTGCATTCTTGTGTAATCGTAGGACATGCATTCATATGTCATATCAGGTGACTTCTGCTCTTTTCTCCCAATTATCTTGTTCTCAAGTGCAGCCTCGTAGTTTCATACAAGCATGGGGGAGTGCCACTGAGGACAGTGTCATTCAAGCATGGGGGAGGGTGTAGTTTGCACACCTAAACTTTTCATGTCTTTGTACTTATATTTTTTATGTCAACTCATTAAAATTAGGCTTTTAGGGAATGCGTTTGAACTTATATGATTGTTTTGCAATATCTAACGTTTTTATAGAATTTCTAAGCCCCACGAAAAACTTTTTCTAACATGAATCTAGAAAACCGTGGTTGTTTATGTGAATTTCAAAGAAATGATTATAGATGCATGTTAGAGTTTATTTTGAATCACAAGTATGAATATGCACAGTTTGATTTTTGAAAACCAAGCAAATGAACAACATTGCAAAAGAGCTCAAAAAGTGAAAAGTGCATACGTTTAGTTGTTTGATATTTTCGTACTCCCTAGAGGTTGGGCTTAGACACAAGTTGAAGTGTTTGAGTTTCATGTCGAAAAGGTTAATGAAGGAAGTCAATTCTTAGTCTACGTTGATATATGTGGCCTATTTTGTTCGAGCAAGTAGAGCCTGAGGGGTGTTTACACCTGGTGATTTAAAGTCATCTGGTTTGGGAGCCACCGGCCCGAAAACTCGTTACATAGACTTTATAGAGAGTCTAATAGATATTGACATTGCACATGACAGAGAAGTATACTATACGTAAACTATAAAAAATTGAAGGTCTAGTGGCTCGAGCAATTAAGTCTGAGGGATACTTTGTATCTGGTGCCCTAAGGTCGTCTGGTCTGGGAGTCACTGACCCAAAGCTCATTACACGGGTCACGAAAACTGGAAATTTGATATAGTGCCCAATAAAAGAAAGAAAGAAAAAGATGTATGAAAAATTGAAAATCAAGAAAAAGAAAAAAGCAAAAAAAAATCACTGCATAGAAGCAAATGTTGAGAAAACCTGTGCAGAATACATATGAGTGAGGATAAGTAAATAATAACATGTATGTACTTGAATTTCTGAGAATGAAACATAAATAATTATGCTATTTAGAAAAGTGAAAGAAAAGGTTTTATTCTGCGGTGGCAGGTAGAATACTCTAATCATGTTTTGATAATGCTATGGCATGAAATATTTGTGAAAACAAACTCCTTAACTGTTTAATGCTTTGTGCTTTAAAAATTTTATGCATACATGACAGAGATGTTTGTGGGTAACCTGCAAACCCTCACGAGACCTTACTCGTCCACTGGGGTAACCCAGGGGTTGAAAGGGCTTGTTGCATTTGATAAATGCAATTGTGATTCCTACGAAAGTGAGTTAGGTTTTTATTGTGTCTAGTTTAGTATTTTTGTTTTTGCTTCAGTTTGCTCAAGGACTAGCAAACGATAAAAATGGGGGTATTTGATCATGCATAATATTTGTATTTTATTAATCATTATTTATGCATGATCCATGTTAAAATCGCTCTAAAAACTCATTTTTATTGTTAGTTCTAAGAAATCGCATTGAATTAAATTTTATCAGAAAATCGAGCTTTCAAAGCTTTCCCTACAGTTTAGTATTTTTATTAGATTTAGATTTTCTTAATGGTAGTTTAGTTATCTTAGGTTTGTATTAGCTAATTTGTAATTTTTAATTAGTTTAGGAAGTTTGCTTTTTAGACAATAAAACAGGTTTTACTAAAGTGGGTCTTTTTGAAAATTATTGAAAACTGTTGGACTTGTGTTGAAAATTTTGCATTAACCTAATATTATATTATAAATAGTATACTAAAGCAAAGGAGAGACGTTTTTTCCCTGGTGTATTGCACCTCTCTCTCTCTCTCTCTCTCTCTCTCTCTCTCCACCAGCCAACCGGTTCCTTCTTCTTCTTCTTTTTGTCTTTCTCCTACTTCTTCTCCTTTTCCTTTTCTTCTCGTAGGCGGTTTCGTCTTCCAACACAAGGCAGCGTGTCGATTTCACCGTAGAGAGACCATTCTCTTCGCAACCACTCCAACCGGGCCGCTCGGTAATCCCTTCTTTTGCTCCCCTTTCTTTTTACGTATCTCAGATCAGTTCATTATTGTCTTTGCTGAATAAACAAATAAAAAGAAAAAAAATCAGAAAAGAAAAAAATAAAAGCATATCATTTTTTTTCATATGTTATGCGTAGACATCTTCGTTGATGCTTGTGTAGTTTCTTTTGGTCTGTCCGTGTTTCTCGGTTAAGCATAGATTAATGATAGGTTAGATCTAGATTAGAGTCAGTTTAAACGAGGTTCGTTTAAGATTTTGTAGTAGATCTGTCTTCTTTTTTCGATTTAGCATAGTCATTGTGAAGTTTTTGTTTGTTTGATGATAAATAGACCTGCATCACTATGTTTACAATCCATGCTGAATACGTAATCCACTGGTAAACATAGATGACTAAAATATTCATTGAATATCAGACTCGTGTGTAGCATTGCTGCTTAGAGTAGCATTTTTTTTAGCGCTTTACGTTGTTCTTTTTCTTTGTTTTGCTGTTATCTATTAGTGTCGTTATTTCACATATCTTTCTTGGTCCAGCGTCATGTCTTATATAGTTAATTAGTATAGGGGTTAATGCTGTGGGTCATAAAGTTTTATTCTTCCCTTTTAGTCTTTTGCACACAGTAGTTAAGTTTCTTTAGCAGTCAACGTTTAATCTGTGTCTTGCTTAATTGGTTTATGCTTTAATTATTTAGATTTACATCATCTTTCTTAGAGTTACAGGCATAGCAGCCTTTTGTTTAAAATTAGCTAATCTTAGTTACGTAATTAATACAGTTCATCCACTGTTCATTAAGCGTTTTTTGTGTGCATTTTCCGGTTCAGCCGTGTGAGCAATTTCCGATGTGCTTGTTTTTCTTTAGACCGATTAGTTATTCTATTAGTCAACGTGTTCTGTTTATTAGATGCATAGGTAATTAGTTTATAGACGCCTACTCTAAATTCTCAGTTGCTAGATTTATTAGCATTAGATTTTAACATTCTTAGTTATTAATTGTTTAATTCATTTAGACGTGATTCCATTTAGCATTGTTTTAGTTTTTATTCTTATTTTGGTAGCATCATTAGTGTTGAATTTGTTAGTAGTTAGGAATTTGTGTTGCTATCTTATTGATTAGTGTAATTGTTCATGTTAATTAATTTATGTTTTTGTGACTTTTCATCACATTTCCTGTTGATTTTCTTGTAGGATCTTTGTTTTTGCCGCTTGTTTCTTGTTTTTTTATGTTGCAGGAAAGCATTGTAATGTTCGATAGAGCCCTTTTTGCTTCCTCAAAGTACCCTCTAAGGTTTTCTCAAGCCCTTAAAAGTGTCATCAAGGAGCCCTGAGAAGGCTCTTAATCAAACCATACGAAAGGATTCAACCACAAGTGATATGCAAATAAGAAAAGCAGAAGAAGGGAGCACAAGGGGACAAAGACTCAATCACTAAAGACACTTTTGCTTTTAGATTAGGTTTTTATTTTTTTATTCAATTCAATTATTGGGACTGTAATAAAACCATTTATTTATTATGTTTAAGCCCTCTACGTAGGGTCGTACTCCCGTAGTTAGTTAATTATTTAATTAATTCTTTTCATTTGGGCAATAAAGAGTAGTTTAGATTATGTGTTTGAATACGAAGTATTTCTCGTTCCCTGAGATCGACCCGGACTCCACCACTAGTGCGAGCCGGTTTTTATAATTTTGGTGTCTGGCTTTCACTGAATTTTCATTAAAAGTATTGTTTGAAAAGGGTTTCATAAAACTCACACCAATATATATATATATATATATATATATATATATATATATATATATATATATATATATATATATATATATATATATATATATATATATATATATATATATATATATATATATATATTATTTATTTATGACAATTTAATCAATAATTGAATATAAAATTGATAATGATTGCAAACATATTACAAATATGCATATATAACATAATAAATAATAAAAGTATTTTTCTACCATCATCGAACATTGTTTATCATTACGACCTCTTCCTCGAAGCATGCACTTGTACCTCTAAGAGTTGATCTACCACCTTATTATCTTGGACCTCCACCTTAGACTCCTTAGGATCATTCTTTGATCCCTCCAAATGATTCCCCTCATGATCCTCTTGTGCACTCTGTAACCCATCCTCAACCTTTGGTTGAGCATCTGATCCAACCAAAGGACCATCACTCTCCACTTCTTGAGAACCCTCGACATCAATCTCCACCTCGGCATCTCAAATTTTTCTATTATCTACCATCACCTCAACCTCAAGATTCACGTCATGTCCTTGCTGAGGTACCTCCTCTTCGCTTGTACATGTTTATTCCCCTCTATCTTTAAACTTTTCCTCTCCATTTTGCCACTACCATTGCTAGTGGCCTCATCTCCTACTCTCTATACCCAGGCATTGAGGTTAGCAACAACCTAAGACTGATCCAATGGATCAAACTTATTTACCATCGATTGCATACATGAGTTTCCCTTCCCCTCCTCCTCTCCCTCCTTAGATGCTTATGGGATGATACATGAATATGGCTACAAGCTCCTCAACCTCTTTTCAGCTTCAATCGTAGATTTGGGTCACATTAAAAGTATTAGTTGCTTGTTTGAGTGCAAATTTTTGGGTTTCAACTTGCATTTTTTATGGAAAATGTCAAACACACAAGCTTTTTGGCCGCGGAGCAAGGTCCTTATCTACCCACTTGCCAAGCCTACTTTGTACTTCATAGTAGAAAGTATGGATTCAATTGGATCCATATATGGGTTTATGGTGAAATTTAAGCCATTATGAAGTAGATCTAGTGGAGTATGATATTGAAATGGGTTCAAAAACGTATTGGAGGGCTTAAGTGAGGGTTTTGAGCTATTTTTGTTTAATTTAAGGGGGTCTTAGGTAAACTAGGGTCCAAAACTCAGTTAAGATAGTTTATATGAGGATGGAATCGATTCTAAGCAATAAAATTGATTTCTAATATATGTGGGGTTTTAGTGAAAAAGGAGAACTAAGATGGATTGAGTTGAACCGGTTTGCCCAACACACTCATCTCCCATGATGAGAAAGGCATGGAAGACGAAAAGAGGGGAATGGAGGATGGTGGGCTGGAGTTTTGATACACACCCTCCTCCACCATCCTTGAGAAAGCGCTGATGGGGTCACCAACCAGTGTCCAGGAATTTGTTCTGCCTGAGGCGATCGGCGGACACTGACCAGTTAGTTCTCAATCGGTCTGATCATCACCGAAAATGTCAATAAAAGGGAGGCGGTTAGGGTGGAAGAGAGGAAGGGAGAGGGTTTGGGGTGACTTCGGCCAATGGGTGAGAGGGAAAAGAAGAGGGTGCGGATGGGAGAGAGAGATGTGTTGTTGGTGACACAATGGTGTCTGGAAGGTGTGTTGGTGGTGGTAAAGCGCATTTCTAGTTGGGTTTTGATGCAGTGATCAGAAGGATTGCTCCTGAACCCCACATGAATCGGCACCGTAATGTAGCTATGAAACTAGGAGACTATGAAAAGCAGGAAATCGATAGAAAATCACAAAAAACTCATAATTCATTTCATGTCTCTTTGTCCCCTTTCAACAATGAATATTTATAATGAAAAGAGAAAAACCCTAGGAACCATAATCTTAATATGGATCTAAGATAGATCTAATCTGAAACTACAACTCAAGAAACATTAGGGATAAGAGATAGATCTGATATGAAATAAAATCCTAAACTAAGATCTAAAATAAATAAATACAAGAAAACTAAATAACCAAAATGGATCCAATTGGACCCTTTATGGACCCAAGTCTTTTGTTTCGCTCTTGCATCATTCTCCCCAGGTTGAAGAAGGCTTGCCCTAAGTCTAGATCTCACTTGCGCCTTTTTTCAATTCCATTCTACCTTGTGGGTTATGGGCCCATAATATGGAACCGGGTCTCAGTGATGCTCTACAAATTAAACGAACCAAATAGGACCTTCTAAAGAATTCACACTAAAGCCAAGAGCATTCTTTCCAAGCCAACTAAAGTCACATGAGATGCCCCTGAAGTAAAACATGTCAAATAGATCCGGAGCCGATGACTGAAATAAAATGTTGACCCAGTCTTAAGGATCCTCATCCATAGCAGTTTGTGGAAAATTATATTGTTCCTATTTTAGCAAGTTCAAGGTCTTAAATGGGTTTGGGTTGTGGAATAGGGATACCAGACAACCTTGGGTCTAGGTATTAGGATTTGGGCCTTGAATATCTTTGGGTATGGGTAGGGTAAGTGGAAGGTTACTCTGAATTGGGTTAAGTAGGTATAGGGTTGGTTTTATGGGATCTCTGGTGGATTTTAATGTATCCTCTAAAATAGGTTTGGATATGGGTAAGCTTAGGGAGGTCAACTTAAGATTAGATCCAATAGACTTAGACGTAGGCTCAAAACAGGTTTGGGAGGATCTAATATAAGAGATTTGGATTTATGATATGAATTTGAGTCCAAATCCTCTTTAATTGGATATGGGTATTTAAGAATGGACTTGATGGGTTATAAGATAGACTCTTGAATGGATTCGAATGATGACATATTTCGGGTAGGCTCTAATGGATATTTATTGGGATTGGATTCTAAATCGGTTTCAACTACTTGTGTGGGGAATACTTTTAGGAACAAACCAAATTTGCATCAAACTTTGCATCTCTTCCCATGTTTGAACTTGTCCCAAACCTTGGTTTTCTCTATCTTTCTACAACTCACCCCATCATACTTGGGTTGGTCCTCAAAGTTGTGTTGCTGCCAATGAGATCCTGCGGTGCTTCAAAATATCATGCCACAAGAGGTAGAACCACACAACATAAAACCAATCAAAGAATATCTTCTCATCCACAAGACCATGAAACTCTGGGAACTCCGCTTTGAATCTTTAGGTCTTGGATCTTGGTAGAAGTGGATCTTGAGACATGTTTTAGGTTGTTGGGAGGAGTTTGGGTTTGGATTAGGTTCAAATTTTTTATTTGGTTTTACTGTGGATCTTGTATTAGGTTAGGGTCCAGATATATAGGATGAGGGATTTGGGTATGATTCAGGTGCTTTGGACAATGAATTTGGTTAAAATATGTTTGGAACATGACTAGATTGGGTATATGATGAGTCGTCATACCCAAATTAGGGTAGGACGGAACCTGGATCAAATTTTGGGGATAATAGATCTGGTCTGAACCTAATCCAAGTCCAAAAAGTGGTTGGGTTTGGTTTTGACCAAGTCCAAAACTAAATTAGAGCTTCATCAGGATCTGATTAGGCCAAGTGTGGGTTGGTTCCACATGAATGGGACAAAAACATTGGGATCCGGATGAAAAACTGAACCAGACCCAGCCTCATACGGTTCAAAATAGGCCAAAATCAGGCCCAAACATGTTTAAACCAGGTTTGGAACCCCAGAATTGCTCCATAGTACCGGCAGGCAGGAGAACTGGTTTGACCCACTGGTTCAGCAGGTGGAATCTCCCACCCGCTGACTTGTGTGGGAGCCTCCCACCCATGTTAGGGTTTGCGCAGGCCTCCTCGATCGCTGGAGCCATTGAGGACCCTAGAGGTGCTGCAGCCAACAGATGGGCCTCCCTCCAGCCATCACTGGCCAATGGGTGGTGGCCCACCGGTGGCAAGCTGATGGTTGGCGGTCTAGCCACTGCGCCACCCACGAATTGAAAATAAAAATCGGTGGTGGTTTGGCCACTACCACTGGCTGCTCCTGACGAAGTTTCTGGCAACCAGGGCATGCCCCAACACCCCACAGCGAGCAGTGGAGGATCGTTGAGGTTGTTACCTTACTGAAACGACTGAGGTCGTTGGTGAGTGCTTCACGAAGAACTGAGGGTTAGGGCTTCCAACATCCTCTTGATTGCTTCTCCAATGGGGTCTATCTGGGGTGCGGCCACATCGCCAATAGAATTGTTCGAGTTAGGGATGCTCCCCTGGCTGGAACACGCCTATGTCACTCTCAGGTTTTTATCAAGTGGATGGGTGGTACCGACCATCAAGGGCACCTTAACCGCAAACCGATCATCATTTGATCTCGGCGTATTTGATGTGCCCCGATCAAGATCTTCTCCTCCCTCACTTGGTGTTGCTACGCTTTGTTTCGCCGACTGAATTTGATTTCTTGAGATTCTTTCATCAACTTCGATGAGTCTGCTGCCCATCACGTGTTTCGTGTTCATTAACTGCATAAGGATTCGGGACTGGCTTTCTTACATGCTCATGAAGAGATCGTTTATCCCATCAAGAACCTCATTTGTTTTTCATTTATCACCCTAAGGCTCTCCAAATGTGCTTGATATTCTTCCATTATTGTCCAATTGTGCCCTCAACTATATTTATAATGAAAAGAGGAAAACCCTAGGAACCCTAATCTTAATATGGATCTAAGATAGATCCAATCTAAAACCATAACCCAAATAGAACTCAAGAAACATTATGAAACTGAGACAGATCCAAAATAAAATAAAATCCAAAATAAGATCCTAAAATAAGATCCAAAATAAATAAATACAAGAAAATTAAATAACCAAAATAGATCCAATTGGATCCTTTATGAACCTAGGTCTTTTGTTTTGCTCCTACATCATTTAATTGATGTAGTGATCAAGATGATTGCTCCTAGGGATGGCGGTGGATTGGGGCAGGGACGGGGACAAGGTCTACACGACCCCAGCCTACTGGTGTTTAGTCACTACAACTGACATCATGTTTGCGTAGCCAAGCATGTTTAAAAAAAACTTATATAGATCGGCTGGGTTTTGCCAACCCCCAGTCCGCTACTACCTTGTAGCTGGACAGGAGTGTCTGCTGAACACAGCAGACCCTGTCTCCTGTGTTGAGCATGATGGGCAGCAGTTGCTCAACCTGCTTAGGTGTAGTACGCTAGGTTCAACTGAACCAGCCCACATGCGTTCAAATTGGGGTGACCAGTTTGGTGCACCGCCGACGACTGCAGCAAGCTGCAAGTCTAGATACAGCCTAGCTTTAGATTATATATGTGTGTGTGTGAAAGATATAGATATATGTGTTGAAAAATAAATATAAGTGAAAAACATATATATATAATGCATGCCTGCAATTATGCATTATTTGATGTGTTAAGTTGTACACTTGTCTGAAATGATTGGTATCTTAGAAACGTGGTAAAAATAAAATTCTTTATGGTCTTTACCAGTATTTTATGTAAGTTGGTGTACATGAATGTATCATTGCATAAGTTGCTATATTTTTTTATCACTTGTGCAGGAAAAGATTTATGTATCTTCCTTGAACTTTGCAAAAATGTATGATATGTTGTATGCATTTATGTTTTGCATGAGATTATGTATGTTTCACATATGAATGACATGACCATAGTTCTGAATATGGACTACATGTTATTAAATGCATGTATCTAATAAAGTTCATGGTTGTAGTGATGTGTATGGTTCATGATTGTTTGAAAACTCAAAAATGAGCAAAACAGGTTTAGTAGAACTTTTGTAGTGCCACACAAGCACTTGAGACTTTGTTTGTGTCATGCCACTATTGTATTGTGTTGTGTTGGTGTCTTGAGTACATCTGTGTATTTGCCCACGAGCTGGGTATGTGGTCGAATTGGACCAATGAGGTACTCTACGTATGCCCATGATATTAATAATGAATAATTGCATAAACACAAACATAAATTAAGACTCGGCTCATTTTGTACCAAGGCTCAATTTTGGGCCTCATTGATGTTCCAACACTATAAGTACATTGGATGGGTGATCTTAATGTACTAATAAATAATGTTTGACTACCACACTGGTGTAGTATGTGTTCTTTCCATGAAGGCGGGTATATTGTGTAATCTGGTATGGTACATGGGCTCTCAAAGCCTTGGTTGCCTAATGAAGCAGGTACAACAATGTCATAAATATTAAATTGATAAGGTTGATGCCCATCTGGACCCGGTGCTATCTTGAAAAGGGTAGATGGTAAAGACTCTGGTGTGTTGGTAGTGTATGCCCAAACTTGCTATAAGCGACAAAGACTTGATGGTTCCTCGCCCTAGAGAGCTAGAAAACTCGGTCTACCACTTTTGTCCTAGGTAGGTAGGTCTTACAACTTCTGCAGAAGTCAGATGAATCCTGGAATCTCAACCTTTAGGGAAGTTCTCTCAGTCATTACACCACCCCTTTAAGAATTCGCTTCAAATAGTCATTTGAGGTATTAAAGCACTCAAGCATAATAAACCCTTTGATGGCCTCATATGTCTCAATATAAGCTAATTGCACGTACCCATAGGGGTTAATTGTGGAACATAAATAAGAATTGTATAACTTTATATTTTTAAATACAATTTATTTTATATATGGAATTATATAAATTCACTATGGTTGGTTTTGGGATATGCCTTGAAATATGTTGTATTTCTGATATTAATGAATGTTTAGCATTTAATTCCTTTTGATGCACGATCTTATATGTTTGATACGTTGTTTGCATATATTGAGACATGTTTTCTACTAAGACTTGTGAAGTCTGACTGGCATTTTGCCAAAAATATATAGGTCAGGAATGATTATGCAGGAGCCATTATGAGATGTTGTGAATGCGGTCTTGCTTTACACAATCCCTAGGGATCCTGACCATTGTTTATTTATTTGAACATTTTACCATTTTATTTGAATAAATTTATTGTAATAACTCTTTTAAATCTTTATGTGATGAACCTCTGATTTTATTTATTTTAATCAATGTCATGTTTGGTTGCTAACACCTATAACTCACCCAAGACATTCGTCATTTCATTTAAATTATTTTTGATGTGCTTACTATTTCAATAAAAAAAATTATCAAAAATTTTGGGTAAAATTTTAAGGTGTTGCAGGGTGGGTCCTAGTTGAGGCAGATCTGGTTGGGTGGACCCGAAACAGGAAAGGGTCTATAACAAACCACCCCTCTCAAATGTGTCTTCCCCTTAAGGCGAGATCTCTAGATACTAAGCCGCTAGTTGGTCTTCCTCTTTTTCCCAAGTATCTTTGTAATCATCATCCCCTCTTGGAACAAACACCAAAGTTATATATTTCTCCTTCATCGTGAGCCAACCATCTAAGTGGTAACTCAGATGGTGCTCAAGTATTTGTCTGTAAATGATGCCAAATGTCATCTTGAACACATTGTGTGTATCAGATTGTTGTAGCCTCACCAGCGATTTGCTCCAGTGATGACCCACTGCTATAGTAGTGTTAGAATTAGGGACAAGGGATGCATGAGCACATGACATAGTGGCAATGCAAGGCCGCACATGCTGGAGAGCATTATGGCAATGTAGAAGTGTGTGATCGTAAGATAGTACCACAACATGGGGATATATTGGCTATGTGGTTGTTTTATGAAAACACTGAGATACAACCATCACAACCTGCTTACAAGTGATGGTAGGTGTAATACCTATAATTTTTTATGAAAATTCTTATAAACAATAATCAAATAATGATAATAAGAGTTATGGAATAAATAGATTATATTTTAGAAAAAAATTCAAAATGATAAAGTGTCCCTCTCACCTTAGTGAAAATCACTCTCGAAATTAATTTTTGTAAAAATGACATTTTTAAGAAAGAAATTTAGACAAGTATCACAAATTAGTATTTAAAAAAAATTAATGTGAATTTGAAATAATTTGGATTACATGCATAGGCACTTTATTTAAAATTTAAATATAGTTTCAGAAATATTGAAATCCAAAATATCAAATAAAATTAATTAATAAAATAAAGGAGTTATGGAATAAAAAAAATGAAGTTAATCAAATTTTATAAAAGAGTAGAGGTTCATAGATGGGTCATCACCTGTGGGACCCACCCTATGTGGCACCTCAAGGTTAAGTTGAGAAAATATTTAATTTAAAACTTTAAATTTCAAAGCTTTTTGAAAGTTACCAAAAATCAACTTTTTAGGGCTAAGTCAAAACTTGTCAAAAGCATGTGGAGACCCTTTCCAAGAGGGAGCCGTCCTATCTTAGAAGGTTTTGGGATGGTCTGGATAGCTAAGAAGAAAAAAAAAACAAAATGTGGAAGGGAAAGGAGGAAGAAAAAAAAAAGACCAAGTCAAACTTGCTTGCCAAGCAAGCAAGTTTGACTACTTTTGAAAATAGGAAAGAAAGTCACATAAGGGGGTGACATCCAGCATTGTAAACCCCCTTATATGATCTAATATCATACGATGTACATATTAGTACATCATATGGACCCCTAACTTAGGCTAAGTAAGTAGAATATATATATATATATAATACATGTGTAGGAAAATTAGAAGAAGGGAAGACAAGAAAGAAGGGATCTAGCTCAAGAGCTGAGATTTACTGCAGCACCTTGATCTAACTTAGGACTTATGAAAAGGGAGGAGGGGCTCATGCCTCTCCCTATTTGACATTTTTAGATTTTATTCTCTCTGGTTTTTCTCTATTTTCCTCTTCTTCTTCTTTCTTTTTCCACTTCTTCCTTTTGTTTGTTATTTTTCTCTTTCATACCACAAAGAGGTTTATACCACACGTTGAAGGGGGGTTGAGCATCGGGTTGAAGCCACCACATGAAGTGGAGGAGGCGGTTCGAGTAGAGAAATCTGGTTTATTTGACAAGCGAAAGCATTTTTCTCGAAAAAGGTAGGGGGGTTCATTCTCTACACATAGATCGGAACTCGTATGCATGAATTTATTTTTATTCTAAATAGATATATCCCATACCAAACCTCTCATGTGAGGATTCAACATCAGATTTATCATATTTAGAGTAGAGATGGTTTTTGGAATGAAAATCCTCTAAAAATTTGATTTAAATTAAATCGGTTTTATGAACTTTAATTGAAATTGGAGTGTGACACACATATGCGTGTATACAGAATCAAAAGTGTACGCATGTATATATGTGTGAGAAAAGACTTTGGTCTCAAATCTTAATAATATATATGTTATTGCATTGTATTCGAATACGGGCATAGCTGATTAGCCTAGATTTGAGGCGTGAACGGTTTTCAAATGAAAACCTTTCATGAATCCAAAATTATGCAAATTAAGTAGAGACTAATAAGATTTCCTAGTGGTCGGTTCAGTCCCCAAAAAATATTTTATTGATTGAAGTGCCAATGATTGTATGCCAACTATGTAGGATGGTTTTTTCTCACAAACAAAATTGGTTTTTTTAATGCAATAGGGAGATATGAAATCGAGGTTTTAGTATAAAATTTGGTTAGAATGCTTGATGTAATGCTCTTATCCATGTTGTATGCTGTCAATTGAAAATATGTTATGTTGCTATGAACAAAATTATAGATTTATGCATGGATCTAGGAAAATTTACCAAAAACTTTTCTAAGGAAATAGTTTTTGAGAAGACTCATAGATTTTCCAATTTAACAGCTGTGAAAATGAGATTTGTCTGTGAAAAATAGGTATTGTTATGATTTTAGAATTTTGAAAAGGTGTATGAGGTACTATTATTATGAATTTATATAAAAAAAATTCAATTCGGAGGTCTATTTCTGCTCACCCGAATGATTGTTTCTTGTTATTTCATTTTTTTGGCCTAACATCTGACTGATAAATCATTCGTATCTGCCTCATTTGAAGATGTTTCTATGAATGGTTGAAAGTATTGTAGGATCGATGCAATCAACACTAGAATTGGGTGAATAGTGCTTTTAAACTTCATCTTTGAAATTTGAAAGAATTTGAATTCTGCGAAGCAATCATGCACAAAGAACACGTAGATTTTATCCTGGTTCGGTCATTCAGACCAACATTCAGTCACCAAGCAAAACCCGCTTGAAATTTTCACTACCAAACTTATGTCACCATAAGATCAAACAGACCAAAACCGGTCTCACTTTCAGCAACAACCCTGCTGAAAGCAAACTTCTCCTTTAAACCAAGGAGATTGTTCTTTTATAGAAAAATGGAAATAAACAATTTACAATCAGCATATGAGCCTTTCTTATGAATGCAAAGGAAGTGGAATAGATTTGCAGAGGCTTCTAAGGCTTTAAAAATACTCAAGTCATAATTTTACTGACTCACAAAAAGAATTGGAGTGAAGAACTTGAGTGAAAAGACTTAGTGAGTGAGAAAATGAATGTTTGAAAGACTAGGAGTAAAAAATACAGAATTCATTGTTTTAATTCATTTTTTTTAGTGTAGATCTCACTCTTATATATATCTAAAGAATTTTAGACGTTGGTGGTATGAAGGGGTGTCAAACAAATAGTTTTGAACAGTCAAAATGTTTGAAAAAATGAAAGAATGCGATTTCAGAAAAGTTCAGAAAAATGGTTATATTAGTCGACTAAAAAAGTTATCAATCGACTTAAATCAAATATTAGCAGACTGATTGTTAAATTAGTCGACTATTGTGTCTAGCCGAAAAGATTTGAATTTGGGATATTGAAAATTAGTTGACTAAAAAAAATTAGTCGACTAAAAAAAATTAGTCGACTGATGAAAATCATCAGTAGACTGAAAAAAAGCTTTCAAATGACTTCTGTTAAATTTTTCAGAAATTGGACATTCGAGTCAGTCGACTAAGAGTAGATTAGTCGACTGATCAGAAAATAGACATTTGGTTTTGAAAAACAGGCATTAGAAAATCGGTTGACTGATGAGACTTATTGGTCGACTAATAAAACTAAAAATATAGGTAAAGGGCTTTCTAAAATAATTTTTGCAAAGGTTTTTTTTTAGGAATGTTTTCTTAAGTATTTTTAGGTGTAATGCAAATGAGATATGCAATCAAAGCAAGGCTTTTACAAAAATTTAAGAATTTAAAGAGATTTACACTTGCACAAAATCTTCAATCAATTCACTTATAAACTTCTTCAATTCTTTTCTTCTTTTTTTATTGTCATATTTGAAATCCAATTGTTTGTCATCAAAATATCGTACTTGAATTATCGTGTACAGCTTCTTTGTCTTAACAACAGTTTGATGCGTTGGAAAACTAACAAAACTTCACACAATCTATAAAATTTTGGGCTTTGTTCCCAGACTGAGCACATAACAGTGATAGTCGAAACAGAAAAGTATAGGAAAATACTAAACCGATCATTCCCTCATACAAAGGAATTTTTATGAACGGTTTATGGCATTGGAAAGCTGACAAAATTTTCTAAATTCTATCATAAACTCAGCTCTTTCTGAAAATTATACATAGTTTTGTAACAGTCATACAGTTTAGGGGTTTGATGGATCCCGAATATGCTAAGAATTGGGTTATCGATATGTGTGATACTTTGCCTGTGTTTACATGTGATGATCTTGAAATGAATGATAATGCATATGTATTGTTAAAGTGATTTCTTATGCAGAGATTAAGTGTCCAATTAGGGGCATAAACTGAATAAAGTGCTTATATAATATTTGGCTTTTGTAGTCATTTGCTATTGAACTAAAAAAAATGAACATGGAATGTAATTTAATATGGATGCCTTTATTTGTTTATGACCACTACATATGGATGAATGAATGTTAAAGTAAAAAATATATACCATTCCATTGATGCATGATTATTGATTCGCATTTGAAACATGTGCATCCATGAGCCTTGAAGAGACCTTTAATTTGATTTGAATTGTGTGTTGCATAAAATAAATGAATTATAAAGGATTAAACATGTACTACTAAATACTGATGCTTGCAATGAGGGGGTAAGTTGTACTTCTAGCTTCACGAATACTATTTTTTAGTACAGAAGTTTGCTCTTCCTCATCCATGAAAACAGGGAAACCCTACACATTAGACTGCAGCATGGAGGATAGAATCTCTTGAGTAAAGTCTGATGCACCGACACTACAAAAAAATAGTTGATTAGCGACGGAATTTAGCGACGGAGTTATATCGTCGCTACTTAGCGACAGATTAACGAGAGAAATGAATCCATCGCTATATTTGTAGAATTTTACGAAACTAGCGACAGAAAACATTCCCTCGCAAAATCCGTCGCTAAGTAGCGACGGATTTTGCGAGAGAATGTTTTGTCGCAATAAATACGACAGTTAGCGACGGAATTGCGACGGCTAAGATTCCGTCGCAACATAGCGACGGCCTAGGCGACGAAATATTTTCTGTCGCCTTTTTTGTTTTTTGAATTACGATGGCTTAGCGACGGAATTAATCCGTCGCTAAGCCGTCGCTATATGTCGCATTACCCCTAATCCCAGCCCTCTTTTTCCTTTCTCCTTTCGCTGCTCCCGCCCGCCGCCCTCTCCCTCCTGCCGCCCTCTTCCTTCCGTCAACCTTCCGCTGCCGCCGTCGCTGCCCGGAGCAACCGCAGGTACGTAAATGGATTGGAGGTCGACCCCCTGCTTTTTCCGGCAGGGGGTCGACTCTGCCAGGCGGTCGACCCCCTGCGTTTTCCGGCAGGGGGTCGACTCTGCCAGGCGGTCGACCCCCTGCGTTTTCCGGCAGGGGGTCGACTCTGCCAGGCGGTCGACCCCGGTAGGTGGTCGACCCTCTGCCGTGTCCGGCCGGGGGTCAACCCTGGTAGGGGGTCGACCCCCTGCCGTGTCCGGCCGGGGGGGGGGGGGGGGTCGACCCCCCGCCATGTCCGGCCGGGGGTCGACCCCCCGCCGTGTCCGGCAGGGGGTCAACCCCGGCAGGGGGTCAACCCCTTTTGATGTCCGGCAGGGGGTCAACCCCCTGCCTTGTCCGGCCGGGGTCGACCCCCTTGCCGTCTCCGGCCAGGGGTCAACCCCCTGCCTTGTCCGGCAGGGGGTCAACCCCTTTTGATGTCCGGCCAGGGGTCGACCCCCTGGTTTCTTGCTCTTTTTTTTCTTTTTTCAGAAATTAGGGTTTTTATTTTATTTTTATTGTTTAGTTTTCTTTGATTTTCATTGATTAGGATTTTTTATTTTGATTTTCATTTATTAAGCAATTGAATCAAATTTCTTAAATTAAGGCTATTTGTAGTTAATTTAATTAGGGTTTTTTATTTGATTTTGTTTTATTAGGGCTTTGAATCAAAATTTAAAAATTAGGGCATTTTATAGTTAATTTGATTAGGGTTTTCTTGGATTTGATTAGAGCTTTTATTTTTATTTTCTATGATTAGGGATTTGAATCATAATTTTTTTAATTAAGGATTTTTAGTTAATTTGGTTAGGACTTTAAATCAAAATTTTTTAATTAAGGCTTTTATAGTTAATTTGATTAGGTTTTTTTTATTTATTTAGAGTTTTTATTTTTATTTTCTATAATTAGGGATTTAAATCACATTTTTTTAATTAATACTTTTTAGTTAATTTGATGAAGGATTTTTTTGTATTTGATTTTGGCAGGTTTTTTCCTTGTTTGATTAAGGTTTAAATTGTGGCTTTTTTATTTAATTTTATGGTTTATTTTTCTTATAGTTTATGATGTTTTGGTTTATTTATAATTTATTTTCTTGTATTTTAAGGTTTTATGATTTAATATGGTCGAATAATTTCATGGTGACTTCATTTTAAAACATCATTTTTTTTTGCAGATTTCTCAACAGAACTTGCTTGTGCCCCGCCACCCGTGGTAAGTAAGTGACAAAAACAATGCAAATCGGGTAAATACCCGTGGTGAGTAAGTGATGCAAGCGCATCACATGTTATTTAATTTATTGAATATAACACTTTATTGTTCACACACTCACTTAGTTGTTGATATCTATGACTACTTTGTTGGAGTTCGGAGATCATGCTGAGCATGATTTTAATGTATGAATATGGAAGTGTTCTTATTTTTGGAGTACGGAGTCCATGCTATGCATGGTAGTAGTTAGTGGGATATTGAAGTGTGTTTGCTGCAGGTACATGTTTGATATTTGTTTGATATGAATTATTTCGATGTATTGCAATGTTTGATGTGATTGTATCCATGCTTACATGTAGTTACTTTCAATTTGATTATGTCTTCCATGTGAAATTGTATACTGAAAGCATGCTTCAAATGAATGTATCGTGTCATGAATAGTTTGCACATGAAAATATGAAGTTATCAATGCATGCATCATAATTCTTGTGATTGTATGACATCATATATTGCATGATAAATTTGATATTTTCTTCATCATAGTATTCTGATGGTTCTCTTTTAACTGGTTAGGATACTATTCGTAACATCATACGACAGAATGACTGCAAACCGTGAATGGATGTACCGTAGGATAGTAGACAATGAGTTATCGCATGAATATATGGATGGTGTCGACAGTTTTATTGAATTTGCAACGGCAAGTGTCAGTACGGTAGATCCCACAGGTCGGATTAGGTGTCCCTGCAAGATTTGTAAGAATAATCGATTTGTAGAACCTCATGGCGTTAGACATCACCTATACAGGAAGGGTTTTGTGAGTGATTATCAGAACTGGACGTTTCATGGAGAAGAATTTAGAAACGATTTTGATGCACGGGTGAATGTGGTGCACGATAATCCATATACGAATTTGATATTTGATGCTGCAGGAACAGAACTGGGTTCTGCTATGAGTTCTAGTGATGTAAGAACTGTCGTAGATGAAGAATCACCAAACGATGCAGCTAGTAGATTTTATGATTTACTTAGAGATGCTGATGAGCCACTTTGGAACGGTTGTGAGAGTCACACTATCTTGTCTGCAGTTCTTCAACTAATGAATTTGAAGTCCGAGTATAATTTGAGTCAATCATGTTTTGACCGTTTGTGCATGATTGTGAAGAGTATGTTGCCTAAAGATGAGAAATTGCCACAAAATTTCTATCGTGCGAAAGTTATGGTCAACGCTCTAGGTATGGGTTACAAAAAGATTGATGCTTGTCCAAATCACTGCATGTTGTATTTCAAGGAGCAGGAAAATGACATATCATGCCCGTCATGTGGGCATCCTCGGTTCAAGCCAAAGACAAGAGGCAATGGTAGCACGAGATCAAAGGAAGTTTCATACAAGTCGCTCCGCTACTTTCCTATCACTCCTAGATTGCAGCGATTGTATATGTCTTCAAAGACAGCTAAACACATGAGATGGCATGCAAATAAAGTTCGACACGATGAAAACAAGATCACGCATCCTGTTGACGCTGAAGCTTGGAAGCACTTTGATCGTACTCATCAGAACTTCGCAATGGAAGTGCGAAATGTTAGACTCGGTCTATGTACAGATGGATTTAATCCATTTGGGGGTAGATCAACTCCATACTCATGCTGGCCAGTATTTGTAACTCCATACAACCTTCCACCAAGCTTGTGTATGAAACGTCCAAATCTTTTCTTGTCTCTGTTGATCCCTGGTCCGACCTCACCTGGCCAAAATCTTGATGTATATCTAAGGCCATTGATTGATGAATTAAAAGTACTGTGGGATGACGGTGTTACCACGTATGATGCCCACAAAAAACAAAATTTCAACATGAAGGCCGCTGTTCTATGGACAATCAGTGACTTCCCTGCATATGGTATGTTATCTGGTTGGAGCACACATGGGAGGTTGGCTTGTCCGTACTGCATGGAGGATTCCAAAGCTTTTAGATTGAGGCATGGAAGGAAGCCTTGCTGGTTTGATTGCCATCGTCGATTTCTACCCAGCGATCATCCGTTCCGACGTCAAAAGAATGCATTTACAGCAGGCACAACTGAAATGGAAGGTCCATCCTCAAGATTGTCTGGCATAGAGATTTTAAGAAGATTGCGATACTTTCCAGATGTATTAACAGATGCCCGCAGTCCTACACCCTTCCGTGGATTTGGGAAGGAACACAATTGGACGAAAAAATCTATTTTTTGGGAACTACCGTATTGGCCGACCCTATTGATACGACATAATTTGGATGTGATGCATGTAGAGAAAAATGTGTTTGATAATGTGTTCAATACAGTAATGAATATTAAAGGAAAAACGAAGGATAATCCGAAGGCCCGTATGGATTTAAAATTAATATGTAAAAGACCAGAATTGGAACTCAAAAAGTATAATGGCAAAGTACTGAAACCAAAGGCGAAGTACGTGCTCGGACCTGATCAAATAAAACATGTATGTCAATGGTTGAGACAACTGAGATTTCCAGATGGATATGTCTCTAACATTGCTCGGGCTGTGAAGATTGACGATGGACAGTTATATGGGTTGAAGAGCCATGATTGTCATATCTTTATGCAACGATTGATACCCCTAGCATTCCATGATATGTTAGACAAACCTATATGGGGGGTATTGTCTGAGTTGAGCGGATTTTTCAGAACATTGTGCGCATCGGAGGTCATTGTATCAGATGTAAAGAATCTCGAGGACTCTGTCATCACCACTGTTTGTCTGTTAGAAAAGATATTTACGCCAGCATTTTTCGATGTTATGGAACATTTGATCATACATCTGCCATATGAACTAAGGGTTGGTGGCCCTGTGCAATATCGATGGATGTACCCATTTGAAAGGTATATGTTTTTTTATATTTGTCTCTTTAATGACAGATATTTAAAATTTGAAATGTATATTCTTGTCAGATGCATGTTCGACCTAAAAAAAAAGGTTCGTAATAAAGCAAGAGTAGAAGGCTCTATTTGTGAGGCGTACACTTTAGAAGAGATTTCAAATTTCTCATCTATGTACTTCGAACCTCATATTTCAACACGTTACACATGCCCGCCCCGTAACGATGATGGAGAACAAGTAACTGTAGCTGACAAGCTGTCGATATTTCAACGACTTGGGCATGCATTTGGTAGTTGCCGATCAAGGCTATTGACAGATCGAGAGCAAGATGCAGCACACATCTATATTCTTTTTAATTGTTCAGCGATCGACCCATACATCGAGTAAGTATATGTATATGCAACTCAATTATAAATCCTTTTATGTTCTATATGTGGATACATGGCTCGGTAATATAAGTATTTGTGGTTTGCAGACGATTTGATCTGGAGTTGCAAAGCAAAGTTTCACATCTCACTAATGCAGAAGTACAAAAAGAACGTGAAACTAAGTTTGTGGAGTGGTTGAAATAGTTGGTAAAGAAGCTAACATAAATTTTGTACTTATAAACAACACTAAGTTACTTAATTGATCGTGATCACAATAATTGTTTATGTCTGTGCGTAGGTTCGCCATGGTGATGTTAAAGATCAAGGAATATGTGATTTAGAAAATGGTCCGACCAAAGTTGTGCAATGCTACAACGGGTATATCGTAAATGGTTATCGATTCCATACAAAAGACTACGGTATAAACAAATCAACGATAAATAGTGGCGTGTGTGTCAAGGGTAGCAGCTACGGTGAAAATGAACATGATTACTACGGTGTTATAGAGGAAATAATGGAGTTGACTTACTTAGGCATGAATAACAGGGTTACGGTATTCAAGTGTCATTGGTTTGATCCAACTGCAACAAGACTCGACAAAGCTTCAGGCATTGTGGAGGTGAATCATAAATCCAGGTTTGGAACATATGAACCATTCATATTAGCCTCGCAAGCTCAACAAGTTTATTATACTTCATATCCGAGTATAAAAAAGTCAGATAGAAATGAATGGTGGGCAGTTTGCAAGGTGAAATCCAAACTATACCCCGAGTATGATCAGTTACAAGAAGATGAGTTAGCTGAAGACAGTGATTACTATCAATCAGATGATGTCTGTGACTTCGCTTATGGTCACGATGTTGCGCATGATATGCATGTCATATCTCCATTGGCTGATGAAACATTCATAGAGGAATGTGATCCAAATGATGTACCAAGTGGATGGGCAAACAATGAAGAAGAAGAAGAAGAAGAAGAAGAAGAAGAAGAAGAAGAAGAAGAAGAAGAAGAAGAAGAAAGTCAAACTAGTGACGAGGAAGAATTCTCAAGCTAGTGAAAAAAATCTTATACTACAAACCTCTATTTAAATGCATTGTAATACTTGATGTGAGTTGTATTGCAATACTTGGTGTGAATGATTAAAAATTTTATTTCAATGTATTGTAATACTTGATACGAATGATTCGAATGCATTGTAATTTATCTGAATGTATTATAATTTATGCAATTAACGAATGATTTGAATTAGTGCAATACTTGATGTCAATGATTTGAATTATTTGAATGCATTGCAATGCTTGATGTGAATGACTTGAATGCATTGTAATACTTGATGTGAATTATTTGAATGTATTGTATGACATATGTTATTTGTTAGAATATGGTTCGTGGAGGTTATAGTGGTCGCTCATCCAGTAGTAGCCAGGCTCAACCTTCATCTTCACGGGCTCCTGTGATAGGTATATCATATAACTAATTAGATGCTTGATTAGTTCAAATGCACATTCTGAGAACTTGGTGTGTATTTTTTTACAGATGATGTTGCGCCTGTATACGACCCACCTACACCAGTTGATCGCACAAGTCAACAGCCAACACAGGAAACAGGGTCTTCACAGGCTGGCACAAGAAGACTCATTCGAATAGTGTATATCGATAATCGACCGTAAGTATTTTGTTTTCAATTATTGCATATCTTTTAAATATTTTATATTGATATTTACTGTGTAACAATTCATGTGCAGCACGAGGTTTGAGCCACAAGAAGTAGTACGGGAGATTAGGAATTCACTTCTTCAACATCTACCAGGACCAGTTGCTCAATGGAAAGAGTACCCAAAGGAGGTATTAGACAGATTGTGGTCCTCATTCATGGTATACAGTTGTTCCTCATAGTTAATGTGTTTCATATTTAATTTATTTAAGCAATGTCTACTAACTTTCTGAAAATATTTGTAGGCTTCGAATCGCTTTGCAACTACGGTGGAAGAAAATGATGCAAGGAAGGTGTGGCAGAAGGTGGCTGCCAATCGATTTGCAGACATGCTGCACACTATGAAGACTGCAGCAAAAAAAGCATCTGGCGTAGTAGATGATCCATTACTGTGGAAGGGCCATGGTCCTATTACTATCAGGAGAGATTACTGGGATGAAATGTGCGATATGTGGGCGGGAGATGCATTTAAAAATCGCTCTGCGAAGGCTTCACAAAATCGATCGAAGATGCCCGAAGCCCATCTACACACAGGTGGATCTAAGACATTTGGGAGCCACCTAAAGAAAATGGTAACTCATCAATATATAATATTAATTTTATAAGTATAGTTGCAAATTTGTGTACTAAATCTTTTGTCATTTAACTTCGCAGGAAGCAGAAAAAGGAGGCAGTGTACCATATAAGGATGTGTTTGTAGAAACACATAAACGGAAGACCACGGGAGTCTTCGTATCAGAGAAGGCGAGAACGACAACGGTATGTATTAATTCTATTAATAATCATTGCAATATATATGCAAGTCATCATAATGTTATCATTAATTATTAATGAATACTTTAAACATTATTTTGTAGGAGGCATATGAGCAACAAATGGTAGAGCGATATGGTGAAGACGCTACTCAGCATCCATCATTTGATCCTACAGCATGGGTGACTGCAGCAGGTGAACCCAAAAAAGGTCGCGTGTTCGGGTTTGGGAGTAATATGAACACTTCACCAGTTATTGGTTCTTCCAGTTACGGCTCACCAACTTCTTGCGCCGACATAAGCTCCAAGCAGCCGACTATTCTTTCCGGTGATGATGTACGCGAGATCATTAATGAATCACTGAATAACTACTTCCAATACACCGTCGCCCCCTTTCTCCGAAATGAGATCAAGGCCGCTGTTCAGGATAGGGGATCTTCGATTCCAGGTCCCTCTCAGGTATAATCACATATATAGTTTTTTTGACTATCTTAA
This sequence comes from Nuphar pumila, assembly GCF_984573655.1. Lineage (NCBI taxonomy): Eukaryota > Viridiplantae > Streptophyta > Magnoliopsida > Nymphaeales > Nymphaeaceae > Nuphar > Nuphar pumila. The sequence continues at coordinate 57,415,625 of NC_143264.1, read as the reverse complement.
AGCACATCTGAGCATGGTAGAATCACATATAGAGTTTTTCTAGATGCCTTAGAACACATATGAACATGCTATAATCACATATTCAATTTTTTTACTGCCTTAGCACACATATGAGCATGATAGAATCACATATATATATATATTTAACTTTTTGTCTGTCTTAGAGCACATATGAGCATGATAGAATCACATATAAAGTTTTTTTGATTGCATTAGAACACATAAGCATGCTATAATCACATATTCAGTTTTTTTACTGCCTAAGAACACATATGAGCATATTATAATCACATATTCTGTTTTTTGACTGCCTTAGCACACATATGAACATGCTATAATAACATATAGAGTTTTTTAACTGCCTTAGAACACATATGAACATGTTATATATCATTTATGATAGAATCACATATAAAATTTTTGGCTTTGCCTGCCTTAGAGCACATATGAGCATGCTATATTCACATATTCAATTTTTTTACTGCCTTAGCACACATACGAGCATGATCGAATCACATATATAGTTTTTTGCTTGCCTTAAAGCACATCTGAGCATGGTAGAATCACATATAGAGTTTTTTTATATGCCTTAGAACACATATGAACATGCTATAATCACATATTCAATTTTTTGACTGCCTTAGCACACATATGAGCATGATAGAATCACATATAGAGTTTTTTTATTGCCTTAGATCACACATGAGCACATGATAGAATCACATATAGTGTGTAATTTATTTCATTATATTTTGTTTATCAATACTGACTGTTCTTTTCTTGTGTAGGCTGCTAGCGATAATCAGGGTAGTGGAGCTGAAGGGACAGATAAAGACAATGAACAAGAAGACGCACAAAATCTTGGCGATGATTAGAGGACTGTGTTGAAGAAGTTCTATTTTTTTTATTTTTCCTAATTGTAATTGTTGAATTGTAAATAATTAAACTTTTTAGTTTTAAGGTGGAACGATTAATTATTATAGATACTTGTTATATGAATTTTTTTGTGTGGTTTGTTTTTTATTTACAGGAAATATAAATTGTACAGGAAATATAAATTGTACAGTTCTCCGTAATTAATTTTTAAATAAATTTTTTTTGATTTTTTTTCGTTTTTGCGACGGATTAGCGACGGATGGTTCCGTCGCTATTCATATTAATCTAGCGACGGCTTAGCGACGGAATTAAATCCGTCGCCACGCCGTGGTCGCCGTTTAGTACCGGCGGATTGGCGACGGAATATAGCGCTCGTTATTCCGTCGCAATTAGCGACGGACTTGGCGACGGAATAATTCCGTCGCCAGTTAGCGTCGAAATATTCGCGACGTAAGCATACTGTCGCCGCGTTGTCGCTAATCCGTCGCTAACATGGTTAGCGACGGATTAGCGACGAAAGGTGGTCGTCGCTAATCTACTGCTCTGTTGTAGTGCGAGTTGGTGGTGTTGGGGGCTTCTCTCACTTTGGTCGCCCCTCACCCAAGACTGGTGAATGGTGTTCGGCAAGGCCAAAGCCATAATTATATGAATATACTGCTTGTGTCATGGCCTTGATCCAGGTTACTCTTTGTATTAGTATCCACAGGGCTAAGAGTTGAAACCTAAATTGATTGTGCATTTAGTTAGACATGGCATGCATTATTTAAAAAAAAATCTAATTAAAAATAATAAAGTTACTCATGCGTAAATGGTTGATCGTTCTGCAATGGTAAGTGCATGCATTTTTAACTGCTCATGCATGTTTAAATATTTATGAATATGTAACTACTTCTTATTGAAAAAAATATGCAAAGGTGAATGATTGGAAATTGTATAAGCATTGCATAGTGTGCATCTTAAAGTGTTGATTGATATCTACATATGTGAGTGTTGAAATATATTTTTGCATGTTTGTTTTAATTTATGTGTATTGAATAGTGCTTTCCTACTGAGAACTTGTTAAGTTTAACCCTATTCTAATTTTTTTTTGCAGGTAGCAAATAAAGGACCAATGTGATGGCAGTAGGTTATGGTGGGAACCAAGCCAAATCTTTTTCCATTTTGCTAGTGTTTTGGATTGTAAACATTCATATTTGTTTTAAGGACTTTAAATAAGGCTCTGATATTATTAATTAAAATTTTGTAATGAACTTTTATTAAATATGGATATTGAATTTTAAATTTATATGTGAATGATATGATGGATTTCTAACATGCCAAAGCTTTTATCTAGTTTCAAATTTTTTCTATGATTTTTAAAACCATTTAACAAATTTATATGATTTTTAAGATAAAAATTTGGGGTGTTACACTAGGCATGAACAATAACAAAGATGGGCTTTTACGAGTTGAACATTGAATGGGTGATGACCTTCAGTAATTGGTCTGGATGCTCGGTAGAGAAAACAATCGACAAGGTTATATAAGCACTTGTTTTGCCCACAACAGAATCGAGCTCTTGTTGCATTTTTGTGCTCCCGCAACAAACATTTGGGGGTTGTGCTTCAACTATGTCTTCTTTGAAGAATGATGCAATATTCACATCATGAAAACTAGATCCACTTTCTAACAATCTTTACATCATCCCTTAAAGAATGATAGAAGATCTATAAAATAAATGATCCAAACGGATTCACACAACCACTTTGCCAAATCTTGCATGACATCATCTATCTTGCACCATAATGAATCCATTTTAACTGCACCCTATAAGTTAAGTGTTGCCTGCCTGCAGGAAAAAGTGTTGTTGATCCGAAGTTCGGGTGGTACAGAGGGGTAGGCTAGGGTTTAAGGGGGATCTGGGTTTGGTCATCTCATATGGAGTATCAGGTTTGTAAAAATAATTTTTAGGGAATTTTTTAGGGTTTTTTAAGGATGAAATTAATTTATTTCTCGGTTAAGTCAGAATGTTACAAGTTCAGTTGGTTTTGGGGTTCTAATAAATTTCAAAGATTGGATCAACTCTTAGTGATCAAGATAAATTTTTGGGTTTTGTAAATTGGGTTTGAAAGCTAATAGATGTACATTCTTAAGGTAAAAATTCAAAGATTTATAGATCTAGGATCTGACCTGAGAGTTTTTTGAAGTTAAAAAATATTAGGTTGTCAGGATCTAAATGTTGGATGTGATATTTTTAGTAAAATAATGATATATATATATAAATTAATCTCTAATTTTTTTATCTATAAATTAGATTTAGTCTAGGATAGGTAGGGCTAACTATGGTGATTTGTTCAGGTGCTTTGAGACTATTATAGGGCCAAAATGAATTTTTGAAAATTGGGTTGGGATGTAGGCCTCTATTGATCCTTCTCAAGAATAAACATAAATTTTGCACAGTATCACTAGTGGTCAGATTGTAATGATTCAAAATATAATCTGGAAATATGAGTGATGCAACTTTTCTTGAAAGTATTTTAAAAGATATTTTTTAGTAAAAATCATTTATATAAACCGTGCATCAAATCTTAAATTTCTGATTCACACTAGTGGTGAAGTCTGGGTTGAACACATAAAACTTGTTTAAAAACCTTCATACTTTACATAATAACAAACTTTATTGCCTTAAAAAAAACAAAGTGTTTTCCCTTATTACAAAAGACTGAGCAAGAATTAAAAATTATTTCAACCCAATTAAATGGCCAGAGGCCCAAAAAAATTTTGTAGGGTTTTTTTTCTTTCGCAGACTAGCGTTCTTGCTTCACAAGGGCACTACCCTGACAATGGCACTTCCTTAAAACACCTATGAACCCACTTGCACAACTTAAAAGAAACAAAACAGACAAAATACTAGACTCTAATCTAGTTCAGATTAGTTTGCAAGAAATAACAATTAATCGATCAAGATGCAAGAATCTAATTCTATTTACTCCCTAAAGAAATCAAATCCAAAACTAACATGCAATAAAACACTACTTTAAACAAAAAGAAGAAAAGAAATTAACTAGGAGGAATTAATTTGCAAACAGAAAACCAAAATCTATTAGGCTTCTTGTTTTAAATCCAAATGGCAACCAATTATGTTCAGGCCTTGTGCACAGACCATGATCAACCAAAGTGGGTCTAGTTTGATTTTTAACGCAGCTCAGTAGGTAAACAAAAATTTAGACTGACTGTTATCCAGTTTTTACTCCAGATGAGCTTATTCAAATGGGATTTGCATAACTAGCAGCCTATCGTACGTGCTTAAACCAAGTTTACTCAACTTGATCTAACAGCAGACTCATCGTCAGACAAAACTTGATTTGATCCCAGATTAAACTTGCCCCAACTGCAAGGAGGCCAAAAAATTATTCATGCAAACTGCATCTGCATGCTTGTTGATGCAGACTGAAAGTCGATTATGTGAAGATCAGTTTGCTTGATAAAGAAAATTTAGATCATATCTGTCGATATGGCAGATCTAAAAAAATATCTCAAGTAAGACTAGCCTTCAGATCTGTTGAATTCAAACAAAAAAAAAAACTTGTGCAGACTGTGTAAAAAATATATATTTTTCTTTTATCACTAATCAGTCTACGTAAGCAACGTGGTTGCTGATCTGGACTGATTGCAGACCGGTTTGCTGTAGTTAAAACTTTTGACCAGAACAAGTCTGGTCTTCAACGTGGTTGCATGTTGCATTTAAGAATGAAATGTTGACCTAGCCAATAGTCGGGTCTGACCAGATCTGATCTGGTCGGATCAGGATCAACCAAGAATGCACTAATCTCAAATTTAATAGCAGATCTAATCTGTTGTGGCCAGCATATATATATATATATATATATATATATATATATATATATATATATATATATATGTGTGTGTGTGTGTGTGTGTGTGTGTGTGTGTGCAAAAGAAATAGGGAATATGCATACTGCTACACAACGATTCGGCAGATTAGGCCTACGATAGTCTGTTTTGGTCAAATTTGAGTCAATCGAATGGTCGACTGGATCAAATAATCAGATCAGTCTTGCTTGAGTGATCCCCTTTTTTGTATTAAAAAAATCAAAACCTAACTCTATGTAGAAAATAAATGAGAATATATTATCAAACTACGATGCAATACCAAAAAAACACTATATGCACTCATAACCGAAAACTATTCTATGTGCAGAAAAATAAAGAGAAGAGGAAGAAGAAGAGCACCTTAAGTTGCTTTCGATGGACGGGTTAGAAAAGAGTGATCATTCTAAGCGATCACACATGTGCCATGTTGCCCTTCAATGAGTCGAGAAGAAGAAGTCGACGTTGATCAGGGTAATGAAGAGGAGAAATAAGGGAGAAGAAAAGGGGGAGAACTGACTGAACGAGAGAGAGAGAGAGAGAGGAGAGAAGGAGTTGAGGGGTGGGCATGAATCCCAAGAGGAGACGTCAGACTTCTCTAAATCTCTCTTATTTAAAGGAAAAATTAGGGTTAGTGGTTGTTTTAAGAAAATTTTCTAAAAACTCTACCAATTTTTTGATAAATTCAAAAGACACCCATTTTCAAAAACTATTTTCAAAAAGGTTGTTAGAAAACAATTAAATTTCCAAAAACCACTCGAGTGAGTTTACTTTATGTACTGTTTTTCTTTTTGAAAACTAAATAATGCCCTACCAAAAGTCGATAAAGAAGGGTTATTAATCTCTTTTCACAATTAATTATGCACATAAAGTGTATATAATATGAATACAAATTATGTATGATCAATGAGAATCGAATAACCTAATGCTAATGTGATCTCCTTAGAATGATAAGATGAGAGATATAAGGGTGCAGATCACCGCAGTTGATATATATCACTATAGTTGATGCAAATCACCTTTCGTTGCGGCTAGATTTATCGTGCAGAGATATAAAGGGATTTGGCCCTTGTTGTTGAAGGTTCTTTTGATTGAGAAAGTATCTTCAGGGTCCCAAGACAAAGATACTGTGATACCACTGTTAGAACCCGACCCTAGGGAGGAACGAATTATACAAAATAGCCTCGAGAGGAAAACAAGAACGCACGTCTTAAATATAAATAGATAAAGAAAAGGGAGAGACATGTAGCGATGGAAGAGAGATAGAGATGTCTCTTCTGGATGACTGCATAAGGATGCGTATGGTGGATAGGGGTCAATGGCAAGACAGGGAGAAAAGGTGTTCCCTTTCAGGTTGATGATAAACATGGAAAAGAAGTGATGGAGAAATATGTTTCCTCAAAGAGCAAAAACAAGAATCAAGAATGAAACTTAGATAAATCTCTGAATAAACTTCATTCAAAATAAACTACGCAAGATACAACTATTTATAGAAATATAAGAGGGCAAAATGGTAAAAATACAAACAATTTCTTTGCTAGAGAGAACTCTACAATGCCTCCCACCACTCCCAACCTGAGTAAGACTCCAGGTTGGGCAAGTTTCTATAGAAGTATTGGGATAAAGGAAAACTCTCTCTGTGCAGTCCCATATGAGTGGGACTCCAACTGAACGGGTCCTAGCTGGGGCGAATCTAGTTGGTCAGACCCAAAATAAGAAAGGGTTTGTAACACATGTTCCCTTGACTACATGTGAAAAGTTGAAGAAGAATTTGGTCATTTTACTTTAAAAATGGATTTCGATCACCTTCTTTTTTAAATTTGCAGGTGTTTGATTAGCAAATTGGATGCCTTTCTTCCTCGAGTAAGATTGCCTTCGACGATAATTGATCTCTTAAATAACAATCTTAATTGTTGTTGAATTATTAGAATTGCTAGCAACAATCTAGATTGTTTAAGGTATTTGGCATATAGCATTTTATTTTGATATTAGATTTTTTTATTTATTGTTTTTTTTTTGGGGGGGGGGGAGAGGAAGCATTAACGCCTTCCACTCTAATTTTTCTTTTAGGTGTAAACCATAAAAATGTAGTTTTGATAATTGGAATTGTATTTAGAATAACATTAGCCTTAATTTAGTATATGAGCTTTATGCCTGTAGAAAATAATCTAAATCAAAATGCATTTTCAAAATGGAAATTTATTATACTGTATGGGTAATTTGACGTGATTCCCTAAAAACCCTATAATTTTTTATATTCTCCCAATGTCCAAAATCACAAATATCCGACATCATTGTAACACTTTTATCCTTCACAACTGTGAATTTAGGCAATTTTGTGATAAAATTGTATCGCCCATCGAATATGTCCAACATCCACTTAAATCCGAATTCCATATTTTTTATGCAAATTTAGACCTCACAAACTCGCACAAATTTATTTGTGAAATCTTGATGAAAGTAAAACCACCAAAATAACAAATATCATACTCTTTCACATATATTTCATGAAATCACAAAAATATATGTGCAAAACTTCACTTACCACTAAATTCACAAATATCATATTTTTTCGCATTTACTTTCTAAAATCATAAAAATTTATGTGTAAAAATGCACTTACCACTAAATTCATAAATATCTTACTTATTCGCATATACGACACAATATTGCATAAATTTATAATACTATTTCATCTTATGAAACCCCACTAAATTCATAAATATTTTACTTATTCACATATACTACACATTCTAGCATAACAAAATTTGTGAATTGCCATATATCACAAATATCATACTTAACTATTTGTGAAAATATGACACATATGTGTTATTGCTTATTTGTTGCTAAATATTGTATTGAATCATATATAAACCTGTAGTGGTCCCCAACTTGATTATTTTTGCATAATCTAGGATTTTTTTTATCCTTTGTCCCCAACTTGCTTCCCTTCTGACAACTATTTATGTTAAATATTTCTGTAACTATTCATCAAAGGCATTTCATCAATATTGAACCATTGACAATGTGCTTTTCCGGTAAGCACAGTGTGCCTTTTTGTTTAACGACTGAATCAAACACTATTCCATTTTGTTTAACGACTTAATCAAATATTGTTTTCATTTTGATTAATGACTAAATCAAACATTGTTTCGTTTTGTTTAACAATTGAATGAATGAAACAATGTTCACCTTTTTTTTCTTTTGAAATGCTTTTTGAAACATAAATATGTTGTTTGTTTTTTGCAATGTTTGTTCAATATTCTCTGTATTGTTATTGTAGGAAAATTTGAATTTATTTATTAATATAATATGGCTAATAATAAGAAGACAATGTCGAAGGGGGCCACACCCACATCATCTAAAATTTCTCAACCACAACAACAAAAACCAATGAAGAAATATGAACCAGGTCATCTTGGTAATTTGAAAGCATGACTTAATGTGCATAAGTGGATAGAGGGAAAGTCACATCCATTGCCAAAAATGTGGTTGTTCGATGTTTTTCAAAAAAAATGCACCATCGATAATTGATTGTGTGAAATACAACATATTCGAGTCATTAATTACATGCATTCAGTTGTGTTTTCATGATTTAAATCCATGTTTATGTCACTATAGGTCTCAAGGAGCCACATTTCAAATTTGAGCTAAAACGGAGCAAAGATTAAGAAGTTAAAGGCAATTCAAGGTCTTTGAGCAATTTTGACTACAAATCGAATCCAAACCCGGTCCTGGCTAAGTATTGTTGGATTTTTGGATCAGATGAGACCCTCATATCCATTCCAAAACCCAAATCTATCTACCTTTAAGTTTTAAAATTATAAAATAGCTCAAAAGTGAGCGACGATTTAGGCCTGATGAAATTTTAAAGAAGTTTTGAGTGCAAATGTAAAACTGTGAAATAAAAGAGGTGTTTAGAAATTTTTGAAATTGGTCCTTTGAGTCTCCCTCATATTGGATGTGTACTCAAAAGGAAGATTTTTGTCCACGGTTGAAGGAAAGAGCTCTCCTTGTGTGCTTACACCTAAACTCTTCTTCTTTGGCGAATCCAGCCTAAATCTTCTTCTTCACTATCAATTCTTGCTTCTTCTCATCTTCATTTCACTTTTTTTTATATCCATATTATTATTCTCTATGGTTGCTTGCTGTTTTTGCAGACTTATACAGGTGGGAGGTGTGGATCTTGTCTGAGATATCAAGCATTTTTTAGATCCGATCAATCTTCTTGCATCTAGTGGCCGATCTCCTCTATTCAATCTCCTTTGTACCCTTCGTATCACCAATCCACCTCAAAGCCTTGGTGTATTTTTGCAGATTTGCAGACAGCCATTGAAGAACGTGAATAGAGCCTCTCCAAAGTCGTGGTCTACTCTTCTTACACCCCTATTTGTCGAGTTATCCGAAATGTATGCCTTTGTGCATCCACTGATATAGAATTAGGATTTAGTATAGTATTGGAATTCTTATTTTTGTTGGTTTGTTGACTTTCCCTTAATCTCAACGTGAGTTGCTCTTAGTGCAAGTGGTGTTTCATTAGTTTAGGTTGTGTTTTTTATGATATATCAAATTTTGAATTTGTTTTGTATATGGAGAAGATCTCTTGTAAGAATCGACTCATCTAGGTGATGGTTTTGAGGTCTCTTCTAAAGTCGTGTGTTCTTTTATTCTCCTTATTGTTCCAGTGTAGGCTGGGTGTGTTGGTTGGGTTTTAGGGTTGTGTTCTTTTGTTCTACACTTGTTTAAGTATAGGTATTGTGTAATTTTAGTCCAGATTCAAGTATCTTAGGTGGTCTGTTTGAGGAATTGAAGCATAGGAACCTATTGAGATTTCTTTGGGTGTCATCGGTTTAGTCTTCGAATTCAGTCGTTTTTTTCGGCTTGCTATCGATGGTTTATTGGCCTGATTCTTTTCTATTTTTCATCAGGAAGTCGTGTGTCTAGGTCATGGTGTTTTTCTTTTGCTTAATATGCATTAGTTAATTTTTACTATTTCATTTTATATACATTAAGAGGTAGTATAGATAATTACACTATTCATATTATTGCTAGGTTTTGCATATGATAGGACATTGATTTTTGTTCATTGCATATTTCACTAAATTACACCAATGCAGGTCATGTAAATAAGGGCAGTCTAGTTACTAGGTAAAAGTTTTAAGGACATTTATGGTACAAGGGTGTCAATCCATATTTTTAGAAACTAGCTATTAGCTTTTAAAAATCAATTTTTTGAATATAGCAAGGAGCCTTCAAGGAAATTGATTTCCTTGAAGGACGTCTTTCACTAGTTGGTTTATTTAGAGTCAAAGTTTGAAAAAAAAATAGTTTCCTAATTTGTAGGGTGTATTAGTTGGATGCTCAAAAAAACAGATTTGTTTGAGTTATTGCTTTCTTTAAATCTCAGCTAATGTTTTATAGAAAGTAATTTTTCTTAGTAACTCCCATGCAATTTAGTTAGATTTGAATTACATTTATTTGAATTAGTTATCATTAGTATTAGAATTAGGTTGGGGAAAACGTTTGGGCCCCAAAGAGAGGTCGACCTTCCTTTCTCTCTCTCTTTCCCATGTTGACTCTTTCTCTCTCTTACCTCTAATACTTTCCCATTTTTTCTTAGGTGTTATTTTCCTAGGATCCACATGATGCTAACTTCAATAATGTTTTATTAGTTTCTAATTTACTTTGTAGTTGTTAAATTTACCAAATCTAATCAAGGAGTTTTTTAGCATTTTTCTTTGTCCTTTATTTCTTTTAAGCTCTTGCTAATTAAGGGGTTAGCATAAGATTGAATTTTTGTTGAGGGACCCACTCCAGCCACGTGTCATCCACTCTTGGGTGCCAATTAGCTAGTGTGGACCCTACGTAGGAGGTGTCATAGCTTAGGGGTTGTTGATTTAGCTATTTTATTTTCATGTTATTTTCTTTTTGGATTAAAGTTAATTTTACAATGACAATAGCTTAGTTTAGTGATTTTAATCTTTGGCATGATCCCAGACATTTGTGGTATTGCCTCGTGTTACTCCCGTCAAATTCAATCATTTCAACTATAGCTAATCATTCTTAAAGTTTTTCTTATATTGTTGTGTGTGTGAGAGTTGTGATCTATGTGAGGTAGGTTAGTCGTTTATTATGTAGTGTACCTGTCTTGATTTTCTGGTATTTATGATATTATGCTAGAATAATTCATGGTCTAGTAGATCTACGAGGGTTACTAGAATTATTTGGTAAGTTATTGTGGTCTTTCATTAGATAAATAATAGTTTAGATAGAACATAGGTGGTACTATTTCATTTTTCATCTCTTTTGGTGAAATATGTTTTGGTTTACTTACTCTTACTTGTTTTGTTGAAGTTCTAACATGTGTTCTTTGAGTGTTTACAAAGTGTGTGCATTCTTCAATTCAAGATCGACATCTTGGAAGTGAATTGATAACTTTTAGAAGAAGGCTCAAACTTGTGAGATATGAATTTTTCATTGTGCTTGTAGTCCTAACTCGTAACATGAATGCTTAAATTTATTAGACTGTTTGTAAACATTGCTTATAAATATTAATAAAGTGAAGTTTGATTGAATCTTGGATATATCTCGTTCCATGTAGATCAACCTGACTCACTACTATAATGGAAGTCGGTTTTTAGTATTTGATGGATGATTTTCACCACTGGTTTTTATTGAAAACAATCTTATAAAATTTCCAAACAATAAAAGGACCATCAATAATCACATACAACTACATGCAAGTAGTGAGCTACAAATTCCAAAGTGGCCCATATCTAAGGCATAATATTCAGAAAAGTTAAGCAGTTTGCTGGCAAAATCTTGTCTCCCATCCCGAAAGCATCTAAGGAGGAGGAGGGTGACCCATTGGCTGGCTATGAGGTTGTTGCTAACCTCAATGCCTAGATAAATGAAGCTGGAGATGCGGCCACCTATAGTGGCAGTGGTGAGAGGGTGGAGGAAGTACCTGACCAAGGGGCTGAGGTTAATGTGGACCCTTCTCAAGAAGTAGATGTAAGTAAGGGTCATGTAGCTAGGTCAGATATGAGCATCGCTCACGAGTCCGATACTGCTCTCCATGCACAAGAGAAAGTGCATGCTCTGATAAAGAGGTCACAACAGAGAAGAATGTTTGGTGCTCATGGACAGGTAAAAATTCATTCAATTAATTGATTTTATTGATTAAATATATATATATATATATATATATATATATATATTGCTACTATTACATGCATGAAATTGATTAATTTGTCATGTATGTGTGCAAAATATAAAAATCTATTGCAATTGACTAATTTTATTGATTAAATTGATATACATAAATATATATACTGCAATTATACGTGAATATAATTGATTAGCTTTTCTTGTATTTGTGCAAAATATAAAAATGAATTCCAATTGAATAATTTTATTGATTAAATTGAGATATATATTATTACTATACATGAATGAAATTGATTAGTTTGTCATGTATTTGTGCAAAATATAAAAAATCATTGTGATTGACTGATTTCATTGATTAAATTGATTTTATATATATATATATATATATATATATATATATATATATATATATATATATATATTGCTACTATACATTAATGTAATTGATTAGTTTATCATGTATGTGTGTAAAATGTAAAAATTTATTCCAAATGGTTGGCTTTATTGATTAAATTGAAATATATATTGCTACTATATATCAATGCAATTGATTAGTTTGTCATGTATGTGTGCAAAATGTAAAAATTTATTGCAATTGACTAATTTCTTTGATTAAATATATATATATATATATATATATATATATTGCTAATATACATGAGTAAAATTGATCAGTTTGTCATGTATGTTTACAAAATGTAACAATTTATTGCAATTGACTAATTTTATTGATTATATATATATATATATATATATTTTATTTATTTAATCAATAAAATTAGTCAATTGCAATAAATTTTTATATTTTGAACACATGCATGACAAGCAATTGATATATTGCTACTATACATAAATGCAATTGATTAGCTTGTCATGCATGTGTTCAAAATATAAAAATTTATTGCAATTGACTAATTTTATTGATTAAATTGATATATATGAATGCAATTGATTAGTTTGTCATATATATATGCAATAATATAAAAATTAATTATAATTAACTGATTTTATTGATTAAATTGAGACATATATATATATATATATTGCTATTATGTATAAATTCATTAAAATTAATTGATTTGAGTATAATTAATTTAGATTGTAGGATTCCCAAATAATTGATTCAAAAGAGCCAACATCCTGCATACACCAGTTCTATTGGAACCAAGCACACCAATGAATTTTAACATTAATGGAGAAAGTGAAGGAGTTGTTGGATCGAATGCATTTTCATAAATTCTTGAAGATCATACCATGAAACATCAGTCACTCACTCTTAGAGGCCATTGTACAGTTTTGGAATTTGGCAACCAACATATTTCAGTTTAAAGATGTTGAGGTGATTACATTGGAGGATGTGACATGAATAACTGGACTGAAGTGTCATGAGAAGCTAGTTAGTGGACCAGCGTAGAGGAAATTTCAAGCAGTTATGCAATATTTATTTGCAAGCCAATAATAAAGAATTTGAAGCCGATAAGATCAATTTATCGTAGTTTAAGAGCAATTATGACCCTAGTAAGGCGAGGAGGATGAAGGCAAAACTATCATGTGTTTGAGAAAAGGTTGGTAGTAGGGTGGACAAGAGGTTGAGAGCATTCTTGTTATACTTCTTTAGCTCATGCTTATTCATCGACGTTGGTAGAGAGTTAGTTCACGCATCGTATATCGAATTGTTGGAAGACCTATATTGTGTCGATCAATACGCATGAGGAGCATCCGCACTTGCACACTTGTATGCAAGTTTGAGTAGCATGAGGAGCAAAAGAAAAATCTTTGTTGGGATGTTGGTGTTGATAAAGGTATTTATTCCTTCATTGTACCTCCAGTTTTTTTTTATTTATAGTTATTCTTATACTGTGTTTTGATATACTTTGTATTAATCCTTGTTACGCATGTCTGGATATGGAAGCACATATCCATTGAAAGGCTTTATATGCGTAACTTTGCCCATGAATTTTAACTTGCCTCTATATGAGGTTGGTCATATAACGAAGAGAGTCGTGATCAAAGATTGGTGGGTCCTTGTATGTTACATGTTGATTGTGTCGTTGTACACCACTGTTATTTAAATAAATCATGACGAACTTATCAATGTACGCGTAAAATGTCTTATTTGTCTACGTGGAGAAGGTTGTGGGTGCATTCGTCAAGCTGAATGACATAACAAGGAACTAGAACGCCCCATACCGTGTCACATAGGTAGTGTAAAACCTGAGATTTTTCTTTGGTAATTAAAGTGAATAAATGGTGAATTATAGGTGTATCTATGACTATAGTATGAATTCTTGATTTTCTTGATTTCGATTAATTATGAATTTTCATCCCAAGTTATAAAGAATATTGCAATAATAAATATAAAATTTAAAAGTAAGTGGTTTTAGATTTTGGGCTTTGGTTTTGGATCTAAATTCGGCATTTGGATCCAATATGGATCTAAGGTGACATTTGGATTGTATTTAATTTAAAATATTAATTGGATCCAATGGAAATTGATTGGACCTTCATAGGGGACGTCCTATGTGGACCCGCAATCGCATCAAATAGTCCATATGGGCTAAAATCTTATATAGTTTTAATTTAAATAAATAAATAAAAAAGATAATTAAGATTTTAATTAAATTATTAATTAAGATAATAAGGAAAGTTGGACATCCCATACCTCTTGAATAAATAAAATTGGTTGGATTTGTTAGTGGTTAGTTATAGAATAGTCAAACTAAAGAACCCTAACCAAATAAAATTACGAGAAAAATTAAATAACAACTGAGGAAGGAGTCTAAGAGATAGATTTTTAACTCAGAGAGGACTCCTCTTTCCCTCCATGCAATTTTGGAGGAGAAAGTCCTTAACCACTTAGGACTAGGGCTAGGTGAGAGGGTTATTTATACCCCCTCCCACGTGCCTCTCTCATTTTTTTTAGAAAAATTGCCTCTCGCCCTCTTTATTTACTTTTTCTTTTTGTTCTTCTTTCTCTTATTCATAAAACATCTAGGAGGTCTGGAATTGTGGTGAGCCGCCATTAAGCTTGCAAAACCATGTGTGGTGGTGTAAAGATCAGACTACTCGATTTCTTTTTGGTTAAACGGATCTATCGATTTTGAGGTAATATTTACGTAGTAGATGCTTGGTACATACATCAAGCATACATATGTGTATAATATATTATTTCAAAGGTGTATTTACATGCTTAAATCAGTTATACATGTTTTTATTTCTAAAAAAAATATTATTTGGAATTGCAAAGTACGAATCATGGGTTTTTCATCAAAACAATTTTGAAAAGCATGTCTAAATAGGTTTCTTTGTTGATTTAGGTTTGATTTGGTTATAACGTATTTATTTTTTGTGATATTCATAAGTTAACCCTTATTAGATCTGCTAAAATCTAAAATACTAAGATTTCAAATGTTTTATGGTCTCTGATATATTATTTTCAACCAGCTTAAAAAATGATTCAGTATAAGTTAGAATCAGTCCTACAAATCTAAATAAAAATATTGGGTTAATCTACACATTTTGGGTTTGATTTTAGCATTTTGTTTTACCTTTTTTGGATTTGTATTAAGGAAGAAACCTCAATCCTAACATAGCTTCAATTTCAGGCTCTAGATTTGGATCCTTTAAGTAATTTTGAATGCACATTCAAGTTGGATTCAGATTTGTTCAATAAAATTACTTTTGGATTAAGGTTGGATTCAGAAATGAAATTGATCCAAATCAAATTTAGTTTGCACTGTTTATATGTAAATAGCTTGTTTTTCTTTTATTTTTTCTGGATCCAATATCATGACTTGTATTTTAGATTCAGATTCAACCTTACTTCATCGGATCTAATTCAGACCCAGATCCGTATTAGGATCTAATATTTGCATTTTGGATTCGGATCTAGCAGGATCCGGACCGAATTCGAACCGTTTTAACCCTACGGCCCTACCTGATGGCAAGAAATCTCCTTATCTGGCCAAATGGGCCGTACTCCAGTCAAACCATGACCCAGATCCGATCCAATTGAGATATGTGTGTGTGTGTGGGGGGGGGGGGGGGGGTTCAAAAATTCAATTTCACCCTTGTTTTTACCCCTCTTTTCAGAATGCTGATCTAGAGAGAGAGAGAGAGAGAGAGAGAGAGATGGGCGTGAACAAGCTGTGGGACATCCTGGAATCCTGCAAGAAGACGCTCCCTCTCCACCATCTCCAGTGCGCCTCTCTCTCTCTCTATATATATATATATCATTGAAACCCTAGGAGCACCCTCTTGTTCTTGTTCTTATTCTCTTTTGTCCTTCATTTCTACAAACTTCCTGAATCTCAAATTTCGGTTCTGGACAAAAAGGAACAAGCGGGTGTGTATCGACTTATCGTGCTGGATCATCCAACTCCACAGCGCAAGCCGATGCCACCATATAAATGGGGACAAGTCCTTCCTCAGAGGGTTGTTCCACAGACTCAGAGCCCTAATCGCTCTCAATTGCACCCTCATTCTGGTCGCAGGTATCCCTTCTATACTCATGTTGGATGGATTTCTTTTTTACTTTTCCTTTTGTCGTCCTGATCTTTTATTGCGGAGTTTCGCATCTGGGTTTGCCTAACGGAAAATCTGTAGGTAAGTTTGGAAGCATTTGTCTTTCTAGGGTTTCTTGGTGTAATTTTTATCTTGGTATGATTGATCAGAAAAAATTACCAAAAGAGGGGAAATTTTTGGTTTTTTAGGCCAAACCGTTCGTGGTAAAAAATTCTATGAGATGCAGAGTGTTTCCCTCCCGGAAAAGAAAGATACAGAGTTTGTTTTCTCTAAGGGGAAATCTTTTTTTTTACAATTTATGAATGTTTAGGTGAGTTACGTGATGCATGTAAGGGATTTTGGGATGTGCAGCTTTTGGTATTTGTCTCGTGATTATCTGTCAGAAATGTTTGGATGAGTTGTGCGTTGTGTCTTTTCCTAGTGTTAAACTTGGTAGGTTGTTCATTTAAATTGATTACTAATGCCCTTAGACACGTTCTTTCCCTATAATGTAGGGCCAATTTGAGAAGGCTCCAACTTTAGCTGCCTGCTCAGTAAGGAAATCCATATTCTATACTGCTTATAAAAGAGGAATTGGGGGCATTAATGAACAACAAATTAATTATGTTTTAACTTTTTTTCAAAATGACAAAGGTGAGTCACTTAGGTTGAATGTGATTAACTAAATTGCTTAGGTTTTTGCTTTTTTATAAACTATACCTTCATCAGGCAACATTTTATAAAATGACAGAGTGTCGTGTAGTTTTTAGTGTCATTTATTAAATTGTATTGGTTATAGTGTTTTAATTAACATAGAGAGGGATTAGGAAAACTATTTATATGGGACTCTATAAGGACGCTACACAAAGAGAAATCAGGAAAGCTATGTATATGGGTATCCTATGGGTAGGGATGCACACCAGCTGCGTTCGAGCAGAGCTTGGGCTGGCTTGGCTCGAGAAGAAATTTTGGCTGTTCAAGCTCGGCTTGAGCTCGAGCAGAGCTTGAACACCTTTTGCACAGGATCGGCTCAAGCAAAGTTTGGCCCAGCTTGAGCTGAATACACTAATTTAAATTTGTTTAAAGTTTTTTGAAAATCGTGTTAAAGGCCTTTTTGAAAGAAGAGAAGACAATGGGATTTGAACTCACACCACTTCCAGGAAAGATCAACAACTTACCCATTATGGTAGGACTTTTCTTTATAACCATATTATGAACAAAATAATACATATATAAAGTCTAATTTCTTTGTATACCTATGTGAGCAGAGCTTAATCAGGCTTACCGAGCTTATCCAAGCTGGACTGACTGTTCAAGCTTGGCTCATTTATTTTTTCGAACGAGTTCAAGCCGAACTTAAACAGGTCGAACCCGAGCTAGCTTGGCTTGTTGTGCATCCCTACCTATGGGGATGAGAGAGAGAGAGAGAGAGAGAGAGAGAGAGAGAGAGAGAGAGAGAGAGAGAGAGAGAGAGAGAGAGAGAGAGAGAGAGAGAGAGAGAGAGAGTATCTTACCATATAAAATCTATTCAAAATTGGATGTCTATTAACATCTATCAATTTTTTTTAAGGAAATATCTACTAAAAATTTTCCCATTTAAGTAGCTACACTACAACCTAACAGCCCAACTGAAATATATGTTAACCAAGGCGCTATCATTTTTCTATGGATGTCCTTGGTGATGTTGATGATGCTCATGCGTGTCTAGAAACTTGTTTTACTCATCATATTTGATCCATGTGTGTCCGTGTGTGCATGTGATCCATTCGTAAGGATTGACTGTTTTCTAGTAGTTGTTAAAGCCCCTGTCTCTTCCTCACTAGGTGCCTTAAAAAAGCCTCTAGATTAGACAAAATCTCAACATCTTCATTGGTCTCATTAGATTCCTCTATGGATTATCCAACATGGTAATTCCATCATTTACCAAACGAGAAATTTCCACATCATAAAATGGCATCTCATCAAGTCCCGATAAGCCTCATCCCATTCTGCATCTGGTTTTCCTAATGTGGTAATTCCCCCGTTTACCAAATCTAACACCAATAAATATGATGAAACAACTCCACTAACTTTATCTTGTCCAACACAATCTATCACTTGCTTAGGATTAACATATTAACATCCTACCTCATACTAGATGTATTAGTGTCATTATTTCCATGGAAAATAGAAGTGACGTCCTCTCTCACTAGAACCGTATCGACATACTTGGAATTAATATGACTAATTTTACACACCTGAAACCATAAATTTCAGGTGTGTAAAATTAGTTCCACGATTTTTAGGTGTTTTTTTTGGGGAATAATGTAATACCCATAAATTTTCTATAGTTACCAAATAAATAGATAAAAAAATAAAACAACTGGAACTATGTCGATAAATAACCCTAGTTAAATTTCGAGGACGGAATTTCTTTAAGGAGGGAAGGATGTAAAACCCACAATTTTTTGATATTTTACGAGAAATAACATTGAATTAAGGCTAAAATATTAATTGAGATTAAGATGAAAAATAATTTATAATTCAAACATTTATTAGGATTCAAAATAATTTTTCAGTGGAGAATTTATTCTGAATCAGGGTTTCAATTTTTAATCGGATTTAATCTGGATTTATATTGAACTTAAATGAAATTTAATTTGAGTTTCAATAATAGTTAGAATTCAAATTGAGTGTGCATTTGAATTTGGAGTCTTATTGGATTTCAATTTCAATTCTTAGAGTTTTAGCGCTTTTGGATTTCTGATTTGAGAATTTGAATTTAGACCGGATTTGGATTTGAATTCGGATGTAATACCTGTAATTCTTCAGAGCATTTCTAATGAATAAAATAATAATTAATAAATATTTTTATGAGAAAAAAATATAAAAATGCAAATTTTTGTAAGATAAATTATAAGAAATATCTTATGAAAAATTAAAGTTGTTACCCTTCGTGCTCAATTCAATACCCACGAAGCTAGAATGGTACCATTTACCTTCTCTTAGTAAGTATCAGTCATTTAATGTTACATGTTTAACTCTTAATTACTTGTTTTATATGCAATATTCATATAACAATTTCAATCAAAGAATTCAGCCACTTGCCTATGAATGCACTTTTGAAACCTTTAGTTCAATATCATTGCATACACTTCATTCTTTTCAAAATCATGCATGGATGCATAAAGAAAACAAAAAATATTCTTTAAACAATAGATGCATCC
This sequence comes from Nuphar pumila, assembly GCF_984573655.1. Classification (NCBI taxonomy): domain Eukaryota; kingdom Viridiplantae; phylum Streptophyta; class Magnoliopsida; order Nymphaeales; family Nymphaeaceae; genus Nuphar; species Nuphar pumila. The sequence continues at coordinate 57,395,997 of NC_143264.1, read as the reverse complement.
TTTCATTCACATCATTGTTATAATGTACATGGCAGTCATATGCAGAAATTTCAATATGTTCAGTTCAAGTGAAGACCATTTAGTTTTGTAGGTAACTCTAATACCAAGTTGTAACACCCCAAATTTTGTATTTTGAAAATCATTGATTTTTTTTGAAATACTTTGGCAAAATTGCAGCAGAAAATTTAACGGGATAAAGCTTGGCGCGTTACTTTCTCGTTTATATTCAAACCATACATGCACTTAAAATTCAGAAATTGAACATTTAAAAATTGAATAAAAGTTTATACATGTCCAAATTAAATATAAATATCCATTTAACAAATTAAATTAAATTATCAGTCTTTGAGCAACTAAAATTGCTCTCAATCCAAAACGTTTAGAGATTGGGAAAGGCATGACTCGATCCTCGTTGCAACCTCCCGCCATCGCATATAACCTTACTCACTTCCTGAAAACATTAAAATTCATAAGGTCAGACAAAACTATACTAAACATGTAAATCAGAATACGTAAGCAGGAATTACATCAAATTTTCTTGTATTTAATAAAATTAAATACATACAAATTTCACATGTATTGAAAATAGTCCAAGTAAGCGTACAATGGCGGAATTTAACATTCATCAGTCATTCATTCGAACTTAACAAATTTAGATTGCATAGACATAATTAAAGATGCATGAGTAGTTAAAAATACATGCACTTACTAATGCAGAAGTTGATTCTCATGCATGAATCAATTCTTATCTTTAATTAAAGTTTCATTATTATATGATGCATGCCATGCCTATCTAATGCACAATTATTTAGGTTACAGTTGTCAGGACCCTGTGGGTACAAACACAGGCGGAAGTCCTGGGTTAAAGCCACAACACAGACAATGTTTTCAATCAAAGGGTAGCTTTATCCTGGTCGGGCACCATTCGCTAGTGCTGGGTGAGGGACATAAAAAGCGAGAGAAGTTTCCACATTATCATCTCGATGCATCAGACTTTACCCATGAGATTCTGTATCCTACATGTTGCAGTCTAATGTGGAGGTTTCTTCTATCTTCGTTGTTGCAGAAGAGCAACTTTTCGTGCTCAAATAAATACCCACGAAGCCAGACTAACACCACTCACCTTCTCTTAGTGAGTATCAATCATTTAATGTTACATGTTTAACTTATAATTATTTGTTTTACGTGCAACACCCATTTAACCGTATTATTCAATAAATTCAACCTTCTTAAGGCCTAAGGATGCATTTTCGAAACCTTTAGTTCGAGACCACAACATGTGTTTCATTCCTTTCAACACCATGTATGAATGCATAAACAAGAGAATGAGAGTGCTAAACATTCATTCGAAACAACATGTACATATCCACAAAGTTTTCGCAACAAATAACTAGCCGGGTTCGAAACCGGTTTCAATCTCGAAAAAACTCAACTCTGTCCGACTGTTACAGAGACTTCAATTTTTTTTTCAGTCAATGGTCAGAGCTGATTTTTTCACAGTTTGTATGAAATTTTGTTAGCTTTTTTGATGCCGCAAACCGTTTGTAAAAATTCATCCGTACGAGGGAGTTACGAACATTTTGGTGCAGACTTGTACTTTTCTGTTCCGACTGCCACAGGACAATGCTCAGTCCACGAACAAAGCTCAAAATTTCACAATAGATGTAAAATTTTGTTAGCTTTTCAACGCAACAAACCACTCATTAAAACTCCTCCATACGAGGCAAATACGAGCGATTTACTGGTTGGGTGTTAGGCCGAAAATATGTAATAACGTGTATATGCATTCGGGTGGGGCCAAAACGAGCCACTTGAATTTATATTTTCGAAAATTTTTATATGAACTAAGTAAGAAAATTTATAAAATTTTAACTAGACTAAAATAAGATGAACTACAATAGACAAATCTTATTTTCGCAGTCGTTGGGCCGAAAAACAGACCCGTCTTACAAAAGACTATTTCCTCATAAATGGATTCGGTAAAATTCATAGCAAAATAAGTAAATCACATAATTTTCCTATAAATAAAAAATGAGAAAATCATGTCATCATTTTAGGATATTCACATGCACATACACTACAATTTTCAATTAATTTTTGCATGAAAAAAATTAGACACATCATGTTTTTTACTAAAATTATCGATTTTTTTCCTGAGAAACCCAATAACACAAAACACATATTTTCCTATGAAATCAACCATGAAAATAATTCAATTTTTTATAGTACATCCATATTGACATGATTTACTAATCCAAATCAAAATTTGTAGAAATCAAGATTTCAACTAATTCAAATTTTTTTATTTACACCTTTATTTTTTTTCTAACCTAATTTGGATTCTTGAGAATTAATTTTTGAAAAACAAGAGTTTCACTAGGGTCGATAGGACCCTTGGGCGTGTGGGTGTATTTCGTACATTCAATTTTTTTCTAAGGCTTAAGCAATATATAAAATAGTACTTGATATATATTAACATTATCAATTTATCTAAATTATTTAATCTCTTTTCTAAAAATGCATTTCGAAAATGCTTTCTACCAGGGTCGGTAGGACCTTTGGTCGTTTTGAATATATATATATATATATATATATTTTGTAGATTAGATTTCAAACTCATGTACTAAATTTAAATTTATTGAATGCACATTACATACATATCCAATTAGCTTAGATTCGTCTGAAATCGCATTCGACTTTATTTCGATGAAATTTACTAGTTATTTTATTAAATTATATTTTTTTAGAAATTTAATTCTGAATGCGAATTTCACTTAAATAAACTCGAATCAACTTTAATTTTTCATAAGATATTTCTTATAATTCATCTTAGAAAAATTTGAATTTTTATATTTTTTTCTAATAAAAATATTTATTATTTATTATTTTATTCATTAGAAATGCTCTGAAGAATTACAAGTATTACATCCGAATTCAAATCCAAGTCCGATTTGAATTCAAATTCTCAAATCGGAAATCCAAATTCGCTAAAGCTCCAAAAATTGAAATCAAAATCTAATAAGAGTCCAACTTCAAGTGTATAATCAATTTGAATCCTAACTATTATTAAAACTCAAATTAAATTTCATTTAAGTTCAACATAAATCCTGATTAAATCTGATTAAAAATTGAAACCTTGATTCAGAATAAGTTCTCCATTGAAAATTTATTCAGAATCCTAATAAATGTTCAAATTATAAATTATTTTTTATCTTAATCTCAATTAATATTTTAGCTATAATTCAATGTTATTTCTCGTAAAATATCGAAAAATTGCTGGTTTTATATCCTTCAAAAAAATTTTGTCCTTGAAATTTAACTAGGGTTATTTATCGACACAGTTCTGAATGTTTTTTTTTATTTATTTGTTTAGTAACTATAAAAAAATTATGGGTATTACATTATTCTCCTAAAAAAATGAATTTCGTCCTCTAAATTCAATATCGAATAATCAAACATGAGAAATTCAAAATAGAAATCATTATGCTTCTTCTATGCAATAATTCATTTTAAACCTTCTATGATTCATTAAATCAATTATGTCTCATAATTCAAAACACGTGTATTTCATAACATGAAGCATCTAAACCTCATAAATATACATTTTTTTTTATGTTTGCATAACCAAATTTATCTACTGATGTCCCTAATTAGCATTTAAATTTTAAATTTGCACAAATCATAAAATGTAAACAATTAAGAACATATATTTCATAATAGTGCATAAAACATAAAATGTGGAATATACCCACAGCGATGTCGGTTAGTTGGACATGATTTGAGCCAGTCTTTCCCTTCTGCTCTGATACCAAGTTGTAATACTTCAAATTTTGTATTCCGAAAATCGTGGATTTTTTTTTTGAAATATTTTTAAATACTTTGGAAAAATTGCAGTGAAAAATTTAACGGGATAAAATTCGGCGCGTTACTTTCTCATTTACATTCAAACCATACATGCACTTAAAATTCAGAAATTGAGGATTTAAAAATTGAATAAAAGTTCATACATGTCCAAATTAAATATAAATACCTATTTAACAAATTAAATTAAATTATCAGTCTTTGAGCAACTAAAATTGCTCTCAATCTAAAACGTTCGGAGATTGGGAAAGGCATGGCTCGGTCTCCGTCGCAACTTGGTAACAGAACATAGATTAGATTATTTAGAGATACCAATTTGTCTTTAGATAAAGACAACCATTGTAATAATGAAATCTGATCAACACCTGAAGAAAGATCTCTAGTGGTAGACTGAGCCCTAAAAGATTGAAGTCCAGCATCATTAAGGGGTGCGGCGAATAATTTACACCACCATGATCCTCCATAACATTATTAAGAACTGAAAATCTATTATCTCCTTTGAAATAACTGATTTCTTGAGCCAATTTTTCTTAGCTTTCTTATTATGCATCTCTTTCTAACCATCATGAGATGACTGAATTACATGCTTACAATAACAGGGATCATCTGAATGGGCATGAGAACGACAGAGAGAACAGATCTTTGAGGAATATTCAAGCTCAAACTTTAAGACACCATTATACTAATCACCCAAAGACAAACTAATGATATCTTGCAATTAAACATTAACAAAAAACTCTAGCAGGATTTGAGCATAATGTAATTGTTTCAAATAACCAGTTTTTGAATCTATAGCTATGAGCTTACCTTCAAGAGCCTAAGCAATTTGCCAATAAGCGTCTGAACACCCCAAGCCCGTAGGCAAACCCATAACACAAACCCAAATAGATACCGAATGCAGGCCATAGATACAAGTTATACTCGCTCCATCCAACGTCTCCATCATTAGGATTCTACCGCAAGTGATCAAGGTCCCAAGTGAAGAACAAAATTCAAGTCTCTTGTTTCCAAAGACTATGCAAAACTCACTTTTGGGAAGCGCACAAAACTTCGGCTTGCTTTGAAGTTTCCATAGCTTCAACAACTCCGATGTGCAAAACACACACTCCATAGGTTTCCCATCCCACTTGCAGACCAAGAAATAGAAAACTTCTTTTTCTTCTCTGCATAAAACTTCAAAGGGAAAAGAGATTCATTTGCTGCCATTGTCTTCCTCCATAGGAGGGGGAAGATTATGATTAGGAGGTAACTGTGACACACCAATGATATCGGCCCATGAAAGGCTTTGCACCCTGACAGACCAGATACTAAATTGTTTTCTCAGAAAATTGTGGTTCCCATAGTACCTTACAGTTATCATGCCCCAAATATCCAGTCATCCTCATTGACAAGGACTCCTTTCTGCCATCAATTTGCCTCCTACGTAATGCAGCCTTATGATAATTGATTTGGCACTTTTGCCAAATCATGCGAGTTTGAGTTTCTAGGGCCTTACGTACAACATTCTTGAGGTAACTCATTAATTACATTTATGTTTATTATACACGATTCCTTCCAATGTCATTGACCGTGCTCTGTAGTATAATCTATTGCAAGGTTTCATTAATTTTTGTTTCCTTTAATAAATAAATTTACTTTCTTATGATAATGAATCAGTTATTCATGAATGTTATTGAATTTCATCTTCTTTATGATTGAGCAGAGATCATTGTTCTTGTTTTTTTTTTATTTTTCTATTTAAGGTAATATCTAGCGATTATTTCAGGTATGGTGTGGTTGTTTCTTTTGGTTTCACATTTTTTCTTTCCTTATTTTTGTCTTGAAAACCCTGGCCTTTATTGACCTATACAGATGGTTCAATTCCTGCACTCAAATTGTCTACATATAGGAAAAGATTGGGGTCAGCTGGTGATGTTAGTTTCCTTTTATACTTTCTTCTTAAAGTTTTGACTTCTTTTTGGTGTTGTATTCTATGAAAAACCCTTTGTGTTAATGCCTTTAAATGATGAAAACAGAATGGCCAAGATGGGATAGTTTCACAAAGAAAGTGTTCACTTAGAAGAAACATGGGCTCTGAATTTTCGCGCATGATAAAAGTTGCCAAAGATCTAGGCGTTTCTCTTGGGATCCCATGTTTGGATGGGTAAAGCCTTCTTCTCTCTATGTGTTTTATTTGTATCTACAAAACACTAGAATATCTTCTCTTTATTATAACACGAACTTCATTTGTGTAGTCTATGCTGATCTAATCTCTTCAATTGAAGATTGAAGTTATATGTATAGGGAAGGGGGCCCTGTCCAGCAGTTGGAAGGTCCAAAATCTACAACACAATCTCAACTGTCCAATTGCTTACAATCTGACGGTTGAGATTCTCTCTCT